>NC_140342.1:11571857-12313912 GCF_963514085.1 Chelon labrosus
ACAACCCATCAACTATACGAACGGCTAAATGCAGAACCAGAGAATAAACGAATACAGTAATTTAATCACGTCTCTTAACATTATTTAATCAAACTACTGCATTTGTTTATGTCCACCAAATGTTCTGGATCAGACAAGGCTGCAGAAACATCAGCTCTCTCTAAAGCCTTCTCCTTCAAGGTCATGAAATAATCTTTTGTCACTTCACTTGATAGTCTGGTATTTGTTTCATGGCTCTGTCTTGAGCGACATCCTTGTGACTACAGACACAGTTTGTCTCCACCATGGGTACGGAGTGTTAAGATTTTGGCCGCCTGTGTAAGAATTGTGGGTTCACGCACGCCGCCCAAGTGACAGCCTCCTTTCTCAAAGGCCCACTTTTTGGGAGACTCTCAGTTGCACTGACATTTAGATAGAATAGGATGACATTTGAGTTCTGAGTGTATGTAGGACATGGGTCAGACATCAATGATGACTTGGCTGGAATAAAGCAAAGAGCTGTTTAAAACGGCTGAATGTGACAAACTGCTCAACTATTGCAAAGAAAGTTTAGGGAATTCAGTTTCACTGCAGAGCCTAATACAAGTAAATGTATTTGATAAATTGCCTTTTTTTCTCATAAACGGGATTTTCATCTCATCTGTGGCAATGATTCTTGATCACACCTTACCTTTTCTTGACATCTTATGTATAAGCACTTCAAGATGTGCAAATGAATTCCATTATAAGAGCAACTTCTCAGGGAAGAAACTGGAAATTTGATTAAAACTTGCATACATTATAGCTGTTTTTTTTCTTCATCCCACCTCTCACCTTTACCAGCAGCGGTGTCGTGAAACTAATTACAGACTCGTTCATTACTGTTGTGTTGCGGCATCTTCTCCGCATTTCTCTGCAGACAGTCAAAAGCCACGGGAATTACATCTGTAGCTGCCCTCACAGAAATATGCACACTTCTCATATGACCTGAGTTATTTCCCATCGTGAAACTCTATATTGGGACGTCACTCTCCAACCCCCCCAAAATATAGCTCGGCTGTGTGTTAAACATGCACACATGTTTTACTCCATGTGCATATTTAAAGTCAGACAATCTGAAATGACTACATTAAAAAGCCATGAGTCACTGCAATTGTGGAAGAAAAGGGAAAATAGAAGAAGAAGAAAGTGAAGACAAACTTGAGAGTCCTGGTTCTGACCGAAGATGAACTCTGTAATTCAGTTTGTGTGATAGAGGAGAAAAAGAGAGAATTTAGTATAAAGAACATTTGTCTTGCTTATATCGCGTCCTGGATATTTTTCAAAACTGCGTTGAAACCAGTCAGTACTGCCAACCAACATTAGGTAGAGGACCCCCCCCCCCCCCCCCCCCCCCCACACACACACACACACATTCACACTTCCCAGTTCATTATATATACTAATGAAATGCTTTTTATTATAACAGTCCTGCTGCACCAAATCTTAGCTTCATGAAGGTTATGGTATTCAGCATTTGATTATAATAACTAAGAGAGTTGATTCAACTGTGTTTTCATTTTGGAGGCTGTGGTTTGTACCGCTACTGGATTGGACTGTTTTGTACTGACACATTTGACATTTTAGTCATTGGGCATAAACACACTGCTATATTAGCATGTGTTCTTTTTCAGTAGTGTACCTAATGTTTTGGGAGATTAGTGTTAATTATGATAATAATGTGACTTCAGTCAAATGTAATTCAAAAATGATTGTCACGTGGCCCTCAGTATTGCAAATCCTGTCACCCTGCTTCACTTCTCTCTGACTATTAAGTGAAAATGACCCGCTGGCTATTGTACTGTTAGTAAATCTGAAATGTCACTTTGGAAATTCTGTAGCTACAGTATAACAATCTATACACACACCAAGGTCATTTAGTGTTAGTTGAGAGTTGTGTTTACTGATGTTTGATTAAGAAAAGTATTTTTATTTTTTCTTTGTGCCTCAGACAGAAGCACTTTTTGTCTGACAAGAATAAAGTGACTGCACCGTGGCTCAGCTCCAGTCTCATCGAGAGCAACTTACTCACTGCAGTATACCTGCGCCGGCCACGACATGTCAGCCGATAACTCTGTTTTCACTGCAGCCGCAAACAAAATGAATTTACAAACTTTTTGTCCTCCCTCGTTCACCTTCTGCCTCTCTCCATCCTTCTCGTCCACTCACTTCTCTTCTCATCTGGCTGGGAGAGAAAGATTGCCGGGGATTCATTAGCAGCAGTATTAGGCAAGAGTGGCATAGCAGTTAGCTGTGATGCTGCTTACTAGGTTTGCAGTGCAGCATTGTTATCTGCTCCTCTGTGTGTTGATGTGTGTGCGTGTGGGTGTTACTGAGAGTCTTATCAGTGGAAACAGACCTGGACGTGAGCAGGGTGGCGAGCAGGAGGAGGATGTGGCGGGGGTTGGGAAGAGGTGCAGTGCAGGAAGGCAACAGTGAAATTGAAGGATTTAAGAAAATAAATAGGAGACTGGAAGCAGGCAGAGACGGGGAGATGGACGATAGACGCGTGGAAGGTACCAGAAAGGGATAATGTGTTGTCGACAGGCACGGTGTGAAATAAAAGACAAAAAAGGAGGAGAGTGGGAGGGAAAAAGGAAGCAAATGGGACGTGATCTGGGTTGAAAGAGGGAACAGAGGGAGGGACTGAGAGGAACATAAGCCGGCTGGGGGTGAAGATGCCTAAAAGGTGATAAGAAACACAGGGCAGATGAGAGGAGGAAGGCTTCAGAAATGAGGTGTTTGGTGGACTGATTATTTCTACAGATGCTCCAAGGGTGTCCAGAGGCTCCCATCTCTCACTTCTGGCTCTTGTCCATTGGACTTGAGATCGGCCTGAAGCTGAAATTAAATACGTGCTAAATGTTTTAACACTGAACGTATACCAATGGTTGCAGCTCAAAACAACGTCATCTAAGATTCAGAACCTTTTGATCTCATCTGTCTTTCTGTGTTAGCCCTACGATAGACCTGGGATAGGCTCTAGCACCCCGTGACCCTCCAGAGGACAAGCGGTTACAGAAAATGAATGAATGAAATATGCTCAAAGTGGTGCAGTCATCAAATCCTCACAGTTGAGTCTCTTTGACACATACATTAAACCTGCAATAAGTGATTGTTTTAGTCACTTGGCAGCAGTGCATTAATATATTATCACACTAATAAAGTTGTCAACAAACCTGTAAACACGTTCAGCTGATGCGGCAACATTAGTTTTCATTAGGAGTTGTCTTTCTGGCCAACTGATGAATTGTCTCTGAAACAAACTCCTGAGGGAGATGTCTGACTCTTTAGCTGCTAATTGTGTTCACCAGCTTGTAGCTAACTCGTCTATAATTCAGACCCTGAGCAGATGATGCACAATCAAGTTTTAAAACTTGAAAACCACTCCTGGCTACGAGTTAAGATCCTCTCACTGCTCTTTATCACCAAGATGCACTGCAGAGACAAGTGATAATTCCCTGTGGGTTCATCAGTGCAAACGACACATAACTGTATCCATTATCCAAAAAAGGTTTAAAAAAGGCAACTGGACTTGTAGAGTTTTTTTAATTTTTATTTTGTCCAGTTGCCTTTTTTAAACCTTTTTTGGATATACCATGACCTGGATGACTGAGAACCTTCACAGACAACTGTATCCATTATTAATATAGAAATAGAGATTGAAGCAGATTAAGTTCAAACACTGGTACCTCACTCCCTCATAACAAAATTGGATAGGTTACTGCTCTGTTCCCCTGAACCATTAACAACCCCATGTAAGCAAACATCCTGAAAACCTCCAACCTGCTTCTGCTTCCTTCTGTTGCTGTGTAGATACTATGCTCTGATGCAGGTCACTGCATAACTTGTCCAGGCGCTGAGTCCCAAATAAAATGCCACAGATGTTTTGAGAACAAATTGGCGCTTTGCCAGCAGATGCCTACATGTGTATGTGCGTCCCCATTCAGACCTGACTCAGGATGCTAACAATTACCAATAGGGCATTATAAATCAATGAACAAAAGTCAGCCAGCAGGATTTACATGTGACACAATAATGTGAGTTGGAGCAGAGGGTTACATTTAACAAACACTGTCTCATCTTATTAGTCGGTTTCCTCTATCGCCCAGTCTGTCTGTGTCCCTGGTTTGATTCCAGCTTGTGACACATGTTGCATGTTATCCCTCTTTCTCCTTCCCTTGTTGACCTCTGCTGATATAAACAGGAACAAATAAATTATTATTACTGCCATCCCAATAAATAATGATGAGTTACACACACACAGACTGAAAAAATAATCTTCAAGTCATAAAATTAACAGAACAGGCCATCTGTGTGCTCTTACTAAGTGTTTCCTTCTTTTAGTTCAGAGTTTGCCAGTACAAAGTGTCCTTGACTACTCAGTCCGTAGCTAGTGTTTTTTTTTGTGTGTGTGTCAGTTTTGAAGCCATAGACTATACGCCTGCTCCTCTCCAATACTGTGTGATCAGTGTCGATCCCAAAATATGATCCACGTGTCCAACGTGCAAGAATTATTGCAAGTTTTAGCCTTCAAACACATGTTCAGTGCAGGCAGTGTGGATTCACGTGACACTGCTGTAAAGCGTTTCTCTAATCTCTGAGAGCTCTGTCGCACACTCAGCGGCTATGAGCAGTCAAAACTTGCATGTAAATATGCCGCATGTCTCCGACAGACAATGTGCATTTCCCAGTGATACCATCAGAAAGAAAGGGATGTTATCAGCAATTTGTCCTACAAACGCTCTGCAGTCATTCAGTGCCCTGAAGGCGACACAAACACACATTTCCTCCCTCAGAAGGCTCAGCAGGCAGTCGGACCAGTGTGTGCGCGACATCTAACAGAAAGTCACAACAGAAGCTCTGACATAAAAAGAGAGGTGAGGACAGAGGAGATGAAAGGGAGTGTCAGAAAAAGTGTGGGGCACAGCTTAGTGGGATGGAGACCGTATACTGTGCATTTTAGAGGGGATTGATAGAAGAGGAGAAAAAGAGATTAATAATAATCATATCTGGAAGGGAAAGACAGATAGCTGGAGATGACAGAAAAGGGAGGATAGTGGAGAAGGAGATAGTGTGTGTGAGAAAATGAACACAACGCTGCAAGGTGGAGAGAGATGGAGTGAGTGCGAATTAAGAGATATGGAGATATGACAGGAGAGCCCTTGTGAAAATCAATACAGCAATGACTAGAAAGAGATAAAGTGGATGGAAGGGAATTGGGGCAGAGGAGGGGAGATGACAGTGACAATAAGACTGAAAGAAGGGCAAAGGAGGGAAGGGTCGAGAGAGGGAGTGAAAAGGAGAGAGAGAAAGAGAGAAAGGGTGTAATGAATACAAGAGCGAGCAAGATGATGTGAGAGGAGCTGTTGTTTGTCCTCAGGCTGCTCTCTTCGAGGAAGGACAAGAATGTGGGGGTGGTTAGCAACATTTACTGACATAAACTGCCAGTGTGTGTGTGTGTTCATTTTTCACAGCAACCAGTCACCAATAACATTATATAAGAAAGATCAAAACAGAAGAAACCATGGCAACTGTGATCCACTAGTAACAGCCACTTGCTCGACGCACATAGCAGGAACAACCAGTTTCAGGTGTGGCAGCGCGCTTGCTTATGCTAAATATCTTTATCTTTAAATTTAAAAAATCCATCTTTAATCCGTGCCTGATGTTATTTTTACCAAGGAAAGGGCTTGCAGCCTAACGGGGAAGAGATGTTTTTGTTATCGTGCCACTGCAGACCGCGGGGCGCTTAGTCAGAAAATTCCTGACGGGAGCCCAGACAGTGACGGGCATAGCTTCTGGGAGATGAGCGTATTTCAGGCCTGCAACAGAGGCGTGATGGACAGAAGATCAGGGCATCTGGGTCACCATCCCAAATGAGTCCCTCGCTTCCAAAAACCAAGGCACGAGCCTCCAACGGCTGTCTGTATCCCTAGCTTAAAGAAGGATGAGGGGATAAGTGAGGTAGCTCCAGAGAATGCTGTTTCACTAGCTGCAGCTTAAAAGCTCATTTACATCTGTTTCACCCCCACACACGGCTAAACTGGGCCTAGTGTGGCCTAAATACCAGTTACTCCACCTGTCTTTACTCTTCTACCCACGGGCCATTACATTACTAAGAAGAGTCTGAGACAGACACAAAGCCGATCAACAAGTCATCTAACTTCGGTATGTTTTTGGTAAAAATCCCAAATGACAAAAAATATACCAATATCTAAATACGCATTAATCTAACAGTAGAAGTTACATTTATGGAACTAATACACTGATTATTTAGATTTTTTTTGCTACGACCATGTGTCTGTAGTTTCTGCTTGTTGAATTTCTACACTTTATATTCTATGTAACGTCTGTGCTAGGTGTAGATGCAGAACCAGATGTGCTTTTATATTAGAGATGCACCGGATCCAGGTTCCGGATCCGGATCCGGCCGGATAATGGCGTTTTTATGGGGTCCGGTTACTGCCGGATACCTAGCGTGGCAACCGGATCCGGACCCGGAAGAACGTGATTACGCGGTTAATGTTTAGAGAAGCCATCCACTACATTGTGTTAGCAGTCCTCGTCGGAAATGGAAGCAGGGAGCCGAAAAAGTGCTGTGTGGCACTTTAAACTGGTAGAGGGAGATTCAAGTCATGCGATATGCACGCTTTGCTGTCAAAGTTTGTCTCGAGGTAAAAACGTTAAAGTGTACTCAACATCTCCGCTGTTTTACTGCATTTTATACCATGGTCTGGGTGAATACTCGATTCTGATTGGCTGGAGGGTGTGGGTTAAAAAGTGATAATGTACACCTAGGAAAGACGTTCCGTCAAATTGCCTGATGACAGTTCTAAATTATTGCGCTGGCTCAAACGCTAGATGGTAACCATGGCAACGGAGACTCAACGTTATTTCACAGTTTATTCATCGCAAAACAGACAAAACATGAGTGATTTTATCATTTCTTTTTACTTATTTGGTGAGTTTGACAACTTTGAAGACTGGAATGCAGCAGAAGGAAAAGACAGAAGAGAATATGAAAAGAAAAAGGGGAAGCGACACAAGGAGGTGACACCGGAGGAATTGAACGAATTAGAGGATGACAAGGACGAGATAAACACAAAGAAAACGATTTAGGAAACTATCTGTGAACTTTGATTCTTTGAAACAAAATTTCGCATCATTCTCTGGACACACACAAGTAGCACTGGCCTTCTGAAATGATACTTCGTATCACATAACGTAAGGTTAAGCCATCATCTCACTTCCCATCACTGATCAACTGCTGCGGTCGGGTCGCTATGGCCAACGCCTGCATACGGGAGATATTAAATAGTGCGCTCGACTTGTAAAAATAAAAAAACGCTCACGATTTTAACTCTAAAACACGTTAAAGTATTATCAATTGATTAAATATTTATTTCTTTCGTAAGTGACCATGGTATAAGCGGGATAATGCCCTTCGAGGTGTCCATTAACAGAAATTAATGGACTTCGCGGAAGCGTCGGACGGTTCACGCCTCCGCGTCGTCCATTAATTTCTGTTAATGGACACCTCGTCGGGCATTATCCCTTACATAATGTACAAGCTGATGATCGGAGTAGGATCCGGATCCGGTTCCGGATCCGGCAGGATCTTAAGCAGTGGATCCGGTATCCGGCAGGATCCTAAAAATCAGGATCCGGTGCATCTCTATTTTATATATACACTGATCAGGCGTAACATCATGACCACCTTCCTAATATTGTGTAGGTCTCTCTTGAGCCTACAAAACAGTTGGGACTCAGAGTTCTTATCAGAGAACGGACATGGCCCTTCTGAGGGTGTCCTGTGGTGTCTGGCAACAGGATGTTGTTAGTGGGGGGCCTCTGTGGGTCAGGCTTGTTCCAGTGCATCCCACAGACACTTGATCAGTTTGGGATCTAGTAAAGTGGAATGGCTGCTGTCATCAAGGAGTGTCATTGCTATGGGGTGGGGGTGCCTGGTCTGGTCTAGGTGGGTGGTACATGTCTAAGTAACATCCACATGAATGCCAGGTCCAAAAGTTTCCCAGCAGAACATTGGATTGTCACAAGATGGTCAATGTTATTACCTTCTCCTGTCAGTCATAATGTTGTGGCTGATCGGTATACACAGATTTAATTCTTCACATAACATTGCTTGACAGCATCTTCAGTCATTAAAGATGATGAACATGCACCACTTCAAATTGGGTGTAAAATAGACTGGAAGCTTGTGGTACTTGTAGCAGCTCTGTGAGGCCTGACTGTTTCTTTAACACATCAGTAGTTTAAGTCATATTATGACAACGATAACGTGTCTGTGAAGGTTCTCAGTCATCCAGTTCATGGTATATCCAAAAAAAGTTTCAAAAAAGGCTACTGGAGTTGCACAGTTTTTTTTTGAGACTCTACTTTTTTGAACCTTTTTTGGATACAACAATAACGTGTATAAAATTTGACCTGATAAATCTTCAGAGCTATTAGGATTCAGCCTGTGGTAACAATACATGTTTCACGTAAATCTATATGTTGAGATAATCCAGGCTAAACTAAAGTGATGAATGGATCAAAACCGAGAACATACCTCTGTTAAGGCAAAAACAAGAGGAAAGTCTGTAGAAATCTTTGCACTCTTTTGTAATTTTTTTATCAGCAGCTTTGTTCTTAAAATGATGTCATCTTACAAAGTTTAGAACAAACCAGCCTTTAAACCTCTAACCCAGGACTGTGAAGGCAATGTGTTTGATTTACTTGTATCTCACTTCATTAGACGTCTAACCAGCAACAGATGAAAACGTATGTTCAAAATTTAGCTGCGTTAATGCTGTAACGTAGTGCACTTTTCATAACTTGTTAGAAAAGTTTAGAGAATATCAGTATTTTGTGGCATAATACTCAAATGTTGTCCTCAAAACTTCTTATATTTGTTGTCTTGTTACATAATATACCAATAAAAAACTGTGAGCTGTGATATTACCCTGATGGTAACACAGTAAGAGAGATTTGGAAGCTTAGTTTCATACTAAAAGTGAAAGGCCTCGCTGCTTCTTGGTTTTAATGCCAGCCTCCTGCAGGGACCTGAGGGCCCTCTCACTGAATTAAGGAAACAGCAGCTTGAAAATGAAGTCAGCTAGTAGACCCACTGAGGTGTTTTATGCGATAATTAAAACTTAACTATAAAATCTGAAAATCTCTTGAGGTCACTGCTGAGAGGAGAACAGCAGAGCGCAGTCTGATGTGTGTTCATCAGTAGACACGTGGAGGAGAATGAGTGTCCGCATTCAGTTCCTAAAATATGTAATACCTCAGTGCCTCTAAAGACGCTGGTGTGCTTGTAACTGAGTGAGCGTCGGCGGGTCAGTGGCGGTGTAGTCGCTGATTGCCTCCCATCGCCTGCTGATATGATATTATACAAAATGTGGCACGGTAAACAGAAGACAGAAGGCAACCTCCCTGTGAATCAAAAGTTTCCATTTGGAGCCAAAAAACAGGGCGTCTGTCACAGTAGCTGAAGCAATATTCCATCGCATAGCTGCTCCAGACCATATGGGTCAGGCCCAGGCAAAGTCTGTGTGTCTAACCAAGCATTTTATTACAGTGTGTTGTGTTTGGATTGCAACATGTGTAATTGTGCTAGGAATGTGCCTCCCTAGAACTTTGTGCTAAATATATTCTCTATTGAGGTGTAACTTGTCAAAATGCAGAGTTTATCTAGAATTGGCACGTACCTTACCTGTACTTGTTAAATCATGTTCAGTGTCACAGAGGGCTGAACCCTGTCCATGGGTACATCCTCTGTAGATTGATGTCTGTCATAACAGATAAACACTTGGCTCACATTGTGATTTTTTTTTATGACATTCTTCATCAGATCATTCAGTCGACAAAGTGAAACAATGCTACAGCCTTCTGTGCAAAAGTTAGCTTAGTGGTTTCTGGTATTGCCAGCAACAACAACATCTTTTCAGCTTAACCCACGCTACATTCTGCCTGCAACGAGCCGTCTGCCTGACCCGCTCTCACCTTCAGACACCAGCACTCGTCTTAACCTTCGAAAATGTTCAGTAAGACTGGTTATGAGTCATCAATCCACTTCTGAGTTCTAAGTTTGGGTCCTCAAGGAAAATCTTACTTAAAAGCATTTTGGTTTAGACATTGATGGACTTAAAAAGATGGACTGAAATGACCTGTAATCGCAGTCGTTTGAAAAACTGTGTGGTTTGGTCTCCTGGAAAATATGCACAGAAAATATGTATTATTAATCTTAACATAATGCCTAAATAAATCCTTGAAGATAAACTTCAAGGTAAGAAACCGCACCCTATTGCCTTCAACAAAGAGTGTAAACAAGACATCTTTTCAATATAACATTACATAATGTTTTTTTTTTTCTTTTTATCTTTATAGCTTCAATCAATGACTTTAAAAAGGGTATATTTCTTTTTTAGATTTGCTGTGAAATTGTGAAAATAAGTTGCAGTTGGATTTTTATTGAGAAAAACTTTAGTCGTCTCTTGGATCTTTCATCAATATTAAATTTTTTCCCGACATGAGAGGCTGTGTAAACAAAACACTTGAAGATCAAAGGTTAGCAGTTTAGCAAGCTAACGACAGTGTAACTTAATGTAGGAAATGCAAAGGCTTAATGAAAGGTTAGTGCTTTAGGGAATATCAGCATTTTCCATGGATGTAAAATTACAATGGTATACAACTAAATTACCGTATATTATCTTAGCATCCACCGTCGTTCTGAAAATGTCAATACGACTCATCTTGTGGACTTAGACCTTACTGAAGATATCACAGTGGGGGAGCCTTCATTTTCACTTGTATTGTGAACACAGTAAACACAATTCTATTCGAAGGCAGTGATATGTTGTGTTTAGTGCTAATTCGCAAATGTTAGCATGCTAACATGTGCATTGCCAATAAGCATGTTAGTTTGGCAGTATGAGCATTTGGCTTCAAGAACGGCTGTGCTCAAGTACAGCCGCAAAAGAGCAGCAGTGATGGCTGAAGACTTGTTAATGATAACTGTGTAATCCTAAATGTTGTAAAATGAGTTACAAAAGGGTTTTAATGATATATAGATACATAGGTAACAGAAAACAACATCATAATGAGCTGGTAAAAATGCGAGCAAAAGTAGACTAAAAAGAATTTAAACCAGTCTTGTGTCATTATTACAGTCTGTCATTACTCACTTGTGTTTTCTACTCATTTCACAATAGGTCTGATTGTACCGTGTGATACCGCGTGGGTGCCCAGGTGCACATCGCATCCATTGTGTCTGGTGCTGAATTGTATTTATGAATCTCATCATACTGGGAAGACAATGGAGCGATTGTTGGACAGTTGCCCTCTCTCATCTGTCGTAAGAGCTGTTCTCATACAAAGCGACTGGCACACTGAGATAATCTTCGCTTTTTTTCCCCCAAACACTCAAAACTAAACACTTTTCTATTCATAAAAAGATGCTCGTAAGGCACAGGAATTTATGTGCATGCTCATCTTTATTACTCTCCTTTTTCTGTTCCTCATAATGTCCCTTAAAATATGGGAGCAGAGCCTGGAGATGAGTCCTCGCACGCGCTGGCTACAGATGAAATGAAAGATGAGTCAATTAATAGGAAGCAACAGGAGTAATGTCTTTTGACGTGTGGAATGAAGTGTGAGGATCACATATTGTCACTGCAGATGCGCAAACAGAAAAACACAATTATTACGGCCGCGCATGTCTCGCAGTTTGTTACATACTCTGCAGCTCGTGTGCAGCTCGTGTGCATCGCTGTGTGCGTGTTTGTGCCTGGCATCTGATGATCTTTGAAAATGGTTTGTGACATGTGGAAGGCCAGAGGACATAACACTGAATCATATTGCCTGCTCCTCATATTAGATTTCCTTGTTTGCTTTTTTTTTTTCTTCTTTTCACGTGACAAGACACATCTCATACCTGAGGCTGCTCTCACCTTCCTGTTATTTTGCCGTTTCATTTTCTCTCAGCATCGATCTGATCCGGGCTGCAGATGTGAAGGAGAACGAGAGAGGACGAGAGACTGAGAGACCGAGAGACCCAGAGAGGGGGGAGTTGTTCATTTTCTTTGAGCCTGTCAGTGTCGAAGCATTATCTGCTTTTTAGAGGGTGTTGTTGTTCAGAAGCAGCCGGCTGGAGAGCCCTGCCTGCTGTACCTAATCGGAACCGAGAGCGTGACGCCCTGATTAAAAACCCAATGAAAGCACACAAACACACACCCACACATCCACTATCCATGTCTGCTTTGAAAACACCAGCTTGATCTCAAATTCATTTTGGAGCCTCCTTGGCACACTTACAAAAAAGCACATTATATATGAGGTGCCCAAAGATACATCTATATTGCAAGTAAAAAAATAAAGTGTAATCAAAGTGAAAATTTATGGGTGCATTCAGCTCAAGGGCAGCTGAGCCAGATAAGTAGAAGAAAACTGCCGTTACACAAGTCCTAAATTCATTTTCCATAGGCCTCTACGTTACAAATATATTTACAGGCTGGTACAAAAAACAGTTTGTCTGCATTGCTAATTTTACCATTCATGACAACTGTACACTGTGCATAATTAAAGGAATGACAGCTTTGAGCGAGAGGTGGCTGCCATCCCAGATTGCTTGCAGCAACTCCACCTCTTTGCCTTTTTATTTTAGCAGTTTTAGAGTAAGGCACTGCAAAGATGGCGATGGCACCAGCCACCACATTGAACTTCAAAAACAGCTGTTCAGGAAACCGGTAGGTGACGTCCACACGAGGGTTCATCCACCTTTTTATACAGTCGATGCTCGGCCGGGGGTGAAAGGAATACATTTCTTGTGCCAGGGGCCGGCTGCAGCAGCTGGACATATGTTGAGTATAAAATGCCCTACATAGAGTTCATACGTCTGAGACTGGACGTGCATCTTCTATGCTGGGTGTAGCTGCGCCAAGTTGTAGTTTTAGATTGGTTCAAATGTGTTTTAAATATTTATCACAAGGCTGGACGTAGCTGAGCCGGACGCAGAGCTTACACCAAATTTATTAATCTCCAGCTGGTACAGCCCAGGATTCTTGTCTGGGGAAATTCTCCTTTTCTCCTAAGATTGATGCACACACACATTTCTGTGTATAGCTGTAGCTGCAGCACACACACTCACACACCCTTGTGGCTGTGACTACACTACTGACTGTTGGCAAAGGACTGGGTGGTTACTAATCTTTCACCTTCATCACTCTGCTACCTTTCCAGCCCTCTTTCTGTTTCAGTATATCACTCTCTTCCCACTCTAACCTTTCATTTTCTGCCCTCCTCCCAGTTTTGTGGCTTCCCACCCTGTGGTCATGAGCAGCGAGTGGTTATGTATGCATAAAAAGAGAAAAGGAGGAGAAGGAGAATTTTAATTAATTTCAGTGTCTATATCTCCCTCCATCCACCTGCTCTATAGTCCTCGCAGGCAGAATGTAACCTGGAGTCAAGCCCAAGCCTCCATGACGGGAGAATTGCAATTATTTCTTCAACTCCCTTATCACAGCTCATGACCGCATCCATCCACCCAGGTTCTCTCTTTTAAAGCCTTCATCCTGAAATGGAGGGCTGAGCACACATTCTCCTTTTTGTCAACTTCTCTGCTTCGACTTCCACAAGCAAACATGTTCAGACCTCAGCAATAACCATTGTGACAAAATCCTCCACTGCCTACCACCTTGCTCTGGTAGCTTGCTATTGAACATTAAACCATACATGTTTTTTTCCCCATTGAGTCAACTACAAATATTAATTTACAGCTGCACACCAAAATTGTTTGGCATGTTCAGTATATGAAATCATGGATTTAGTGTGTTTATATTAAACCCAAAACCACAGATCATGCGGAATTACATCAGAGAATTATTCCAGAGACTGCTCCTTGTACTTTATATTCAACGTTAACAGTCATTGTCAGGGCAGAAAGATGAGTGTCCTGTGGAGCTCAAGCTGGAGAAAGGTTGTGAAGGATGTCTGCTGCTCATATAGAATGGTCTGATATTGACAGTTACCTCTGTGAGAGCACAGATAATGCTGGAAAAATCACTTTTTATGTCAAGAGCGTTTAACTAACACTAAGCCTTATGGCTTTGAGAACAATGCCTTGGTTGCTGCTTCTCTCGCGCTGTTCAGGTCCCCTCTGACCCTCGCCTCTTTTCAAAAGCCACACAACGTTGGGTTCAGTTAATTCAAGTTAACACAGATGCAGACAGAAACAAAACGTAATACTTTGGTAATTTACTGCTTTACAAATGTACCAATGAGCAGTGGCAGCAAAGCAGATTCAAAACGCCCAAAATGTCAGACATAACGTAAATAAATGGATTTGCCAAGCCACTGCAGAAATTAAGATTAAAGGCTGCGAGTACTCAACCAATCAAAAATGTGTAAAGCTGCAAGTCCGACTGCAGAGATCCTGTACTCCATAAAATCATTTTCTAGAAAGTTAAGTTTCACCCCACAAAATGGATGAGTCAAGCCGTGCAGCTGTTGATCATGATTTACTGCTTTGCTAATTCAGCACCTGAAAAGAGACAAGCAGCTGTAGCAAAGCAGACCTAAGTGATAGACTTTAAGAAAGCAAATGCATTTTCCAAGCTATTTAGAATAAACTGCTCAACCAATCACATTTGTTCAATGCCATTAGTCCCATAGCTGGGACTCCTGCACTTTGGCAAAATACTACCCCTAGAGCGAGGGCATTTTGAGGAGTAAAATTATTTCCCTTGTGCTTAACTTAGAGTTTGGTCCCAGTGGTGGTCATGCAGAAGGTCCCTGTCCCCGGGGAATGTTCCTGTGATAACGGAGAAAGGTCAAGACTCCAAAAAAAACTTGTAGTGCATGGAGCATCTTTATTAGACTGACGTGTTTTGATTGGTGGCCTTCAGTAGGGTCACCAAGAAACATACTGCAATGGACATTTTAAATAATGTGTCATTTTAAATGGAACCAACCAATCATGTAAATGCACATGTACATACGTATAAGCCAATGGGGAGCCTACAAAGTGGGGCACCAGGCCAACCAATCACATAACCAATTACAAACATCCACGTATATACATATACATCAGCCAGGAAACACCTAAAAGTGTGGATTGGGTATATTTTCACAAGGTTTCTGGCCTATCATTGGACCAGACTGGCAAAAGAGAGGAATGCCCAGCAAAGGTCAAGAGTAAAAACATTAAGAACACTACAAACAGGTCACATCAAAGATACAAAAGTAAAAATTGTATAAAAAAAAAAGTTCCTGTGGTGGATTCACTGCTCTTAAGGTCTGAGAAACATTATATGCCATGGCTAATAAAAATGTGACACCCATTCACTACCCACTGTGACTTGCACATTATTAGGCCTGAATATGAACATAATGTTATGGAAAGTTGTTTTGAAAGGATAGGAAATGCAGCTTTGAAAATTAATTCAGGGCCAATTAGATTCCTCCCTGGTTGCATTGTACGATGGATAATAATCTAAGCATTTTAAGTGCCTAAAATATTTGCACCGCACTATCAGCACCTCTAAATAAGTAGAATCTGCTTTTTTCATTAAATTACTTCCTCTGTGCTGCTGTCCCTCTTTCTGTCCTTGTGCTACCTTTCTTTGCCCAGGATGTCCGAAATACACGAGGGGAGAAACGACAGCACATTAATCACGACTGATGTTACTCACAAATCCCTCTGACTGTTTGTGAAACACCCGCACATGAAATTTTAGATGCAAAACCGCACACACCCTCGAGCACCCTGAAAAGCAGTGCGGCTCCGCGCTGTTGAAGCACTGTGGGCAACTAGAGAATGAAAGCTTAGAGGCAGGTTGGAAGAGGTCGGGGAGAAGGGCAAGGAGGGATGAACGAAAGAATGAGGAAAATACCCTGGAAAGGATGAAAGTGAAAAGTTTGGATTGGAGCAGCAGAGGGAGAGATTAGCCGGACTGAAAGAGGGAGGTCTAAATGAGAATATATAAAGCGTGAAGTAGAGGAGGATTGACAAGTGAGTGGGTAGAAGTGAAGGGAAAATGGAGGCTGTGGCAGAAATACAGTATGAAATTGGTTGCAGAATTAGAGTGCATTTGGAGACGCGATGGAGGAGAGGCCAAAAAATGAAAGGATTGTGCAAAGAGGATAAGGAAGAAGGAAGGTGGGGGACCGTTAAAGCTTTTGGTGGTTACCTCCGTTCACCTCAGACTGAAAAATATATCCCTGGCTATACGCAAACCAATATACCTACAAACATCCTCTCTCTCTCTCTCTCTTTGACAAACATAGACACAAGTGTGGATGCTTGATCAATGGACCCCTTGAGTCCAGCATGGAGCCTGTGCCACCACACTGTCTCTCTGTCTTTGACTATCTCTGTCCTCTCTCTGCAGCTGAAGTGAAATCAGGCCTGAAACGTAGAGATTATTCCAGCACACTGAAGTTTATTACACCAGAGCCACGCTCTGCTGCAGATGCATCCTATGTAGAGCTCAATCTCAGTGTTTAGTAATGATTTTATATGAAGATGTAGAAGGCCCTCAGCCAAGTGAGGAGTCAGTAAGCCTATGGGCAACATACCTTTCCATAAACAGACAGGTAGTAACAGCTGGCACTTTGTACATCTGACTGCACTACGAACCCACTGATGTGATATAATGTGGCATTATAGTTGCTCTGCTCTTTAAATAGACCGCAGCAGTCGGCCGTGCAGGATACAGTTGTGGCATGTATGGCTTCCATAAGAACACACATGGAGAGATTTGTAGTCATTATTAGCACACAGACTAAAGAGGTGCTTCAGCAATTTAGTACTGTATTTCAACGTCTGTGGAGGCCGATGCATAGAAATGTTTTTATGCACTTGTTACAAGTGTGCGGACATTAAAAAACGTACTTTTTAGTCACATGAGACATCACTTGGTTATTCACAGGCTGAGAATTACTAATATGACCTGTAAACTGTCTTTAGCATGTACTTTTGGTGCTTTAAGATGATTTACTGTGATTCTAACCCGTGTTGTTTCATTGCTCTGTGTCTGGGAGATGCTCATGTCCTCTCTAGTATGTGTGCATTAGCTTGCATCCCCATTCAAATATGCACCACCAGGCTATTATAACTGAAAGAGACAAAAAAAAAAAAAAGGTGCTTTCCATTTAGGCTCCCTGATGAGTATGTTTGTGTAGTCAGCATGTGTGTGTGTCTGTGTGTTCACAAGCGTGTGTAAGCGGCAGTATGTGCAATGATGCGTGGCTCATTTTTCCTCTGTGCAGGACATCTTATAATAAGCCAATCACTGGGGCTGATGGAGAGGGGTGAGTGATGAGAGCTCTATCTCTCAGTGGAGGACGAGACTGAGAGGGATAGATGATGTGTGTTGATGCAGACCGGGCTGCTTTTTGCCTGGCACGACCACCTAAACAGCTGAGACCGGGGCCAAGGCAAGAGCGGCCAGACACAGCCGATACGGGCCTCATTGTTATAGAGAGCACATACGCGGTGAGTTATTGCCTCTGCTCTTGCCAAAGTAATGGCAGAAAAAGCACAGTTTGTTTTTTGTTTTACAATGCATCACATCTGCCGTAAGATGGATGGCTCTGGCACAGGTTGTGTTAATTCAGGGCTCAGTTTTAGAGCCGGGCGCCAATTATACATAATATATTTACCAATTAACAAGTGCTTGGTCAAAGAGTCGTGGCATTTCATGCGTACGGAAAGGAATACGTTGATAAATGAGGCTCAGGTTTGCATTAATTACTGCACTCTAACTGCAGTGAGAAAATAAATGGTAATCTTATTTTCTTTTGGCACCTGGTGTGCGACGCCTACCCACAGCTGAAAGGGGAGCAGTCACTATTATTACAAGGCATACATTGATCAAGCTCTTATCACCAGCTGCAGGTTCATGGAAACAGAAACACACAATCAACCAGACATCCCATTATACAGACAGTACACAAGCAGCCTGTCCACCATGTATTGATCTCTTAATGACTGGTATTTTTCACTGCTGCTGCATGTTAAACCGAGCTGCGGATCTGCTTCTCTAGATTACTGTAAATGTCAAATACACATATACGACCCTAGAGCACCAAAAAAAGGAACTTCACAAGGAATCATCAAAATTTCTAGTTGATCTACGATTGGGAACTACAGGGGCACAACGGTGCAGACAGAGCAGGTGAGGTGACTCAAAGGAGCCAGCAGCAAATCCTTCTCTCATCTGTTCAACCTTTCACACGTCCAAATGAATACAGTCAGCTAAACAGGGAATGAAATGAAAGCCTCCTCTCTCGCTGTGTGTTCAAAAATCCCTGCTGGGTCCTCGTGTTTTGTATGATTGCTGTGTATATGCACAGGCATGTACAGTGTGTGCATGCACCCAACAAACGGCCAATAAAAAAATCCGTCGTCAGGTGCCAGCGAACACTCAGTGGGCATAACGATCACATATGTGAGCCTGCATGTGAAATCAGAGGGGTTTGTCTGAGTGCCTGCGGTGTGGAGATAAACAAAAAAGCAAGGCTTGCCCATTTGTCTGTGCGTACGTGCGCATCTGAATCTGTAGCTTCCAGGACAATGCGAGACTGAATGAGACCGGTTGTGCATTTCAGTTCAGTAATCATTTACTTAGATTTTAAAATGTTTTCCCCCTGTTGGAGTTCTTCTATTTTCTGCTTTTCCTTTGACTGCCTCATTTCGCAGCCCTTAAATGCAAAATACAAACGGAGACCAGAGATAGGGGAGCGAGGAGGAAAAAAACATCCAATCAGGGTGCAACAAAAACCTCTGTTATAGTGAGGGCTGTTGCTTAACAACTAGATATCTGACAGACTGGTGGTGCATACATTTTATCGATTTTTATGTGTCAGTGAAAGAGAAATCCTATAATACCCGTGTGTGTTCATATGTTTCAAGCCTGTCTAAAAGCAGTCATGTGAAAAAATAAACTGTTGCTCTAATTATTTGCTGTCTTCATACAGGCTGGAAAAGATTTGATTTTTTGTTCCTTATCACCTACACTGCACCCATGTTATGAAATGATCTCTTCACAGCCAGTACTGACAGGATGAGTGACACCAGCAGACATGAAAATAGTGACACGGAGAATAATGTAGCTGTTGAAGAGCCAAATGTTTCCCTCAGGAGCTGGTGGAGACCGAAGACTGAACTAGTCAATATGGACTACACCAGGCGGACAGAAACACATGAAAGAAAGTGCTGTTTTGTTCTGTAACCGTTGCAAGTATAATTAATTTCACAGTATCTAGCTTAAAAGGGGATGATATGATAGACAGTTGGTTTCGGCTGCCGTAAAACTGCCAGAATATCTTTTCATTGTGAATACACATGTTCATTTCCTTTCCCTAGGAAACTGGCTGCCACACCACAGT
The DNA here is from genome assembly GCF_963514085.1 of Chelon labrosus. NCBI lineage: Eukaryota > Metazoa > Chordata > Actinopteri > Mugiliformes > Mugilidae > Chelon > Chelon labrosus. The sequence goes on from NC_140342.1 coordinate 11,591,271, forward strand.
ACAAAATATTCCTGTTGCTTGTTTTGGCCTCTTGTGTTCTGTTTTGTCCAGACAGTTGGGAGGAATTAAATCCCTTCTGAAGTCAGTATGAAGCTACAGGCTGAAAAACGTGTGCCTTAAACTCTTAAATTTAAACGTGCTGTTGGAAGTTGCTCTAAAGTGTCGACCAAATGCACGGCGTTTAGCTGTAATAAGAGAGTACATGCATGTATTGTGATTGTCTGTTGTTGCAGTGCGTACAGTTAGGTACATATATGCATATGGAGACTGACACATCTTTTATTTTATGCTGTCAAAACATGTTGAAGTTAAAGTTATATAACGAATACAGACTCTCAGTTTTAATTTGGGGATATTCACATCCAAATTGGAGAAAACGAGTGGCTCAAAGGCTGTTTCATTTGCCGTGTGTGATATTTCTTCATTATTTCTTCATCAGTTAAGCAGGTAAAAGCTCATGATAAGTTGATTCCAAATGCTGAATATATATTTTGAAACTGATAGACTTTTTACTGTCATTTAGGTTATACACCAGCACATTAGGAGTGGTATAGAGACATATCATAACCCAAGTCTACCTTGAAGAAAAGACTTCACAAGAGCAAATATAGATGGTTCATCTCAAGGTACAAACCATTCATAAAGCTCAAGATTAGAAAGCCCAGACTTTGTACCAGGCCATACCAGTTTGGGTATAGCATTCTTTGGACAGAGGAGACTTAAATTAATCTGCATCTGAATGACGGAGAAGGAAAAAAAGTATGGAGGCGGCGTGGAATGGCTCATGATTTGAAGCACCCAACACCATCTGTAATATGTGTTGGAGGCGGTGTGATGCATGGCTTCTAATGGCACTGGGTTACTAGTGTTTATTGATGATGTGACAAAAGACAGAAGAAGCTGGACACATTCTGAAGTATAAACAGATCAGCCACAACATTAAAACCACTGACAGGAGAAGTAAATAACATTGATCATCTTGTGACAATACAATGTTCTGCTGGGAAACTTTTGGACCTGGCATTCATGTGGATGTTACTTAGACATGTACCACCCACCTAGACCAGACCAGGCACCCCCACCCCATAGCAATGATACTCCTTGATGGCAGCAGCCATCCCCAGCAGGATGCAGCCTGACACAGACACACACACAAAAACAGTTTAGGAACAACTAAAAAAACATGAAGAACAGCACAAGGTGTTGACCTGGCCTCCAAATTCACTAGATCCCAAACTGATCAAGTATCTGTGGAATGGTCCACAGAGGCCCCTCCCCTCAACCCATAGGACCCAAAGGCCCCCACTAACAGCATTCTGTTGCCAGACACCACAGGACACCCTCAGAAGGTCCATGTCCATTCTCTGATGAGTCACAACTGTTTTGGAGGCACAAGGTTTGAACTACACAGTATTAGGTGGTCATAATTTAATGCCTGATCGATGTAGTATGTTGATTTGACCCTGATTTACAGTGCATATAATGGATAATGACACAAAACCTACTGTGTTAGCAACCCAGGAGTTTCTGGAGGTAAAGAGGTGGAATACTCACTTTTTGAAGACAGCACTGAAAGTAACATGAACTAACAACTGAAGACAGAAACCCATTATTTGGCTGTGGCCATGGGTTCCAGACTTCAGGCTGTCAATGCCTGCAAAAGGATTCTCGACAAAGTATTAAAAATTAACATCTAATTTAAGAAAGAACTATTCTGAGGCCTATAATGAGGAGCTACTGACAAGACGTCCACATCGCTGTTGAGTTATTGCAGCTCAAATGAAAGTTCTGTAAAACTTTGCGATTAAAGATATTTATAGTCATGATACCAGTGTAATCCAACAATGTTTTGAAGAGTTTCTGAACAGTTTTTTTCAGACTTATATAATTACAGAAGTTTCCCATACAGACATTTTCCCTAACTCTGCTTTGCTGCCAAACACTGGCATACCTGCATCTCCTTCCATCATGGTAATAATGTCTGGACTTTCTTAGAGCTCACACAATAATTTCAAATTTTGGTCCCTGTTTGAAAGCACTGTCAAAAGACAATGAGTGTATGTGGGAGAGAGTTATGGAAAGAAGGTAGAAAGTGCATGTGTCTGTGATATCTTTTTTCTGCTTTGATCTCTCCTGCTATTATCTGCTTTCGCCTCCGGTCAAGTGTGCAGCTGTCGCAGCTCCCCCGTGAAACAAGGAGGCAGACTAGAAGGGGTGTTCCTGTTGAGCTAGGGCTGTGATGAGCTCTCAAGTATCCGCTGTCATCGGACACAATGCGGCTTATGTAAGTAGGAGATGAAGGAGGGAGGGAGGATGCAGAAGACAACGGGCAGAGACCGAAAAGAACGGGACGGGAAATATGTGTCAGGCAGGCAGTGAGAGAAAGAGGGGGAGAAAGAGAAAGACGGGGAGAGCTGTCATCATAAAGAGTCTGACTCATTCCCAATGTGCTGGATATAGCACTGAGCTGAGAGGCATGTAGCTAATGTACGACAGCTCGAGAACAATTACATTCCTTCAAAGCAGGATTAGGTTCATAATATGAGGGAGAACGGGCCAACTTGTACCAAACTAGACTGAGAGAGAACTCAATTTCTACTGAGACTGCCAACAAATTATGCCTAGTTTAAAGTTACTTTACTGCCCAATATTAAATCAAGATATTCACTTAAGGGTGTGGATAATTCAGGGTATATTTCAAAGCACTTTGTCTCATTGCTGGTTCAAAAATCTTGGAAAAGGGGGAACGCTTTCACAGTTTGCTGATGCACTTAATATTTTGCAAGATAATAATATTTCAGTTTCAGTGTAAACCTTTGCTGCTTGAATATCGAGGTTTCCACCATAGGGCAGCTTTATATGTGAATACCTCATAGCACCAGCATCAGTGAGATATATGATTCATATTCACTCTGCCATTGTGTGTGTAGTTATACCCAGGGGTAGTTAAGGGCCTCTGCTTGGCATGTTCTCCCTCTTTAAGTGCCTCCAGAAAGGACTGGCTGTGAAAGCTGCAGTCAAATAGCTGTAATTATCTGCAATCAGTTGACAACCAGGGGCCGGCTGAAAGGCTGCTCACACACAAACATGGTGGAGGGAGAGAGGCATCAAGGGGAACGGAGGGTAAAATATCTCAGGGAAAGAAAAGAAAAATGGTGGCCATGTTAGCTTCAAAAATCAGGGAGCGAGGTTGTGGGAAAATATGTTTTAATTGAGATCCCAAACGAAGCTGCGGCAGATGTGTATGCAAATCAGACGAAGCCTCCTGTCTCCTGCATAACCTCGTGTTTCTCTCCAAAACTAATTTTTTTTCCCTTGAAATTGCTGTTTTAAAGGGATAAAGAGTGTAATTCTACAGTGGCATACATCCTTTGTGTCGTTCAGTGTGTTAGCTTTTAGAGAACTAAGTAAACATCAATTATATGGAATATTTCTTGGTCAGGTGTCACAAATACAAAGAAAATATATAACAGAGGTTGTTTTGGTTGTTTTTATAGATGTGGATTCCCACTGAAATTCATTTGATATTTTGAAAATCTTTGTGATGTTATGAATATAAAATCTGTAATCTTCTATGTTGCTTTATTAATGCTGCATTGTATCTGCAGGAATCCTGCTCAGTAGTGCGACTCTAGTGTTAATATGACATTAATATGGCAATTTTGTAACGTGTCTGGCTTGAAGGCTTGCGGTAAAAGGTCAAGTGTAAACAGTTCTCCAAACCTGACAGGAGAGAACATAAATAGCATGTCTGAGCTTTCAGTCACATCGCATGGTCGTCATCTGCAGGTGGAGTTTGTCCCATTTTCATGGAATGGTTGACACTGTTCAGAGAGAACTGGGCAAAAATATGCGATTTCACCGAGATTTTCTAAATGCACTTTCTAAATGCTGCTATTTCCAAGATCAGGAATAGACTCTTCTGTGTTTAGTAAAGACTTTGATTCAACACTGTCTATTGGATTTGGTCAAGAATTAGGTCCTATTTTCACATGAACCCGAGAAGGCTTTAGAATCTACATTGTGTAACAGCTACTTCTGCAGGATGTTCTGTGACACCTGCCACCCATGCGACTTACAAAACCGTACCTAAAAAGCCTTGGAAGATTATATATTCCAAATAGCACTGGCTGAACGTTGCCACTAATGGCTGAGACGGGCAGAAGGAAACTAAGTGCATGCGTTGGCTCCTTGATTTAGACCGAGAAGAAGGCTGATGGATGAGTAAGGAGAGGCTTTAGGATGTTGTCAGGCAGCGCTCATTTCAGCTGTAACACAAGATTAAGATAGCAGCGAAGGATTTAAGGTGACATCCTTGGAGAAGCGGATCCATGAGGAACCTTGAGCTCGTCTTTCAAACACACACATTTCAAAGCTCTCATGTTCGTATGGCAGGCAGAGGGGTGGTGGTAATTGTGGGAAACAGAGTGAAAATGAGTTTTTCTTCAGCATTAACATCAAATAGTCTAACTGATAACAGTGTTAGCACCCTCCTCATCTCTTCTCTTCATGTGTATGTGAAGTTTTTAATTGTTTTCAGTTTCTCTCCCGCTCTCACTGTGTGCAAATAAAAGCTTTCTCTGGAACTGATTAGCAATTTCACAAATTCCTGATGAGTTTGAGACAGTGGGATGAGTTATTGATTACAGGCCGGAACGTGCACAGCAAACACACATGATGCTGCGGGATGAGGACACAATATCTGCTTAATATGTTATTAAAGATCCAACATTTCCCAGGCAAAGGGCTCGTGTTTATGTTAAATATCTCCCCGATATCAACGTTGTGGTCATCGCAGAGCAGTAGTAATAAATCACACGCGTCCTCTGTGCATGAAGTTTCGCATTACTTGTCTCCCACAGGCACGCGCGCCTCTGCATGAGCATTAGGGCCGTGACAGAAGCTGTGAAGCACTGGTCTGGAACCGCTGCTCTGGAGCTCACTGAGAGGCTGAATGACTTCAGATGAATAGATGGTAATTAATACACATAGCACCCGGGAGGCTGCAGTACAATCTCAAGGCAAATTACTCCATCAATAAAACGACCTTACAGACACAGCGAGAAGCAGAGAGAGGAGGGAGCTGCTGCAGATAATAGGGCCAAGGAACTTTAAGGTGTTTGGCTGAAAAAGTGGTCCATCGCTCAGCCATGCCTCCCCCGAGGAAAAAACTGAGTGTTAAACCACTTCTAAACGGTGTAAATTGGGAGGAAATGTTCTGAAAGAAGAAAACAAGAAAAACAGGCTAAATCAAAAGGAATCAGTGTAATAAGACCTCTGCTTCAAAGTGATATCGAAATAGATGACGAGTTTTTTGGCAGGGAGAGGATGAAGCTGGCCTTAATATTCACGATCAAAAAAATGGATTTCCTTCGCCTTTTAAGAAACCCATTATCTCTAACTAGTATCTTTTCTTCTCTGCGTCTCCCTTTTCTCATTTTCTCTTATCCTCTCTCAATCTCCTCTGTGCTCATCCCTTAATGATAGAACAAGCCTTTAAGGTATTTGTGTGAGGAAAAAAAAAATCAATGGGAGGAAACACATACCCTGCGCATGATGAAAATCTTTCAGCTTGTCATTTTCTCAAATCACCCTCTTCCCTGTGCCAGGTGGCTCATCCATTAGTGCATCCCAGCTTTCCTCTGGGTCATTCCCGCTCCTTCCTTAGATGTATCTCTCCAGATGCTACACCTCCCTATTCCTAGATGGGAAAGTGATGGGCAGATCATCACATTGTTTGGACATTTGAACACGTATCTGCCTTAAGGCATGGTCTGGGTTACAGAAGAGAGTATTCCCCACCTCCCCCACAACTCAGCAGGACTCCTGATCCGGGCAGTTACATGTTATGGTCTCCGAAAGATCAAAAGCTGAACGAGCTGCCTGAAGAGATACAGAGCGGCTGAGGAACACACGGGTCCCACGGTGGCTCCGGGAGAACATGAAGGCTTTGGTTTGAGATTCAGAGTGAGAGGTGAGGTGCGCTGAGACATATGACTGAATCCTTGTGGGTCCAGTGTCATTCCTCTTCAAGTGCAAGTTTTACACTGTCAGCGCACGAGAGAAGGAGGGCTGCTAACACACAAGCAGGTATTTGCGCTGGAAGGCGGACAGGTTGTCCTATGAGCCTGTCTGTTAAATGAGGGTTGCTGGTTCATTCCTGCTGACTTGCTCTCAGGGCGACAGCTGCAGGAATTAATCTTTTTTAAAAAGGATTGAACATGAATGTAGAAACAGAATAAACAGAAGTCATTAGAACACCTTATTCTGCATTATAAGGGGGAGCTGCATTGCTGTATCAGCAACATAACAAGCGCACAAGCTTATCAGCGCATGGAAGCAGAATGTGATTCAACCCCGTAAAACTCAACATTATCATTTATGCTACACACGTTTTTATTAAGCAGTATATCTTATGCATGCATACTGTATATGTTTTCATCATTCAACATACAACCTCTGTATGTGAGTAATTTAAATAAGAAGTGCTGACACTGTTCCTCAGAGGGCTGGCTCCGAGAGGCATAGCTGGATTACAGGAAAATGTCGGAAGATCCGCAGAGGATAAATCATTCTCATCTTCTGTTTGGCATCCTGGCAGCCTCATCTCCAGCTCTACCACTACCCGTTAATCCACTAACCACACCTAGTTCTGTCCCTGATGTGCACATAGCCAGCAGGTAAGATCATGTTTCATGCTTCTCTCACTTTGTTCCTCTCCATACAGCATCAAGAGCTTTTCAAGACCTCAGATTTTATGGCACCACAAGTCCAGTATTTCAAAATGAGCATCAAATCGGACATTTCTCTCAGGACTAGTCAAGCCTCTTTTGGATATTCCAGGTACTAGTCTTTCAGGTTTCAGTGCCTGCTATAACAATGTTCTTTTAAAGCTGTGTCAACACTTGGGAAAAAATATATAATTAAGTTACTATCTTTTTCTACAGCACAATTCATATAGATTAGATGACAATGACTACTTAGATCACCAGTCAGCACAATCATCTACATGACAAAAAGCTCCATACTGCTCTGGAAAAGGCTTTGTTAAATGGTCAAGGTCAGGGTTAATGCTGTTTCTACAGAGCAGAGAGCAGACTGTTTTTTAAGGTGCAGGCTATATATGTCCACACTCTCATTCTTGCTGGAATAACATATTTTCTTTAACTGCTAGACACAAGGTGTCTCCTGTTTCACTGAAATGTTAATTTATCAATTTAATCTCATACATAGACTACACAACATAAATTCAGATAGGCTGAGCCCATGTGCGCAAACATCCACACAGGTGCCTCAAACCTTTGCATATTACAGAACATCTCCCTCCACAATGAATCTCAATGATCCAGTGCACAGATATGGGAGACATTTTGAGTATTTGACAGTATTTGCCAGGCCAAAATATGACCGTGTTTGGGTTTTTAAGTCTTAATTCAAGTCTCATTCACTGCAGAACCAAACAAAAACCATTCAAATCAATGAAATAAAAACAATTACAATTATTAAATATTATTTTACATCCCCTGTAAGCCTGTGGAATCTAGACAGACTGCAGTTGGTGGTGCTTCACGCTTCCCATACTATTTAGTATGGAAGGGCATAGAGCAGCTCCCACTAGGAGCTGGACATTTAGTCTGTCCTCTGAGCACAGTCCCCATTATGTAAGGACAAAAGGGGACAGAAAGCTTCACCCGGCTCGGATCTCTCTAGTGTCTGAATGTGGAACGTAGATGTCCGCAAGCCATGTTTGCTCACTTTATTGGGCACGATGTGTCCACAGGGGATTTGTGTTGCCCTTGAAACGTTCTTTTAAGACTTTGGTACAAACTCGTTTGACTTTTTTACCTTGACGTGCGCTGAGAATAAAGTACCTGGAGGTGCTTGGATTACTTTAAAGAGGAAATCTCTCAATCTGCAGAAAAATTAATTTATCCAAACCAAGGGTGCTTTTCAATCAGTGGTAATTAAAAAAACTGTTCACACAGATGATGCTCTCTAACTAGCGGCAAAGCTGTATCCTTGGGACTAATAAGCAGTGACAAATCAGTGGGGTGAGAGTGTGCATTTGGTCAATTAAGTCTGCAGATGAACTCATTATAAGCGAGAATAACACAAAATGACACACAATACCACTGTACTGTTCAGTATGTGTTCTATGTAGGGGAGTAAGAGTTCCTGTTGACATTTTAATGCATCATATACTCAAGACTGCATCATAAGAGAACGCAATAAGCTGCTTAAAGTCTGCAGTGGATTATGTTTGCTTCCAAAACCTGGCATTTTTTAGAATATCGTGCTTGAGTTGATGGGCTAGAAGTGTATCATGTGTGATGTTTCATACTGAAAACAGAGATGGTTGTAATGTATGATTTGTACTTAATGACAGTTTATTTCTTTTTAAATTAATATTTGTATAAGACGAAGAATGAGGTCATTGTTTGCAGAGGCCATTCTGGAGTCTATTGAGGCCTGAGGCAAACGTTGGCTCTCCTCTCCTCCCCTGCTCTGCTCGCTAAGTTAACTGATGTTAACCATTACACAAAGAACAAACTAAATATTGTGATTTGTTATATTATGCAAATGTTTCTCCCCCGTCGTTAAGACTAGCATCATTCAGTCAGCTATTTAGTGTTACTACAAATTGTTATCTGCTTTACTTACCACTACCTTGCTTTCTTTTCTCATTTTCTCTTTCTTTTTTCACTCCCAGATGGACAGCTTTGTTTCACATTGAACTGGGTGCTGTTGTCATACTTAACTACTTTAAAGAGTCATGCATGCAACATGTAAATGGGCTGAGTTGTGTCTGGTGTGGGTGCCTTGTGGAGGCCTCCTAGTGTCATTGAAAATTCAGCACATTGCCTCTGTTGTCGTTTAGTGTTTGTCAGCCCTCAGGGGCCCCCTCCTGACCTGGGGCCCCAAGTAGTTGCCTGCATTGCCTGTTGACAACAGCGCTAATCTATCTATTTATCTATCTATCTATCTAGCTATCCTTCAGCAGATATATAGTTTACCAGGTTACCCGTTTTAGTTCAAATGTGTGTAAACTGTATCAAGGATGCACAGGATGCAAAGTCAACATCACCACTGCAGACATAGATTTGCCGTGTCCGTTACAGGTGTGGGGCTACGTCCTCGCCCCCTCCTGGTCAGTCCACCCGAGTCAAAGGTTAAAAAGCTAATGTCCAATTCTGTTGACTGATGTGTGATTCAGCTGGAACTGGGCAGAGTACCAGCGGAGGTATGAGTCACCGACATCGCCACAAGTCTGTTTATCAACACTTCCTCTCTCCTCCCACATAAAGGTGGCCTGCAACCACCTAACCCTGATATAACCCAGTCATTTTTACATCTGTTTTCGTAGCTTCTTGTTAGCGACCTCCGTGTTATGTGAGGAGGTGAGTGTGCCTCAGGGTTGCACAATGCCCGTGCATGATAACAGCCACCATAGTTTCACTCAGTGAACAATAGAAAAAGAGGAAAGATGACAGTGAATCATCTACAGATATATTGTCGTGTAAAGCAAAATGATCACGTGTTTTTAAAGTGCTTGATGTAGCAGCTGTTGGTCAGCTCATGAAAACAAATGCGTCAGCCTCTCTGTTAAATGCGCCTGACGGCTAGTCTGTCTGACAGACTACAGACTTCATCTGCTGAGAAAGGCTCTGTTGCCGAAAGACGGCGGCGCTCTCTGCTGGTGAATTATCCACATGATGGTTGGATCATTTTTCACGCTAAAAGAAAGCATCTAAAGAAAATTAAAACTAAATGTTCTCTTCTCATTTGTGATCATTGTTTTATTTGCTTTAAGAAATATGAGAATAAAGTAATTGTTTTTAGAGGTATTGAAATATTTGCTGAGTGTCTATGTGGGGTAAAGGTTTTTTAACTCCTTTAATACTTCAATTATCATTTCTACAATATGGCTCTCAGTTTACTATGTTAAATATGTAGTCTTCTTTTTCCCTCTCAGCGCTGTGGGATCTGACAGCTGTATCACACGTGGTTAATGTCAACCCTGCCTTGGTCAACGCCTCTCACTGACACTGAATGGCTTTTTGTTTTTTCATTCTGTAGCACCTGTGCTTGGCCGTCAGACAGTTCAGAGCGTGACTCTGCTGCTTTCTCTGCGGAGGAACAACGGCTCTGTGACAAAGGTCCCGAGAATCTGCCCAAGGGACCGCCAATGTCGAGGCAGGTAGGTCCTCGTTTCAGTCAGGGCCAGAGGTTAGGCTTCATCACAGAAGAGGGTTAGTCAGAGACATAACAGTAACATCGGGCCTTTTCTTTTTGTGTAGAGAGAGACAGTGTGTATCCATCTGTCTCTACTGTGGCATTGCTTTATCTATTTTTAGGGCTGCAAGGACATTAGCTCAATGTCCGTTTAGAAATGTCATGTAAGACATAAGAGCCTTGCAGCATTCCTCTGTAAATGTGAAGGTCAGGAAACTGCTTCAGTTTCATTCAGAAAATGGAGAAGTTGACCTTTTACTTGAATCATTTTGTCTGGCAAAAACCGAATTCTGATGAGACATTGGAAAAACTTTTTAACTATGGCACAAAGGGAAGAATACTGATAAGAACAACTTTAGTGGCATTAAGATCCAGCATTCTTTCAAATGTTAACAGCTGGCAAGTAAAACAAACATATTTTAAAGAATAGAAACAATCCATCGACTTAGGTGAAACACACAGGTCTAAATCTGCAGATTCATTTAAAAACAAACTAAGTTTCCATCCTTCTCTCTCTCTCAGGGAACGAATGGAAGAAAGCTATGAGACATTTGAGGAGGAGTTGGGGCCATCAAGAGCAGATCCTCCTCCACAGAAGCCTGTCCGACCGATCCACAGACCAGGTGGCATAAATAAACACACACACGCTAAATCTGCCTACACAGAGGTGCCTTCATTCAGTGTGTTGTGTATGTATTGTAAGACATGTAACTAGCAGCTCAGGGAGCCACTGAAATATGACCCCTGGTCATAGGCAACAGTGATAATGAACCTCCGCCATGCTGGATGGATCATTTCACGACGCATTGGGCTGTCACATGATTATCACACAAAATCCCATAGACAGAAAAGAATATACTTTGCATTTGCCACCACTTTAGTTCAGACTGAAAATATAGATTTGTCTTGGTTCTCGGGGGATAAATCACATGACATTTATGACTTCCATGTCAGTGTTTCTCTAGATACTGTTATTATGTTATTAGAGGGTAAACTGATTTCAGATTGAGTACACGGGTTTACATCGCCCTCAGGATCAACTACAATAACTTTCATTGTCCACTGACGTTTCATCAAACACCATCATATGGTTGACATTTTAATTTGGACAATATTTTGGTTTGTTATCAAATTCTTGCCTCAGCTGTACTTGGTGACAGAGCAGCAAATGTAAGCATGCTAACATGCTAAACTAAGATCTATATATTACTGTCTGTCTGCATGTTTGTCACTGGCTAGCATGCTCATGTTAGCATTTAGCTCAAAGCTGCACCAAGGTGCAGTTGCTGGTGAAGCTGTTGTCTTGTAAATCAATATACAGTACGTTATTATACACTACAGTGCAGTCAACTCATATTGAAATAAAAAAATAAAACATGTTCAGTCAGCATGAATTTATGTATAATAATGAATTCCAGACTGAGGACATGTTTGTTTGGGGTGTTGTTTTTCGTTTATTCTTATGGGATCACCCTTCACTAAATCTGGATCTGTCTGTTCCAGAAATGTACGCCACCAGGAAAATCAGAGAGGTAAGATGGAAAATGACCAACATGAAGAAAATGTTACTGCACTTGTAAATCTTTTTCTGTTAAGAAACAAGTTGTTCTTCAGCAGGAAATGTCTCCAGTTCCGCAGCAACCAAGGGCAGAACCCAAGACGGTACCCAGAGAACCCAGCATCCCCAAAACAAGTGAGTCATTTCAATTCTTGTCAGCTTTGAACATTTAAGTATGTTACCAGGTGTGGCCGAGCATCTCCTTCACTTGTCTTTCCTTCAGCATCCTTGCGCAAAACCTTGTCCATCCAGAACCTGACTGAAATCCAAGCACCATGGGAGAATGTCACTTTGAACCGCTGTCTCTTTGTGGCCATTACCATCCTGGTGCTCACCTCAGGCTTTCAGAGACTCCACGGCAAGTAAACTAGCAAATGATTGTTGGTCTCAGATACAAAACTTAAGACACCTGTCGTGACTGAATGGTATTGATTAAATTAAAAACAAAACAGAAACCTTACGGGGTCAGAGGACAGCAGAGGAAGAAGCTGGACTGACGATGAGACGGTCAGGGACACTACGGCACAGAGGTCAACCACCAGAGGTAAATGTGTTTTGGTTTTGTCTGAACACGTTTAGGATTTATTATTTTCCAATCAACTCTTTGCAATCATCCAACTGTAGCCTGAGACATCTCTGTGGGAGGTCATGTTTTGGTGGCTGCCAGATCTCGACGATGACGAGGAAGAAGAGGATGATGATGACGACGATGGGGTCAGAAGAGGAAAATCAAAGAGGGGAGTAAAAGCACGAGGGTCAAGAGGTCTCAGAAACAAGCCACTGCCAGACAAAAAACTCATCAAGCAACGAGACAGTAAATTAAAGGAGAGGAGAGCCAAGAAAGCCAGGGATGAAGAAATCAAAGTCAAGAAAGAGAGCGCTAAAGAGGAGGAACCTGAAATAGAGGATGAAGATGATGATGAAGGTGAAGAGGAGACAGTCCCCAAGAAAAATAAGAAATCACAGCAAAAGAAGGAAAAGAAAAATACTCAAAAAGGATGACTTGAAAATGTCTACTGTGGCAGACTTTATTTTCTAAACCGTTTTAGCTGAATTTATTAGGTGACATTTGCAAGAGCGGTAATTTGTCTTTCAGAAAAGAAAATGTGCCTACACTTAAATGACAGAACACAATCAGCAGCATTGTGTTACACCTTTGTCTTGGACAGATGTGATTTTTTTTTGTGCGTGTGTGATTACCTGCGAGGACAACTGCAGTTTTAGGGAATTTGTTGTCTGCTTTATTTGAAATGTCCATGTGATCAGTTCCACGATTGTCCTGGTCTTGAAAGAGAGACGTCCAATAAATTGTGCCCAAACAAGCTTGGTTAAATGTCAGCAGTATGAAGCTGGGAGAGATTTACCAAAGTCAATTTAAAATCAAGACTAACAATCGTCACTAATTTGTCCAATCTGGGCTGTCTAGCTCATTTAAATGAGCGGCTGCTCAGTCAAGTTTTTAATCCTGATTGGCAACCTTCAGCTTGAATAGTTCAGGAACTGTCAATACATCTTACCGTGTGATGTCTCTGTAGAAGCACAGACTCAAATGTTTTATTTCTCCACATCTTTTTATTACAAAAACACCTTAAAAGTTGAGCTAGTATAAAAGAGTGTGGTCATATTTATACTGCTGCAGTCACAGACAGATAAAGAAAACAACTGCGTAAAAATCAAATGAATGTGGATCTCAAACATTTGTAGAAACAATAAAGCTGAATGTACCTGCATTATCTAAAGAGAAACACTCTAGACGGGCAGGACAGCGTGACTGTACACCGTGAAAGGAAGCAATCATAAACCTCTGGCAGGGGATCAATTATTAGACATTGTAAGAACATCTGGAGGGGGCGGCCTCATTGGCATGGGGGGCATGGGCATCTGGTGGGGCATCTGGTGGGTACCTGGGGCACCAGGTGGGAGAGGTGGAACAGGCATGCCTCCTGGTGGAGGAGGGGGCAGAGAGTCATTTGGTGGACGAGGTCCGACTCCACTCATAAGCGGAGGGGGGCGTTTCACATTGGCAGGAGGTGGTGGACCAGTGGACTGGGAAATGGCTTTCTCCATTTTGAAGTGGAACTGCAGGAAGAACTGGGAGGAAAACCATAAAAGAAAGATTAAAACATACAGGTGTATTATACGTTGTTGTCTTTGTGATAAATAATACGTCTCCATACCTGTTTAGTTTCTCTGTTCCAGTGGGTCCAGAAGCGGTTTTCTGCTTTATCAATTTCTCTACTGGGGACCTTAAAGAGCAAACGTATCAGTGTTACATTACACCAAGACAAAACCATTTTAAGGACACAATAGGTGCAGGTCCAGCTTACCTTGAAGGCAATAGTCTCGTACGGCTCAGCAGCCAACAACAGATACTGCCAGCGACGATCCGGGGGCTCGATGCGCTGCTCATAAGCAGACATGAAACGATGCCTGGGTCCAATTCCTTCAGCAACCTCTGGATAGTCAATCTGATGGAGGGAAAAACGAGAACAGGTAGTTTACAGTGAGTGCTTTTTTACAGTCAGATGCAAGTCACTAGAAATAACTTTTAGTCATTGTAGAAAAAGAACAAAAAAAATGGAGCAGAGGTGATGCTTTGTATCTTGTGAGCCAGTGTCCATATACAGCTGCTTTCTTTATTTGATAAACACCACTAAATCTGTCGCCTTAATTCAGGGAAAAAGTCACATGAAAGTGACCAACAATAAATGTGGCATGTAGTTTTGGTTTGATACGGGCTCTGTAGCACGTAAATCACAACCAAGCTCCTCCATAAAAAAAAAAAACAATGTCCTTTATCAAACACAGAGTACTGGATTTTACATGAAGAGGTGTTTGAGACGCCGTAAGATTAAAATTGGCAGCACTAGCTTAGTGGGATTGGAGAAGCTAGAGCAACTAAATAGCTGTTTCAACTTTCAAAGATGAGACACTATTCTTTTATTACAGAGTTTAACCGATTTCACAAAAGGTTTGTCACTGAACACACTAACCTGGAAAAGTAAAGACTGCTGTCCTGTCTCTGGGTCCCTCTGTTTGGTTACTAAAAAGAGAAAAACACATGTTAAAATGAAACACATCTGCAGTGAAACTACTATCAATATAAACTAAATAAACACACAGCTGACCCACCTTTGTATCCTGGTCGACCAATTTTTACAAACTTCTTGACCTCAACTTTAACTTTCGCCGGTGCCGGTTGAGCAGGAGCTTCTTTAGCTTCTTTAGCTGCTCTCCGTGCTCTGAGAAGTCAAAACAATTATTAATATTTTAATTGTTAATAATCTCATGGTGTTGATAACTGCATACTGAAGCAGAGAAAACAAAGTTTGCTTTGTTTGAACTAATATTCTGTAGCTCAGCTGAACAACTTCTTATCTAAAATGTTTTCTTTGCATTACAAACATGCGGACAAACACAGTCCTGCACTGAGAGTAGGTGAGACCAACTCAAATCCAAAAACTTTTGTTCTATAAAATGGATTCCTGCAAATGTTATGGTAAAACACCAGAGTAACTGAACCAGATAGCAACAGACAAAGCAACAGCCCTGCACTGCCACATGCTGGAGTAGAAACACCATGTGGACTTACAAGTTCGTCTGATGCTTCTTTCCTTGCGTGTGAGCCAAGTAGCTTCCCTGTAACACAGAAGAGGGCAGTTTGTTATGTTTCTTTTCAAACCAGACAAACAACGAAAACCAATACCACTTCTGTGCCTCCTCACCTCATTGTTGTGAAGAGTCAGACAAAGTTTACACTCATATGATCCTAAATGATTCTTCATAAAGTAGGGGTCTTTGTTGATGTCAATGGTCTCCAGGGCCAGCTGACGTAACCGCTCTCGTCTGTCACGGTTACTCTCAGAGGCAGACGCCACCCCACCGCTCCCCGTCTTCCCTCCAGCTCGATGCTGGAAATCCATCTTGGCAAATTGATGGACACTATCACACCTACACCCGAGTATCCAGTGAAAACTGGATGATTACCCCAAACAGATCCCTCCTGATGATCTGTGACAGAATAAAACAAATAATTATGTCAGGGACAGAATAAAAATAACAATTAGTGTTAATATTGTACTATGGACCCGTAGATTGTGGCACAACACTGTAGTAGTCAGAGAGTTACACTAGGCCGTCTATGTAATCAACACTACGAACTTCACTCGTTATTTTTAGAGTAACTTTATTGGTGAAATGACATATTTAATCAGTGTATTATGTGTTGTGCAACGTTAAATGAAAAAGCTGCCTAAATAAAATTAAAAATTAAAAAACAAACACTGGGTTGCATTACGTTCATTTTGACCAAACATTATGAATGGCGACTTCCTAACCCTTGCAAGGCATTAGTGTAAATACTGAGAAATAAAGCAAAAACGTAAAAACACGGTTATTCAGTCGCACATGTCTTAAGTTACGGCAGCACAAAGTGAAAATATATCCCTTTACATCGCAAATGAAAAATATTATCCCTACAACGTCGAGTTAGCTACAGTACGCTAGCATACAGTTACGCTAGCTACTGAATGAATTGTGGCAATGCTAATGCTAAGCTAATTGTGTCACTAGCTAGTAATGGTTAGCCTTTAACAAACGAACAAAGAGTAAAATAGAGGTAGTTCGTAGTATGTAATATCTGTTTATCTGGTCACACGATAACACAACTATGCATACAGAAATATTACAATCGGTTTACTTTGTGTGAAACACTCACCAACTCCAAAACGACAGGATCACGCCAGCAGAAATTTGTAGTGCGCATGCGCTCCGTCTCCCCTGAATAGCAGCTGCACTGTGCTACCGCCACCTCCTGGACTGGAGCGGAAGACATTTTTGTAAATTTTAGACTGTCTTGGTCTAAATGTGTGTATTTTATTCATTTTTATTATATATTTTTTTTTCCCCAGTGATTACATTTTATAACATGTTGCAGACGGTCGACTTTCGACTCCATTAACGGTGCCGCTCGCCTGGTTTGACCCTCACCGGCTACCGTGTTAGCAGTGAGTAGTGTCACTAGCCAACCGACAGGGGTGTGTGAGTGTCCGGTGTGTGGCATGAGGGAGAAGTCCGACACAGCTGTATTTACTTGACCGCAGAAATGACCAAACACTGTCCGACACATTTCGAGGACGTCAGATAACGAATCAGCGACGTGAACTCGAGGATATAAACGAAACAACTACAAGGCTGCACTGCGTTTACCCAACTCTATTATTATGTTTTTGGCCGGAGAAATGTGTCGGCATTAGCCACCTTGTCCCTGCGTCTGTCCGTGTGGCTCGAAACCGTGTGTACCTGCGTCAGTCACCGTGATGCGTTTTAACGAGAAGGAGCTGGTCGCCCTGAGCCGCCAGCCCTCCGAGATGGCAGCTGAACTCGGGATGCGAGGTCCCAAGAAAGGAGACGGTAACACAGCACTTATCACTTCCGTTTCATTTCTTGTAAACGGCAGCTAATGTGAAGAGAGATGGATCCTGTTCATGTCACCTATCATAAACTGCACAATGTGACTGCATTGTAAAGATGAGTTTACTGTCTTCTTCTTTTCTTTTTATTACACAGTTGTAAAAAAGAGGCTGGTGAAACTCGTCGTCAATTTCCTCTTTTATTTCCGCACTGATGAGGAGGAGGTCAGTTGAATCAATATTTATTCACCTGCTCATGCTGCATGTTTTGATTGTCTTGTTATATTGTTTTTTTAACATCAAATTTTCTTCCACGTATCTCATGATAAAGCAACGTGTTGTAAAAGACTACACAAGTGTGCTGAATCAAAATTAAGTCAGTATTTATTTCTTTGCCAGCCGATTGGAGCTTTGCTGCTGGAGCAGTGTCGGGTGGAGATAGAGGACAGACAGACCTTCTCTATTGGTGAGCCACAGCATCCTCACAGTTCCTCATTTCACAGACTGTAACACACACTTTCTGTCTGCTTTCAAGTTCTCTTTGTCAGCGAGTGAGTTTGTATGTCTGTGCTGATGCTCTTGAATCTGTTAATACGTCACCAATCAGGAAGCTAAACCTATTGCTCTTAACTTGACTTTAATTTCTGTGTGTAGCCTTCCTGGATGAAGCAGAGAGGAAGTACCTGTTTGAGTGTGGCTCTGAGGAGCAGTGTAGAGAGTGGGTCGACTCGATTATCAAAGCGAGGTAAGAAGGACATTTTTTTCTTACTCATTACAACATTAACTGATTAATAATAGAGAACAAATAAAAACTGAAAAAGGCAATCCATCAAAAGTCAATCATTAAGTTAGTAATAATACACTCATTTGCCATTTCTTCAGACACACTAGTGACGAAAAATGCATTCTAATCATAGACTGTATCTAAAAGATTAATCTAATTTAGCAGTCCTGCACTAAATCTCCCTTCATTACCGTTAAAATGTTCGGTAACTGTCTGATCATTTTGGAGGATGTAGCTTGAGGTGCTGTTGCTGAATTAAATCCAAAGTGTTTCTGTTATTTAGCCTGGCTCACTGGCTAAAATGAGGTTGTCAGAATAATAGAAACGCGTCTTGGTACAACACAATATAATTCAGTAGAACTACAAACCACAGCCTCCAAAATGAATGCACACTTTTATCAAGAGCTCTCTCGGTTATTTTAAACAAATGCTAAATACCGTAACCTTAATGGAGCTAAGACTTAGGGCAGGACTGTTATTAGAATTACTTTTCACTACTGTAATTAATTAGTTAGAAAGTGAGTGAATATTGGAGTTTGAAGACACTACACTAGATATAGTCAACTTGGGATGTACATTTATATTTGTCTTACATTTTATATTCTAAAGTATGTATTTCATTTTGAAAAAAGTTTACGAGTAAAGATTGAGCCAGGTGTTATGAGTGCTACAAATGGTCAAAGAAAGAGGCATTGTGTTATTATTCTTCCAGCTTAATTGGAAAGCTATGCTCCTATCGAGAACTGTATTCTCTACAACTAAATATGTCACGTACGTGAAGCTAAATGATATGAACATTGCTTTTGTCTGAATCTGCTTTGCGATGCTGTTTGAACTCTGTTTGTGTGACAACCTCATGTTGTGTTTTAGCTACAAGTAACAGACTCACATGGGTGAAACTGTCACAGATGATTTTGCAGTTTCCAGACACACAATGTCAGCAGTGTTATTTGTTGTGTTGAACGGCTTTCTGCCGATCCATCACCACTCAGCCTTGTCTCACTGAGGAACGATAATGCTCCGAAACACGAGGCAAAAATGGTCGGATCTTAAAGTTTTACATTTGTTTTTTCTACTTATATCTACAGCTTATGTTAATAATATTAGCCAGATAATAATAACTAGATAGTAGTTATATACATGATAAATATATAAGCCATACAACAAAAATAAGTCTCAAGGAAGTATTTTAAAGAGAATGCAGAGTTTGCATGCCTACGATCTCCAGGCAGGAATTTTCACAGTTTAAGGGCCCTAACAGCAAAAGCCCGGTCTCCTCTGTTGACATGTCAAAATTTTAAAACCATTAATAGGGCCCTGCTGGAGGATCTCAGGAAATAATCTGAGGGAGTTAGCAAATAGCAGATGTAGGCAGGACGCTGTTCCCTCAAGGCTTTAAAAAGAAGCAGTAAAATCTTCAAATCAAGTCTAAAACTCAAAGGTTGCCAGTTAAGGGCAGCAAAGGTTTAGGTAATAGTACAGTCTAAAAGCCTGGCAGTAGCCTGTTGTGTTAACTGCAGTCTTTGGATGTTTCTCCTGCAGACACCAGAATAAAGAGCATTGCCATAGTCAAGTGTGGGAGAGATAAAAGCACGGATGACTTTGTATTAGTCTGCAGAGCTATATGAGCTGGTCCAGCTAACAGTTCACCTAACAATTAACATACAGCCAAAGCTTCCTGGTTGCTGTCTGGGGTGGAACTGGCACTTAAGTATTTCAGAAATGCCAATATATTCTGTATTAAGGCAATAACAGAATAATAAAACTGTAGTGAATTGGTTTGCACGATGTGTACTGAACCAAAGAATTATTAATCATGTACACTTTTACTGTTACAAGCTTTCTTGCAGACTTGATTCATTATTCCAAAGCCAGATCTCAAATTAATATGTTGTCTCATCTCTTGCAGTTATGAGTTCATGAGGAAGAATTTGATATTCTATCGAACTGAAATCCACAGGCTCACTGGGAAGGTAAGACCCCTCACAGCGGCATGTCGGTGCACTAAATGCCACACGGATGGTGTTATTATCAGCCCGTGTCATGCCATGGGAATGAATTACACTGGCATTGTTTGTGCCTCACCTGCTGAAGTACAGAAGAGAGATGTGTAGATAGTTGAATGCATATCAGTCAGATGATAGTCTGGGTTTTGTTTGGCAATGTTGAAATCTCCAGTGCTGAGATTCATTTTCTCAGATGACATTTATTTTTTACTCTTAAACACATGAAGCAAACAAAAAAGGTTCAATTAGCATGGTGTTTTTCTAGAAACTATGTCCTGGTTGCTCAGGATGACCCAGATGTTTCGACAGAAACAGTCGTCTTTTACAAAAGCCACTTTTCTACCCAAAAAAATACTTTCTAAGGAATCTGGGACCTGCAGTGAAAAGCTCTCCAAAGTGCTTCCAAAGGTTCCTAGTCCAAGGGGACAGTTCCTTCTCTGGAGTTGGAGTGGACCCAAAAGTCTTGAAATTGGAGATCCCACACAAGTAAAACCCAGACTGTATGCATAAGTAGACAACACTGGGGTTAAGAAGGAAAATATTTTTTGTTGTGTGTTTGTTCTTAGCTATGTGAGCGATTCTGGTGAACTAACCATTTAATATAAAGTTTGATTCTGCTTCAATAGCTAGTCTTTAATCTTTGCATTCTTTCTCCACAGGACCCTTTAGAGCAATACGGCATATCAGATGAAACTCGCTTTCAGGTCACCAATGGTCTGCAACGTACGCCTAGAGATACCGCCTCCCTGTAGATGGTGTCCAGATATCATTTTGTCGTTTTAGTTGACTCTGCCATTCCAGCATTTACTCCACATTGGTTTCAAACCATGGCATTTCATGTACACCCTGTTAATTTAGTACCCAAGGCCATGTGAAGTTACTGCTTACATTATTCCTTATTGTCATTTTCAGCTAACGGTGTTTTCTGTTTGGTTTAGGGAATTTTATATTTTCTTTGTAATTTTTAGACTTCATATGTCTGTATAGATATGTTTTATAGTATATTTTCTACTGACCATGCTGTATCTTCTGTCAATGTGATCTTTAAGAACCACTGATTGTACTTAGGCTGGGGGCTGTGACTTTCATTCTGGACTATTGGTAATATGAGCATCTCTGCGTTTAACAAGTGTTAATCCAGGACATATCAACATTTGGTATGAACCAGTGTTAATCTAGTAAATCTAGTTTGAAGAAGTTTATGATTAACACTCTAATTTAAAAACCTTTGGCAGTATTACTGTCTTAATATAAACATCATGATCTGCTGAGTTGAGCCACATGTTAAGCTCAATTTTTGTAAAACAAACACATAAACTTATTTTTGCTGTCCTGACATGTATTTTTCTTGTAGCCCATTTAGATTGCTTAGTTTTAAAAACTCCACTTTTGCACATATTACAGGGTGTTCAGGGTTTTTAAAATCAGATGTACTTGAACCTACTGTACCTTTTCTGTGGCACTTTGTATCAGATTCCTTTAAGTAAGCTGTTGGACCATGTTGGGAAACCAGTCAGTTTCATTTATAGTTTCAGGACATTGTAATATGCTCTCTATTTCTCTATAAGGCTTTGTTGTGTCCTGCAAGTTGGTAGAATATTTATTCAATAGTCCAGAGTCTACCCACAAAGATCATATATCATTGAATGTGTCTTCATTTTAATGCTTTTGCACATGTGTCTAGTCTGTTTTTACTTTATGTTCCACATGATTCACTGGCATCTCTTTTTATACTAATAAAGCCATTTGAAAGATACTGTAAAATCACGCAGTGTCTCATCTGTTCATCGAAATGAAAATATTTTACAGTGCTACTTGGAACTTTTAAAAGTGTGTGTATTCAATCACGGCCAGTCCAATTCAAATCTCAAAGAGGACCGGTTAACGTGCAGTAGCGGAGGTCCATTTTTAAAAAACACAATAAAAGGTAAGTAAATAATAAAGTGCCGATGTGAAGCAGTGGAAAAACAAAAGAGAAATGTATCAATGCGGATGCTCATGAAATACCTAAAACAATGAAACCATCCACTTTTCATTTGTTAATTATTATAAGCTATAATAGGGACCAAAACTGCTGCCACTAATTTCTGGCTTAGTTGGCCTGTAAATGATCTGTAAATTAAATGTTTTATCTTTTGGCAGAGGCATTTAGCGTGGATCACATCCCTCTACAACACATCCATGATGTTAACAGCGGGGAGCAGAGCAGGCGCTATGTGTGAGACACGTTTCCGTAGCAACCTAAAAATGTGTGATTCAAAAACAGTGACGTCACATCCTTCCCGTGATGCTTAGCGAGCCCAAATTGAACGCTCGGCAAAAGAAAACATTTGTGTTTTGTATGTTTTGTTTTTAACCTTGAAAGGGACATAAAACGACTCATTTCAACTGGAATTGCCTCCGCCGAGGAAAAACCTAAACAGCGCGTAAAGGGGAGGCGTTTCTGGGGAGCCGGTAGGTGTTAATACAAGTGTAGATTGTGAACAAACAATGTTACAATGCATTAGCCGGAGAGCTAGCGTATCCTACGTTAGGTCAGCCAGCTGAGCTAGCGTTAGCAGTAGCATAGCTCTCTATGCTGGCTGATTGGATTACTTGGTTTCTGGTGCATTTCATTGCAAGGGTAACAGATCGACGATAGTAAGCTCAAGTGGTTTTTTTGTTTTCTTGTACGTACTACCAAATCCCTGCTGTTCTGGTACCTTTAAAGTTACACCGTGCTAGTTTTCACCAAGACAATTTAAGTGCTGTTGTTAGCATATTACACTGAGCCCACCCGCAGCTGATCATCTGCACTGTAACTAATGTCATTGTCATTTCCTAACGGATTTACCCTCAGTTAGCTTGTCGTATTGGGAGTTTAACAAAGGCTGTAGAGTTTAACTATTTATTATATTTACCAGTCTTCTCCATCGTTTCTTATGATTTTCTATGTTGTAAACTGTGTTACTGTGTTGGCTTATGGGTCGCCATTGAGCGATTTCTCCCAGAGCCATCTGTTTTCTGTAGTTTACTGCTGACATGCATCTGTTTCAACTGAATGATGGGTTTATACAATCTAATAAATAATATACGATACACTCGTGCTTCTCAGTTAGCTATCGAAACTGAATCACCAAGGATCACTTATACACGGCTGTAGCGCGGAAACTGCCTGTTAATGAACAATCATTAATGACAATGTATTGGTGATCAGTGTATTGTTTGAGTAAGTAACTGATTTTATTGTTGTGTTGTCCCCTACCTTGTTTCCAGGCATCATGGATCAGGACTATGAGTGCAGGCTGCTCAGACAGATCAATATCCAAAATGAGAACGCCAGCCCCATAGTAAGTAACTAATAAACACATTTATTTAGCCCTTTTTATCGCCTATACCCCTGTCCTTGTACATAAAGCAGCTTTATTTATTTTTGAAACAATAAATGAAAGATGAACTTAAGTTATCTTATCTAATCTACACTGTAAAGAACAACGATTCTGATTAGGGCACTATATTGATGTTATAAGGATTGTAGCCCCTCCCAGAAAGGATTGTTAACCAGCACAGTTGACATGGACAGGGCAGGTGATATAAAGGACTTGAGGTGGGTGTAGAGGGTGTTACTCTCTGTTTTTTGGAAGGGGAAGTAATTTATCGGGCCAGTCATTTGACGGTGTCACTAGTGTTGAGCGAAAACAAGACCTTACCGGCCAAATGACAGGCTTCTGTGAACGTTGCCTCCTGTTGTTAACACCTCAAACAAATGCACCATCTGCCGCCTAAATTCTCGTCCTGTTTTGTTATTTGGTTTTCAAATCACTGTCCAAGGCCTATCTGTGTTTGGCCTCCAGTCAGAAACGCTCTCTCCTCTCTTCCCTTGTGTAGAAAGCTGTAGAAGCGATGCGATCTCTGACACCTACCAGCTCCCCCCTGTCCTCCCCTAGCAAGCATGGCGATCGCTTCATTCCCTCCCGGGCCGGAGCCAACTGGAGTGTCAACTTCCACCGCATTAATGTGAGTCTGCTGTAATACACCCAGGGCTTCACTTTCTGTCCTACCAAAAGAACAGTGCTCTCAAGATCAGAGAGAGTGCAATATCTCTTACTGTTTGTCCTTCAGTTTCTTGTCTGCATTTTTTTTTTACACAACAAGTTTCCTGATTTGGTGGAGAATGATCATTTGATTTAATTTTCTGGCACAGGAAATTGAAAAGTCGCACAATCAAAACAGGAAAACCAAAGATGGTACCACCGACAGCAACAAAGGTAATCAATTACTTTTGTACTAATCAGGTTTTCCCACTAGCCGTGTCGTGACACACTAAACCGTGATGATGTGACTTTCCACTCCAGCCTGTGTTTCAGTGCGGTTGCCGTACCAAGTAGCAGAACCGTCCTCAGCATCTGAGCTCTGCTGTTTGTAAAATTTCTCTCTCTTCAGCTCTTTGTAATTTTGTAGTTTATACCATAATGTCTGTTTTGTTTCACTCCCGAGCCTCTGTTCCGATATTCGCCCTGTTTTGCGGTTTACTGTGTCAGAGTGGTTTTAAGTAATGGCTCTTGATACGCTGCAGTAAAAACTTTCCACTGGCAAACTGGCTGGATGCTTTTATTGTGGAAAAGTTAGAGGAAAGGATATTTGCACAGTGCTGTCGGAAAATGGCACCGACAGATAGACTGTCACGGCTGTTAATGGCACGGCTTAGTGCGACTAACTGGCCCACACTTTTATTACCTGTTGCTTTACTTAAATTGACTCAGACTGAATGATTAAATTTAATGATGCAGTATGGTTGTTTCACCATTTTGAATATATGTTTCTCTTTATTTTCATTCATGCTGTATTCTATTGAAGTTAAAAAATACAAATGCCTTTCAGTATATTGTGTATTGCAGATTCATCTGTGGTATGACACCCTAGTTATCTGATCTTATTATGACTGTAATAGGTTGTAAGTTACGCTGCGATTCCCAGCCCCAAAGACAGATATTCCTCTGTGTTGTGGCTGCACTTTTAGTGTGAGTTTTGTCCGTTCCTCAGTTCATTTCCACAGGTATCTCCGTCAGCTCCAGTCAAACTAGATAATTTGACCTTTTCGTGTTTGCAAAGCCTGGGCAGGCTCATGGAAACAGGAGATAAGGACCAAACAAAGCTTAGTGAAAAATTCTCCCTGATCTTTAGAGATCTGAGAGAGAGAGCTAAGAAATTGCAGGGGGAGCGCAACGTTTGAACTTAATCATTTTGACAGTCTGGTTTGATTTCCCCTCTGTCTTCAGCGGACGGTCTGGCTTACTCAGCTCTGCTGAAGAATGAGCTGCTCGGAGCGGGCATTGAGAAAGTCCAGGATCCCCAGTCAGAGGACCGTCGTTTGCAGCCATCTACTCCTGCCAAGAGGAGCCTTTTTAGTGTAAAAACAGATAACATACGTGTAACAATTATTATTTTATGGTGGTGTTTCTGTGTTTATAATCATGTGTTTATGTTTCATAGTATTCTGTTAGTGCTAAGAGGGCTCTGTCAGAAGAGGACGGAAATACAGTCTCGCCATATTCTCTGTCACCTGTCAGTAGTAATAGGTAATACCTGTTTCATGCCATGTTGTTTAACTAAGGAGAGGTAATATTACATTCGTTATTAAACTGTATTTTGCATTACAGCCAGAAACTGCTACGGTCGCCAAGAAAACCTACACGCAAGATTTCCAAAATTCCTTTCAAAGTTCTGGATGCTCCAGAGCTTCAAGATGACTTCTACCTCAACCTAGTGGACTGGTCCTCACTTAACGTGCTCAGTGTTGGACTGGGTACTTGTGTATACCTGTGGAGTGCCTGTACCAGCCAGGTGTGTGTGATGGGTTAACTTAAACACAGGAAATCTGTGTTTCTCAGTCAACTGTTGTACTGATTGTGTGTCCTACATATTTTTAATTAAATCAATCCCAGGATATAACCAGACAGTCTCCTGGATGTTAATCTGTCTTTTTTTCTTTTTTTTTTAGGTGACACGTCTTTGTGACCTTTCTGTGGAAGGAGACTCTGTGACATCAGTGGGCTGGTCAGAAAGAGTGAGTTCTGTCGTCTGTTATCATCTTTGAAATAAGGCTGTTGTAAA
This sequence comes from Chelon labrosus, assembly GCF_963514085.1. NCBI lineage: Eukaryota > Metazoa > Chordata > Actinopteri > Mugiliformes > Mugilidae > Chelon > Chelon labrosus. Next base: position 11,617,356 of record NC_140342.1, read on the forward strand.
GCCTACTCACCAAAGCCTTTTTTTTTTCTGAGTGATATTCAAAATGTGCTGTCTATTTTTAGGGTAACCTGGTAGCGGTAGGCACTCATAAAGGCTACGTTCAGATCTGGGATGCAGCAGCAGGGAAGAAGCTCTCAGTCCTGGAAGGACACACAGCCAGAGTGGGTGAGTTGAGAGCCTAAGGAGATGGAGGTGGAGACAGCAGCAAGTGTTAAATAGTACATCCTTCATTTATGTCCATGCAGTTGTTTAGCAACATCTCTCATTCATGCTCAATGAGTAACCAACCCCTTCGATCTGCCTTTCATTCTCCGCTGCCAGGTGCTTTGGCATGGAATGCGGACCAGCTGTCGTCTGGCAGCCGTGATCGGGTGATCCTGCAGCGGGACATCAGAGCCCCGCCTCTCCAGTCAGAGCGCCGTCTCCAAGGACACAGACAGGAAGTCTGCGGGCTCAAGTGGAGCACAGACCACCAGCTACTAGCCTCAGGTGGAAATGATAACAAGGTATGCCGACTCAGAATCTCACCTGCACATCTGTCAGCTACACATCTGTATCAGTTTTGAGTCCTGACTATTTCTGTTCCTCCTCTCACTGTTTCAACCTGCCGCCTCCAGTTACTCGTGTGGAACCACTCAAGCGTCCTCCCAGTCCAGCAGTACACGGAGCACTTGGCTGCAGTGAAGGCCATTGCCTGGTCTCCTCACCAGCACGGCCTGCTGGCCTCTGGGGGCGGCACCGCCGACCGCTGCATCCGCTTCTGGAACACTCTGACCGGCCAGCCCCTGCAGTGCACCGACACGGGCTCTCAGGTCTGCAATCTGGCCTGGTCCAAGCACACCAACGAACTGGTGAGTCTTTGATTGGACAATGAAAATAGAATACACGTTTCTGTTTTTAAATGCAGACCAAGACAGAGGTCAGTGTTAGATGTCTTGGTGACTCTCTTATCACTTCTGTCTGAAATAAGCATATTATTTCACTAGAAAACAGTTTTCTTTCCTTTCTTCTGATCTTTCAACTTGGTTACATCTGTCTAAACTATGAAAATGTGCAATCACATGAAATTGATATTGATTTCATTAGACGCCAAACTAACTCCTAGACTAACAGCGCCCATGTTTTCCTCTGCAGGTCAGCACACACGGTTATTCCCAGAACCAAATCCTGGTGTGGAAGTATCCCTCTCTAACTCAGGTGGCCAAACTTACAGGACATTCCTACAGAGTCCTCTACCTGGTCAGTATATGTGGTTTGTGTTTTTATGTCAGAGACTGTCAACTACAGCTTCAATGTTACAAGAGTAAAACCGAAGCAAATTATTGGAAGCACCAGTGGAAATTAGAACACAATTTAGTGCAAAAACTACTAGTGACCCAAAATACTTCAAAGTGCTCACCAAAAAAAAAATGTTTGATTCTTCGTTTTTATTTATTCATGCACTTGTAGGAAACAGAGGGAGCTGTTTGACAGCTATTTGATGTTCTGTATGTTTTAATTATTCAGCATCCACGAGCACCCTGTGTTCTTAATGCTTGAAAGCAAAAATATCCTACTCATGCATACCTTTGATTATTCTGATCACATATTTCAATGCTGTGCATTCAGTGTGTAATACTGAGTTGTGTGCAGGCCATGTCACCTGACGGAGAGGCCATCGTGACAGGCGCTGGAGATGAAACGCTTAGGTTCTGGAACGTCTTCAGTAAGATGAGATCCACTAAGGTATTTATCCTCCACACTTCTCCCTTTTGTCACATTCCCTCCAGTGCACGGCTTCATTAACTGTCTGTGATATTATGTCTGTAATGGTCACCCCTTCCTTATCTGTCTCCCTCTTTTATTTAGGAATCGGTCTCGGTGCTGAACCTCTTCACCAGGATCCGGTAGTTTGTACTTGGAAGGAATAAAGACGGGAATTGAATTAGTGTTTGCATGCATCAAGTTGTAAATGGGCCCCTTTTCAATATTCACATCAATAGTGGCCGGAATTGCCCTTAGTTTATTTAGCCAAGTTGTAGATGGAGAGACGGAGAGATGGAAGAGGGCAGAGGAGACACAATACAGTACATGCAGTATTCCACTTCCTCCTGAATGATGGAGCCACCGCCTCCTCCAACAGAACAGTGACTGGGGAGAATTAGGTCTTGTTTACAAAGTGATGTTGTGCATACCTGCCAAATATTGAGTTTGTCCTTTTGATTGTCTATTTATTTTATTTTGTTTTTTTAATCTTTTTTTTTTTTTTTTAACATACTAGTTTGTTTGTTTTCTAAGGCCGCTAGATTTATGTGTGTAACAGCAGTTTCTGGTCTGATCTGTGGAATAAGTTCATGTTTGCAGAAAAATCCATGCTTTTTGTATTTTCCTGAGGGGCAATAATGTTTCATGTACACTGAGGACAGATCACACAGCTCAGTGCTGAGAGCTGGTAATGGTTAACAAGCATTAGATTTTCTTTCTTTTTTTCTTTTTTTTTTAAATCTGACGTTAAGTTCATTTTAGTCTATTGTTATTAAGCAGGATTGACATACTGCACATCTCAGAGGAAAATGAGTGCACTGTGTTATTAGAAACGCAGACGTATGAATATAATATTTTCATGGGACTTGTGTGGAAGTTTTTCACTCATATTTTTTTCCTTCTTTCTTAATTGGAAAATCAGGCAAGAGAATTTGAAAGGAATCTGCTTTTCACTTGGTAACCTCTCAACTAAACATCTGTGATTTAACCAGACAGTAAAATGCAGAACCTCTGCTTTGTGCTGCGTCTGCTAAGATCTTCAGCCTCGGGGCACTTGTCTTTTGCTTCCATTTTATATCATCTGCTGCATTATGTTTTTGTTTGAATGTCGGAGTCAGTGTGCTACATTTAAATGAATGCTATTTATTTGTCTTGTGAAAGTTCCTAGTGCAGAGATGGCATGTGTGTGTAACGTCATCCGAGGGACGTTGATGGGCAGTTTCACTGCTGGACTTTCTTTTAATGCCACTTCAAGACAATGATGCCAACTTTAATTACAGAATGAATGTTTAAAAAAAAAAAAAGGAAAATATTTCTGTACTGAGAGATAATCAACAAATAAATGACCATATCTTGTAACTTGTGTGATTGCTGATTTGTTGCTAACCTCTACATATACACGGCTACCTGCAGGTGGTAGTTTAGGTTTTTCACGTCACTGAAGCTCATGAAAAACCCTGAATCAAATTGCTGGTCTCAATACTTTCCATTACCTCTCCTCTCTTAGACAGTTAGCAACAAGCCCATTTAATTTTGCCAGATGGTTCACAACTACATACACTTAGATTATCATTTTTGAAGCGTAAATTATTTCTCGGGGCACTGTAGTTTTTAGTCAGTTACGTAAGAGTAAGGTGTAAACTAACTGACACCTTCTTTGGGTCTATTTTCAGTACAAATTAATACATATTTTCTCTTAATGGTGAATATTTACAGCTATAATACCCATGTTCATCTAGGGTTGCTGGAAGATAACTGAACTTATCTCTTATTTGCATTTTTAGATGCAAAAAGATTCTGAATACTGTTTGCTCTTTGTTTTTCAGAAGCCTGGAAAATGTTTCATGTGAATTAATTTTGTAAATATGCTATTTTTCCTACTATTTTATTATTGACTGTGTGGAGTTATTAGAGCTTATGTCACATGGCCGTGGAAAACGTCATGGTGTTTAAAAGTTAATCTGTTCTATGAGGTTCTCATCTTTTTAACTGTTGATGTAGAAAACCACAGCATGTAGTTCACTTCATTTACATATTGTATATGTTAATATGCAATATGCATATGCATATGCAGTTTTCTCCAATCATTTGTTTAGGGAATACCTTTTATTTGTCACCCGAGTACTTTCCAGCTGACGTGTCTCCCTGTTTTAAAGTGAACACCAGAGGGAGCCATCCTGTGAGCACTTCCAGTGATTCAGGGCCACGGTGCCGCTACCACACCCAAACAATCAACCTTAACCACGTTACCTTAAAGGTGAGGATCACATCTAACACCCACAGGAGGAATAACCTGTCCTTAATGTTGATTGTCTCTGTAACAGGCCTCGAGGGATGATAAACATCCAAACAAACATCTGACATCCCCACAAGCTATCTGCTTTCATTTTACTCTCAGTGTAGGGTGACATTTTGTTCGAACAGGAGCTTTTAACAGCCGCAGAACATCCAGTGGCCTCACCTTGTTCGCTGGAAGTCTGCAAATTTTCATGATATTACCAGCGCAGCCCACACAAGCATAGTTCTGACCCAGAGCATGAAAAATAATGAATATTTACAGCCTCCCTAAGCTCCCACACCTCTGCTTGTGCCCTGTAGCTTATCCAAACTCCCTCTTACACACTTAAACAGCAAATGGGTTTGTTTGATAGTGTAAACAACAGCCCAAGGGTCCAAATGCATAAATAGTGACGGGTGACGGTGAATAATCATGCTCGTCTGTTTTAATTTCGAAATCAGAAATAAACCACGGCTAACATTGTTGGTATTCAGTTATTAATGAGCTGAGCACAAACGAGAGATATATCAGTGGTAATTGAGTGACTTCAAAAATTAAAGGCTGTGAAGTGGTTGCTTTTCCTGCACGATGAAAATCAGGTACTGTAGGCCTAAGTGACTCAGCTTCTATCAGCACCAAAGAGCCCAAGCCTTTCTCCCCTTCAGACTCCATTATAATGTCATCGAAATAACATGCATAGTCCATTATAGTGATCAGATAAATCATCTGAATGGAAGACGTTCAGCACCGTCTCATCTGTGGCTCTCGGTGGGCAGATGTTAACATTAAGCCCTGAAAGCAGAGGGGAGAACAGTGAGGGGGGGTGGAGGGGGGGGGGGCTAATATGCATAATCCTACCTCCTGATGTTTCTATCAAGAGGCACAGAGTGCGTTGTTCGTTATACAACTAAAGCCTCAGTGAACAGGATCTTCCCCCAGGTTCCTGCCTAAGCTCGACTCTTGAGTTTCATTGATAACCGGGCTGCAGGGATATCAAAGGAACAAGGCTTTTGTGATAACTAATAGCAGCAGCAGCCTCCCAGGTTTTCTTCTTGGTCATTTTGTCTCGGGGAACACACAGGGTCACTTATTTACAAAAAGACAGCGGTCACTCACCCCAGCAGCACCTTTGTGTCCATGAAATGGGGGATGGGAGTTTTTTTTTTTTCCCAAAGCCTGTAAACTGTGACAAGCCGCTGTCAAATGGAAAGGTGACAGATGAGATGCTATGGTTTAAAACAGCTCAAAAAAATTAACAGGGCAATGTTTTCAGCCACAAAACATTCTCGTAATGGTGTCGTAACATGTTCTTTGGGTGGAAAATGAAATTTGCCGCCAATGCCTAATCGCCTGCTCTATCAATTGATAGGTTGATTGATTTAAAATAAATCTGTTCCAGTCTCGAACTGCTTGCAACAAGTTAAAATGCTTCTCGTGAATCTGCGACTGCCCCATGTTTTCTGCACGTCACTATAAATCTGGGGTTTTTTGGCAACAAGCTGACAACATAATTTCAACACATCACTGCGGCCTTGAGAAACAAAGTAGTCAGACGGCGCTTTCTAAATGTATACTTGTCAACATCAACGTATAAGGCCAACATTAAATTATGAGATGGAACTGTTTTGAAATTATTCTGGCTGAATGAACAGCAGCCCTTTATTTTCTATCAATCTATATAGTAAATGTTCCTCGTGGACTAATTTCACATGGCAGATGTCACCTAAGTGTCTAATTAAAGCTTATTAGTGGCCTTCTCTCAGGCTCTCCGATAATAACTGTAGTTGTGCATTATAATCACAATGGGGAAAAACCAAACCTTTATGGAGCACAATTCAAATTCTTTAATTCTTTGCAAGACCTCTCACAGTTTCCTTCTTGTCATCCAGATAGGAGTAAAGAGCAGGCAAAACCTCAGCTGACTGGGTCAATGCTCAGTTTTACATCTGGGGGAAAAAAAACAATCTTAAATCCACACTACACTGTTTCATACTTAAAATGATTGCAAATTAAAATCACATCTTGCTCGCCAATGAGGCTACAGCAGCTCGGTGTCCAAAAACAGTCGTAGTGAGTCATTGCATAATGCCACTCTTATGGTTTTAGAAGATAGCTCTAATGCAGAAACATCTTCATCACTATCACGTGACCAGTTCTGTGCTTTGTCAGAGGCATTCATTTTCTCTGGGTATGTGTAGATGCATGCAGCTAATCTTCTTTTTGAGACTTTGCTTGGGAGTATACAAATTACAGATGATTTTGGATTTGGCAAAGTAAGTTTCCAACGGCCAACCTCTGCTGAGATGTACACCATTTAACTACAGAACAAGAAGATATCCAGAAACACAGGTTGTGTTAGTACACTGTGTTGTAATCTTTACACCCAAAGCTTTTAGTATCTTCATAGTTTAATCCCTTCTTGTTTAATACCTCAGCGTGGTTCCTGTATATGATGTTTCACGTGAGTTAAAAGCCAAACTCCTATCAGGGCTGCTTACAATTAAAACTGTAATTAGCTCCTGTTGTTCTCGTTGCCCCTGCAGCCCCTAGGTAGGCAACATTTTACTCTTCTTTCCATTGAAAATCAATTAGGTGTCTAATCTTGACCTCGCAGTTCAGATTTAATTCAATTACATGTGCGCTCTTCTCCAAAGCAGGCTCTCGGGCGAAGTTTCCTTTGCACTCTCGGGGAGGGCATGATTTCAAATTTAATGCACATTACTATTGCGCGCTAACGTAAGGTCATTAAACTGCATTGACTTGCACCTATCAAACCTACGCATAAACCATTTCCTTGAACAGAAATGGCAATAAGAGTATTTCCCATTGCTACACAATTACATCCCCTGGCCTCCATATGTTTTATTCATATGCTTCTTTAACCTTCATATAATGTAATTTGGCTGCTGGTTTGGGCCGCACCCTTAACAAGGTCTGGAAAAAAAAAAAAAATCCACGTCAATTGGTCTCCTCTCGCAGTCGTCACTCCACATCGTCCCACCTCCTCCTTGTCTTCTCCAGGCAGCAGACGTATATAAACACACAGATCCATCTTCCTCCAGCTTACCCAGTAACATCACGATAACCATTACGTGGAGCTCGGATTGGGGGGAGGGCGCACGGGCTCCGATTGTGGCTGATTTCAGTAGAGAGAGAGAAAAAAAAAAAAGAAACAACAGTGAAAGAGGCGCAGCCGTGGCTACTCATCCAGCACACGCTGCATAACATTATGTCGGCATCACTTGTTGTTCCCGACGAGAAACGGTGAGTGCATCACTTACAGCATTTCTCCTGGTTGGTTTCCTAAACGAATGCCGCGCTATGTCGCTTATTTGCATGATTTTTTATATATTTTTTTGCACTGTTTTCATTCGCTCTTCAAATGCTGTCTTTCCTCTTCTTCTTTTTTTACACCTTAGGATTGAAAAACAGATCAAGTAAAAAGGTTTTAAGTCACAGAAGAGACGGGGAAAAAACGAGGTTTCAATGTATGTCTGCGGGAAACGAAATTACATCCCCTTCCTCCTCTTCCTGCCTCGCCTGAGGGAAAATGTTTATCGCGTCGTCATGTGGCCGTGATTTGAGAAAATAAAAAATATGTAATAATGACAACTGACCTTATTGCTACAGCAGCGGGATCGCAGCAGATTATTGGGAGTCAAATATCAGAGGTCTTTTGGCTTTATAACCTCGTGAGGGAAAACTTCGGTGCAGCAACAGGTGGCATGTTTTTTCCCGGGCCGGAATCGAGGCGAGATGCTGAGGAGGAGATGGACGTGGAGGAGAAAAAAAAAAAAAAAGTAGGGCGTCATTCAGCACCGAGGCACTGGACAGCTCCCACGTCGAGGGCTAAACAAGCTGCGGTCTTGAGGAAATAACAGGTTGATTCGTGGCTTCTTCTCGCTCTTTTGCTTTTTAAATCAGGTTGTCGCTGCATATTAACCAGACCGTATGGCTCTGTTCAGCTGCTGCTGCTGGGAAACTAAATGGAGGCTTTTTTTTTTTTTTTTTTTTTTGAGTGACAGATGCTTTGAATGTCAGTCTCCAACAGCAACAGCAAACGATTAGTTTGAAATCGATACTGTACTAAAACGAGTTCAGGGGACATTTCTGACCCTCTCTTCCAGTGCCTCCTCTTGGTATAAAGAGTGCTGCCTCCTCTTTTCTTTAGTTTGCACTTAAGGAGCAACCCCCCCCCCCCCCCCCCCCTCTCTCTCTCTTGCCTCCTTCCTTGCTTCCTTCCACTCACTAAACTGTCCCCATCTTCCCATCCCCCTCTCCCACTGACTCCCAGTCTTGTTGCATAGCTACCAGCTCAAAAACATACTGGAGATTCAGGACAGTCTGTGTGTGTCCTTTCTCTCCCTCTCTTTCAGTCCAAATGGGACTTATTAGAGGGGAAACCACTGAGCTGATGGTTTGCAGCCACGTTTCCATTTTCTCAAGGTTCACAGTTAGGGTTTCTGTTCAGTGCATATGGTGAACAGCGTTTATTCCAAGTGCTGTGCTGTGATCCTCTCTCTCTCTTTCTCTCTCTCTCTCTCTCTCTTTCTGTGTTCCTCACCCCTCCTCCTCCTCCTCCTCCTCCTCCTCCTGTCTCCCTCTTTTGAGAGAAGCTGAAAGGTTGGCATTACAACAACAAAGGAAGGATGGAATGTCAACAGGCTTCAGAGAGAAATGGGTTTGAAGGAAACACAGAGATGGGAATTGCATGTAGCGTTTCCATCTCCGACATCAAAAGTTCACAACCTATCAACGCGCCACTAGCCGGTGCTCAGCAACACCTGTGACACATGCACATCCTGAGATCCTCTTCAACTCTGAAGCCTGTGCCGGTGACGCTGCAAAATCAATGTATCCCGTTTAACGCCGGCACAGTGATTCAGACTTGAGAATTTGAAGGCCCTGCGGCGTTACGAGTCTGTTTCCTTTTTCTTTTGTCACAGATTGGAGCAGAGGCTGCGGATGCGACACAAGCAAGGGGAAAGTGTTGGTGGTGCTGAGTGGAAGACTAGTGATTTTGTTGTGGCGCTGATCGAAGAACAACAAGTCCCAGTCTACCTCTCAGCACAAGCAGCGCCCTTCAGTTTACGTCAGCTTGAACCCTCTCTTCACTTCAGAACCTGTTCACATTTGAATTTTGGCATTATGGAAGAAATTTCCTGTTTATTCAACCTGCCCTTTAAAAAACATTTAAAGTGCTCGGATTTGGTCCCTGAGTGTAACTGTTCAGTAATGCTAATTGCTGGCAAAATTGCAATTAAAAAGATCTTTTAAGCAGAGGTATTCATGGGACTGAATCACGCACAATGAAAGCTGCTCGAGAAATTGTGTAGAAGAGCAACACGTATCATACCAGACTTGTTCTAAGCTTCACGTCTTTACGTAATTTTTATCTGAACACTTATTGTTGATAAAGAAACTGTCTTTCTGGCATTTCATATTGTGAAATAAAACTTGACTGCGTATCTTGAATGTGTATTTCCTCATTTTTATTATCCACATGACAGGGTTTGATCTGAAACCTCCACATACTGTACATCACACACTGAGATCAGGGGAAATCCCAATGAAAAAAATAAATCCTACTCTTGAGTCCAACAAACCACACTCAGACATATATTTATGGCTATGGCCGTCAGCCAGGAAACCTTACTTAATGATGAACATGCAACACTTAGAGGACTAAATACAAGTCACTGATCAATAAGGGAGATTTAAAATCCCTCTGCGTATTGAGCCTCTGTCGCTGTAATGTATTCTTGTAGTTTCTTCAGCATATAGCAGAGCTGTGAGTGAGCAGGTGAATAAAAAGGGAGCTAGTTTCCTAGACCACCAGGAGAGGCCATAATAATGGTGTGAGAATGCATGCATGAATTCCTGCAGCTGAACTATAAGGCAGGTGGTGAAAGAGTTCCAAATTCAAGTAGGAAGGGAATCATATGTCAAGTATTGGAAAAGATGTTGGGAGGATGACCTGAAGGTGCTATTGTTGTCAGACAAAAATGTGCACAAGACTCATCCCGCGGTCTCATGCACAATTTTGTAAGCGTTTTTTCCAGTGCAATACACTTCACCGCCAGTATTTGTTCTGCATATGAGTTGGATACAGTAGTGGTTTTGTTGTGGCTCTGATCGAAGGATCATGCCTTGTCTGAGCTTTGATCAATATCAGTGAACAGACCTGAGCAAATAAAAGACATCTACTGTCACAAAGAAGACTGAGAAGCGAGCTCAAACAGCAGAGAAAACACGGGTCCTGATCCGCTCCATAATAGTAAGGGGAATTTAACTGATACACATGCAACAAAGACTTGAACAAGACTTCAAATCACTCCACGTTACAAAATACAATATATAAAACTCTACCAAACAGCTACGGTCGCTGAATAAAAGTAGGAGAGGAAGAGCACAGATAAATCTTTAAGAAATTATTAGAAGATAATTAAAAAGGCTCCAGACAATAACAATTTGAATACACACCACATTTACTTATTGTTGTTCCTGTTACCTGGATACCTGCATGGTTGACCTAACATAGCCCCCATCTTTGTTAGTCATGGCAAACATGGTGCTTAGAACAGAAAAGTCAAGCCCTCCTCACATGGGGAAAATACACTTTATTTTCATCAAATCTGATCACCGCAAAGAACTGTTTGAATTAAATCCAAAGATGACATGAGACCAATATGCTGGTTATGTATGAACAATGAGTCTCCTTCATTTCTCCTGACACTAAAGGCTCAAATCAATCACGGCACCATGTCTTAATAATCATGACCAGAGACAGTTCTTTCTGCCCTTTTCACTCATAAAAGCTCAAAGTGTTTTAATTAAAAATGCATCGTGGCCGGTCTCCTTCACACTGCACCCTGTGAGTCTCCAGATTGGCGGCATCCTGGTTTTTCATATTTAAAAACCAGGGACTGGCTTCCGTTGCTAAGCAACACAAAAGAGTCTAGTGCATTTCTTTATTGACCAATAAGAATGCAGACAAAGTTTCAAGGTTTTTGAGGAAGGTCCTGTAATAATGATCACAGAAAAAAAATAAAAATAGAGCAGAGAATAACAACCTTTCATATATTTCAGTGTTTATAAATAGTGTTATGCATAAAGAAAAGCTTCCCCCTTGCAACCATATTGCAGCTCATAAAATACCTTTCAGTCTGAATTCATTTCATATTTTCATTCGTATACTACCAATAACAATCAAAACGGTCTCGAGACGCTTTGCAGAAATGAGAGTCTGAAACCTTCGGAGCAAGCGCTGAGGCGACAGTGGCAAAGAAAGAACCCTTTTAACAGAAAGTAACCTTGTGCAGAACGCAGTTCATATGGGGGGGGGGGGATCCATCTGCTTGAGGCCAGTTGGGAAGAGAAAAGAAAAAAAGAGGGAGCAAGCAGATAAATTCATGCGTCCATCTGGATAAACCATGCACCATATCTACATAATACAAACATGGTGACATAAGGGTGATGCGCAATACCTGAAAGACTGATAAAGATAAGATTAAGTCAATAAAGTATTGATTTCATGTTGGTTTTAGCCCCACACAGAGCACGCTACTGATGAAAGAAGCAGTTCATTTACAAGACTTACTACAACAATTAGCTCTCATATAGGCAGACGTGTTTGAACCTACTGTTATGTCGGTGAAAAGGGTTAGGGTTGGAGACTTTTTCATGTCCTGAGCCCTTTGGATCCCCAAAACTATCTGACACAGAGTCACACCTCGCAGCTATACCCAGGCACATACAGCATTATTCTATATTACTCAAGTTTCAAATGAATTGAAACTCAAAGCTCTTATACACTGTGGGAGAAAACACAGTCACGGTCAAAGACGCAGTAGTGTGTATTCATTTTATCTGCACAACAAAAGCTGTTGCCAAGGACCCAGGCAGATGGTTTGACTGAGAAAGAAAATGGTAGAAAATAGTGATGGATGTGTAAAAGGAAGTGCACAACAGGTGAGGAATTGCATCAGACGCATTCTCAAGAGCACAGACCTTGTGCAATGCATGTGCACCCTCCTCGTTGTCATTACTATCTGGGCACCCAGCCTGGCGTGATGGTATGCCAACTGTTCCCCGATGTCTGTACTGGCACCCATCTCCATGGCACTGGCATCTCGGCGAGAGAGACGCCGGGGGAGGGAGAGGCAGTCAGCAGTCAGCATGTGGCTGCATGTGTGGTCAGGAAGATCAGGAATCGGGAGAGAAGACGACTTCTCATCATTAAAGCAGATGACGACTCGATTAACAGACAGGAGCTCAGCATTAAGTAATTAGACATTTCTTTCTAAGCAGGGTCGTCTCAGATATCATTTTGTTGGTGATGAATTATTATAAACATAATAACAAAGGACAAGCAGTCATGACTAATGACGTGATCTCCTAATCATGTTGTATTAATTTTGTTTCCTTCAATAAGATGCACTGGAGACAAACAACAGAGGATGAATAACAGCTGCCGTTATCAGTTTATTGTCAGAGATAGGAGGAAGATGGGCCCTCTGAAAGCCCACTTTATGGGACAGCTAATAACTATTAAGATACCAGTAATGATTATGATAAGATTCAGTCTTATGGCGCCTACTGCTGTGAGAGACATAAACATTTAAATGAATTCTCTTAATAGCTTCATTTCCTTTATTTCATTCATTCATTCATTCATTCATTCGTCTTCTGTAACCGCTTGTCCTGCGAAGGGTCGCAGGGGGGCTGGAGCCTATCCCAGCTGTTATTAGGCGAGAGGCGGGGGGACACTCTAGACTGGTCTCCAGTCTATCTCAGGGCTAACACAGAGAGACAAACAACCAATCACACTCGCATGCACACCTACGGCCCATTTAGAATCACCAATGAACCTAACCAGTCATGTCTTTGAAGCCAGAGTATCTGGAGAAAACCCACGCAGACACAGGGAGAATGCAGAAAGGCCCTCGTAGGCCTGGATTCAAATCTGGAACCATATAGAAGGGAGGAATTTTTCTATTGTCTTCTTACAGCCTGTTAAAGGCTACAGTGTTTTTTCCATCCCTGTAGATAAAATACTATTGAGTGGATGTACAGAATCTCTGTGAATATCAGTATAGCTATCAGATTGTTAAACAATTTAGTAAAGATGTTCACAGAACCCAGAAAGTTAAATCTATACTACTTGGTCTATCACAACTATCTTCTAAATTTCCAGCAAAGTGGTGACAAGAGACCATGAAAGTTTACTGAAATTTAGATCGTCGAAGCGATGATGGCTGAAACAACCTTGGTCACATGAGACTAATCTCAACTTTGAGGTGATGCGATTCAGGCGCCAACCAATGGGAGCAACTGATACAGTCGACTGACAAATGTTGCAAACACGGAGTTCACAAAAGATTTAACTCAAGGAAATACCATCCACAACACACGGCATCAGATTTATCATGTTGATGTGGGTGTGGAGCCCTGGAGCATTTGGTAAACGCAGATGAAGCATATTTACAGTATTTCCTTTTCAAATAAAGAGCAGTGCCAGCAAGAGGAACTAGTTCCATCCATTCACTATGGAATAGTTTCATGTTCCTCTTGTTTCACTCATATACATATTTGGGGTTGGAAACATGCCAGACAGTTACCGACCAACTGTCACCTATTTAGCAACAGGCGACAAGTGGATCGCTGACATACCGTATAAGTTGTCTGTAGCTGACGGTTGGTCGCTAGTGACTGGGTCTAATTTCCACGTTGTTGTCAACGGTTGGATGTAGGACAAAATAAAAATAATCAGTTATATTTTATTGCAGATGCTGACAGGCTAAACCAAAATGAGGAACATGGCAAACATAATAGATGCTAAATACCAGCGTGTTGGTCTCAGCCTTTTAACCGCTCACATCTCTCTGTGAACATGGGGGACTGGGAACTAACTACTTAAAAGCTGAAGCTAAATAAGGAAGACAGTCCAAAGAGATGTATGACTCTCCAGCCTAAACTGAGAACAGCTGACACGGAAGAAATGTCCACATTAAAACAACCCGCAGTTGTACTGGCTAGAACCTTTTGCACATATGAAGGTCTCCTCCCCTCTTCAAGTTCTTTACATTGATTTGCGCAGGGAGGCTGCTTTAGAGCTGCTCCTCAGCAACTGCAGGTGTTTTAACGCCATGCAACCGTAGAGCAACGTCCTTCAGTGTCTCTTCACTCACAGTAAGCTAAAAAAGAAGACAATTTAAAGTTAGGTCCATGCTATACAACGCTCACAAGTCTGTAGATTATTCCAAACATAGAGCAGCATTGAATGTTATTTAACCGCTGTAATTGAAAAACGAAGATGGGTGCTTTTCAATAAATATCTTTCAACTGAAGTCACATTTTTGATAGACTGTGTGGAGTATCTGAGTATCTTCATTCATTGTTCTGAAGTATTCAGTTAATTCAGAGAGGTCAAGGAGAGGCGTCTCTCAGCTCGTGTTAACTGTAGAAAGAAGAATATTTTGCATTCAGTTCGAAAGTGGATATATACATTGGGTTTGAGTTATTTCTGAAAATATTCACATTCTTGTGCGTTCAGGCATGCAACTATATCAGTAAAGTACAGCCGATACTTCAGAAATCGCTGGATTCCAGTAGAAAATGCTTAATTCACCTTACGTGATTTACAGAGATGTGCCACATCTCATTAAGTGTTAAATCGTGGGTGTTGTACTTCTTACTATCACTATGGAACACATTCACAGGAATGAAAAGACAAAAAGCATCTAACAAGAACTGGACGAGACAATAATTCTCAAGCAGCTTTGTTTTACGTTCATAAAAATGTCTTATTATATTTACAGAACAAAACATATTTAGGGTCACAAAGAACAATATTCCATTCATTTTTTGGCAAACAATGAAGACCTCGGTCCAAAACACTAACCAATGTTGGTAGCCAATTTCATCTACATAAATAGTGTGTTACACAAACACCGTCTGAAACAACTCGACATCAACATCAGTATTTCTGATATATTATTAGAACGTAGAAAACTTCACGTGATGAAATGAAACAGAAATGCATGTTACTATCCATGACGTGAGATGCGGTCAAGTCTCACTGATGCCTATACACTATGCACTGTGATGACAAAATCAGTTCAAATGAATATTGAACAAACTGAGGCGTCCTCAGTGACACACAGAAAGCACAGCAGAGTTTTTGTATTGATACCAGCAGCAGCAGAGCCACATATTCCAGATGAAATAAATAACACAGGCATATAAAAGTGAAATAAGAGTTACACACAGAGGTATAGGTAAGAAAGCTGAATTCTCTTAGTTTGAAGTCTCGCTTACAAAAATTAGGAACTGGGAGTTTGATAGTTGCACTATACAAGTGTGAGTGAACGAAAACAAATGTAAAGCTCCATTTCATCTGCTGGGCTATACAAGTGGCCTTAGACCTGACTTATTTACACTGGAGAGGACTTATTAGTTATACAATAAGTTCAACTTAAGACTGAGAATCAAAAACTGGGATATCTTGTAATGCGCGAATGGAAGGTCCAGAAGGCCAAAAAAAAACAAAAAAACCCTAGGGCTTTTGACTTGTGGCATGTCGCCTCCCACTGGAGAAAAATTAGAATCTTTAACACTTTATGTAACGCCTGGTCGGGACAAGTATGAGCCGTTAGTTGGAGATGAAACCTGACAGTCAGTACTAGGTGGTCTTCACCAGGTCGTAAACGTGGATGTGGACGTCATCGTCATATTTTATGTAGTATACAGTGGGCTTCGCTGGGACCTGGTAGATGACCAAGCCCGTCCTCTTCAGACCGTTATCTGTGACGTACTCCACCTGTTTACCCACAAGGCTCTCTGGCTCCTCCCCGGGCTTCCTGTCTGCTGGCAGCAGGTGTTTATTCTCTGGAGGACCAACACAAGACCGGTGCAACAGGAAAGGAAAGACAAGAATAGAAAGTTACACGCTGGCAACAAACAAATTCAAACAAGCCCCAGTTCATTTATGTGCTGTATCCAGTCCCCTCTAGTTCTCTGAATACAACATAAAGATAAGACTGCCATAACACAACATTACTCTACTAAAAATTGCTCATTAGAAAAAAAACACAAAAGAGACACTGCATTGTTTTCCCTTCCACATTCCCATTAGTATCTGATAACATAAAACATTGACAGTTATTCTGATCATAAAGTCTCATTAACGTACCTGACTCTGGTAAGACACGTAGGTCTCCGTCCTTGTAGTCGTCCCACAGCTGGTACATATACAGCACGGGGTCCTTCTCGTAGGTAATGTAATACCAGTGGGTCATGATGGGGGCTCGCGACAGCACCATGCCTCGCCACTCGTTTTTCTCGCCGTCCTCCTTCTCGAACAGATGCTCAACTGCTCGACCCACCAGCTCCTCCGCCCCAGGAGGCACCTTAATCTTATTGTTCACTGCGGGAAGGAGAAGAATCACAGCATATACGGGCATTAAAATGTCAGCTTTACATCAGGCCATGGAAAAAAGGATTTGTTTTGCAACAACAGTCGCAACCGATTCAGAATAAAACACAAATTCATGTTTCAAAAGGAAATCCTACAAAAAAAAAGTGTTGAATTTCAAAATGAAGCCTGTCCAAAGTAGCCTACTTAATAAACACTTCCATACTTTACTGTTTACAACATGCAAGCCCAATCCCACACCTACAAAAAAAAATAAAAATCAGGATTAAAAACAGATGTTGTGACACTGACCGACTTTCTCTGACAAGACCTGCAGGTTGGACACCCGGCTGTCTTTGAAGAGCTCGATGCCGTAGACGCAGTCGAAGCCGTCATATTTGACCATGTAGAGGGAGCTGTTCACAGTCAGGCGCTCCAGGACGGTGCCTTTCCACTTGGTCACGTTGCCCTTCTCCCTCCAGGTGTGCTGAATCCTGCGGCCCAGAAGGTTGTCAGGGTCCGGGCTCAGGGTCGCTGCTGAGCTCTCACTCAGCTCCCCACTGCTACGCTTCCTGCAAACACGAATGGATTACGCTCCACATTAGTACTGATGTCAGCACAAATGATGAACAGTGGAAGGTACATTTTAAGCTATTTACTGTGTATATTTTTGTGGTTATTTGTTTTGCTTGAGGAGATCTTTGAGATAGGAAATAAACTGGGACTCCACCTTTACCACTCATGAAGACAGGGTATTGTTACAGCAAGGACTATTAAAATGTTAAATACTATAATGATGTGCTATAAAGAAAAAGGTGCCTCCACTTCAAAGTCCAACAGGTAGTAAACAGTAACTGCATTCTTACATAACAGTATCTTCATCATTCATCATTACAGGCTCATGTTATATTAGGCATTTTTAATTTTTTGATACAGTGGTTACAGAAATTAAAACATCGAAAGGAGATTCATTAACTGAGCCTTACACGAATGTTATAATGTTCAGTTTATGTTGAAACGGCTTCAGAAAGGTGGTGATTCAACTGTATGAACATTTTGGAGGATTTGGCTTGTGGTGCTGTTAAACTGGATTGAATTAAACACAAAAGTGTGTCTGTTATTTAGCCCAGCTCACTGACTAAAATGGGGTTGTCAGAATAATATGAACATGCGTTTCAACACAATACAATTTAAACAAACTGCAGCCTCCAAAATGAAAACACACTTTAATCAACAGCTCGCTCAGTCATTTTAAAGAAATGCTGAATACCATAACTTCCACAAAGAAGCTTTTAGTGCAGGGCTGCTGTATTAAAATGCATTAATTGTCAGTAGTGTACATAATGAACTAACTACTGAGTGTGTGTCACTGCTGTGTCACTAAAGGTGGAGTGTCATAAAAGTGTAAAATCAGCAAGTCTGAACCTACCTGCCCCGTTTCTTTGACATGTTTCCATAAATTCACTCAATCCTGTGAGACACAAGACAAGTCAGTTGGTGTAAAAAAAAAAAAAACCAGTATTCTCAGCAGACAAATTCAGCCAACTAATGTTTCCTCGTAGGTCTTCTACCCTGAGCTTTATCGGCCACAGCCATGCAAACAAGCCAACGAGCCAACAATACCGGATGTAAACAACATTAACTGCGACAAGCCCCGTTGCTAATGCTAACTAACCTAGCTCAGTGCTACTACGACTACAGGTTACATTTTTATCCAGTAAATGTGTAACTTCGCCGAAGCTAGCTTAACAAACGACGACGTGTCGAGAGCAGTCGGACATGTAAAGCGACAGTGTGTCTAAAATTGGACCAGCCAGGTGTCTAAGAAGTCCCTTCAGCCACTGTTTGTTTTAAATTAGTAACATTTATGAAAATTTTTGGCTCCTGCATTTCAGCACATAAGCTAGCTGAACAAAAGGAAATGCATCGCCATGTAAGCGCATATTTTACACCCTGACTGCAGCTGTTAGATTAGCGTTAAAAGAAGGACTGTCCATGAGAAATTAATTCATATTTATTTCATGGCCGACAGGTTAAATAGGCGGGAGCCAGTGGAATAAGCTGTTTGCCCTACCTGATCAATAATTTCACATGTGTTTGTCTTTGCAGAGCAGATTCCTCCACCTAACGTAGGCTAGATACACGGAAACGAGCCTCATCCAAGAACTACAACTACCAGGAGGAGCCGACAGCGCAAAGCACTCTAGGATATGTAGTCATTATATAGAGAGAGTATTTAACTCCACCGCTGATTGCTTTTCTTTTTTTTCTTTTTTTGCTAGATATAAAAACGTCCAGTAGCTGGGAAATTACACTGTTGACACTTTGTTCTCTTATGTTTTATTAAAATAAGGAGACATTTTTCAACAAGTCTGTCCACCTCTTCACTAAACGCCAGATAAGTAGTAATTAAAGCCACAGACAAAGAAAGACACAACAATATTTTAAAACTAAAGCATATGTAAGGCTTTAAGTTATTATATACTTAATAATAATCTCGTTTAATTATCCTTGAACTACATTATTTGTCTTTTGTGGAAGATTATGGCCAAAATAGTTGAACTGTTAAGGCTACACATTTTAGAAAATATTATTTAAATATAATTCATTGCAATTATGTATAATAATACACATATTTAGGGCATGAATTGTCTAGGAGGTAATTAGGTCAGCAGGTGGAGTTTGCACGTTCTCCCTGGGTTCTCCCTGGGTACTCCGACTTCCTCCCACTGTCCATAGACATGCCGTATTGTACGGTGGCCGTAGGTGTGCAGGTGAGTGTGAATGGCGGTCTGTCTCCCTGTGTTAGCCCTGAGATAGACTGGAGACTTGTCCAGGCTGTACCCCGCCTCTAGCCCGATGACAGCTGGGACAGGCTCCAGCCCCCCAGCGACCCTTCACAGGACAAGCGGTCCCAGAAGATGAATGAATGAATGTTTATTGCCACACAAGCCTGAGAAACACTTGGTATTCTGTGGAGCTGAACTGCTTAATGCAGCCACAAGATGTCATACTAAACACAAAATCTCTGCCACCGGTTCTTTCAAGAGACTTGGATGATGGACTGACCAGCGTGGAGAGGGGATGATGCAGCACCCCTGTGTGCCTGTCTGAAAGCTTTTTCAGGTCGAAAGCTTTTTGTTTTTATCTTTAGCCAAACCACCTGTACGTGCATGACTCATCTGTGATGTGTGGATAAAAACGGTGCATCAGCCGTCACTTCCTGTCAATTGTAATCACCAGCCAATCCGTAATACACATTAATTATGTATTCACACATTTATGTTTAACCTATTACTCTCACTTTAACAAAAAAAATAAATTTGCCAAACATTTAACTTGTAATCAATCAGAACAGGAAGAAGAAATAACTAATAGAGTAACAAAAAATAATAGAGCTAAACCAGTCTCTTAACAATAAAAATGACTTGTGTTGATGAAATTATTTTATGTACTCATGATCATTGTGATCTTGCTCATATCATCCTACACCTACTGTGGACACTGAGGTCATGTCCTTTGTATTTTTCCACAATTTTGCAGAGACATAAAAGAGAAAAAAAAATCTATATCAACTAGCTTTGTCTTCCATTAGCAGCTATGGTGGTCTGGGTGGTTACAGCCAGCGCTCACTTCCTCTAATAATGAAATGATTTTTCTGGATTAAAAGACTTGGTTCGCATCTCGCATTTCAGATCAACTGACAGCAGACAAAACTGCTGTGAGGTGTGAGTGGTGCATCGTAAAGCTGACGGCATTTGTGAGAAAGCCAGTGTTGTATTGACACAAAGCTGTCCGGCATCCAAGGTTGCCTCCTCTTGTCCTTGTTGTTGTCACAGCAACAGAAAAGGCCTGGACGTTGAAGAAATGGGAGCCCATTTTAAAAAAAAAAAAAAAAAAAAAAATCCAATGAGGCTGACAAGTTGTTCAGTCAATCAGTGGAGGTCACTCAATTTGCTGATTTATGTGGTAGGTTTTACAATTTCAAGGCCCTAAAGTATAAATTCTCAGGTTAAGTCGTCTGCCTGACTGACAGCTTCTGCTGCTTGCAGGTTTCTCCAGTGCTGCCATCAGAGAAGGGGAGCCCACAGCAGCCCCTTTCCCCTGGGACACCATGAGAACACAGACTCCAAAAATAGAGGTACCCTCCTCTCCCTCCGACTCCTCTGTTTTTCCAGGTACCGTATCTATGTGTTGCTTCCATTTGCTCTGCTAGACGGACGGCACACGTTCATGCATGGAAAATTTGCTGCACCTTGCCGTGGAGCATTGCAGGCAGATTGCACAGTTGTAAAGTCACCTCAAGGTTAGCATGTGCGTCTCAATTGATTAGACATCTCTATTATTAGCACCAACCTGAACTAAGGCAGCTTTAAAGGGATGGAGTATCATGGATGTTTCATGCATGTCTAGAGCTGAATGTGTGTGAGGAAGGGTGCTGGGGCTAAAAGAGAAGGGAGCTGCAGATGACTAACTTGCAGCTTTTAATGAGCCGAGTTCTGTTTCTGTCTGGATCACAGTTGACTGTTCTCTCTGAGGATGAAAAGGCAAATATAAACACGTTTAGCAACACCCCAGGAGCTAAATCAAGACCAAACATGCTAATATAGTATCTTGAGTATTGTGATTTGGATTGTAAAGCATTTCTAGAGGCAACAAGGTCACTGGATGGGGAACTGCATGAGAACATGTGTTTTCAGCTGGCAGCTGACTGTCTCCGTGCTTTCTTTCATGTTCAGATGAAAGCTAATTTCCTTTCAGAGCCGAGGCTGTCTCTCATGTTTGATACAGTTTTCAAACAGTATCTGTGGTCACATATGTCCCAGAAGAAATATCATCCATGAAGAAGCGTGAAAAGCATATTTTCTTCTTGACAAGTTTGCATGTAGTGAGGAATGAGGTTCGCAGCAGGCCATACCTGCCTTTGGCTTCTAGCCTAATTTCCTATAGCCAGTCTAATAAATTCAAATCCCAGAAGTCCCAATTCACCATTTCTAGTGAGGGAATGAATCACCTTTGAATTCCATGTGTATAATTTAATCTCTTGGTACATGTGATGATGAAGTGCTGCAACGTCAGGATGACAGTTTGGGTCTCCCTGAGGTGTTTTTCTCATCTATTCTTCAACTCATCCACAGCTAGCATGTGGACCAGAGCCTACAGTACTCCAGACAGAGTAAAGACTTGTCTTTACACTCTGTCAAAAAAAAAATGTTCAAACATTTAACAAAAAACGAGTTAATTATGCCACAAAATGTGAATAAAGTGAACTGAAATAACAACAGTCTGTTTCGAGAGCTAGACGTAGCATCTGCCATCTAGCACCTAACAATGAGACTAAATGTTTCAGCATAATTATATCCAGCCTGTGTGATAATAAGTAAATCCTCTCATTAATTGGCTCTTAGGATTGTGTAGCTCTTGCTGTCACAGCTAATTGACCCCAAGAATTAGGTGGAGTACATCTGCCTTCATTTATGCGCAACTCTAATTAGGACCACCATCAGAACCGGGAAGGGACGCAGGAGTGTGTACTCACATCTGTGTGTGTGTGTGGGTGTGTGTGTGTGTGTGGGTGTGTGACATGAGATCTCTTGACCCCAATCAAGTGAGCCAGACCATATGGCAACAGAAGCATTTTTAAAATATTGCCTATAAACATACACACTATATCCTTGTTCAAGCCACAGTGATTAAGTCAGACTTTTCTCAGTAGGTTTGCATTTGTTGTCATTTTGCTAATCTGTGGCCAGCTCCTGCCACGAGAAGATTAAGGTTTTTCTGCTCACTTGCCAACTATTTTTTTTAAGTCTCAGTTACATCTTGCGGTGTAAAAGTGTTACAGCTGATTCAGGCCAGTGGAAACTCAGCCCTGAACCTGCAACAGCTGACATTTCGGGTGCAGCAAAACAGCCCGTGAACACGACACAACAATTTGATGACACATAATCGCAATAAGGCAAGTTTATTTATACATCCAGCATCTAAAGAGCAGCAGTATCATTCATCTGGAGTTATGTTGCTGGCAAAGTCTATGGATGCCAGATGCCAGATGAACTTTTTCGCCGTTTCGGTAACTGTTGGAGAAACTGTTGACGAAAGTACGGCGTCCTCTATGTGTCAGTTTTTCTAGCCATATGTCTCCTACTTCACAGTTCAAGTTCTCCAGTCACAAACAGAAGTAAGTAATGTAAAGTGTTGGCTGAATGCAACACCGGAACATGTAAACGTAAAACATTAGCCACACAAACAATAGTTCCTAACGTTAGCCTTAAAAGACTGAGCATGACGTGCAGACATTTTGCTGTGCTAAACACCAGAGAGCTATCACGTCACTTCAGTGTTGTTTATGCAAAAAAGCCCTTCAAGGTATGTACTTCTAGCGGAAGTGCTCCCTCAGGGGGTCCCCAGAGCTTTTTGGTCCCAATACACCTTAATAGTCCCTCTCCTCTCACTGTAGTGTTTAGTCACTAGCTTTTCAGTGTAGTTGCTGACTTGGTGTTTCTGCTGTTTGGTGCACTGGCGAGAGGGGTGCCAGAGAACCGGAGCAGTAAAGTTAGGTGTCAGAAAAACAAAGCAATGCCACAGAAGACAATGTGAAGCTTTATACAGGAACTGCACAGCAGGGGGATCATTTTCAGTGGGTTCATCCCTTTAATATATAAGTACTTCTGCGATCTGTTGTTAATATAAAATTACTTCTGCGATCTGTTGTTAATATAAAATTACAGATTGTTGCTGCTTTAATATCAACAATCATTTTTTTTAATATTGAAAAATGTAATCCTGCTTGTTTACCTCCCAGAGCAAAAATATGGTATGTGAATATAAATCATTACTTGGTATGCCAGGTTGATTCATAAAGAATGTTTCGAATTCATCAGCAGGTCATATTGCATTGACAAGTAAAAAGATTGCTTTTTAAAACTGATTTGAACGTCCATTCACTTGCCATAAATGCAAACGGTTTGGTGTCTTGCTCAAGGACACTTGGTCAGGACTGTGTTATCGATGAACAGAGTAGCAGTGGTGGAGATGCAACCGGACACTGTCTGCTTACGGGACAGTCTCACACACTAAGCAACGATTTCAGCTCTAAATTTCCCCACTGAGATAATAAACCGTAGTGAACACATTGATCACAGCACCATTCAGGGGTCCTGCTGCATCTGAAGTTGACGACAGATTATTTGAATGAGTAATTGTTACTCTCTGTAGTGTCTCCTGCAGGCTTCTGAACTTTTACGGGCTCCCTCCGTCTGCTGCCCACGCCTTCTCCACCTTGTTCTTCAATCCTTTAATCTCTGCGTAAACACACTCCGACTTCATAGCCCTGAGTCATACTGTATCACATCTGACTCCTGTCCTCTCCTGTGTGTGTTCTTCTTGTCACTACTACACAGACAGCAGGGGGTGCTGCTCTGTCTATCAATTCCTCCTTGCTGCTGCCCTAGTGATGGTTTACACTTTACTAAACCATTATAACCACCTTTCTAATATTGCCTCCCTTGCGTCTCCAAAACAGTTGTGACTCATCAGGACATGGGCCTTCTGAGGGTGTCCTGTGGTGTCTGGCAACAGAATATTGTTAGTGGGGGGCTTTGCGTTGAGGGGAGGGGTCTCTGTGGATCAGGCTTGTTCCTGTGCATCCCACAGATACTTGATCAGTTTGGGATCTAGTGAATTTGGAGGCCAGGTCAACACCTTGTGCTGTTTTTCATGTTTTTCCTAAACCATTTTTGAGAGCTGGCTTCTCCTAAATAATGCTGATCTGTTGGTTTTACATTTTATTAATTTTAGAGGATCATGTCATCATGAAAATGTTCATGTAAACAAACAAACTTTTCCGCTTGCACCACCAAAACACCCCAAAGTGCTGCATGCTTACTTTCGACACCCAAATAAAGCCAAGTCAGACAAAACAGGGCGGGTTTGCAACTCATAGAAATGTTATTTTTTTAATTTGGTGAGAAAACTCTCCTATGATCTGTTATAAACTGTATAAATGATATACAGTTTATGATCTAAATGGTTTGATTGTTAAAAATGTTAAAAATATGAATCCATACTTGCCATCCCTTTTGATTTTCCTGCATCTCTCCCTGGAGCAATCCCCCTCCTTCTCCCCCTTCTTGATTACAGTAGGCGCTCTTGATGCGAACACACACATACATGAAGCTATTAAGCAGGAATTCATGAAAAGCTTTTAGTTATATATTCATGAGGTGTGAGCAGAATATTATGGCTTCATGGCACTTCCACTTCCTGTGTGTCCCTCTGGTTGTTTTGGCAGTATCACTCTAGTTTTCTTGACCATATAGGTTTTGTTGACAGTCTAGTTCCTGTTATAAATAAAATCCAACCCTGACCAATCAAATAAATGCATTCTGCCCACTGAGCAGTGTAATAGACGGGATTATCAGGCTTTGCCAATCACTGATTCTCACACACTAATTTCTGCTCCAGCTATGGCATTCCAGTAAGTGGAGCATGTAAATGAATTTAGAGGTTTTATAGCTACATAGCACAACCTATGGAAAGTCGACTGGGGCAAACGTTACAGCGTCTTGCTCACAATGCAGAAACAAAATGAGGACACATGCAAATGAAATGTGGTAAAATCATCCACAAAATGCCATCTGTAGCCGGAAACTACGACTGTTTAAAAGGCATTAAATCTCCAACCTGCTTTGTTTTGTTTGGTGCATACTGGAACTTGCAACGGAGCAAAACCCATGATGATGGAGATACACACCAGGATCTGATGTCAGATTTACGTCATCTGACCGCGAGGCCCCCGATCTGTTGCTTCAGTTTGAAACAAATGGACGTTTGCCGTGATCCGGTTTGTTGTAATAAATCTGCATGACGACAGCAGAGGCGAAGCCACAGGGTAGCTGTGGAGTAACAATATGCCTCATCCTCCTTCCTCCCGGGTTGTGTGTGCGTAAGTGTGCGTTTTGCAGTGGGGTGGGGACAAGCTGTGTGTCTTGGTGTGGGGCTTGTGGGTGAGGAAGAGACAGAAGGAGAAAGGGAGCTGGTCTGCAGCTTTACCCTTCCAGTGACTCAGCAATTTCAGAGATGAATTTTTGTAAATAATCCTCTCCTCTCATTTCTGCTTCCTTCACCCCTTATCCCCTTTGCCCTTTTCACACTCCATCACCCTCTGTTGCCTGCACGCCCCCAATAATCATCTATGTCTCATTACTTAATTGCTTTTGTACATAAAAATAACATTTCATCACTATAATGACTCTCAATTAGAGAAAAGAGGGACAGCACATTTGAAAGCTCATCATCACACATCCGTTGTTCTATTATCGCTCCTCTTCCAGAAGAGTGATTGAGGTGGGAAACATAATCTGGTGAAATTAAAAACAGGGGCGAGGCGTTATTTAAATTCTTTTGGTTTGCAGTGTGATCTTCGGCTGAATTCCCATCACTGACAGCCCTCATCTGTTTAGAGCAGAGAGAGACGTCAGAGGCACTTTGCTGAAAGCAGAGAGATGCAGGGACAGAAATAGACCTTACTGGGATATCTGAGGAGAAGAGGAGAAGGGAGAGGCCCCGGGTATTCTGCCATCCCAGATAGCACCGACTCTCCAGCCTGGTGGGGTGGAGATTTAACGCCAGAAGAGACAATGGAGAGCGTGAGCATACAGTGGGTCATGCACTGAACTCATGTGTGTGAGTGTGGGTGTGTGTGTGTGTGTGGGTGGGTGGGTGTGTGTGTGTGTGTGTTTCAGAGCCATGGGGTGGTCACAGCAGTAACAGTGGGCTGACAGAAGACAGGAGGAAGAGAAAGGAAATGAGCTTCCATGTCAATCTTATTAGATTAAGGAGAGAGTCTACTCTGGAGAACATCTTCACTGTCAGAGCACATGTGCCAGGGGTGTAAAGTATTAAGGCAGCAGTGACCATTTCCTCACCCACCAGCGATGTATCAATTACTAACACGTTTTGGTTTGAAGACCAATTTGCTGTCAGCCTGATGACCAGCTTGATTTGCTGTTGTGTTTCTCTCAATCATTTAGCCTGATTTTTCATTTGGGAGAGCTGTGATCGATCTGCCCACTTTACATTATGGACAGGTGTGACAGATGCATCAAAAGTTAGAGGAGCAATTAATATGTTTTTCATTTCATTCAAGGAAATATGTTCACTTAGTGTTATAAGGATGTGGATGCACCAAACCAGCATCTAAGAACTGAAGGTAATGAAGGCCGACTACAGCACTGCCTCACGTCACCTGGACCAAAAAGTTGCACTTGAACATGACACAAAGACTACGGGCAAGAACCAGCAAGAACACCTGCATAATCTGCACCTGCATGCATCAAGACAGCAGGTGGCAGTAGTCTGTATTTGTTGTTCAGAAGAGAACAATAGAAGAGCAACTATTAGCTAGGAGGCTAGGAAGAGCTACATCGTGTTGCACAGAACCAGGCTCTCATGAATCACCTGATAAGTAGATCTTGTCACCTCATTCTAGATGATCACCTTATTGTAAAAATATTTGCGTATTGGAAAGATCACATGAGATGAATATGTAAAATGAGAACAACCTTCTGTGTATGCTCTCTTGACTTTGTAGTTTGCTTACGTTTATCATTTCCATTTCTCTTTTTGTGCAAACTGATCAGTGAGTAAGAGTGATCTTTCTTACCGATGTTCTCTACAGGGTCCACAGGCAGAAAAGCCGTCAACATTGGTCCAACTAGTGGCAAGAGTGTGGGACACACTGCAAAAACGTAGTATCAGGCTTAGGAATCCACACCAGGAAATGACCAACTGTGGATTTGGTGTGAGGGTTAGGGTTAGGGTTCAACTTCAAGTCAACTTCCTACAAGACTAAAGGCTTATTTAGAGTACTGCAGGACTAGACGCCGTAACCTACTCATGTAGCCTACGCCGGTGCAAGCCATTTATACTTGTGCATTCATCAGTCTGGCTTGCTCTGCAAAAAGACCACCCGCGCACTATTTGGTGCTGTGTCTGTTTTGCCCGTCGGGTAAATTTTTGTTTCTACTTCCTGCTCCACTTTCAACAATGGTGACTAACACTTTCGCCAAAATTTCTCCGAAGACAAGTCAAATGTTTGTATCCTCCTCAGTTAACCTTTCCTTGATGTGTTCCATCTTTGTTGATCCACAACAATCAATTC
The DNA here is from genome assembly GCF_963514085.1 of Chelon labrosus. Taxonomy (NCBI): domain Eukaryota; kingdom Metazoa; phylum Chordata; class Actinopteri; order Mugiliformes; family Mugilidae; genus Chelon; species Chelon labrosus. The sequence continues at coordinate 11,644,956 of NC_140342.1, forward strand.
AAAAATTGCGGAGATGGAGAAGCAGCTGGAAATGCTAAAGCAGAAGTAGGCTACTACCAAGCGGACCAATCACAGCTCTAGCGCTCTGCGTTGCTGTGGCATGTAGTTACATTTCTGGGGAGGTGCACATCAGCTAGTGCATCTGATGAGTCTACAACTGTGTTGGTTGCTCTGTGGAGCTGTAGGTGGGTGCTTTGAGTTGTGTGACTTCCATATGGTAACATGGTAACAGGCTAATAACGACAATGCTAACATAAACATTTTTATGCCTTCATGCCTAAGCTTTTGGGTTGAAATTTCATTTCAATGTTCATTTGGACTTCATGATGAACTGATTACTGATTTTGGTGGCCAAAGGTGAAAGGACAAGGTCACTGTGACTTCATAAGACATAATTTTTTTACATGCTAATTGGGACAAAAATACTTACATAAAACACTTTTTAAATTTATTATAACATACTCTATGACTCTGGACGGACGTGTTCATGTTTGGTGATGACATAGTACTACGAGACAGAAATTACGATGTGTTTTACCATGTTCATTATTTTAGTTTGGTGTGTTAGCATGCTAGTCGATATTTGGTCAAAAATTTATATTGTATTGTACGTAGTGAAAAATAAAAAACCTACTATTCCAACAGGTATTTTAGCATTTTATAGAAAATTACAAATATCAATTTTAAATCTCTTCCAAACCAGTGGATCAGTTGATACACTGCCATACATAGAGCTATAACTCCAGGATGCTAACAAGCAGTTGTGGCCATTTTTATGGTCATTTTTCATTTTAATTTTTCCGACTCTGGCTCGGGAAGCCGGGGTCCGCTATTTGAATCTTGGCTGCAAGCCTGACTGGGCAGCATCAGTGAGCTCTGAACTACAGTATACATGTACATGTTTCAATCACAGAAAGAATATCTGGATATTTGGTTTGGTACCAGGTGGGAACTTTTTATGACCTCAGCTGTGACCTGTCATGTCGACACCAGTAAGCCAGACTCACAAGCCCACTCAACATTCTCAGTTTGGAAATTACATCTCTCGTCATTTTAGTCCCGAGTCAGTGGGAACCTCATCATCCACATCACACTGGAAGGGTCATCGTGACTGGTTTGACTTTTCCTCCGAGCTCACTGTGCCCAGAGATCACTCCCACTCATTACTCACCTCCTATTTATACCGCTTTGACTTCATGATCACACGAAGGCCAGATTCGATGCAGGAGATCACTGGCTGTGCCCCGATGACATGGGTTATAAGACAAGATTAATGAAGCAGACATTCTGTGCACTCATTTAGTGGAGTCATCTCTGCCTTTTTCATGGCTGCCATTATCGAGAATATGTGCTTAGCAAGCAAGTTTGAGAGTCATCACTTGAGTTTTGAATGTCAACAAAGTTTAAGGTGGACTAAGGAGTCCTGTTATGTTCCTCAAGAGCTACAATTACACAACCGCTAATGCTAACACTAGTGAGCTCAATCCAAAGGTAACAGGTATTCATCCAACTAAATAAAAGAGTAATGGGTGGCACAAAACGTGAAGACACAATAATTTATTAACCAACCTTTTACTTGTCAGGCAAGTACTGGTTGAACGATTTTTTAAAGTACAACCCCTAGGTGTATATTACCCTTAAATCCACTCAGCTGGACAAACCTCAGTTTCGAACTATATTCTTTGAGAGCTTGCTCAAAGAGAGAAAAACCCATTTGCAGCGTCCGTCAAATGTATCGATGCTGCTGTATTTTTTTCTCCGCATTTCCCACTTTTTTCACACCTTAATTGCAAAGGAGACTGGTGAAATTATATCTGATAAAATTCAGTTGTACACATGCTGAACACAAATATCACACTGGTTTGACATGAAAATTTTAAACACTCGATTTAATTGCTGCGTTGAAAGTAAATGATATACATTTACACAATGGTGTGTGCATTCATTTATGCCATATTTAAGTAAGATTGTACTTGGTGATCTCCTGCAGCTGGAGACTGCTCAGATAGGCACTCTTAATTTCCTCAGATCAATATTTCATGTGACTAAAATTGTTACATCTGCCCCTGCTGTAAAAAACGAACAAACAGAACACTAAATATTTCCATTTGCATGAGTGCATCCAGCCAGAATTCCTGCTGCACCACTTACAGTCTCTGCATATATGTTTAAATTTTCCGCTACTTCACCACACGACTGCTGAGTGATTCTGCTTGGGCGATCAAATAATCATCTTGTAGATTGGAGCATGCTGATTGGCCAGATTTACATGGCTATGGACATGTCTTCAATCAGCAATTAGTTACACTGCTGCACTGACTGGGAGATGTTTCTATCGCTCTAGAAAAGCTCTTTAGAAACAGGAAACAAACAGGGATCTTCTGCTGTGTGTCCCTCTATCGACAGTAATGATTTACACTCACTTGGCAGTTCATTAGGTACACTAGTGAAAACAAATTCATTCCAATATAACAGTCCTGCACTAAATCCTTCTACATGATAATGCACTGAAAGTAGCATAAGAAAGGTGGTAATTGATCATCTTGGAGGATGTAGTTTGTGGTGCTATTAAACTGTATTGAATTAAACGTTAATGTGATTTAGCCCAGCTCATTGACTAAAATGGTACTGTCAAAATAATGGACACAGGACAACACACTACATGACAGAATAGAATAGAATAGAATAGACATGTATCTATTTACAACACTATCATAATATATATTGATCAGAAGCATGGTTGTTACTCTTGTCTGTCAGAGGCTCCAGTGTCGAGGTGTGAATGAGGTTTCCCTGTTTAACCTCATTCACACCTCGACACGGGAGCCTCTGACGGACAAGAGTCGTTAGAGCACCATTCATAGGGAAGAGGACGGGGACAAAAACAGTCCCCCCCTCAACGACAGGTAAGTACCCAACCGTTAATGGAAATTAGCTGCACCGGTTTCTGGTTGTTAACACAACAAGCAAGTTCCAGTAGGAGTTAAACCTCAGACTTCCCACCAGTCCCCTAGAACTGAAGAAGCTACTCGGATGAGTTTTTTTAACCTTTTTTGATACTTGAGTGTTGCTGTAGGCATTTAACATACCCCAATTACCAGGTAATGACCTTAACATCCGCAGTGTTGAGGTGTCTTTGTGTTTCTGCACACCTTTGTGCTGTCAATGCTCATATTTCAGATCGCATTTGTTCTTGAACATTTACAGATCCATTTGAGAAATGTACATTTCCATTCAATCAGAAACAGTATTAAGCCCAAGTTATGCTTCCGCGTTGACACAGCGCGAGGGGGCGTATGGACCTATTACGTCCTTGCGGACCCCCGTACGTCCTACGCAAGGGCCAGACTGGCACCTCCCAAAAATCCTCGACGCGCGTCGAGGCGACGCAACAGCAACGCAGCAGCAATGCAGCGGCATTGGCTGTGATTGGTCCGCTAACTACATCCGCTGGAGACCGCTTTTCCGGTTTCCACTCATAAACACCGCCATTTTTAAAAAGTCTTCAGTTTGGTTGGTCTTTGAGAATGGACAACATCGTTCACTGTGACTACGACAAAAGCCGGAAGGTAAATAACTATACGAGGCGAGATACGTCACAAGAGTCTCGGTCGGTCGGTCACAAAAAATCATAGCGCCCTCTACCGGTGTGGCATTGAATTGCATTTTGACACGTAAACCCCACGCAGAACCATCACGGTCTCACGACTGCGTCCAAGCAACTGCGTGGCCATTGCGTGACCATTGCGTGATCACTACGCGGAAGCATAATCCAGGCTTTACTCAGGAGGTTTGAAGTTTGCTTTCTGAACTTAAACAATGGGAAGAGAAGTGAAGGCTTCTGTGGACTGTCCAATTAGAAGAAAGTGAGCTGTTAGGGATGGGCTAATATTACCTGTTTGATGAAGACACATATGTCATATCATGATGGGAAGCAAAACAACCAGACGATACCGCACACAGTGCTGCCTCATTAGACACCATGCTGAACACAGAGCCTTGACTATATCTTTTATTGCATGTGTTTGTCTTAGCAGGAGTCACCCAAGGTCTGTTTGCTCCCAGGTGAGAGAGAGATGAGGGTGCTCTTAGGACCCAGGGGTGCTCTGTTTGAAGATGATGGATGCTGTAGGGTTTCTCCATCCTCCTGACAATTAGACCATCACTGCTGTTCTCCCCCCTCACCCAGAAACAAGGGTCTGCTTGAGATGCCTCAGCACGCAGTCATCAATCTTTTCTTAGGCCACTTAAAATCACTACGAGAGATTATGTTTCCTCACAGTGCTGGATTCCACTAGAAAAAAGCAAGCTACCCACAGCAGTGTATTAGAGATTGTGGTCACATAGCCAAACACAGTGACATAGCAGAACAGAGCGGCCCCTGGGCTAATGCTCAACAACAACCAAAAGCCCTACACGGCCAGAATTAAACAGCTCTGTTAAAGGGTCACAGCAACAAATAGTTTATCTTGTTTATAGTTTTTGTTCGTTTCTGTCACTTTCTCTCTGTCCCCACTCTTTCTATCCTCTGAACTCATAGTGGATCTGCAGCAGTGTAGAAACAGAATATATTACTTTGAAAAAGCAACTGCGGCTTCTTTCTCCTCTGCCAGTGAAAGATATTTGTCTTTGCGCTGGGTCGCGTGTATGAGTGTGATAACCTCTAAAGTTATTTTACATTTAATATGCTTCCACATATGGTGAAAAAAATAAATGCTACAGTTTGTTGAGCTGTAAAAGAGTTACCTTAGAGCTGCAGTTCCCTTGAAGGTCATAAATAAAACATGCACGCAGTAACATATCAACAGGTTTAGGCACACAATACAGAATCACACAGAGCATGCAAGGCTGATTAAAATTTAATATTAAAGACCTGACCATTGTAGGTTCAGGACCCCTCTAATGCCAAATGGACTTATTTACCTTCTACCTAGCTTGGTTAGCAACTTAGCACAGAAGTCTATCATTGCCTAAATGGATTTCCTACAGTTTTATTTTGTATTGTTTGTATCTATGTTTTCTTACTAGCAGCATTCTTACCGGTTTGTGTTTCTCGACACCTGTAGTGAAACAATTTGCATGAACGTGTATTGTGTTGAAAGCATGTCACTGCGTGTGCATAATGGAAACACAATTGAGACTTGCATAAAGAGGGACGAACCCCTGCGTTCTCACGCTCCTTTCAAATTGGCTCGTGTTTTCCCGTGTTCACGAGATGAGACCACTCTTGTGGTATTCACAACCTCATAAGTGGAAATTTTTGATATGGTGCAGCTTCACGAGTTATGCTGTGTGCGGCAAATGTGGAAAGCCTCATATTTTCATTATGGCGTTGTGTTTCTTACATTAATTTACCTGCTCTTCGGCTTGCTAAACTGCTACACGCAGCAGTGTTATGACTTACTGTAGGGCTGATGTTGCCCCCTGAATGTCAAGCATTTTGTGTGCATGTCTTTGCATGTTGTAACAACGGACTCACAAGTTCCTTTTGAAGGCGGCGTCACTGTTGTTGCTCCTTGGTAGTGCCTGACAGCACCTGAAAACTGGCCACCTAAACAGAAAACTAGCGACCTGTAACAACACACACTTGTCACTCAAGTGACTATTCCCGTAATTGTGCGTCACGTTAAGCCTTGATATAAGTTGTGAGCAATATAAAAATTCAACTCCTGTGCAGTTGTCATGAATGGCAAAAAATAGCAATAGAGACAAAAAATAAAACGTTTCTTGTACCAGACTGTAAACAGGTTTATTTCTGCTGCAATGTTGGGCATTTTACCACGGAGGTCTAGGAGGACTGATTCGCTTTTGGAGGCTCAAACAGCCGTCCAAGCAGCCACAGTTTTTGGCTCTTCAGCGCTGGCTTTTCATTTTTCAGCCCCGGAGGTTGCCGCTTGGTTAAAAACATGGCTCCAGTGCTAATAATGATGAAAAGCTCCGCAGGGTACCTTTTTATTTGACAAATTGTCTGCAACGACATACTGAACACAGAGATTGGGTGAGGACTTTATGTGATTCTGATGAGTTAATAAAAGCTTTGCAATCAGATGGTGGATATTTTTGTCTTTCCCTAAGTGTGTGTGTGCGACACTGTGTGAATGTGTGAGTGTGTCTGCTCTGATGAATAGCCACAGTGTCACTGAGTACAGACCTTGACAGAGCAGAACAGATGAGATGATTCAGAAGCAAAAGCATTGTCCTGGCTCTCATCACTTCAGTTGGCGGCCCAGAGCAAATATTATGGGTGGAAGTGGATGATGGGGTAAAATTATTGAGCGGGGGCCTGAGTTTCCTGTCGCAAAACAATCCCAGCTGAGAGAGACTAAAGACTCAAAAAGATTAAATGTTTTGCCGAAGAAAAGAATTATAATATCTGCTTGGAGAATTCTTTTTATTTCATTTCTTTCTGAGTCATATTTCCTGTTCTTTGTATCCGTAGAATATTACAGATGTTCTCCTCCATACATCCTGTGTATTTCTCTCGTGTTCATTTGGCCGGGGGGTGGGAGGTGGGGGGGTCATGGATGTTTCTAGGTCGTCTGTAATGGGAAGTGTTTAGCAGAGCAGATGTATGGCGTGCTGCTCGGGCCAGCTGCTCTCAGAGAGCCCAGAAGAGAGCCTTTGCACTCCTCCTTCCTCCTCCGCCTCGGCTCTCTCTTTTTCGTGGCGAAAGCTTTCAGTACTTTCGGAAAATGGGTTGAAGTTTACGTCTCAGTCAGAAGAGATGAAAACATCACCTGTTGAATTATCATAGTTACTTCAACTGGGACTTATACACAGGTTTTTAATTTTTATAAAGCATTATATAAAATATTATATAAAACGTATGTATAGACTGTGCCCTTGTTGCTGCTGTTGCCCTCCTCCTCCTCCTTCTCGCCCCCAAGAGACATACAGCTCATTACATAATTTGCTGTTGCAAGCAAATATACAGTCCTTGATGAGCAATAATGAGAAATCCTGCATGGGACAAAATCTCTTTATAGCTAAGGTCTGAATTTGCGTCTCTCTGCTCAAATAATGCTTTATGTAAATGTAAGAACCAGGATGTTAAGCCTTTCTGTTTTATGTTTGTGGTCGACGCTGTAAAAAATGAAGTAGTGCATGGAACAATACTGAAAATAAACTTGCCTCGCTCATGTAAAATTAGCTTAAAAAGAAAACACAGTAACGCAACCAAAAGATAACAGAAACAACTATTAAAATGTACTTATTTTCCACAGAATGACACAGCTTGTAGAAGATCACATGACGCTGCCTTAATCCGTGTGTTTTCCTCCTGATCATTTCAGCTTGACGCACTTCTCACCTCATCCCCGGCCCACTGTCCGGCGAACTGTGACGTCACTGAGGCTGCCTGCGGCTGTAAAATGATTTACTGTATCTTTCTCTCTCTGTGTGTGTCTTCCTCGCTGACTCAATCATGGACTCAGAGCGCAAATGCTAATCCTGGTATTAAGATTTGAGTTGTTTTCTCATGATGCTCCCCAGAGCACGGAGACGTAGCTGAAGCCGAGAGGAAAAGCAGGGCCAGTAGAGTGAACCTGTGTGCATTTCTTTTCCCCATACGCAAGCATTTTTTCTCTGCACATTTACGAGAACACCTGCGAATGATACAGCAATAACAAGCAGCTCCTGTTTTTGTGAATCGCAAAAAGCTGAAAATGCAAATTGTGCATACCTGGAAGATCCAGGGGGGACACAAATGTTTAGCTTCTAAGTGCAGTACGGGCGAACTGGAAGGAGATGGATGGGAAGAGATGAGGGTAACACTAAGGAGCTAAATAAGCAAATTGCCCTCTGGAGGTAAACAACCAGGAGGGTAGTGCGGGTGATTCTGATATGATTAATTGAAGTAGGACAGCCAGGGACAAAGTAGAGGACCGGCACTGCAGAGGAAATGAGGTAGAGGACAATCCTTAGCCATGTACAGGATGAAACTATATACCCAGAACCATATAGCTACACAACTTGGTGTAGTATCAGCCTGCAGCCACTATTAGTACATTGCTTCCTCATTGAATTACAATGGAACAGAAAGAGAGAGAGAGAGAGAGAGCGAGTGTGTTGATAGAGCAGAAGAGAGAGGACATTATGTCACGTCAAGGTAAAAGTACGGACACGCACTGCGGCTGGCCTCACCCACATTTGTTCCAGCTGCATGTAGAACTGAGGCGGCAACATTAGCGGCGCAAAGCTCTGTGTCAAAATCTCACCTTGCATGTAATTTTAATCTTTCTATCTCAGTGTGCCATGCATAATCACTGAGGATCCAGACAGCTGTGTGTGTGTGTGCGTGCGTGCAAGCGCGTGTGTGTGAGTGTGCATGGAAAGGAAATAGATGGAGAGGGAATGGTGGATGCTGCTCCCAGGCTGCCAGAGGAGTGTGTCCTTGGACTGCCCTCTTCTCTGATGCACACACACACACACGCACACACACACCGTTTCTCACACACATGCACACACACTCCTGCCACTGGTTCATTTACTCTCTCTCTCTCAGGCAAACACAATACTGGGGCTTGCATGTGGCACGCAAATGCTCCTAGGTACCGGAAAAATTTCCCTTACTGCTGCACAGACACACACACACACACAAGCGGAAAGCTCTTAGACTGAGCTCAGACATCTCATCAGGGATGCAGCAGAGCCCCTGTCTGCAGAGAGAGAGCGAGAGAGCGAGAGAGAGATCTGATCTGATGTGGGGTAGAACGAGGGTGGAGGGGGTTGCTGGCTGATTAACAAGGTTGAAGTGTGTGTGTGTGTGTTTGTGTGCACACGTGTTTGTAGTTATTAGTGTAACTCCAGGAGGTATGTTAAAGGTTCACACACACACACACACACACACACACACACACACACACACACACACACACACACACACACACACACACACACACACATTAGAGCCAACACAGCATATCATCCAAGAAAGACACACAGACAAATAAAAGTCCACACACAGGGATAAGTATGCCAATGCGCTCATCTTTTTATTGCACAACAATGTATCGTCTGTTTACGAACGCTTAAACAACATTGCCACTGACTGACAGACCAGCTTATTGAGAGAGACCAGGGTGTGGCTCTGTGTACTCGGCCAGCAGAGGTGGTGGACAAGACAGTCTTTTGGAGACAGGTTCAAATCAGCTCCGCGCCCTCGCCACCAGCTGTGCGTCTCAGTCAGCAAACGACTGGACAGCGACAGATATCACCAGCATCCCACATACGCCCCCTCTGATCCTTTGAGATTGATTTGGTAGTGCTGCGGCTCGGGCTGAGAGCTGAATTGTCCCTGGATTGTAGACATCAACTTAGACAGAGTTGGAGTTCTGAAATACTTGAACCTTTTTGTTAAGAGCAGAAGCCAAGCACAGCCTGAGATGGTTGCAGACTGGCCTCCAGAGAGAGAGAAAGAGAGAGAGAAAACACATGCTGTGTCAGATATCTGTGCTGTTGTCTACATGGTGCTGGTAAAGTGTGTCTGGATGCCCACACTGAGCAGTTCGTGCAGGCTGTGGAATGCTACTAAGTCTAGAGATGTGCTAGAGTCATATCCAGGAGCATTACAGTGTGTTGTTTTCTTTCTTTTTTTTTTTTTAAGAACAAATGTTGTCATGACCATGTAACACTTTCCAGCTTGCGCTGGCATCTCTCTCAGCTTCATGTGGGTTTCAAAACCCCTAAGTGGCATCATATTCTCAAGTGGGACCAACATTATAGAAGGAAAGGCACAGGAAAACACACACGCACACACAAACTCAAGCACACAGAGTCCTGAAGCAGAGAGAAGGCTTAGGTAAGCTAAGCAGGCTACAGTAGCTACGACACAAAAGTTTAACTGTTAGACTAAATAAAATCATTGTACAGTAGTTGGTACACGACAAGGTTTAGATTTGAAGGTCCCACTAAGAATCACACACAGAACTCTGCTTAAATAAAATAAAATACAAGCATGCACTCTGCTAATATCTGTCAAGGTAACTCAACCTGGAGTCAAGCTTGTGACCGTTGTGGCTTATGAGTCAAATTCAGCCTCGGAGAGAACTTTTTTTCTTTTATGGCCAACACCAGATCAGTGTGCAACCAGCATGTGTAAAGAGTGTAGAGAACTGCGTTTTCCAGCATGTGGACATCTTAATTTGTTACTGAATTGATATTGTGCAAGCATCTCCACCGTTTTAGTAATTACTTCCTGTCATTTTGGGCTCTTTGCAGCGAGCAGGTCATCTAAGCTAACGTCTAGACTGCCGATATCCACCAGAAGCCTGTCAGAGCTCACCCTCTCACTGTAGAAAATGTTTCTTATACAGCAGGTTGTGGTAAAAACACAACAATGTGCCCCACATCTCTGTGTATACCATATGTACACAACATGAAAGTACAGAATACAGCGCGCATGGTGTTGGAAGGCTCAAACCAACAAAAATGTGCAATTTTGTGTTTCCCATATCAGGGAAAATTATATATACTGACATTGTCATTGTAATTCAGCAATACTAGTCTTCATCTAATGTTTTTTTTTTTTGTTTTGTTTTTTTACATATATTGCAAGTTGAAAATAAAAAACACATATTTGCATTTTTACAGGCACATACATACCACAAAAATAGACTATGTGGAAACTAGATGTACTAGGCACAAGGTATATACAGTCCATGTGCATGGGGCACATTGTAAAAACAAATTCTAAAACAACAACCGAACAAAATACACTGATAAATCATAGACAGTTTTACGAACAAAAATAATACCCTGATTTGCTAACATATCAACACCAAGGCATTCAGTACCCTTAATATCTGGTACAGCAAGAATGAGAGGTTTGAAACTTAGATATTCTTAATAATTGTCAGTCAGTGTCAAACGTGTATGAGGGATTTCAATCCCACTTCACAGCAAGGTCCAGAAGAATAACCATCAAACAATCACACTTTGAACCCCCCGTCATCAGGCAAACACAGCGCAATATCACACGCACGACATGTCGGCGGCGGCTTGACGCCACCAGACTGAACACACTGGTGACACAGACACAAAACAGATAGCTGACACAAGTATGTGCTTGGCCAGGGCTGTATCAGCCTCATGTCTGAGGGTTCAAACAGAGTGGTACTGATCAAAGTGTCTGGGATGCCATCCTTTGAGTGGGAGTGAATCACACACTACAGTATCATACTGGATGGACGCAATGAAACAGAGACGGTGCCTGATATTGCCTGAAACATTAGCTCTTTAACTCTCCTTCCATCTTGCTCTCACTGACTGTGGACTCATTCAAATAATATCAGCACAGTCCTGATAGCAGCTTAATAGGGCAAACTCTGGTATTAGCACAAAGGAATAGGGAAGAGGACCAAGTGATTGCACTGGAACAGTATTGAAGCACACAACAGCCATTGACTCAAATGAACCTCATTCACAATCATATTGGCATTTTGGCATGTACCTTTCCCATAGGAAAAAAAAAAAAAGCAATACAAAGTTCCTGTGTTGCTGATGAAGCAGGTCACGCCACCGTGACCCAGGTATGACAAAAAACAAGAATCAGTGCATGTTATTGATCAAACAGAAAGGGAAACTGTGGCTGCGCTACAGTAACAATGAGCCAGGGTTTACAAGCCATATAATGAAGCCCTTGGATTAAAAACAATCACCTACACCTTGTTTCGACATTTAAACATCTCTCAGGATCAGTGATCAAACCCAAACGGCAGAGAGTTACTCTAATGACAATCTGAGGGGTCTGACTTCACTGAATCCTCCGTGTTTTTCTAAGCCAATCAAAATTCAAGGGGAACCTTTCAGCATGGTTAAATCAACAAGTTGATTATGGTAGGAGAGACAAGACTACATAAATCAATGGAAAGCCACGCTGCAGCAATCAATACATCTCTCTGGAAAGGTAGCAAACCTGAGTGAAATGTCCATCGCATTGATTTTACAGTTTGACTCTGGGTCGATATTCCGAGCTGAAAAACTTGGATGCGTTTGTTTGTTTAACACAATGAATCAGCTGCCTATTTTCTGTCCCAGTTGGATTCACTTTTCGTCCTCACGGTTTAACCAGGTAATGGGTCCAGGAGAAGTACTGCAACCATTTTAAGAGAATAGAGCATCGATTTTCATTTTGATTACAAGGTCGTAGTGCAACACAAGGTGCTTAACTGGATGTCCTCGCTTTGGACTGAGGAGTTCAAAGTGGTTTCGACTCACTCTCTTTCACGTCCACTTAAAAAAAAAAAAAACAACAACAAATAATAATGAAAAAAAAAAGGATCCTCTCGTGTTAGATCTGGGGATTGGGTTGTAGCATACAGGTTTAAATACAACAACGTTCAACCCAGAGAAGCATCAAACCTAAAAAGATCACACAGACACTCGGCAACACATACAGCAATCCCCCACAACCCCCTTGCATCGTAAAAGCCTCTTTAAATCTCTGTACCCTTTATTTACATGGCAGTTTATATCTGATTAGCTGTCTTCCTTCTCATATGGCATACATTCAGCAAGAGAAGGATTTTAGGTTCAACAGGATCAGAATCTTTAGAGTGAATATAACCAAAGTCTCAACCTAATATCCCGTAATTTGAACTATGGGATTATCGTGGTCTAAATGTTGAGACATTCATGGGAGTTTTGGGTGATATGCGGCACACAGAGACTTTGATATGGAGCGAATACTTTTTTTTTTGTTTGTTTTTACAACTGAGGCGTTTGTGTCCCGTATTGCCCACCCCAAACCTCCCATTCTTCTTACAATTTGATATTTCAAAATGGGCTTTAAAGTGACATTTTTCTGAGGATCTGACTCGCTGAACTCAGGCGTGAATTCCTCATGTGACTCTAAACCAGTTTTAAGCAGTTTGTTTTAACAAAATTGACACTGCACGTTCTTTCATTCCCTCAAATATTTTTGGTTAAGGTAACAACATGGTCACTGGATTACAATACCTCAAGTGAAGCCACAATAGCTGCTGGATTCTTTAAGAGTTCACATTTAAAAAAAGAAAAAAAGAAAAGAAAAAGGAAAAAAGAAAGAATTTCACTTTCCTGTACAGCATATGTATAGATATTTATATTCATATATATTTATATATAGGCGGGGTAGAGTATTGCAGAATTATATTGCATGTGTTAATCAATAAACCTAGACAGAAACAAGCAAGTATACAGTATGGGTTGTTCACAAATGTTTTCTTTCAGTAAAGCTCAGATTATTTAACCACCTTTGCCTTCAGGGTTACAATCACTACGCTGACCAAATCGCTGACCACCTCCCAGATGTTTCATGAAACCGTGTCAGTGCCGCCGTCAGCATGTCAAACCACAGTCGCGCTTGACAAAGCAGTGTAGAGAGAGTGAGTCCATTCTCTGGAAATGGAACCAAAACGTATCAACAAACTCACGCGCACAAACTTACGCCCACATATATACATACACACAAACCAAATATATGGCTTCTAACGTTGAATCAAGGCAGTTAAATAAATGGCATTTTCTTCTATGTTTCTTTTTTTTTTTTTTTTTTTTAGTTGATACAGACACAACCAGACTTGGTGTTCAAGCTCAACTTTGGTTTGGGTAGATACAATGAATATATTATCCTTCCACACTTTTTTCATCAACTATTTACACATCGATGTAAGATCGACCAGCGGTCTAAAACACTATTTCCACTACTATTTTAAACAATATGAAGAGCAATGTGTTCTTTTGCTACGACAGCTTATACAGAAAAAATTACACTTAAAACACTTTTGAACGCTTAAAATGTCATTGTCATTTGACCTCAAGTCCCTGATTTTCATTTTTAAGTCCAGCTCCTGCTAGATTGCATTGCATGGATTCTACACAGTATGCAATAGTTACATTAATCATACTTTTCTTTATATCTTTACAGTAAAGACAGCGATATACAGTAGGTGTTTGGAAGCAGAGTGAAGGGGGTGATACTAAGACTAAAGGTGCTGGCACAGTAGACTAGACCAGTTCCACCTTAAGTTATACTAGTTTAATTGTATAGACTCCTCATAGCCAACGTGTCTCAAGACTGTGAGTAGCTCTTTTCCTTCTGCTGACACCAGCACACAGTGCATTCAGGTTGAATGACTGGTTGAGCTGGCGGTGGCTGATTGGTCATTTAGCGGGCTGACAGATCAGCTGGACTGACCTAAACCAAACAGATTCTTCTACAAAAAAGGCCTCTTTCCTGAACTCTACCAGGGTCACAAGTTGGAAGACAGCCGAGATCTGGCAGAGTCTTGCTCTGGAAGGCTGACAATTGAATCTTTCTTGGGAACTCCAGAGTCTGGAGGTCCTGATCCAGCAGCTGCTGCTACTGCCCCCATTCCAGTAGGTCCACCAGGAGGAGGTGTGGAGGCAAAGGCCACCCTTTGTTGGGCTCCCGCCGATCTCCCTACCCCTGAGGGCCCTGGCAAGCTGGGGTGAGAGGGTTGCGGGGGACCGATGGAGGTGTTGGAGGTGCGGGTGGAGGGCGGAGGGCTGGGAGCTGCAGATGCAGATGCAGATACAGCTTGTGGTGTACCCTCCTGGGGGAGCGAAGGCTGGGAGGCAGACAAAGCTCGGGTGTCCTGGCTCAAGCTGCCCGTATGAAGTGAGTGGGTGCTCTTGTGTGAGGCAGGCCTCTGCTGGGTCTGTGTGGGGCTAGGTGCATGATGCTGTACTAGGGACAACTGGGACCCAGAGGGTCCTACGCTCGCCATGTACTGGAAAGTCCGTCCTGAAGCTGCTGCGAGCGGGCTTTGGACTGGTGGGCTTGAAATTGCAGATCCAAACGCCCCTCCGAGTGTCTGGGGGGGTTGAGACTGAAGAGGAGACATGGAGACTGGACTGGACAGGTTTTGCATCACATGAAACCTTCGCACCATACGAGGAGACTGCAGAGTCCCTGGACCCACCAAAGGACTTGCCATCTGAGGGCAGAAGCTCATGGCCACAGCTTGCTGGAGAGTGGCGATGGCAGAGCCCGACTGCTGCTGACCTGGAGGAGCAAAGATGCCCCCAATGGAGGGCGTCATAGACATGGCCCGCGGCCTCTGCAGATCCACCAGTTTCACCATCTCACGATCATACTTAACAATCTCCTGGATCATCTCGTTCTCCTGGTTGTTGAAAACGCCAGAGTTGAGATCATGCTGAACCTTGTGCATCAGGATGGAGTTCTTTTTGCCTGCAGAAATAAATTAAAAACATGGACTAATTATCACAAAGAAAGCTGAGCGGTGGAAGCAGACAAGAGATAGGACGTGGAGTACAAAGCGCTGAACAAGGCACAAATACATTTAAATAGGAATCTTTAGACAGAGAGAGCAATATGAGTTAGATATAGCATGTGATGTCCTTCACACCAGGTACATCGTCTAATAGAACAAGCCCGGAGGATATTGGACGTCTCACCCTGTACACTCATCTACTGTTACAGTGTCCTGTGTCATTCTGTGGGAACAGAGCAGCTCATTTTTCTGCCTATTTCACCATTAATAGTCTGGAAACATTTCCTGAGCATGATATTATTTTGTTGTTTGTACACAGAGTTCCTTTCAGAGGACATTATTTATTTTCTTAATTAAAAACAATATCTCAGTCTGCAGTGAATTTGAACATTTGTGTTGATTATTTTCTTGTGTTTCTTTTTCACCTATGCGGTCTAGACGGTCAATGGCAACGGTCTCGAAGGCCCGTCTCATCATGGGATATTCTTCCAGCACCTCATTGAAGTGGTCAACGGACAGAGAGTAGAGTCGACAGTAAGTCTCTGCTCGCACGCTGGCTGTTCGCCGACCCCTCGTCAATAAACAGATCTCTGAAATGACGAAAGACAAAATCCAGCGGCTTTGAAACAAAACCTAAAAACTGCATCACCAAAAAAAGTCACGTGCAAGTGCAAACAAGTCATCCCACCTCCAAAATAGGAGCCATCTGAGAGCTTCATCGCAAGGGTTCCCTTGGTGATGACGCTGCAGACGCCGTGCTGGATGAAGTACATTTTCTTGCCGATGGTGCCTTCCCTTATGATGTAATCGTGCGGCTGGAATACTTCAAAACGCAGCTTGGTCAACATGGCCGTCACAAAGTTCGGCTCTGCGTTGGCAAACAGCGGCATCGACGCCACCAGCTTGCGACAGTTGAAGTTGACAATTTCCTGAGAAAAGGCACGTTGTTTAGTGCAGGTAGGAATGGTGAAACAACCTTAAAGTACAACTTCAGTCTGGCATGCAAGACAAGGCTGATAGTCATTTATGCAAATTGTGTGTCTTGCATTTTTGTCTCACCTCTCTGAGAGGCTCGCTGAGTTCTCCCAGGATGCTCTCCTCATCAAACATCTTGCCCTGGTATCTGTGCTCATAATAGTCATGGATTTTCTGTCGGAAATCAGCGGGCAGCTTGTGGAAGGACATGTACTGCTCCACTTGTTTGTACTAAGAGAGAGTGCGATGGACAGGGATGATGTTCTGTTAATGCAGTGCATATAGACAGTAAAAAAAAAAAAGAAAGAAAGAAAGAAAACGTTATTGAGCTGCAGTCAGCAGTTAGATTTTAGCAATATGCTGAGTGTGCATTATATGCCTGGATTCATTTCTCAGTGTGACATTGTTTAACTGTAATGTTCCCATTAGAGCGTAATTCTGGTGATATTCTTCATGTCTCTTATTGTCAGAATAAGACCCCAATTAATTGATCCGGTTAACGAGATTATTCATTATTATTAGGACTGATATAGTTTGCTCTTCTGGGTCACAGACCATAATTCAAACACTAAAACACACCAAGGAGCTGCATCGGTACACTGAACATGAGCAGTGTAGCTTAGTGGGAGTTAAAAACTGCAGTTCATATTTGCTTATGGACATTATTATTTACAATTATACATCTGTGGCCAGTCTTACACACATATGTCGAGGAGAAAGGCTCTGGCTTTATTGAAAGTCTAATAAACTTGGTTTTGGTCCTTTCATAAGCCTTTTGACAATAAGAAAAAAAAAAACATCTTCATCCTCTAAATAAACCAAGACGAAACAAAAGAATACATAAATAGCATGTGGAAAAAAAAACCTATAAATAAACAATGTCGCCTCCAAATCTTAAAAAAATAATCTAAATATAATTAAAGTGGTTACATAAATTTAAAACATAAGGGACTAGATCATTTGTGTGCACATTTTTACAGATTTTCATTAGCATAGAGAGCCGAAGTCCCGCCCCTCTACTTCCGGGTTATGGGACCTATCTTTCGAAAAAATATGAACGGCAGTCTATGGAGCGATAACAATTACTTTTTGGTCCCGATCGAATTGTGGCATGAATTTCACATATGATGTGTGTGAATTTAAAAGATAATTTTTCACGTCAAGAGATAAATTATTTGACGTAAATAAGCTGAACAACATTAGGTTTTGTATGAGATCGGTTAGTGAACTACATCTCTCTAGAGATCCCTAGAGAACTATGGCTATCTCCTCGTTGAGCTTTACCGTCTTCTTCCAGGACGAAGGCAGAAGCATCAAACGAGGTGAAAATCATTATAAATCGGGTCATGTCGAGAGCTGTAGTTACACGAAAGGAGTTTTGGTCGGTTCTGTACGCGCCAGCATGCGGGACTTGTAGTTCGTTTAATTACGTATTTTCCATAGCGTTTTACTTAACTATCTTGCGACAAACAGTGACATTCTTGACATATAAAATCATTTTTTATTCTGAAAAACAACATATGTATAATCCAAGGCACAAGTCGATCGGGACCAGAAAATAATTTATCTTTCGCCATAGACTGCTGTGCATATTTTTTCGAAAGATAGGTCCCATAACCCGGAAGTAGAGGGGGCGGGACTTCGGCTCTCTATAGAGACTCACACATGCATTTGTATCCTGTGATAACTGCGTTCGTTAAAATAAACAGTGAACTTATGAACATGATGCCTCGAAAACAACAGCACTTCACTTGCATTTCTTCCAGTCTGTCAACAAACACAATATAAGCAGCCACACGTCCGATATGAACACACTCCCCCCCTTTGATCAGTGCTACCTAGAAGTCAGTCAAAGCCGGATCAATACAAAGTGAAGCGTTCAACGCGACAGCAGCACAAACAATCAGCCTCTATTGTTGAGATATGCTAATCACAGGCCGTGCAAAGTGACCACTGAGAAACCAAAAACGACCGGGCTCAGCTGCGGAGACGGGAGCGATGGACGTGGAGGTAAACAGAACAGACACGGTTGAGAGAAAAAGATGTCTCCTTGTACTTTGCTGTCAGACTCTGTGCACCTCAGCAAAGCATCATAAGACCGCAGCTCAATCCAGAACGTATAAAGCTGTCCGAAACACAATTTAGAGAGGTCAGCGGGCTGGCAGAGACCGTGTACTCACAACTTTCACAGACTGAGGAAGTCATCATCCGTGCTGCCTCCATCTCACACAGTCCCAAACCTGGCCTGTGTGGTGGATGGACACGGCAAAAAAAAATGTCTGCTAGTGTCAAGTATCATCCTCTGACAACGGCTTCAATAGTAGCAAGACCTCCCCACAACTGCAAGGTGCCCGGATCACTTCTGCTACAGAAAAACAGCCCTGAGCAAAACAATGAGGTCCACCTGCTCAAACAAACTTATGAGCTGTGAATCCTCAAGAGCAGCGTATAAATTTCTAAACCGAACATTGTTTACTATCAGGAATGCAGCGCCTGGTTCTCTGTTTCCTAAAGGGAGGCACATTTGGCAAACAAAGACGTTTGTGTTGTACACAGCTGAATGCATGTGCACACAGGGACAATCACTGCGGCAATACAATCTTTTCCCAATCCCCGACTTTGTGACAGCAGTGTTGTAACTTATAATATTGAATAGAAAAGCATCCAAATCACCCTGCTACACTCTTACTAGGGTCACATTAGCGAGAAAACATATTGAATTACAACATTAACAGGTTGTTGTATTTTTTGTTGGGTTCTTGGATCTCTGCTGCAGCACATTGGATATGAAATGAAACAATGCTCACCTAGTAAACACTCTGAAGGACTGTCTTGGGTTTTTGTTTCAATTATTACAACAAAAACAAGCAATTTTAGGAAAGACGGCAAAATAAGTTGACATAAATCATGATCTTCTATCTAATATTTGGTTCTAAATCTTTTTTTGCCAGTGTTTAGTTTTAGCCTGTGCCCAGTAGACCTCTGCAGATGTTTGGCATCTTTCTGCCGGTGGTCTGCCAGCTTTGTCTAATGCCTTCAGGCTGGTTTTCAGCAAATGAAGACAAAGTGGGAGTGAGGTCATGTAACTGACTATGTAAAGACCATTTAATTTTTTTGCCTACCTGGCTGCATATGCAGGAATATTATCATTGTCCTAAAACCGCAGGGCTGCAATTCTACTTACAAAATTACATGTAAACGGCTTTTGAGCTTATGGGGACGGGACACACCATACAGTTTTTCTTTTCTTTTTTTTTTATAAAGGTTTTTAGATAATTACCGTCCATGACCTCTTTAGGATTATGTTTAATACATTTGATCATTTTGGGGATCTCCTGGCTCACATCCAGTTCGTGCCCCAAAACTTGAAAAACTACAGCTTTAGCTCTACTTCTGTGGAAAACTAGTTCTACAACATTGGCATAAAGCTCAAAGCAGGAATGTGCAAGACTGTCCAAGGACAGCCATAGTCTTGTTTTAAATGTCACCATAGTAGATTTTACACTACATAATACAATACCAGGAACAGTACATGGTTAAAGCTCAGTCTCATACTTCCTGTTTCATGTCACTCTGCCCATAAAAAGCAAATGCACTGACTTAAAATTCAGAGCTACCACAATGAACTCTCACACTTTCTGCATGTCCAGTGGTCAAACATTAAACTTACAAGATACTGTTGTTTGTCTCAGATCTTGCTGGCCTGGTTGACCGCTAGGGTCATCTTGAAGAAGAAGGCAATTGAGCTCTATAATGACTCCATCCATCCCTTCACCCATCATTTGAGCTGTGACATCTGGCAGGAGACTCAAGGTCCCACTCACCAAGAAAAAATGGCAACAAAAAAATAGTTTGTGCCCTCTGCTGAGACTGTTCTCGACAGGGACATGATGAAACAACCCAAACTAAACTGACAATGACGTTTTCTCTTCTTATCTTATCTTATCTTATACTCTTTATGTGACCGCAGACTGCTCTGCGGTAAAGTCAGGGTAAAGGACTGTCACACACACAAAAAAAGCAATGCACGTTTCTGCCTAGCATCGTCACCCACAGAGCTTTATTCAGCAATATAACATAAACATGTAATATTTGAATTATTGAGCATCCACGTTGAAGAAAAGTCTCCTAGGCAGCTATGCAGCTCTTCTGATGGAGTTACACAACACAAGGTCTCACCTGCATGAGTGACTCTGCTTCCTGACAACTACAGATGGAGAACAGCCTGAAGAGATGACCCCGTGTCACAACTCTTTACCCGACGTGTCAGTGCCAACGCTGCAGTCGGCGGCCTCTCATAGAACAGAAGAGCTGATTGTGTAAAAAGCGTAGGTGTGGGGATAATCTCGTAGCGAGGTAAAACCTCGGATGCAAGCAGCTGTGGTAAGACCAGAAAGTCGTTCCAGCAGCTCGTGACTCGGCTAAATCTGAACGCACCAGGCGGCTAAAGCCAGTCTGATTGAAGTTAGATGGTGGCATTTAATGACTTGACTTTCAGTGCCATGTCACCGCGCGCCATATCGATCATCGAACCTAAAATCCCTCCAGTGTCACAGAGGAGAGGCAACAAGCGTTTGGTCAGTGCGTCACAGCACCCAGAGGGGCCTGACAAACACCCAAATGAGATTGAAAATGACATCCACTTTCTGCCACTTTGATGACATCAAAGAAAACGCTCCAGTCACATTTTGTAATCTAAACAGTTTGCATTTGCCTTTTGTGATTTGTCATTCAGAGACTTTTATTATTCACCACTTCTTTCCTCTCCTCTCCTCTCCTCTCATTCATCCCACAACTCGTCTCCATTGGAAATTCTACTTCAGGTTCATCCTGAACGTCCATGTGGATGTATAATTCATTCACTTGATTCCAGGCTAAATTGCCTCATGACATTATGGAGCACATTCACCCAAGAGAAGAAAATCAGAAAGTGGTAAGTCAGAGCTTGTCTTCTTGTTGGTCTTTAGTTCAGAGCTGGGTACAGAGGGAGAAACAACACACTGTGGGGTCACACAGTACAAAGTCTCATTAAACAAAATAAAACTTCTGAGGGAATACAGGAAATCGTGACATCCAAAGGAGACTGGATGATAAGGGTTTGTTCATTACACATTTTCTTTTTTTGCCAGAGTAGTGAGAATCACTTCGCACAACTCCGGAGACTCTGTCTTTGTTGTAGACGTTGGCGTAAGAATCTCTTTGGCCACTATCTCTGCTAAGTCAGCCTGCTTCTGGATAATTGGAGCGATCAGTGACAAGCAGTCCGACTAGAGGAAGACAGATCACTGTTGCTGCTGGTGGTAGCGGTGCAAAGAGGGGGAGGACAACGGGGTGGAGGAGAAGGTAGAAAACAATCTTGTACGCTGTCCAGCGCCACATCATTACAGAGAGCTCAGACTACTGTCTGTTCTCTGTCTCGTTGACTAAGATCAGTCTCTGCAAGTACAACGGGGGAGAGCTGATCCAATAAGCGAGGCCATTAGGTGATGATTATTAATGCAAACACCTGTTATATGGCTAATCTCCCTTCTGACGCATGTCTTAAAGGCACAACACATAATTAAAATGTAAATTAAAGGGAGCTCTAACAAAAAAGCAAAATACAACATTGTAAACTCAAGAATCATTGGCAAGTCTCTCAATATATATAAAACCATCTTAAATCGGTAAAAAATGCAAATTAAAAATTACATTAATTAAAGATTTATGATCAGGTGTTCAAAACGCAGATTTCATCATAGCAGCAGGAAATGCAAATTTATGAATGAATGACGCATGAATTCCATTTAGCTGCTTAGTCTTCATGGTCCTGCTATTGGACATACACTCTACAAATCAAGTTAAAATGTTTGACTTTAAAATTTTAAATTCTTCAGCTGTTATTTACATTGCACATCAAACTGGTTGATGCATATTCAGAAGCATCTGCCGAGTGACTGATCGCACACTAAATCATCATTTTAGAAAAGAGTGTTGGTGAGTTATGGATATAGTCGAAGCCAAGTTACATCACGACACATGTAGTTATCTTTCCTTTTAAAATGTTATTAAATCACAAAGGTTTTCATGTCTTAGTGGGTGTTGTAGTGGGTGTAACCCTCAAACTACTAAAAGAAAACCTAAGGAACATCCTGTAGTCCAGTGCAAGACTGAAAGACTGAAGCTCGTAGAACAGACACTAGCCGGACCATGACATCTTGACTTTGGCTTTGAATAAACAGAGCTTGATATGGCTGCACCACTTCATCACGGTGGACTAATATAAAGTATGTATTGTGCAGGCCACTCCAAATGCACAGAAGTGTTTTTACATCTTTATATGTTAAATAAGTCCATTTTCATTCTTCAGTAAGTGGAAACTCTATTTCAGTGCAGGGTCTAGTTGTTATAAAACATCAGTGTCTCCACATATAAATGAAGGAGGTGCAAAGTCCAGACTGACTGCACTTAACAACCGGCTGTCAAAGGCCCTGCACACCTTAGTGGTGTTTTCACTTATTCTGGCAAATTAGAACAAACTTCATCCATCAGTAACATATAAGAAAGTGTGTTGTCTCTCACCCAACAGGTAAAGAAATAGCAGTCAGTGTGTCTTTATGTCATGTAAGCACAGCACCACGTACCCACACAGCCCCCATGCCTCATTCACATCATGTTATAAGATCATAAAAACTAACGACTGAATGAAAGAAAGTCATGAACTTCAGTTTCCAAGTTCCAGTATCTCATGAGACAGAGACAATAGTTAATTTAGAACTATAGGAGTTTAAACAAACGACTGTGTATATGTGGTGATGTGGTGTTGCATCTCATGATATCACTAATTCAGTAGATTCAGCTCATTTAAAAGGATCCTAGCACGGCTTATTTGGATCTGATATCACTTGTTAATAACCGCCATCAGTAGCTCATATGGCTGTTTAAATGGTGTCATTACAAGGCTAGCACTGGGTTAACCATCTTGGAAAAACTTAGAATTATGGGACTTTAGTCTTGTTTTCCCACATTCTGCTAACCGCAGACAAGGTCAGGACTAATGAATGAAAGGACCTGTTGGACGAGGCCCAGGTAGGAGCTGCACAGTTGGACATAAAATAGGATACGCACCAAAAAAATGATGTTCAGCTGGTCAAACATTTGCTTGGACATGACATTTTAATCTAGAGAGAAAGCAACATGATATGTGATATGTCTCTCTTCCCAAACAAACCATGTACACTGATCAGCCACAACATTAAAACCACCGACAGGAGACGTAAATAACAACTTGTTACAATGCAGTGTTCTGCTGGGGACCTGGCATTCGTGTGCATGTTACTTAGACACGTACCACCCACCTAGACCAGACCAGGTACCCCCACCCCATAGCAATGACACTCCTTAATGGCTGCAGCCATCCCTAGCAGGATGCAGCCTGACACAGACACACACACACAAAAACGGTTTAGCAACAACTAAAAAAAAAAACATGAAAAACAGCACAAGGTGTTGACCTGGCCTCCAAATACACTAGAAACTGATCAAGCATCTGTGGGATGTTGCCAGACACCACAGGACACCCTCAGAAGGCCCACGTCTATTTTCTGATGAGTCACAACTGTTGTGGAGGCACAAGGGAGACCTACACAATATTAGGAAGGTTGTTCGGTTGATCGGTGTATGATGCTGTTATATGGCATCCATAACCATTAGGCCAACATGTCTAGGAATAAATTAATTCATAATTCATGTATTTATGTATCTGAAAAATGTGTCACAAGTGAGGCGGTCTGTGTAGGTCTATGTGCTCCTCTGCTACGTGTCACTGTGCACTGCTACCACTGCTGCCATGTATAAATAACTCATAGGTCTCTGCACCAAAGCCACCAAGCCAAATTCTCTCCAAATTTAACCCGCGTGGATTGTGAGCCTGACATTACTTCTGGGCCGAAACGGAAACCACCACACAATGCTAGCTCCATCCACACTGAGGCTGTAACAGACTGCCAGCAGACTTGTTTTGCTAACACTCTCCAAATGATAAAAATGTCACTCACGGCCCCTATCTGGAGGCATGGCGAATTCACCCAGCAGCATCAGCATCATCCTCACTGGCATGGCTGCCACTTTTCTGCTCTGTGTGTTATTTTATCTTTTTTTTTTTTAAACACGTCTTCAGCTCAAATACTAATCCTCACAGAGCGGCACAAGAAAAAAAAAAAGAAAAATCTGACAACTGGCTGGAAAAAAAAGGGTTCACTGAGGAAATGCACTTTCCTGCCCTCAGCAGAAAAACTATATTCTGGGACAGGAAGAGAAAATGTCTAAACACGAATGAACACACGGAAAGCACGCAGCTTTATGGGGTAATTTCTAATGCCAGAGCATGTGTGTTTCTCACTTCTCAGTTCGTCCTTAAAATGAACAAAAATGCAGGCGGTTTGAGGATTAGACAAACGCGTTCAACTCACCACAGCCCATAAATATGTAAGACTTTAGTTTATTGTCAGTGTTCGGAGTGCTTGTGTAGATTAAAGAAGATACTTAAAACTTTCCACCATCAGCAACGAGAAAAGTGGGCTGAGTAAGTGTCTCCTCGAAGAAAACTCAACTCCACAAATAAAACGCAAAGGGCTTCTCCATAGCCTTTTAACTCCCAAAATCCAGGACAGAACAGAAGACAAAGAGCACCGGTCAGCACTCAGCTTGCGGAATCGTTGTCTTTTAAACCATTTATTGGACATGATTTATACTCAGGCCTTCTGCCACACAGCAAAATAAAAAAAATAAATAAATAAAAAAACATCCTGCGGGGAGTTTTATACGTTGCTAACCAGACAACAATCTGACAAAAACACTGTAAACGATGTGAACTGCACAGCGGTTCAAATATCTCGCAGTGCGCCAGGACTCTGTCTCCCACAGGTTTCCCCTCCCCCTCGCTTTGCTCCCTGTAGCAGCCGGTTAGCTCTAGCATTGCACCTTTCAAGGACATCACCACCAGAAAGGATAGAGAGAGAGGAGGAGGAGGAGGAGAAGGAAACAGACCGAAATTTAGATCAGGAGGTGAGGAGAGATCAAGATGGAGGTAAAGCAGAATATGTGGTGGATATTTAGGTGAATGGGGTGGTGGGGAAGGGAGGGGAGGGGAGGGGAGGGGAGTGAGATCATGTGAAGTTAAAGATGCATAAGAGATAACACAGAGCGCAGGTAGAGTGAGAGCCAGTGAGTGAGTGATCAGGAAGCGAGTGAGACGGATAGAGAGGCAGCCATGGTTGCTTACGTCACCTTCAGGATGACATTGGCAGGACACACAGGTCTGCTGCCTCATCAATTCCACTGCTGCCCAAGGGGACATCATATCACGCACGCAAATGCACACACACACACACACATACGCCCACCCCCCGGCAACGTGGCTCTACCTGGCCGAACACACCCGTAGCCTCTGATTGGCTGCTGAACGCCAGCAGCCCTCCCCCTGCTCCCCAGCCAGCGAGACTCTGCTTGGAAACAGAGCGGCTGTGATGCTACCACCACAGGCCACTGCTGCAGCACCGTTCAGCGCTGCTCTGATCCCCATCTTTGTTTCAAACAATGTCACATTTTCAAAGAGAAACACGACCTCATCACAATGCCGACAGGTGCTTTAACACTACCTGAATGGTGTGTAATTAAGGTCATAGCCTGTGTGTTCTGGTGTTAATTGAAACAAACGGTGCTGTTGCATCAAAATTTCGTCCTTGTTGATAAATGTTTATAAAATTTACATTCATTATATGAAAATCTGGCCTTGTTGATGAATGAAACTATGAGGTCCAATAAATTACCAGCAGCATGTACAGTGCTTTTTAAAAGTATTCGCAACATTTTCAACATTTCCGCATAAAAAAAAAATGACTCAAAACATCACACAAGTCCTGACAGAAGACAAAGAGAACCCAGTCAAAAAAACAAAATAGAAAGTAGTACAAATGTGTGAGGTGCAAAAGTAAGTGAACCCTTTTTTGCAGCATCTGGTGTGACCCTGTTGTGCAACTATAATAGCAACTAAATGTCTCTGATAACTTATGATCAGCATCTGAGAGCTCATTCCTCAGTACAGAACTTCAGCTCTGAGATGTTAGTGGGTTTCCTCACTCAAACTATTTGCTTCACGTCGTTGCACAACATTGCTACTAGATGAAGGTCAGGACTTTGACTTTGTAATTTCAAAACATTCATTTTCACGTTCTTCTTTATCCATTCTTTTGTAGTACGACTTGTGTTCTTGGGGTCGTTGTCTTTCTGCAGGACCCAGCTCCTCTTAAGATTCATCTCACAGACAGATGTCCTGACACTTTCTTTTAGATTTCGCTGGTATAATTCTGTTTTTGTTGGTCCATCAGTGATGACAAGCTGTCCTGACCCAGATGCAGCAAAACCGGCCCAATCAAGAACATTACCAACCCCACAATAAGCTGTAGCCAATGAGGAACTAAGAAAGAGACAGAGAAACATGTGACAAAGAGCTGTTCGAGCTCTTTAACCACACTGACTTGTGGATCATTTAGCAAAACTGGTGCTGTTCTGTCTCATATGGTTAAACCAGTCCATCTTTTTCAAACCTGATACCGAGTTAAGTACTTAAACCAAGGTATTTATAGCTCCAATAGGATTCCAATGATTTTCTATTCCCAGATTTAAAATCTGAAAATAAAACCAGTTCTCAACATGTAATGTGAGGCTAAACCTGCACAGGGATATGAACACATTCACATAATATCAGTTTGGCCTTTCTGAGCTTTCCTCCTTCAATACCTTTTATTAAATATATTATTGATTTAATTTCTGCAACAATTCAAAAGATCTGACCCTAAAACTACAAGGACTATAAAAACAATACATCTGCGAAATAACCAAATAGCTAAGAATAGAAACGTTGTTTTTAACATTGCAACACAGTATTTTCTAATCTTTCATTTTAAAATGTTTTATTGTCTCTTCCCATGAAGGAGAATTTCATCTTTTATTTTATCACAAAATTTAAAGATGCTCATCCTTATATGCTATTTATACACTTTGATATGTTTTTGTGGAGGGTTAGGATCTTTAGAGGGACTGGTAGATGAGGTGTTGTTCTTTTTTGACGTTCAGACATACAAAGGCTAGCTGTGTCCTCTCCTTCCAGTGCATATTCCCAAAGTCAAATCTTTACTTGAAGGTTAAACAGCAACCAGAACAAGTGTTGAGAACATGGGACAGAGTTGTTTCCTCACCTTTTCCTGATACTGCCGTCTAGAGGAGTCCAGGGATTGGATCAGAGCTGTTGCATGGCCAATAAAAACGGCATAGCAAGTAGCTCCTACAATCATACTCAGCATGGTGAGCCAGATATCTGATAGACTCTCTGGGGCCTGTCGGCCATAACCGATGCACAGCATGTGGCTCATTGCCTTGAAAACGGCAAAGGAGTACAGTTCTGACCAGGTGTCATTCTGTGGAAAGAGAAGAAGGGAGACAAAGTTAGAGACATCTGTGTTACATAAAAAGGCATGGTTCAAGGGAGAGTGGTGGCAGGGAGATACAGCAACTAGAAGAAAAGCTTTGGGGACAATGGGGTCATGGAATAGCACTTATACAAATGAGAGCTCGGGGGACAGGGTTGCATTAGAAGGAAAGAGGGAGGAAGAGGAAACAACACAAGGGGAATCCTTTGAGGCCTAATCAGTAAAGTAGAGACGGTTTGGAAATTATTTCCTCAGAGAGGAATGATAATGAGAGGTCATTAAATATGCCCTTTCAGAGCTGCGTGAATAGGAATCTACTACAACCAGTGACAGCCGGGCAGCGGTCACCAGGCTGCTGGTGCTGAGATTCATGAAGCTAAAAACCTCAGATTTTGACTTATAAAGACATCGAGGAGCATTAACCATGTTGGGAGCATGAACACTCAGTATGCTTTCCTAAATGCAGCTTTGTGCAGAAACACACACACCAACTGGTCACATGACTGAGCAGCAGGCTCCATAGAACCGATCCTTTTGTCCACCGAGCTTCTTTTGTTTCCCTTTTTCTTTCATTAGCAGTGAGTGGTAACTTTGGCTACCTCAACCTGAACACACTGCTGACGCCACTAATGCCGGGCAATGCCAAGAATAGGGTTTTATTCTACCAGAGGAACTAGCTGCGTGTGTAATGAAACTATTATAATGGGTACAGCTCATGTGAATGGATTAATGGGGTTAGAAACAGCACCCTCAAAGCCTCCATAGAGTCTCGTTTCAAGAGCACAAAAAAAATAATAATAAATAAATTCTATCATGGCTTCTGACGCACACAGAGAGACACATACCAACATAAATCTGTACCAGGCTACACGGAGCTCTGGGGCTGTGTTTAGATAGCAAACAATGCATCTTCTCCATAACCTACAGCAAACACATGCATTAGCAATAAGAATAACCCTAGAAGGAACACTTGATCCTTCAGTTTATCTGAGAAATTTAAAGTGCTTTATATCACTCCACCTCATATTGTTATCATATTTTGTGCAGCCGATTTAAAGATAAAACTGACAACTGTCAGATCTACAGAATAACAGTTTAATCAATAATTCAAACAATCATCCAATGTTTCGGGACAGAATCAAAGGAACAACTGAGCCGCACGTCTCTTCTGCGCCGAAGTCTGTTATCATCCAAGCGACACAACATTAAAGGGCCACCAAGTGGTACAAGGACCTCTCCACACAAGCAGAGGAAAATCAAGACGCCAAAAATAAATATAGCTCCACCAAGTGGGCCGAGGCTAAATGGTGTATGTGAAAACACACAGAGAAACAGTGGAGTGAAACAGATTGAATAATAGATGAACGATGAGCACTTTGATTCTGAAATAGCACAGTCAAGAGAGAGGGAGAGACTCCATATCCTCATAAGTCTCAACGGAGCTCCTCGGAGATTTCACTTTGGGAACTATCGGTTGCTTTGTGACGTGATCAGGTCTCCATTAGCTACAGATACTCTGTCTGAAGCTGGCTGATGAAGCAGGCTCTTTAAGTTTAAAAGCTTGCAGTATCCTAAAATGCACCGTTACATGGGCTGCTGCAGCTTAGACGTTCAGGAGGCCTCGCAAACAGAATATGTGAAAACGACGTTAAAGTTATACGCTAAACAGAGTGAACACATGCAAGAAAGTTATGTCCTCTTGAGAAGTGACATCGGCACAATGAAGAATTTGGCTGAGATGTATGCTAGAATCCCTGTCATGCTATAATGCTTAAAGCTTTTAGAAAATTACAACTCTGGCAGCATACAGTAATATTGTAATGTGCCTGAAAGTGTTACGGTTTACTTGTTTAAGACGGCTACAGCACAAAGATCTGGTAAGAAATGGTTTCACTGCTAGGGCAGGGTCAGAGTAAAGAGGTGTAAGGAATGCTGGAGCCTTTCAGAACGATTATGCACAGGTCAGTTTAAAAAGTCTGTTTAAAAACATCAGTGCTGTCATCATTTCCAATTTAGCATGTTAGCTAATACAAAAACATGCTAAGTGCTAAAAGCAAAATAGTACCAAATACCACTGAGGATGAAGCATTGCTAAGAGGAAACCTTGAGGTGACCCCTGAAATCATCAGGATTCACCCCCTGGCAGCAAATAACGGCTCATCCAATAAGAGCAGAGTGGTGGATAGAGCAACAGACCAACCAAAACTGGACAAACACCACCGGCCTGTCTTAGGATGAACTTTTGCCCCGTCTCCAGTCTCACTGGTTCACACTTCTCTCCACCAAGTGGTGAAGAGCTGAGGCTTTGTGAGAGCGATTGGTGCAGGAAGGAAGAAACGACAGAGACAGAGAGTGCAGCAGATAGTGGGAAATGGAGTTGTATCACACAGAATGACCAATGGGTGTCTGGCGGCCGATAGGCTGGACGAATATCAAAAGATAATCGACACACAAGCCTCTGGCCTGGCCCCCGTCACACACCCACCGGTTTAGATCACAATGGCTTATCTGAGTTTATTGTAGTCTGAGCCGCTTCCTCTCTTTCTCTGTCTTCCTCTCAACTCGTCTGCCTCAGTGTATGTGCTGTCTTTATAACCTGCATCGTGGACAAAGAAATATGTTTACTCCGAATGGGGAAGGCAAGAAAGCGTCCTAAGGCAGTTCATTGTAAGGTCGGAGGCAAATTTGGTATTCTGTCCCACATGTACACCATGTGATGGGAGCCGGGTCAAGTGCAGGCTATAGAGCTGGAGTTAGCGTAAACCCAGATTTACAATAGACCACTGACTGCACACATTTTACCTTTCCCATTGATATATGCTCTTAAATTGTGTGAAATATACTTCTTTAACTTTATTCTAGATGAACAGATTGACATCTCTCTGATAGAAAGAAGGAACTGAAGACAGGAGACAGGAGGAGGACTTTAGCTAGGCCTGGCTAGTTGCAGCACATATCCCTGTAAAATAACAACTTGTACTTCTGTTCGTGCAGTGTATACACAAACACCCTGGACAGGTCTCCAGTCTATCACAGAGCTAACACAGAGAGACAGACAACCATTCACACTCACGAGCACACCTACGGCCAATTTAGAATCACCAATGAACCTAACGAGCAGTGGGGAGTACCGCGCAGACACAGAGAGAACATGCAAACTCCTTCTTGCTGTGAGGCATCAGCGCTAACCACCACGCCACTGTGCCGCCCTCCCATTAATCTTATTAAATTATTCCCAATAGCCTGTTCTATTCATTTTATGTCTTGTATGTCTCTCAGCTGCGGTGCTTCTGGCCGTGTAACTTTGCATTAGAGCTTTTATACAATCATATTTCAGGCGTCATGTCTTGCTGGAGTCAAAGAAATCTGCCTGGGCTTTCACAAAAAACTGCAGGCGGCTGAAGCTTGAAATACATCGTAATGATGCTGTTCCTTTAACCAGTCACATTTCAAGTTTGTATTCTTAGGCCTTAGGTCTCTGTTTAAGCCAAGCGAGCGGTTCATGTTCATCTTTAGTGAGCTGCACAAGCAAATCATCCCCGTTAATGTTTTGATACCTATTTGTTGAACCCACGATGGTAGAAGGAGGGGAGGATATCGATTTGGTTGCAGATCTTCTTGGAAAGACATTTTCACGGCGGACTTTCCAGGAAAAGCTGGATATTGTGAGGAAAGGCAGCCCAAGCTAGCTCCGGCTAGCTAGCCTGACCCAGGCAATCACAGAGCATGCCTGGCACCTTCACGTCAGCAGCTATGAGCGCTACCCTTAGCTGACAAATTGTTTCTTAACTTCTGGTCAGTAAAAATGAATTATATTTACATCCTTTATGTATATTTTTGCCATTTTATTGGGTCGGTATTCATGTTTCTGCTGGATTTGCCGTATGTGGCGCTGGCGTGGGTGAGAGGAGACTTTCTGAATTGCTCTAAGTGAGTTTCTCGCTTTGGTAATGGCATTCATCTGGCTGTATGAGACACCCGTCTACGATGCAATGTCCTGTTTTATTGCGTATTGATGATTTCTATAGCAGCGGTGTCATAACGATCGTAGTAAGAGAGGTGTTTTGAATAAGGTCGGAGGCCACTGGTTAGCACTGTTTTCAAATGCACCTGTGTCTTCAAATAACATTTAAAAGTAATTTGTTGTACTTACATCTGATAAAATATCAAACATGTGTGAGACATATTGAAAAGGCAGACGTAGCAAAGTCAAACAAGCTGACCTTGTGTTCCTAGTATGTGCTGCAAACCAGAAATATTGCAATGACAGTTTAGTTAACATACATGCTGTCTGAATGACGTCCCGTTGGAGTTGCTTTGAACGTTTTCTGTTCTCTTAACGTGCGATTGTGTGACAGCGACCATACGTGACTGATTGTGTCTTCAAAACTCTCCTGCTTGAGTGGCCTCAGCACAACTATTCTTACCGCTGTTTACGTTCACTAACAGTGCTTCTTGCTTCAGTGGCACGCTATAACACTGCTTGTACTAAGTGCAGTGAGATCCGTCAGAATAAAACACCTGGGTTCCTGTGGGACTGAGATAATCACATTCTTTTCTCACCTCACTCTGGAAACAAACACCACCTAATTTCTAGTCCATTTACAGAAGTCAGACGGCAGCTTTCACTTTTCATTTTTGTATGCTGTTACTGGCCTGGCGAGTACTTTAAATCGAATCTGCAATGTCCTGCAGCAGACCTGTAATGCTGTTGGGCCAAACTAATTGTGGTGAGTAAATAAAGTGATTTAACACCATACATAGTGATTACTGGCTTATCTTCTCCAAGCGAGCAGACCACTGTACTGCAAAGCCCCTCCTGCTGATGGCAGTGGGGGATAATGGGAGTGAGACGTCTCTGTGATGTGGATACAGTAAGGGACGGGTGCACACAGAGTTGTAATTACAGACTGGAAACTATACACCCTGTGTCTGTCAGTTAGTACTGCCGTCACTATTATTACCCAGTCGCCTCTGTACTGTACTAATGCAGCAAGACTTTACCTGCTTGGAAATTAACTTTGACAAGGTTGTGTAAAGTGAATGCTAAATATAAACTAAATTAATTTTAAGGACGGAAGTAGATGTATACTGCTAAAACAACCTGTGTTCCCTGAGGAAGTACAAGTTTGACAGAATCCAATTACTGGCCGGTGGATGTCATTCAGAGTTACAGACTGTTCTCAACGCCCTCCATGAGCCCGTGGGCCCCGCACCACCAGAGCCACCGTAGGGTGCAATGCTTGATGGATGGCCAGGCTGCACCACAATGGCTAATGTTACAAGTTGTCAGCCACTCAATAGGGGGCTGGTCTCAGGTGGCTATATGCAGCCTGTACCATGCCAGAGCGGTCCTTTAGTTTGAGAGTGACGGATCTCTGGAGACTGACTGTCTTTGATTATACAGTGGGAGAGAACACTGAAGGAGTCAGTGGCCTGTCAGCCCCAAACTTCATCATCCTGGACTTCAAACTCTACAGTGCACATGGCGCATGGTTGACTGTTCTGCATCATTTCACTTAATAAAAGAGGAAATATTCAGTTGCAAACACAATTGCAATATTTTAAAGAGAAGTTTAGAACGGTTTATGAAATTTTTATAAAAACGTGAAATAAAAAAGAACAAATTTTGAGAGACTGGTTATACAATAGATGTGTATCAGGGTGCTGGTAACTAAGAACTATTTATCTACTACTAATCATTTTCTGCATTAGCTAATTAATTTTATAACGTACAAATCAAAGTCCATATTCAAACTGACTGTCTGACAAACAATCATAGACTAAATGGTGAAGAGTTGTATATTCCCTATATATCTTCATTCTGGCTATTTTAACAATGATGTTTATGAACCTTAAATTATTTTTATTGTTTTAGAGGTTGCGCCACAGTATTAAGAATTTATTTTCTGGGCTTACGTGACTCATTCAGTTGAGAGATACCAAATGCTTCTGCCAGTTTCACCACCATAGTCCATGTTTGGCATGGTTATGAGATCATGCTATCAATTAGTATTGATTAAATATTACATGAAACCATCCCAGCCACAAACCATCCCTAATCTGTAAATATATATCTCATTTTGTCAGATATTTACTCTCTCGCCTCACATTAAATTCTTAATTTAATCAGAATTACTTTTGTATAACATTAAAAACAAGAGTCACTGCTCTCATCAGGAAATACTTGTAAATTTGAAATTTACAAGCAGTCACAACCGACCCAGACGATGTCTGATAGCAGGACCCAATCTGTTTAAAGCCCCATTTGGACCTGTGCCTTATATCTGGGTTGGTGTGGTCTCTCCTCGCTTAGTAAAAGGCTGGGTTGACAGACAGACCTATAAACAACCAGCTTTTATCTCTCTGAGAGAGACATGGCAACAAAGAGACCAGCTGCCTGGCCGTATTCCCCCCATCCCTCGGTTTTCCTCTTTTATCTTTCCTGTCATCGCCAAAACACGCTGAAGAGGAAGCACAGAGGGATCTAGAGGTGAGCTTAAACCTCGCTGGTTTCTTTTTCACAGCTTCTTCACTGGTTGATTTCTATGTCTGGCACGCCGGCTGAATGCTGCTGCAGGAGGTCGTGATATGAGAAAATGTCTCGATGTGTTTGGAAGACATTATTCCTCCTGAATGAGTAACAGCAATTGTGAGTACAGTGAGTGCTCTGTACTCGTATATACGGTATAGCTGCAGTGTCTGTTCAATGACCACGACACACATTAATAATTATTTATCCTTTTAAGTTAAAACTCAGTCTTTAAAAGGTTTTCATCTTTGGATCTTAAACAATTCACTGGAACTTAACAGTAAGATATCAGGATTAAAACAATCTTAACCCTTATGTCAATAAGATGGGTTGACAGGGACAAATGCCTGCTTTAAATACCCAAACAATTTACCATTTTACTACTATAAAACCAGCAGATTCACAACAGAGAATTTTAAACCATATCAAATCTTATGCAGCAGAAACAGAGATGTTTTTTTCTTCCACTTATCATTCCTGCTGCCTGTATTACCTATGAAGCAAACAACAATCAACCAGACACTTGGGTGGGTTAATGGCTAAAGTAGCCTGGTGTTGGAGCAGGTGCAAGATATCTCATAAGTTCAAGCAGTATTTGACATTTATCAGACTTACCACGGCTTCATTTAAAGCAGCAAAGGACATTAAACATCATTCTTTTTCATTTTTAGCAGTACGCCTCAGGACAGACATTGATGTGTAATAATGGTTTCCCATTTAAAGTTTCCAAGTCTAGCAACATTACTAGCTGTTTGGTGGTGGCTAGTGCTTTTTTTGGTTTTGTTTTGCTGTAAAAAAACAAGAAAGAGTTTATCACGGTCACAAATTACTGATTGACACCTCGCCAATATTTTCTGATGATGGTCAGACACTTCAATCAATGCTCTGTGACCACGGTTAACTCTTTCACAGTCAACACGGAATAAAATATGCAAATCCAGTGCTGAGATGTGCCACTTGGCATGCACAGACATGCTTCCCTCACACACACCTCCATCTTGTTGAGGGACACCCAGCAGTCTGAGGGGAAGTCCTGCAGCATGGGAACCAGGAACTGTAGGCAGCCGTCCCAGTGACACAGCAGCAGCATCATACCAATCAGGTTAAAGATCCTCATCACCGCGCTGGCGAGGTCGTAGGTCATGTGGAAGATCTGGATCAGCCCAACGAGAAAGGGAGAGGAGTCAAAACCGAGCCAGGAAAATGCAGAATACAGACAACGTGGCATTCATAACACTGATGAATACCAAAGACATTGATGTCTTAGAAGCAGGACTGGCTTCCCACTCAGCTCCACAGTCTACTTTGGATTATACCAAGTTTGATTAATGACTACGGGAGCCAGCTTCCCGTCAGTCCCAAATCAAACACAGCAGGAGAAGGCAAGACATTTGTTACACAGAGATACATGACATCAGTCAGAGGCTCAAACACGCACACAGGGTCCAGTCACTCACACACAAAACCCTCACGCAAGCCTGCAGGCACAAAAATACACTGACAACCCAGACAGACAAGTCACCACGTACACATTCAAACACACAGTGATGGACAGGGACCATCATGATCTTTAACAACTGATAGTCTATGTCGTCTCACACATCAATCACTCGCTGTCACTGGACAGTGACTTAGGCCAATCATCTATCCCATCCCCTGACTGATGTCAAGGAACCACACTGTGATGCTACTTAATTTAATGGCTGCCTAAATACAATAATAATCTGTGTAGGGTCTAAATGTGTAGAAATTGGTACTTTTCACAATGAAACATGTAGAAATGTCTGATAAAGTCTATGATAAATGTGTAAGAAATGGGTCATAGTTTGCCCAGTTCATGTGAGGGAGAAGGGATAGTCTGTGGTGGGAATGACGAGGACATGAATCACATGTGCGGATCTTTCTAAATACAGCTTTAAGCTTCACAGGCTTTTCACAGTCAATTTTCATCAAAAACAGTAAAGCAAAATAAAGCAAGAGGTCATCATTTTATTCCAGTGAGAGCTGATGAGAGAAACTGCCACGCTGACTGATGAGAGATTCAGCACCATGGACAGCTCTGAGAGGAAGTCAAACCATGGCTGGATTTTCAAAATAAAATATGATAGATTGCCTTAAAGAAACTGGCATTTGAAGTGGGCATGCTAGTATCTGACTACCCATCACATCTCCACTCTTCCTCCATGCATGCCAAGTATCACTTCCCATCATGCACCACTGTGTGTATATGTGTGTGTGTGTGTGTGTGTGTGTGTGCATATCACATCATATCTTCTGAAATCCAATTATCCAAAGGTCAAGTGAGCAGGCGAGCCCCACTGCGCTGCACACTGCTGCAAAATGCCAACACAGGGCTGCCAATACTGGCATAAGCGAAAAGTCGAGTGATCTCATGACATCGCCGGACCTCCCGATCTCCTTCAACTGAGGACAGAGTCTGAGGAGGGGCTGGAGCAGGGTGCATCCCTCACAGAGTAGATAAAAGCAGAGTGGCCAAGAAGGGCAGGACTGGGTCTTTGAGTTCAGCCGACACGGCGCAGACTCTACCTAGCAACAGCACCTGTTCGTCTACCAGCCAGGTCTCTGCAGAAATGTTATCTTTACTAGCCTCTCCAATCACTTTAAATGAACAATTAGTGACATCTCAGTGAATACCTCCTCTAGTGCTCCATATTATTACCGTCTTCTACCTCACCTGCTCTTCCTGTGGTCCCTTAATTGATTAACTATGTTTGCCCTGCTAATAGGCGGCTTATTAGACAGCTTGATGCCACCTGTGGGACTGTCAGGTCAGACAGAGAGGCAGGGGCGTTGTGTGACAATAACAGTAATTAGAATGCAAAGTTTGTTAACACTCAGACGTCCCGCTGACAGTTTACATTTCTCACCAGGTGGCAGGTAAGAACATTGATACTGAGCCGGCAGGGGAAGGAGAGCAGGCCACTTGGAGCAGACAGAGAGGCAGATTGTCGGTTTGGTCATGAGCCAAGAGCAGCATATTGGAGGCAAACCAGTGACCTTTTGTCGCCAACTAGATTGGTCTTCCTGTGTGGATGTGAGCTGCGTGTTTAGAGTTAATTTAATACTGTATTTGGCCAGAGAACGCCACGATATGTGTGTTCTTACCTCTTCCCATTGGTGAATGTAGCGTATTAATCTGGAGAGCCTCAACAGCCTCAGAAGACTTAGGATCTTGGTAAAGCGGACGATCCTCAGGGCCCGAGCAGTCTTGTACACCTCTGAGTCAATCCCTTTCTCCACTATGAGAAATATGTAATCCACCGGGATGGAGGAGATAAAGTCTACAATGAACCAAGTTTTTAGGTACTTCTTCTTAATGGTTTGAGGGTCCAAAATGATGTCCGAGTTATCCTCAATGATGATTCCAGTGCGAAAGTTGAGCACCAGGTCCATGAGGAAGAAGGTGTCGGAGACCACGTTGAAGATGATCCAGGGCGTCGTGGTCTCTTCTTTGAAGAAGGTGATGCCCACGGGGATGATGATCAGGTTGCCCACCATGAACAGCAGCATTGTAAAATCCCAGTAGAACCTATTAAGTGCGTGTATTGTGTAGTCGTGTTGCGTGCGTGACGGCGAGGTGGCAATGGGTGTGTGTTCAGTACGGGAGGGGAAAAGAAGGGGGAAGGGAGAACAGACAAAAATAGAGTCAGATAAGAAAAGATAGTTGCTGTGGAAAGCCGATAGGCACAAGAGACTTCCTAACTCAAGATGAAAAAGTGTAAACAAAGAGCGGGAGCTATGTTTTTTGCCTGCTTGAACATGCAGAGAATAATGAGAAAACGATATTCCGCTGAATTTACTTATTCCCAGATTGAAATGCTATAATCAGTGTTTTTGTGCAATTTCTCTGCGCATTTTATATTTTCACAACACAACAAAGTTAATCATATGATTCTCATGGATCAAATAAGCATGGTTCTTTTTCCTTTATTAATTTCAGACTAAAACTGATCTTGCGTCTGCATATTTATGCTTAAATGCTGGATACTTGTGTTTCGCTTACACTGGCGGGTCCACAGTCCTTCCTGATGTGTAAAAATAAGTGTAGCCAATTATTAATGCAACAGCTTGTCATTTATTTTAATTTCATCATATTATCAGACTGAATAAGAAAGTGTTTTATGAACTTAATTTCATTTTTTTTCCTCACTCATAAATGAATCTATCTTTATCTAAATTGTGATGTTGGCCCAATTTGACTATTTATAAAGAAAGTGTTTAAATTGATAATTTGATTAATGTGGGATCTTAGGGGGGAAGCGCAGCATAGGAAGGACTATTAAAACCAATTCAAGCCATAGGGATGGACATACTGCATGTTCAACATCCAAATTCAAAGTATCCAGATTGTAAAGCTATGTTAAGTGTGTGTATGAGCTGTTTTGTTGGGCCAGGGTCTCTAAGGCCCTCTAACAGAACAATGACAGTTTACACAGATATCTACAGTGACCAATGACCGTCTGGACTCACTGGCAGTGGTGATGTGACAGGCTGGTAGATGGGACAGAGAGTAAAAAGTACTGAGATGTGAGCCCGTCAGAGGAAGCTCTGCAGGACAGGTGCAGCGCTGAGTCATTACACT
This sequence comes from Chelon labrosus, assembly GCF_963514085.1. Lineage (NCBI taxonomy): Eukaryota > Metazoa > Chordata > Actinopteri > Mugiliformes > Mugilidae > Chelon > Chelon labrosus. Next base: position 11,683,773 of record NC_140342.1, read on the forward strand.
GCGACTTATGCAACAAGCTCTGACTCCTCCACCGGGAAAACAACAATAACCACCCCGATGATCATGTTTGAAGCAACTTTGCCGCTTTAACTGTGCATTCATTAGCATACGAATCAGGGGAGGTCAGCTATTGACTCTCGCCGTGTGGGAGTCTGCGTGGTGAAGGAAGGTCTCCACAGTGACCTGTCGTTAAAATTACATCTCCGCTGTTGAAGATGTGGCTCAAGTTTAGCGTTCAGTGGCGTACTGACTCGGCGTTATGTGATACAAATGGGCCAAACATGAATGGCGCTGCGATGGGGGCTTTAAAGGTAGCGCTCAAAAGCGCGAGACGACTCCAAATGAGATGGGAGCTGTCCACTCCCTGTGGTGCTGAAACCAGCCGGTCCAGCCGAGAGTAAAACCCTCTGATTTTCTGACCCAAATACAATTCAGCGAGTGATACGTGTCGAATAAAAAGGCTTACAGGCAACCCATGGTCACGAGGAGCCCTTTGGCTCGTGGATTTCCCTAAATATTTAAATGAGAAAATAGCTGCTGGATGTCCAGCTGGTTAATCGGTGTATGAGCCGTGATAAACACAGTGCATCCGTCATTAAAATATGCAGGATCCGGGGAGTCGTACAGGCGGATATGTCTCCATTGAGCATGCTTGTTTTCGCACACTTGGCTCAAGGTGACATTCCATTACTGAGTGCATCGCATACACACATGCACACACACATAGCCTACATCCTGTCCGCACGGCTCTTATCGCAGAGAATATACTACAACAATTATTAACCAGATCCTCAGATTACAATTGCATTTCAAATGAACCCGAACGAGCAGAGTCGGAGCGCTGTCCTCTTTGTTAAATGTGAGCCTACTGTAACGAAAAGTCGAGATGTATTAGCAGGCCTGGCTTGTTGAGCATCCCAGACATGCTACTGTACAGGCTGGAATAGGATTTGTTTACAACCTTGAAAGGACACTCTTTGCTAGAGTCAATTTGTCCGACAACAGGTTGTTTGTGGGATTAACGGCAGCCCGTAGCAATGCATCGATTTAAAACAGATTCAATCATATGAGACAGGCTGGAACATCAGCAGCCGGTAGCCTTGGACAATAACCATATAGGCTATGTGTTCCCAAGGAGTCCTGGTGGTTAGGCTACTCACTAAGTAAGTTGTAGGTGACAATGAGGACCCTTACGGCCCCTCATGACTTCCAATGTGCAACCAATGGCAGCCCCAGCTCTTACCTGAAATCGCTGTAAGGGTGGATAATCCAATTTCCAGCTGATTTTACCCTCTCTTGCTCTCTTTCCACTGCTTTTTGACTACCATACATGCGTAAGGAGAATTTGTTAACTCCAGGCTGCAGCATACTACTAAACTGCCGCTGCATGAAGCTGGCTTGGCTGCCCTGAGGTTCCGCATCCTCGGCGGGCACAATTGGCGGTCCATCCTCCGGCTTCTGGAAAGTGACAGAGTTCCTTGGCTGCTGGGTCTGAGTCTGAGTCGGGCCGTGCAGTGAGGACGATGCTTTCCGGCTTGGCGCGTTAGAGAAGGACACCTTGGAGTCCTTTTTCTCCGGCACACCGCTGGACACGGGTGTAGCGCCGGGGTCTCCTCCGTGCCCCCCGGTCAGGGAACCGCCTGGTGTGATCGAGCCGTCCATGCTGGCGGTGGTCGAGTTACGGGCTCCTCGCTTGGCGCTCCCCGCGTCCTCGGCTCTCCCCGGGCCCCCTGTCTGCTTCTCCTGCTTGGAGATGATTGAGCGCAGGCTCCCGGTACCCGAGTCCCTCCTGCATTCTCCGTTTTTGTTGCATTTCATGCTGGAAATTGGAGCGACGCCGTTGCAACCATCACCCGCTGTCGCGTTTAAAACCTCTACCGCGACCGCGGATTCCGACGCCTCCGCCCCAGATGCTCTTCTGCTCTCGCCGCGTTGGGCAGCATCGCCCGGACAGGGTGTCTCGGTGGCTCTGGAGGCAGCAGTGGGCCGTGGGGCAGCAGGAGCGTCCTCTGTGTGCGTAAGGCAGGGCTCCTTGTTGGAGTTTCTCCTGGAAGCCGAGGACGCGGCTCCCCCTCCTGGCGTAAAGTTCTTCATCCTGATACTGCCGCCTCCTCCTCCTCCTCCGCCTCCGCCACTGCCGCTCCCCCCGGCTCGGCGCAACCGCGGATGCTGAAACTTGGACTCCTCTTCTCCGTCCTCCGTCTCGTCCATCACGACGTTGCTGGCCACACCGGGTTGCTTGCCGCTATGAGCGCCAGGAGAAGCAGCGTCCAGACAGTTCTGCCTGCTGTTGCTTCTTGTACATTTGGATGTGGCAGCCTTGGATGTGGCAGCCTTGGGTGCGCTGATGTGGCCGCATCCACTGCTGCTCGCCGCTTTCTTTTTCATGGTGGCAGCAGACGCCGGTGAAACCTCATTCCTGTCCATGACATTGAGCATATCAAATTTTGCCTCCAATTACCTTTGGAGGAAGCCAATCAGAGACAGAGGGGAGATGGAGAGGAGAAGGGAGAGGGAGGAAGGAGAGAGGAAGAGAGGGAGGGGAGGACGTGACTTACTTGCAAACTACTGAACTTATATTTTCACTAGTCATTGTGTTAGAGATGTTTAAGCATTAACCTAATAGAAGCCTTTGTCTGCGGCAAATATCAATAAACTTTGGCTTATGCTCTCTTATTTCATCAGAAGCTGCTTCCACCTGACGCCTCTCAGACTTGACCTTAAGCCAATTAGACTACGGTACTATACAAATAATCAACACGTTGTTAATAACATCCAGCCACGTGTTAATGACAACTCAAATGAAGGCATGTGCTTTATAAGGTGTTCTGACAATGACATTCTCCCTTTATCAATGATACCCTCAGTTGGTGTTTAGTGCGCTCTGGTGGCCATACAGATTGAACACAAATGGTGCAAGACGTTCAGTATTTCAAACGTTGCCAGTGGGACATGGTCAGAAGCAACAGCACATCTAAAGGCTCATTTCTCTTCAAAAGAAAACAAAATGAAAAAGAAAACAAACCTCACAAGGTGCCAAAGCCCTTCTTGATTTGTCAAGAATCAATTCTACTTAGACTTAAAACACTGTAAATGTGAACGCAGTATATGTATTGGGCAGTAAATCTATGAAATACTTTCTGCCTGCTTTGGTGCTGTGTATTTGTGGCCCATGTTGGCAGTGTTGTAAGAATGAGAAATAATGAGTAATCAATTAGCTATCCCTGCCCTGTTTGGGCCACAATTATTTAAAATTCAGAAGCACACTCAGCTACTGCAGATACTTTGACAGGGGTCAACAAGTACAGCAGAGGTATTTATGTATTGCAAGCGCCGGACGTGTTGTGATTTCACCTGCATAATAAGAGCTGGTTCCACATTGTGCCTTGCAGTACTCTGGCATACCTGAATGCACATTTGTATCAGTGGCCAAAGCAAAGGAGCTATAAAGCATTACCCTCTCTACACATTTAGGCCGTGATAATCGAGTGCTCCGTCACCAGGGAAGAGACAAAGTGGCTAGCCTGTTTTTTTGGATTCTGAATTTGGTAGCATAGCATAGCATAGCATAGCAAAGCAAAGTGATGCAATACAGAACACCAATAGTTTAAATCTGCCGTTAATATCACCAATCCCCACAGCTTGCTCTGACTGCAAGCTGTCTCCTGCACAGCATTTCCAAAAATGTCTTACCTTTTGTCATCAGTACTGAGAAGTCATGAACGTCATTTCCCTCTCCTCTCTCCTATATCTGCCCCCTTCCCTCTGCCATTTGTTTTTCACTTCATTAGTGAAAACTGCACAGCTGCACAACGGTTTAATTCGTATAGGATGACGCACAGTGTGACACACAAAACAGTTTTCAACACCTGAACGAGAGAATCACAGAAGACAGAGTAAAATAATCTCCGTACTATGCAGACACGTAGTATGAATGGCCCAGAAACATTTTACTAGACGAGGAGTAGAAACAACGTCGGGTTAAGGTATATGCATTAATCAAAGTAAGGTGCATTAACCTACATAGGGAAGATGAAGTGATGACCTTGCTGGTGTGGAGCAAAAGACACACAAATGTCCTTAAAACAAACGAGAGGCAAACAAGGAATCATATAATCCCCCCACAGTTTAACAACAAATAACACAATGTTTCTCCACCACAGCTTCTGTTCTGTCAAGGTTGTGTAAATTAATCTAACAGTTTTTTTGTATTTGCTGTGGGTGGCAACACCTCATCTATCAGGTCTGAGAGCTTCGGCGATGTAAATTTAATTAGTTATTCCTGTTTATTTAAATATGAAAACCTCACAGGTCGCTGGAGTGACTCATCCACCACCTGCTTGTTAATTATTGCTAAAACAATCCCCTTATCGGCGTGAATGTCTTAGGAATATGCCTTTGTTGCACTTTCACCTAAATGCAGGGGTGACATTTATCCTGCTTTAAGGAAGGTATTAACAATTTGTGAGATGTTTTATCAAGTTGCATTTTGTCACCAGCACAGCTCACAAACAGAGGAACATTACAAATGCTTTAAGCAGAGTTATAGTGACTAGAACAGGTGTTTCTGCATTGCCCAAGTCAAGTCCTTTGTCTTGTGCTTTTCATAGTGATTGTCTTTGTGATAAGGATTTTGCCTGGGTGGTGACTCACCAGGTGTATTTATACCACAACTGAAACCTGTTGTTGATACACAGGTATTGTCAACTGAATCACTTCTATGGCATCTAACACCAACCTGTAGCACCGGTGATGATTCAAGTGTGCCACGTGAGTGTTTGTGTTTTATATTTGGGCTTTGTTTAGATCACTTTGACATTAAAGGCCCTGCTGATTGTTTTCACCGAAGCTCCATTAAATCAGGAAGGATTCAAAGATGTAAAACAGGAAAATACGAATAAGGTCAACCTTGAGAACAAATGTATGTTTGCTTGTGAGTTATAACCTTCACTTCACTACAGGGTAGGTTAAAGGCTTCAGGTTAAAGGTGTTCATGATGTATTAACGCAATCGGCCTCAAAAGACACAGTTAAGAAAAAAGCAACTGCAACATAGTTTTACTTCCTGACTTCCTTTCTTTATTGAATATAGTTAAAAATTTGGCAACAGACTAAACTGACGTATTTCTACTGGAGACTCCACTACTATTAAGTGTGTATAACTAAACCTCTGTTAGGTATTTGCAGCAGATTTTGGGGTAATTTAGTCGTCAGGTCAGGACTCAGCAGTCCTCATACACCTGAAAGACCAGGGACAGGCTTTTAACAAAGTACACATTTTAGCCATTGAATACAGATGGTTTGATAAATTAAAAACGCTGTACAGGGGAGGTGGACTGAGACACAGTCTTAACACCTGTCCGCAAAGCAGTTATATCCCCATTCAAACCTTGAGTGTGGAGATGTGGCAGTTAACGTGGCGTCATTAGAGAACTACTATATTGTGAAACAACAGGACACCACTCAGATTAATCTGAACAAAATCCTTCAATTACAGCAGATTATCTGGTTAGTAATAGATCCTTGCCATGTGAATTTTAAGTCAACTCCCCTCCAGTCACTTAGATCCAAAAAAACTACTTGGACAAGTGGTCTCAGACAAGTCTTGTTGCCTTTGTTTTAGTGTTTTGTTTGTTTGTTTTTTTTGTCATATTTTATGCTTCTACAATCCGTTATCAGCAGAAAACCGGGAAGTCTGTTTCAGGATTTTATTGTGACTTTACAAAAGAAAAATCAGTAAATAAAATAATGAACATTTGTTCTGTGAAACACATTTGGCCACTTCTCTAGAGGTAAGAGGATCCCATGCCTTTTCATTTCTTTTACATTGTTTAATTTGGGTTTTAGGCAAGGGTTCAATAAACACACAAGCTTGTGACATTTTTCACTAGAAGAATAAAAATCCATCCACCGCTGAGCAGTAATGATCTTTACCTTGTCAAGATACACCAAACACACCAGATCAAGCTCCAATAAAAAGAGAATCTAATAAAAAGAGAAAGAAAAAAAAAGAAGTCCTCAAAGATTCAAAGTTGAGGGAAAAAAATAAAAAAAATCCTGCTTGTTTGTTTTCAGTAGTTTCCCCAGATTCACATTCTCAACATCAGAAGAATACTGTGCAAAATAAAAGTGCAAATAAATAAAAACCAAATGCATACTCTTCCCACAAGGGTTTTGCTCGATCCATTAGCTGTACAGTGGCTGACAGTTCAGAATGAAGTCTCTATCTACACATCTATGGACTCTGCACCACCACAGGCAATGTTTATAAAAAAAAAGACCATTTTGTCTTTAAATATAAAATGTGTCCCAGGCTGGAGGCAAGGGCATGATTCCATCAAAAAGCAGTCCACTCTGGTTAAAAACTCTGCTCCAGGTCTGGTCTCAATCTCACTGTTATTACTATATTTCACATCACATCCGAACTAGATCCTCCTTTAGCTCAGTCTCACTTCCTCATACACTCGATAACAATAGCAGCAGGAGCTGGACCCAGCGTCCATTCAGCACAGGGGGAGGAATGATGACTAAAAGTCTACAACAGAGTTCACCTCGACTCATCGTCCCCTAGAACTGAGACTGAAAACAGTTCTGGTCGCAGCTGTCGTGAGGAGCTGCTGGGTCTCTGCAGGGTGTGATGTTTTCATAAGCGAGGTGGTGGTGGGAAAATCTAAGAGTTGCTGGCAGCGTTTTCGTTGCTAGGCGAGCTCGGGGAAGAGGAAGAGGAGGAGGAGGGAGAGAAGTTCATTCCTGATAACCCTGGTGGGTCTGTGGCCGTGTTCTGTCCACTAAGACTCTTCCTGCACACAGGACACGTATCGTGCTGTGAGAAAGGAAGATGAGCAAGTTATTAACATGATCACCATCAATACTTAAACAACTGAACATTGTCATGGACAGTGAAATATATTAATTCTGCTACAGGTGTGTAACACGCGTGACCTGATCAACACTGTCTCAATACCGAGTATAATAACATAACAACTGCACTGTGCACCCTCTAGTTTACATATAATTGACAGTAGTCTGGTTTCAGACTGGCAGGAAAATAGCATTAAGAGTGGATGAGTTGTTGTTGATGTTGAAATGATAACTTTTATGTTGGCATATTTCTTAAACAATCTAATTAAACTGCCTCCAGCAACAGGTTTAGTGCCAATTGAATATTATATCTGGAGATCATTCGATGCTGAGCTACACTCACTTGCCAGTTCATTAGGTACACTAGTAAAAACAGATACATTCTAATAAACAGTCCTGCACCGAATCTTATCTTCACTAAGGTTACGGTGTTCAGTGTTTGTTGAAAATAGCCAAGAGAGCTGTTGATTCATCTGTGTTTTCATTTTGGAGGCTGTGGTTTGTAGTACTATTTAAATGCATTGTGTTGTCTCGATATAGTTCTATTATTTTGACAGCCCCATTTGACTCAGCGGGCTGGGCTAAATAACAATAACACTTTAGTGTTCAATCCAGTTTAACAGCACCACAAACTACATCTTTCAAAATGATCATACAGTTGAGTCACCACCTTTCTTACACAGTTTCAGCATGAACTGAACATTATAACAGTCATGAAGGAGGATTTAGAGCAGGACTGTTATATTAGGATGCATTCATTTTGTAACTTGTGTTTTGGCGGGTGAGCGTAAGAGCGAAATAAAACTTAACAGCCCAACAATTTTTGGCTGAATGAAGACAAATTGGTCTAATTATCAGTAATGAAAGGGTGTTACTGTGTTAGTGTAAGAATAAATGTATAATATCATCTGTAGGAGAGCTTTTCTTCATGAAGAACATTTCACTAACATTTATGAGAAGCACTAGAGGAATAATAGCAAATGCAGGTAAAGAATGTTTTTAAATCACAGCAGCACCATGACTACTGAAGCCTTTAGCTGAAACTGGTGGCTGTTAACCTGCCTGAACTGTAGTCATGAAGAGCTTCAATATTTGAAGAAAGCACAGTGGGTCATAGACACATACCTGTTCCAGCCAGGGCACTATACAGTCATTGTGAAACAAATGATTGCATGGTAGTTGCCTAACACTCTCTTCAACACTGTAGTCTTCTTTGCACACGGGACACTCTAAACCAGCACCTGAACAAACAGAAAACGACTTGTCATGTGTATACGTACAGTGAGGCTTAAAGGTTTTTCTGAATTTTCTACATTTCTGCATAAAAATGACTCAAAACATCAGCAGATTTTCAACAAGTCCTGACAGACATCTTCACTCATCTGTGAAAAATGCAAAAGAAATGTGCAAAAATAATTGAACCCTTGTGCAGCAATAACAGCAGCTAAATGTTTCTGATAGCTCATTCCTCAGTACAGCACCACTTCAGATCTGAGATGTTGGTGGGTTTCCTAACATAAACTGTTTGCTTCAGGTCTATCCACAACATTTCTATTAGATTAAGGTCAGGACTTTGACTTGGTCATTCCAAACATTCATTTTGTTCGTCTTTTTCCATTCACAAGGACGACCTGTGTTCTTGAGGTTGTTTTCTTGCTGCATGACCCAGTTTCTCTTAAGATTCAGCTCACAGACAGATGTCCTGACATTTTCTTTCAGAATTCGTTAGTATAATTCAGAATTCATTAGTCCATCAAATGATGACAAGCTGTCCTGACCCAGATGCTGCAAAACAGGCCCAATCAAGAACATTACCACCCCCGTGTTTCACAGACGGGATGAGGTTCTGATGCAGTGTTGTTTAGTCTCCAGACATGAGCCTCTCATTTAAACTAAATAATTCCACTTTGGTGTCACTCGTCCACAAAACATTTGCCCAATAGTCTACTGGTTTGTCCACATGATGTTTAGAAAACTGGTTGTTCAGTATTCTCCTGATGGTGGATTCATCAACTTTAACATTAGCCAATGTGAGAGAGGCCTTTAGATGCTTAGACGTTACCCTGGGTTATTTCAAGACCTCTCAGACTATCATGCATCGTCTTAAATCACCTCTATTTGTTATAAATATCTCTTTAGAGATGGATTTTTAACCTTTTCCAGGCTGACGAGCAACAACAACTCTTTTACTGAGATCATCAGGAAGCTCCTTTGTCCATGCCATCACATACTTCCACAAACATGTGGAGTGATGTTCAGACTGTGACAAATCCCAGATGTCTTTTTAAGAAAAACTGGGCCCTAAACAACATCAGAGTCTCATTACATTGATTGAAAACACTTCTGAACAGACAGACTCAATTTGGCATCGAAATCAACTCATAATCTTAGAAGTTCACTTACTTTTTCACCTCACAGATCTTTAATATTGTCTCATTTTCTTAATAAACAAATACCAAACCGTAATATCTTTGTTTCATTTGTTAGGTTGCGTTCTCTTTGTCTGCCGTCAGGACTTGTGTGTGAATCCGCTGATGTTTTGAGTCATCTTCATGCGGAAATGTAAAAGACTCTTAGGGGTGCAAACACTCTTCAGCAACACTGAATATGAGACTGACGGCCACACACATCAGCTGTGTGAAAAACTGCAATCCCACTGATTCCCTTCATTTGATTATAGACAACATAAAATACATGTGCATACACAAGCGGAAAACACTTAGAGCGATCGCGACTGTTCAGATCAAACAGATAATTAAGGGATGATTGCTATAACATAATCTAATTAATATTTGTAGTAAGTGAACACAACTTAATAAAACTGACTCACCAAGGGCAGGCTCACGGGGGAATTAAGTGGCTGGGTACTATCAATCCACTTGACAGGGGCAGCTTCAGCCACAGACGATACAGTCGTGCGCATTTGTTTTCTGTCACCATCACTAATAGCCACGTTTCACATTATTTGAGGACAGACTACATACTGTTGGGTCTTGTCGGCTCATTTTTGTTTATGATAAGATTTAAGGAGACTAGAGTTTATATTGAGAAACTACCTCAAGTGTCATGGGAGTCAAGTCAACAAACCACGGCTTTTTTTTGCAGTGTGTGAAAAGACTAAAAAGCAGATTACTTGGTTACTACGAGCACATTATTAAAACATTATCTGTACAGGAATTATTGTGTCTCCAGGTTTTGGATCCATATAAGTAACTGATCACTACAAGCAGTTTCCACTGTATTACACATACTCCTGCATTAGACTACAAAGGTGTAAAAATAAAACCAAAAGTAAAACATGGAGATAATTTTCAGAAGTTATTAAGATATTATGTTCATGCTGTTAGCATTTTATTCGAGAAACGATCCTGTCTACCTAACTACACCCACCAACCGTGTCACTGCGCAAAAGGAAGTACGGCTGAAAGAACCAACGTCCTTCAAAGCTGTCTGTGAAGTTCACTAGTGGCAACGTATCAGTTAACTATAAACTTATGTAGACAAGCTGCACTGCCTTCATATTTCTGTGGTCTACATAGCTAAGCACGTTGTGGTGATACATACCTATGTGTAAGAACAACACTGCTCAAAAAGGAGAAAGTTTCTGTTCTGGTGTGAGTTAGATGACTGGAAGAAGCAGCAGAGTCATTATGAAGTGGACTTACCGACATGTTCCTCTGTGATGGTAATGGTGGGTAAACCCTTTATCCTTTCTCTGTCTGCAGGAGGGGGACCTGTGTTTTCAAACTGGTTTAATAACTACAAGTGAAACAGAGCAGAAAAAAAGTTAGTGTGACCAGCGTGAGAAAAAGTGTGCTCTGTTAAATTCAACTTTAAGACATTTTCATCTATCTAGCTAAAATAAGAGCTAGGTTTGCCTGAGACGTACATGCAGGTACAAAAAACGTTATTTGTCTATAGAATACTTTGTAAACTGGACCCTAACGAGACTACTTCCTCGGGCTGTTGAACCTCATCATTACACGACCATATGACAGATTTCTCCAAAATTAATTATATTATGAATTATTAATTACGATATTCCCAGGGCTCTGTTGAAAGGGCTCTCGAGACAATGTAGTCATCTATAATATGCAGATTAACTCCAAGAATAATATTTGTTTTACCTGTGTAATGATGGCATCAAGTCCATTTGCACCCCAGGCATAGTCCATCGGATTGGAATGTAGCATACCCCTACAAGACAAGAGGGTGGTACTTAAAATACACAGTAAATATCATTTAAATGACATGAAACAAATAGTTAAACATATATAGACTTACCATGGTCCAATCCCCATATTTGGCATAGCTGTTGGTGCTATGATTCCATTTACTAGCTGCTGGATAATTCTGTATCAGGAAGAAACATCACAACTTTCAACGAACTAATAGGCAGTTTAGACTTCTGCTTTAAGTTGTCGCAGAGGTGTCAGTGGTCTAAATTATTTTAGTATTATTAATATTCTACAAGGCAAATTATATTTTTAAGTCTTATTCTCAAAATAAATCATAAAATACTTAAATACCACATACTGTGAGAAGCTCTTTTGTTATTCCATACCCACTTCCCACACACACACTACTGCTGAAAATGTCTCACCCCTCTAATGTGGGCACTCCTTCGTGGCGCGTACCCTGCCGCCGAGGAACGTGGCGACCCCGTGGTTGCCGTGCACTGTATCGTTGCCGCGAGGCCATTTCCCTCTCTCTTCTGTTCTCTGTCTCTCGGTTGTCCTCTGAGGGAAGACGCGTCCGAAGGTCGAAGTTTTCATCAAATATCCCAAGGGCGAACGGCCCGTACCCGGAGGGAAACGTGAACAAGTGTTGGTGATCCATGTTCTAATAGGAAAGAGACAGAGGCAATGTCAAATTGCGGTGCAGCGCGAAAAAATGTTCTCCTGTACCAGCACATTTGTCAAGTGACACTGACCTCAAAGGTCGGGCGGTTTTGATCACTGGAAGAGGATGTGGAAGCGGACCCATTTTCAGTGCTGCTTCAATACAGAAAATTAAAAGATTCAGAAAAATTCACTCAAACATCCAGAAAATTAAGCTCATAAGACACACAACATATCCTCCTTACCCCCTGTCCTCCGTCAGTTCCTCAATAAATCCAGATTCACAGCGTGGGCACGTGTAGTCCTACAATAAAAATACAAATGTCAACATCCTTTCCTCATTAGGATTTAGTCACACATATGTTACACATGTGTATATGTAATACTGAGGAGTGAGCACTTAATAGCAAATGTAGTTTCCTGCCACCACTCAGATAAGCAGCTGACTGACTGTTACTGTAACATTCAAGAAGATTCCCATGAAAAGACAGACTGCTGTGGCAGGCAGGCAGGCGGACTGTTGCCACAACAGCACTGTTGACTGAGTGGCCTTAAATAAAAGTGACACCATCCAAGTTTTACTTCTCTTTGTGGCACAAATTCAAAAAGCCAATTCTCCATGTAGACTTACTATATTAGCTGAGAGACAACCATTAAAAGAATCGAAACCTGAGGACTAGCTAGCTTAAACGACACCACTAATATATATGCAAAGCTGTTAAGACGGGCTTGTTTAGTTGCTATTCTTCACATTATGTTAAAACTTACTTAACATCTCTAAAGCAGCAGACCACCCCGCCATCCCTGACACTTGAGTGTCACTCCTCCTCTCCGTCGCTGCCTGTGGAGCTAGCCTGACTAACTAGCGTAGCTAAACAGCAGCAATGAGTCGACGTGACTCCCTGAGCGCCACAAACACGTACAAAACATTCAAGCCCAAATATCGTTTTTCATTCTTCAAGCAAGAAATCTTGGGTTCTCACCGGTAACCGGGGGCTAATCTCTGCTGAACACCGGTGACAAAAAAACCGGCAGGGCCGTGTGGGAGCTTCAGCCATTTCTGAGCAGGAGGAGAGCAGTTGGTACGGTGCGGACGGGTAGCAACGAGGGACAACAAAACCAGACTTTTGCATCAGGAAAGACATGGCGAAAACGGAAACAACGAGCTCCAGCGAAGATTTGGATTGACAATCAGAAAACATACGCCAGAACAAGACTTCCGGTTTGATATTTATAAATAAAAGCGAGAATAAATGAAGAAAAAAAAAAAAGATATGTGCGGTAATTAACACTTATTTATGCTCAACTGAACTTTAATGCAGTATAAAAGGGAAACACAATCGCGCTACCATCCATGAAATGCAATACTTTCCACAAGACGGATTTAATACACATTCAAAATGTACACCAATAGATCTAAAAGTAAATAATTGACGATGGCCATTAACATATTCGCGATAAGGCTTTGAATATACCATGTTTCTACAGACTACAGAGTGTGCTCCAAATGTTTAAAAGCGCAGTTGTTAAAAGGAATTCCCTTAAAAGGCATACTTACAGTACTTCCTGTAAATGGGAGACGTTTATGTTTAAAGTTTAAAGTTCAAGCTGTGTTTTTATGTATAATTATGTGATTGGATGCGTTAATACGTGCTACACGCTGGACGGGAATGTGGGGTTTGTACGGAAATTGTGGCGTTTTTTAGTTTTAGTCAGTCCGTATTAGCCCGTTAGTGTAGCGAACGATGCTTTTATTCTGAATGGCTTCGACCGGAAGTCTTGTCTTTATTTTTGTTAGCAAATTCATCTTCCAAATCAGTTAGCTCATACGGTAGCAACCAGAGGCCTTATTGTCCGTTTGTGTGGTTTTTTGAAATACATATTTTTCCTCCTGCTACAAGCATGGAGTCTAGCGATTCAGGTAATGACTCATTGTGAAACCAGTGCTTCGTGTCAGTTAGCTCCCCTTGTAGAAGTCGTTAGCTACGTTAGCCGTTAACGGTAACTAGCTTACGTAGCAGCTGCACAGATCGTTTGTTGGCGCAGCAGACGTTAAACCATAACTAAGTTAACTAGATGTCGGATTAAACAGTGTTACTAGTTATTAAAGAAAGCAGTGTAAAATATTATAACATTTACTTAACATATTACGAGTTTTGGCTGTAGCCTGGACTTTAACGTTTACTAACATGTCTCTAACCCACTTTCTAGCCAATCAAACAACTGTTAAAGTTTCTATTTTGCGATTTTGAGAAGCTTTATTTTATTACAGTATTACTAAATGAAATAAATTATAGTTGCGTTATTTTATGTTCCCTTTAAAAGATGAAACCAGTTAATACAAAATAATAGTTTGCAACATCCAACACCAGAAATTGTCAGAAGCTGTCTAAGAGACTTAATGTCATCATATCATGTATCATACATTGCAGTTTCTCTCATATCTGTTTTAGGGCGAGGAGGGTGGAAATCCAAATCAGTACAACCACAGAAAAACAAGATGAACATGAATATTCTCCGTCAAGAAAAACTTATAGCTCAGAAGAAGAAAGAAATAGAAGCCAGGATGGCTGAGCAAGCCAAAATGACTCTGCAAGCCACCAGCAAGCCTACAAGGTAATTATACACTCCTTACTGTGGCACAGACTTGTAACATTTGAACACGTGAAAATACAGCGTTTGGTTCTGTGCATGGCATGTTTGACACCAACATTGACCTAAAATGTTCTGTTTCTTCTGATCCCACTAGTTCTCCCAGTTTCCAGGGCGCTTCCTCAAATAAGTTTGCAAATGATGGAAGCTTCTTACAGCAGTTCATGAAGCTACAGAAGGAGAAAACCAATAATACATCTGGTTAGTATTTTAATCTTCACTATATTGATCCAAACAATTGTTTTGCATGTCAATTTTCCCTGTTGTGTTACTTTATACTGTGAAATACTGCAGTTTTTGGTAGAGTAAAACTTAGCGCAGTAGCAAATACATTGACATGTTATGACAGATAAGGAGATCTTGGATGTCTGAACTGTGTGATCATTACGGTCTGTTGTAGAAATACTAGTAGCATTTATCAGAAGGCTTTTAGTAGGATTTTGAAAATGTAACCTGCTTCATACAACTTCTAGGTTCCACCAGCGATACCAAGACCCCCTCGGCCTCAGCTTCATCACCAGGAGGAAACACGCAACAAAAAAAGAGTATTTTTGTGGGCCAGCGGCCTGGCCTTGGAGTCAGTAGCATGCTTAGTCAGTTCAAGAGCTATTCACAGACCAAGAAGACTCCTGTTCTCAGCCAGAGGCCGAGTGTGTTTTGCTCCCCAGATGATGAAGATGAAGAGGAAGAGACTGATTACTCCAAATTCTTAGAGATGAAAGGTAATTCAAGGCCTGTGGTTTTCACTGTACTTCTGGCCAACTCCATGGCTTGGACATTTCCTCGCCATACTCCTGTGGCACAATTGCCTTGTGACTGGCATTTTGTCATTTGTGTCCTTCGACAAATATACTCATAGCCTGCTTAAAGTCTCTCCCCCAGAGGATTCGGACACCAGACTCATTATCGACAAGATGGCCTCTTTTGTGGCAGAGGGAGGACCAGAGCTGGAGAGGAAGGCCAAGGAGGACTACAAGGACAATCCTGTTTTCGCGTGAGTTTCAAGGACATTACAGTTCAGTCAGATTTATTTTCCCCTTTAGTAACATATTTTCATCTGTTATCCTTACCTTTCAGATTTTTATATGACAAGAGCACCTTGGAGTATCTCTACTACAAAAAAAGAGTTGCTGTATTGAGAAGGAATTGGAAAAGACCTGACACTGCATCAGATAATGGTAAGTACTGTATCTAAGATTTTCTCAGGTCTCTCTCATATTTCGTTTGCTATCACTCAAGTTATGGACAGTATGTCAATATAGCATTGGCAGATTTTGTTTGCAGTTATCAGGTATTACAGTATGACTTCAGGCCTTATGATAATTATTGTTGCAGTGGTGATTACACTAGTATTTATTGTCATATTAACAATTGGAAGCTTAAAGATTGTAGTCTTTAACTGTCTGTAATATTATAAATACAAATACAAGTTTCACATTGCCATAGTGTGTCCATCTTTGGGCTTGTTTTCTTCTTCATTTGTTACAGTAAGAACCTCACGTCCATACAGTTCCCCATTCACCACCCCACCCCTGTCCCTCCTCCCCTTGCTCCTCCTCCCCATTTCCTCTTCTTATCCCCCTATTGGATCTAGACTGGTGGTGTGTGAGGGCCAGTTGAGTACGGTACTGTAGTAGAGTGTGAATTGAGTCCCAGTACTAATAGGCTGCTTAAAGTCTCCCCCCCAGTGGACGCGGAAACCCAGCAGGTGGCTGAGAAGCTGGCCAAGTTTGTGGCGGAAGGTGGGCCAGAGGTGGAAGCCATCGCTGCTGAGCGCAACAAAGACAACCCTGCCTTCAGGTCAGTCACTCCATTACTTAATATTATTGTGTTCAGTTATCCAGACACTTTTTAAAGCCTGGATTGACATTTCTTTCATGGTTTTTGCTTTGTTTCACACCTCACACAACAACCTTCCTTCTCTCCTTTAGTTTTTTATTTGACCACCAAAGTCCAGCCTACAGTTTCTATAAAGAGAAAGTACGAGAGTATTGTGCTACAAGCTCTGAGAGTTCTTCACCTCCAGCAACAGACTCCAAGATAGACATTCAGCGACCAGCTGCTTCTCCATTACCTCCACTGCTGAACCGGACTTCTGTTCCCCACATTCAGGAGTCTGAAACTCCACCTGTCAAACGGAAAAGAAAGAGCAGATGGGGGTCTGAAGATGACAAAGTCGAGTTGCCCGTTCCTCCCATCATTGTTCCTCAAGAGATTAATCTTCCAGATCCTAATACACCCACTCTATCTGGTACATGAACTACTGACTTACTATAATATACGTGTGTACATAGAGTACAAACACATTGTCACACCTGTGTGTTTTTGTGGGACATGAATATCAGCACAAAACCTAAACTTGGTGTAGCCCTTTCGGAAAATCATATCGGTTTGTGCTAATAGGTTTGAAAATATTTCACAGTACTATGTGTACAGATGATGAATATGGCTCAGTTCTGTTAACACGAAATTCATGTAGCTATTGTTATACACATTGCCTAAAAGTCACACTTTTTAAAGTATAGTCTTTAATTGTCATTTTAGTGGTATATTTTATTGGCAATATCAGCTACACCGGTAGAAATTTTATAAGTGTGTTCATTTGTGGTGATGTCCATTTCAGCCCAGGAGCTGAGAGGTCTCGGTTATAAGAAAGGGAAGCCTCTTGGTCTGGTTGGAGTCACTGAACTATCTGAGGAACAGAAGAAACAACTTAAAGAACAACAAGAGGTACAAAAGTGCCAACTAATTATTTTTTAGTTTCACCACATAACTATTTTTGTATTGTTTTTAATTTAATGATTGACCTTTCTCCTTTAGACAGTCAAAAGAGAAAGGTCATTGACACATTCCATAAATTCAAGATTATTTTGTCATCGTCTTATGACGGCTTGCTAATTGTGTATTATGTTGTCGCTCATGAAGATGCAAGAGATGTACGACATGATCATGAAGCACAAGCGTGCGATGGCAGAGATGCAGCAGATGTGGGATAAGGCGTTGAGAGATAACCAACATGAATACGACAGTGATGAAGAAGTGGACCAAGAGGCAGGCACCTGGGAGCATCAGCTACGACAGATGGAAATGGAGAAGACACGTGGTATGTCCGAGCAACTGCCTGGAAAATTTTCACATGAACTCTTAACAGCAGGTTTTGATGAGTTTTATATAAAGGGCCAGTGCGGGATTTAGTTGTATTTAGCTGTGAGGCTGATTGTATGGGATACTGGGGTTTAATACTACTTGTCTCTGCTTTTTCAGAGTGGGCAGAATCTCTGACAGAAATGGGGAAAGGAAAACACTTCATTGGTGACTTCCTGCCCCCTGAGGAGCTGGAGAAGTTCATGGAGACCTTTAAGGCGCTTAAGGTTCGTTTTCCAAATTCATTTTCCCCTGAATTCACTTGTTCTCTAGCCTGATTGGGAAGTAACGATCTGGGCTGACTAGTAGTTGATGATATAGTAGTACACTCTAAATTGTAAATATTCAAAGAAATCCAGTTGAAAGTACAGTAAAACTCATTTAAATTGTAATGACTTAACAAGAAGGTCATGCACAGACTAGTATTTCTGGTGTTACTTTGAAATGTCGGTAAACAGATTGTAATCAGCCAGTCATTTATCTTATTTTCAAGTTGGTTAAAGTCAGCAACCACATATCCTCCAAGGCGACCATCGTAATTGCCACATGTATGTGTTGACTTGGCGCTGTTGTGGTAACTGCGCTGCACTCATTTTAAGAGTTTAAAACGGCACAGTGTGTAATGAGAGTTTGTTTTATATATAATGCAATTTCTCTGTCAAAGGCATGGGGAGTTATCAATAACTGTTAAATGCCACACAGCATGCCATTTGAGACTTAAGTACCTATAGACAAATAAATAAGCCGTACTGAGAAGAATAAAAGTTGTCTACTTACTATAACACAGGTTTTGCAGGTTGTATTTAGTTTAGAATAAGGTGGAGACACATTAATCTTATTTTAATAAGCAGACTCAGGCAGTGTTAATCGATTGAAGACCACAAAAGAAAACCACCGTAACAAAATTAGTAAATCAGTGTTATCCTCCCCCTCCCCCTCCCCCTGTGCATATCTTACTTCCTGCAGTTGACAGTGTTTCTCTTTTTATTGTCATTGTGTTATTTTCACAGTCACAATAAAAAGAGAAATGCACCATCTTTAACAATATCTTATTTGTATTTCCAATAATGACTTAATTCTGAAACATTCTTCGTAGACACAATAAAAAAAAAGATAATGTTGTATTAGAAACACTCAGTTATGTTTGGTATGAATTCACTTTGTTTTCTGGTCTTGCAGGAGGGTCGAGACCCAGACTACTCAGATTACAAAGAGTTTAAATTGACAGTGGAGAATCTCGGTTTCCGGATGCTCATGAAGATGGGCTGGAAGGAAGGCGATGGCCTCGGCAGTGACGGACAGGGTATCAAGGCTCCTGTCAACAAGTGAGCATTCTTCCTCCATATATTTACATTTTACTGAAATAAATGTTGTAATAAAATGGCCTTCACCATGTTGGATTGTTTGCCATGTCCATATAAATTATTATTCTACAAAAAAAAAACAAAAAAAACTAAATGTACTAATGCTTTATATCAACATTCTTTCAGTTGCAAGTTATCTAAGTTATGGTAGCTATGAGTTCACAGCTAGATCTCTGTGTCATGGTTTTGATTTGTTAAACCACATGTGTTCACATTATCAAGGGCTCTGTTTAGGATCAAGTGTCCCAGACAGTGAAATAGTTGTGCTTTTTCCAGACAATAATATCTTTTCTTTTGTTTTATAATCTCAAAGTACCGGATGGATATAAAAGGAGAAGCTGAGTTTGTGTGTCTCTCTGCTCAACTCTAGGGGAACTACAGCTGTGAATGGAGCAGGGTTCGGAATTGAGCGACCAGCTGAGCTTACGAAAAGTGATGATGAATATGATGCTTTCAGGAAGAGAATGATGCTTGCCTATCGCTTCAGGCCTAACCCATTGGTAACGTCTGTTTTCAGTTGATAGTCAGTGAATTTTCACCAATTTATACAGATTAATATTAACTGATCAGCACAACATGGTTAACTGTCTTGTTTCTTTTTTCTTTCCACAGAATAATCCACGGAGACCGTATTACTAATACAGAAGACTGTTTAAACAGTAGTTTATCATAACTCACATGGTAGTTTCTGCTGCTGTCACACCTCTGCTCGGTTCTGAAATGGACACTGAAAATTCAAATGTGTCTGCGAGACAGTAATGATGTTTGAAAACAGAATGAAGATTGGTAGAGCCTACCTTTCATTTGATGTTACATTCAGAAAAAATGCTTTATATTTGATCACACGTTACATTTTAATTTAATACTATAACAAAGGGGTCACATGATCAGCCTTCCGTAATGGTCTCACTCTTCAGTTTGTGTTATCATTTTGTTCCCTTCGAAATATCAGAATCCTCTGTGTAACACACGTTTAGTAATTTTAATCATTGTGCTGTGATTCATTTTTATTTACCTTCATTGTATGGTACAATGTTCACAATAAAATGACCACTTACTGAAATGTGTAGTTTTCTAACTAACTAATGTGGTGAAAATCAGCTACTGTGCTTATCTGTTTATTAACTGTTTATTAGGGAACAACTCATTCTTATTTGACAGTACACTCTTGTGCCCAGGGCAGGTATTCTTGTAGTCACTGATCATTTCATCAGTATTCATTTCAGCAGATCACCGGACAGCAGGGTTGACTAGACTCGAGCCGCCAGTGGTGAGGAAGGGTGACAGATCAGTGAAATCAGACCTTCAGTTTGCCATTCCCAAGAGAGGTTTACATGGGATAAATATAACTCTGAAATCCCAGCTCAGCAAGAGCCTCTCCCTGGCCACATCATCAATCAGAGGACACTTAAGTCATTGTGGAAGGTTTGTGGTACGGTGAGGTTTTTAGTCGGATGTCGAGATGCAATTATTGACATGGATGTCAGAAAGTGCAAAAAATTAATGTAATGGCTGTATTGCTAGATAAATAGAGATAAAAACAGCTTGAATTTTATAATGATTAACATTTTTTAAGTGAAAAGTAACAATTGTCATAATATTTGCTCATTTGTTTCAGCTATAGTCAGATGGGTTTGAAATTGGTTGGGTCATGAAGGTCATAATGGTGTGGTGTATGGGCCCTTAGGCTCAAGGTGCTCCAGCAGCACTGGGAAACAGCAGAAGAAGAAAAAAAATGGGTGTTTTTGTGTGGGGTGGCAATAAAAGGCCATGCATGTATTAGTGGGCCTCTGTCATGTTCAACTAGAGTCTGATTCATCACTTATAAAGTATATGTGCATAACACACACACACATCCATGTCTCCTGTAGTGATCCAGACAGCAGCATGTAAATACAGCTAGGTAGTATGGTTTGGGATGGCATCTGGATTTGCAGATTTGCAGTGGATTGCTGAGATTATAACAGGACTGTATCTCTAACGTTTGGCAATTAATGGACCATTTTATTTATACTAGCCTACTAATTTATCAGTTTTTAATTAATAAAGCACAGTGAACTGAATACTTCTACTGCTGTGTTACTGTGTGCTGTGCCGCTTTGAGGTTTTTGCTAATTATGGCCATTGTTCATCAACAAATGTCCACAATATAAAGATATTCTGGAGGAAATACTGGATATATTAAGAGTTATATTGCCTGCTGCTGTGAATTAAAAAATAATCACGGACATTACTAGGATCAAATTTCCTAAATAAAACTGTAACGACTGAATAAGTTTACATTCCCGTCGTTCCTCTACAGTGTGCAGAGGGGAAAAAAAAAAACTTTGATTTGACGCATTAACGTACGGGCTGTCAGTGCGAGTTGGGGGGGAGGTAAACAAGATGGCGACAACCTGAGTGGCAAGAGTAGCACGAAGAGTCAGAGAAATTAACAGATATTTTGTCAGACCCGAGTGAAATATTTGCTTCATCGAGAACGGACATACAAGGGATAAATACAACCTGCAACGGAAACAAGATTCATTTGGACCTAGGTGAGTTAGTTAGCTTGTTAACTAGCTAGCTAGCAATTTACATTGGAATCTGAGCGGCTTGCTAACCAACGCAACTCCGGTTAGCTCGCGTTAGCTGCATTCATTTGGTCTGTTCCTTCTGTGTCGGAGACTGGTTTGGGCGCTAAAGCGGATAGTGGCTTTGCTTTTTTTTTGGGTGAGCACAGTGCAGTACAGTCGCAGAACAATGCCCGTCCCCTACATTGTCCCCGATACACCGGTAAATGAGATGAAGTTGGCTAGCGCTAATCTTAACGTCAGGCAAACTTGGCTAGCTTGTGCTGGTGCTGCACAACAACCATCGTTAGCTACAGCTGTGTGACGACGTTTCGGTTATTGCCCCACAGTGGTCCACTGTCAGTTCTCATTTATAATAAATTAGTAACCACTTATTTAAAGCAAATTAATGAGTTAAAACCTGCAATGGTGGCTGAAGGCGGGCACATCGAGGAACCAGAAAGTGACAGTTTGTGATGGCAAGCTAGTTTATTCAAGCAGACTTGCTATATTAGCTTACCGGCTAGCCAACAGTTCACACTTAAAATGGTTGTTTTAATTGAGGAACTCGCATTTTAATCGTAACATCTCACTGCGTTAAATAAAATTGTGCTTCTAAAATATGCGGTTTTAGGAGGATGTAGACTTCACAGCAGAAATGTAAGTTTAACCGGTCAGGTGCTGATGTCTGGACAGATTGTTTACCAAAGAGGGCTAACTTGGTTCAGAAGCGAGCGAAAGCCATGTGTGTACTTCATTAATGTTTTAAATGGACTGTTTGTTTTCAGGCACCAGGCAGTAGGAACCGTGGTGACATGGAGGACACCTGAAGACGGTTCGACACATCGGATGGTTCAGTCGACCTCCAGGAGCCTGACTGATACCAGAGACTGGAGTGACACTGCTGCATGCTCTGGCTGTAGATCTCTGCTTGGATCCAGTCCAGCTGTCCACACTTATGTGTCTTGAGAAAACTATGCTATGCAGCATGGACCCTTGACAGAAATGCAGTGCTGCATTACCTTGAAGCAAGACTGTTTGCCTCTGCCCAAGGCTGTATGGTATTAAATTCGCATAGAGGTGATCTGAGTGAAGGAGTGGAGGACGTCACAGTAGAATCACGACTTTTCTAATTTTCGTTCGGCTGCACTTGTCATAGATGTAATTCATAATGCACAGTATAAAGCACTAATTCAGCACTGGACCCAACAGGTTTCTCACCCCTTTTTCTCCTCTTGAGTACAAAGAGCCCTAATGTTTACAGATTGGGATTGATCACCCACCTCCTCCCTCGACTCTCAGGCCTGACAACTCCATCTCCAATGTTCAGTATTTTAAAACTCATCTTTCGGAATTAAAAATCTCGGCGCAGTGCTGAAAGGTTACCAGTGGATCACCCCACACCCACAGCGGCAATCTTAGCTATTTACAAACTTTTTTTTTTGCACAGGAGCCTCTAGCTGTGGTTTTTATCGACTATCAGTCATGAGTGCCAGGGAGCTGCATCACCTTGACTATCTCAATGAAAATGAACTGGTGATGGAGATGGATACTTTCATTCACCGCATTGACTCTACAGAGGTGATCTACCAGCCACGGAGGAAGAGGGCGAAGCTGATAGGAAAGTACTTGATGGGGGATCTGCTAGGGGAGGGATCTTACGGCAAGGTGAAAGAAATGCTGGACTCAGAAACACTTTGTCGCAGAGCTGTTAAGATACTCAAGAAGAAGAAGCTAAGGAGGATTCCCAATGGAGAAGCCAATGTGAAAAAGTGAGTAACTTTCATTTTATCACAATGTTCATGAGACCAACAGTTTCATCTCTTAAACACACACACACAGCAAGTCATTCAATAGTTTAAACAGAGAACTGTTTAAATCTGCCAAGGCAGAATTGCAATAATTTCTAACTGCGTTAAAATGTCCATAGTAAAGGATTGAATTATACATCAGGATGCTGCACACTGTCCATTTTATACATGTCAGTCATTGTCAGCATTTTGCAGTAATCCAATTCTACAATAGTCACATAGACCGGAAACCTGATTAACTTAATTGAGTTGGAAAAAGAAACTTGGTCAGAGCAGCAAGTTTATTTCTAGAGAAACCGCTTCAGAATTTCTTCTTGTAGTCAGTCTTTAGGTTTTATTAACAAACCTAAAAAAAAAAATCATGCTAAATACATAACGGAAGCCAAATTTCACAGTTGCATGGATAGGGACGTACACTGTAGTTGTTTCATATTTTCTGGAGTCTGTTTTGTCTCTCTGTGATTTGGCTGTCATGACTATGTATTCTCCGACTTTGGAGCGTCCTCCGTTTCCTGATGAGCATCAGAAGCTTTAATCACAGCAGTATTATTAAATACTATTCCAGCCCTTTCGCCGAGGGCCTGGGCTAATTATAGAGTAAGATTTAGAAAACTGTTGGAATCAGTTCACACAGAGAGAAAGAAGAGCTGCAAGATGCTTTTAGGTTACAGTCAGAGCAGCAGCAAAAGAACAATGTATTTGGTGACACCTCTGTAAGAACCATTTTGCTGAGATCGTAGAAGAGTTGAAGAGTTTGTCTCAGAAAAGCTGTAAGTTGAGGAGTGTCACAATACCACTTCTGCTTGTTATGAGATGGGATTAAAAGCAACTGTCGTCATATCAACATCAGTAGTTCAGAAGCGCTTTGAGAACATTAGCTGCCCAATCCAGTGTACTTCAGGTCACGATAAAATATGTGCTGCATTACATAAAGAGTTAAATTTGCCAAGTTTTTCCTGGAATAAATCTCAAGTGCGTTTGTTTCTTGAGGACGATGACAGACAAAAGCAGCTGCAGACATATCCTGTGTAGACGGGATGCAAGAGAGTGCAAAGACACAGCTTTAGCAGCATTTTAGCATCAGTGACATTACTACTTTATTGTCTACGTTACCAGCAAACAGTACGCACTAAAGTAATCATGTTACTCCTGAATCTTTACATTGTTGATGGCACATTACTATGCGTAATATGTGTTGAATATGTTACTGGGGAAACTCTGACACTGTCACCTGGAAAAAGGCTGCTTTAATATCAAATAAAAACAAAGGATTGCAAATCGGAAACCACATAGCTCACATGACAGCTTGGTTATTCTGGTAGAGTACATGTCCAAATCCTAAAACCCGACTAATGTTGTTAATGATCTTGGAAAATGCGACATTTGTAAGAAGGTCTAATTTCTTATCCCTAATGTGATATGCTCTTTACAGGACCTTCAAATTCAAATTACAGAATATTGTAATAATAATAATGATAATATTCCATATGTGCACATTTAAAGTGTGCATGTAAACGTGCTTAATAATTCTCCATCTTGATGTTTGTGAGTGGGCAAACCTAACGATTGTACAGTGTTTGTGTTACCTGACAGACAAAACAGTTTTGCAAAGACGACTTGTTAAAAAAATCACCCATCTTCACCTGAACAGAGCTGATAGAAATTGATCACCATATAGTCAGGATGCCTGTAGTAATTTCTTAATTAAGGGAGGTGAACATTTGTCTATTTGTGTATATGTAGAGTAGTGATAAAAGGGCTTATATGTCGCCATGTAGTGCCAGTGCCACCGACCTTTTCTTAGTGTTACTGATGTACGGTTGATGACGTATCATAGCACTTCATACCCTTTGTTGTTTAATCGTGAAGTTGTCCTAAATATCATTACTATCATAACTGCATTAAGTATACTTCTCCCGTGTTACTGTGTGGTTGATCTGAATGTCACTGGTTATGACTTTGTGTTAATGAGATTACAGCAGTGTCCCTCGATGTGTGAAATTGGATGTTCTGTGTTCTCCATGTCTCTTTCTGCATCCCTCTTACTTGACTGAGGCCGTACGTTTTCCGGCCTGAGGAAGCCGGGTGCTTGAGCCTGGAAAGGCCCGCCTGTGCATGGATGCCATAGTGTAGCCCCTAGCCTCTTCATTCAGAGTCTGTTCAGCATTCCTGTCTGACAAACACTTCCTGCTTTTACATCGTTGCCATAGGGACGGGCATGCTCATGCTGGCATTGATTGAGCAATGCTGCTCCTGTTTCTACGGTAACATGCAGGGAATGCCGTGCCCCTTTCTGGAATGACAGGAGCGCACATAGACGCTCACCGCATACCTGCAACTGGACAGGCTCTAGACCAGCCCAGTAGACGCAGATTTTGATCATTTGTTTACGTTCCCGCAGTGTGCCAGAGTTGCTGCTGTTAACGCTGAGTGTTGAAATCCTTTCAGCTCTGCAGCCTGCGGGCCTTGAATGCACAAGGTCCGTCGTGACACATTTGAACTTGCACTGCGGATGGACTGCAGCAGTCTCAGTGAGCTTTCAGTGGCAGCCCTGCCTCCGGTTTATGACTTTGTTTTATGGAAATAAGCTGTGATGTTGATGCGGTGTGGTTTGCTACATTTCAGATGTGTCATCTGGGCAGACACTGTGTTACATGAAGTGAGGTTTTTACTTCACCCTACTGTGTTTTGATCATATCGCTGGTGTACGTGTGCTTGAGGCAGCTGTGTATTTTTTTTTTTTTTTTATACCAGTGCACTGATGCAGTAACTGCTGCCGTGTGTCTGTGTGAAGGAGACGCTGACTAGGCCCAGAATATCCATTTGTCAGTAGTAAGGTAGTGTATAAGGCAGCTCATAAACTGCACTGTAATAAGAATTTTTTCTAGTGAGAAGATGGATGATGTCTCAGCACTGTAGGAGCCGAGAGAGTTTTATTTATTTTAGGAACAGGCACACCCCCTTTACAGCTTTGACCTGTTATTAAGTGATACATTAAATCACTTGAACTACCAGGAATGGGAGGCAAGGAGAAGATCTGTTCAAAGCATCAACATTATTATATTGTACAACTTTAAATATATTTGTTATAAACTGACCTTGTTAAACATTACTTGGTCTGCAACAAATGTGCAGCATTTTAATTGAATGGAAAGACGAATGGGGCCGTCATGATGTCTGGCACAGCTGTGGTGATGCTACTAAATGAAATGCCATGGCAGAGGAAAGTAATCCAGATAGTTTGTAATCTTTCCAGTACACAACATTTAGAGTTTTACGTCAGTAGGCTTTGCATTAATACAGAAGATATATCTACTCCACTGAAGTGTGAAGCATGGCTGGCAGTTAGGCTGACTTGGCGTCACAAAATTACCGGAAAGTTTACGCAGGAAAGTGCAATAAGTTAAGGTGATCGCTGCTTATTAAAACACATTCATGAAGGTCTTATGGGACAGTGTTTACTATGCATCAGTGAGACATATAAAATGTCTTCACTCTTATTAAAACATCCAGATATAAAGTTGTACTGCTCATATTACCTCAAGAATTGGATTTTTAGCCGAATATTTTCTGGATAAAAAATCCCAAGAATTCCACCTCTAATTGTCAGGAAAAAAAAATCCTTGTATTTCCTGTGTGTGTGTAGATCTGGATTGTTTGCCTAGGGGAGTCTGTGGCTCGTATTTTCTGCTCTTCCCATCCGGATCCAGATTCATTAGCGTCCCCCCCCCCTCACAGCTCTTTGATAAATGTTGAGTCTCCAGGGGTTTTGCCATCCTTGTGATTTAAACATCTCTTCCATGTGTAGCGAAGTGAGGTTATCTGTCTTTATAATGGGACGGGTGTAATTCATTGCCACTGCACCCCGTCCACCAGGCTGTTTTTGGTCTGTAAATTCCTGCTGGAGTTGGGTTGCACATTACTTCAGATGTTACCAAGTTCCAGACACACCTAAATCAAGTCTTATAGTGTCATTCTTTCAGATCTGTTAATCACATTTTAGTACAGTCCTTCATCTTGTTTTTCCACTTAATTTAATGGCTTAATTTTCAATAATTTCAGAAAATTAACTGAGTTGCTAGCATGTCGTTCCCCTGCTCAGCAGCGTATTATACCAATAATACACTTGTGCTTGTGCTAAACAGTGGAATATTAGTGCCTGTGTGCTGATGTATGGTACTTGGCCTTTAGCCTACGTTCGGAGCAGGCATGCCACAGTATTAGATTATTTAACACTCCCCCTAATATATACTGTATTTTCTTTCCTAATGTTTCCCATGTCCTTTCTTCTTATGCCCATTTATAGGGAGATTCAGCTGCTAAGGAGACTCCAACACAAGAATGTGATTCAGTTGGTGGACGTGCTCTACAACGAAGAGAAGCAGAAAATATATCCTTAAGCTGCGAAATGAGTGTATATGTATTGATTTTTGTAATGAATGGTTTTATATAGTTAAGTGTTGGTGAATGCCAGAATAGTGTTTTGTAATTTGCTCACGTCACCAAAAGATCTATTTGTTCAGTTCGGCCAATTCCCTTGACTCCCGTCTTACGTATATGGTGATGGAGTATTGCGTTTGTGGGATGCAAGAAATGCTGGACAGCGTCCCAGAGAAAAGGTTTCCAGTATTTCAAGCTCACGGGTGAGTCTCTCTTTCTCTCCACCTCTCCCCTTTCTCTGAGTCTTTCTGCTATATTTAGACTGAGCCCCTCTGCAACCGCTGCTCCAGGCCTAAGTTTAGATCCGAGACTGCGGGGCTGCTACTGTTAAAATAGCTGTTCATAGATTGTGTGAATGTTTCGTCACTGCCAGAAAGCCACTGAAGCAAAAAGGTGATGTGTGACGAAGCTTTATCTGACCACAGTGATAAACAGCTTGATGTGTTTATAGTATACGTCCACTCCTCTTTTAATTATGTTAATAAATACCTCTGGTTTTCTATTGTTGTTGCGTTTACAGGTACTTTTGCCAACTCTTAGATGGCCTTGAATATTTGCACAGCCAGGGAATAGTTCACAAAGACATTAAACCAGGGAATCTGCTGCTGACCACAGACGGAGCACTTAAAATCTCTGACCTGGGAGTAGCAGAGGTGAGTTCAGAACGCCTTACCATACAGTAAACCAAATTTTAATGTTTGATGTACCAAAATGTAGAAATACTGCTGATTATACTGTTTGAAATAAATGTTAACATTTCTGTAGATCGTCTTTCATGTGGAGTTTCATTTCTTTTAGATCACTAAAATTCATGTACATTTTATCACCTCTACTGTATTTTTCAGGCCCTTCACCCATTTGCAGAGGATGACACATGTCGTACCAGTCAGGGCTCTCCTGCCTTTCAGCCTCCAGAGATTGCCAACGGACTGGACACCTTTTCAGGGTTTAAAGTGGACATTTGGTCTGCTGGAGTAACACTGTGAGTGACACTCTATTCGCTTTTGTCTATGTTTAGCATACCCTTTCACTGTTGCCTGCCTCTAAGGTTCTTTAACAGTCTTTTCTGCTACTACTACTACTGACTCCGGCTTTCTTCCTTTTAGATACAACATTACAACAAGTCTGTATCCATTTGAGGGAGACAACATCTATAAGCTATTTGAGAACATTGGAAAAGGAGACTACACTATACCTGAAGAGTGTGGACCCCTCTTGTCGGACCTGCTGCAAGGTTAGTTTTGTTTACTGGTAAATCTCTTAACCTTTAGCTGAAATGACATTTCCTCATTTAGGTGTTTGCGTGGCTACGTGCCTACACAGTAGGAGCTGGAAAGAGCTTTGCAATGGGATTGTTCAGGCATCTAGCGAGAGTAATGAATCTGTCTGCCAGTTGCTGTGTGATCTTTTAAGTGCGTCCAGTAGATGGTGCTGTGACATTGAAAGTCAGCGTGACTTCTCAGCATGGAGGCTTCCTCCAAACTGTAGAAATCCCTCCAGCTGTTGACGTAGTTTCCATTGATCTGGAGCCAGCAGCGGAATACTAAACACAACAGGCTTTGCTTCTCCCGAGTGGAATGCTGCAATGCTTCAACCCCTTGTAAAAATAAGGAAGAGTCAAGAGTATTTCTATACTGAAACACATGATCGGTTGTATAGTAGCGAACTAACCGCCTGTGAAATCCAAGAAGAATGTTGGGAAGATTATGTTTGTACCAAGCAATGAAGCCCTTCGACGGAGGCTGAGTGCTTACGTAGTAGTCAAGGCTATTATCCAGCTTTGCACTCGATGTCCTTTTATGGAAATGTAGCCTCTACACATGCGTACCTTACGTCCGGGGTTTTTTACCTCTATATTTAAAATGACTTGCTACAAAACAGACGTATTTTTAATAATAAAGCGAAGTCAAAGCAAATGTTTTACAAAGTGCAGGGAAAAATCTCCCTTATTTTGTTGCTGTTGTAAAACACTTCCAGCCTATATCTCCCATTTTGTGCAAGCCTGTGACGTCTGTGCGATGACGCAGCACCTGAGAGATAGTCAGTCCATAATTACATGGTCTAAAATAAGACCAGTGCCACAAAAGGTGTCCTTCAGCAGCCGCAGCACTACTATCAGCACTCTGCATGCTACCCTTTTCTGCATACTGCGAGACAATTATACTGTTAGGGTGGGCACTGCATCACTTCTGCCTTATCACACTGACATTCTTCTTTTCCGACAGATTCACCCTACATTATAATTATGGGCACAAAATCTTGATTACATTCGTACAGCTCTTACGCTGCTAACATTGATGTTTCCTTAATCTGCCTCACTGACTCCTTAAGCTGCGCAGGGCGGTTTGGCATACAGTGATGAATGAGATTATTACTGCCATTAATTAATGTTCCTTGAAGGAGTTTGTCGTCGGTCTGCCCAGTAGCCCTCCCCTCATTGCGGTGGCCTCCCATCTGTTTATGTTGAACGCTTCATAGAGATGTGAGCCAAGAATTCATTCACGATAGTTGTGATTAAATTCACCGTTTCCATTTGTGTTTTTCAGGAATGCTTGAGTATGATCCTGCAAAGAGGTTTTCCATACAGAACATAAGACAACACAAGTGAGTCATTTAATGTGTAGCATTTGTCGTGTATCCCAAATCAGTTGTAGTAATATTAGTTGCAAATTTCTACTAAAAAGATGTATGGGACTTTGACACGGCAGAAGAAACATAATTATAAGCTAAAGCTAAAGTCTGTAATTTACATGCCTTCCCTCCCCTCTCCCAACCATGCCAGCTGGGTGCGGAAGAAACACCCCCCGTCTGAGGCCCCTGTACCCATCCCTGCCAACGCAGAGAGCAGGGACCCTTGGCGGAGTATGACGGTGGTGCCCTACCTGGAGGATTTGCACGGCTACACGGAGGAGGACGATGATGAGCTCTACGATGGAGAGGATGAGATCATATACACTCAGGACTTCACAGTGCCAGGTAACTCTGAGTTTAAAAGTGTTTCCAGTACTGTGCAGTAAGAGAGGCAGTGATTAGTAAATGTCCTCTTTTAGCTCATTTACAATTTTTCTTCTATTCAGATGGTGAGTTTCTATTTGTCTGTCGTCTCACTAGCTACTTCCTCAACATAGAGGACAGCAATGATTTATCGTCCTTTGAAATGCAACGCTGAAAATGTCATTACAGTATTCTGCATCAAACCACTTCCTTCTGTCAAAATGTGGCTACAAAATGAGACGTAGACTTCTACATAACCCACACTAAGTTGCGACCTGTGACTAAAAGTCAAAGACACCATATCTAATGCAGCATCAGCTATAAAGCACCTGTGGACATTTAGTTTAACACGTTTTAGTGTGGGTTTTTGGTCTCGGGCCCCAACTAGGTTTTTCATGTGTTTATGTGAAAATCTTTGGATTCTGTGTTAGACTCAAGGGGATGTAATTATCAGACAGTGTTTGTAAAAGAGCTTCCCTAAGCATTTATATTTATTTCAGTCCCACATGACTAAAATTGAAACTCATTTCTTCATTTTACTAGTACTGCAGCACATCGAGGTCAGTAAAGGCCCCTGGGTTTCATAATGCAGTTAGTCAGTGTACAAATGACAAGAAATTAATTATGTAATGTGGCCTGATAACCAAACTAAATTTAAATAAAGAAATCAAATTACAATAAATAAAAACGAAGATTAAAGGTTTTAATGTATTTATTCAGTCTGACATCGTGTTCATGTTGGACTTTTTAGGAGCTAAAGTTGTTAAAGGATTGAATTCATTTTCACACTGATCGGAGAGTTTAAAGGTTGTCTGTATGACCTTTAAAAAGCACCACACCTGCATCAGTCTGATTCATTCGGTTCCGGTTTTCATGAATTAAATTCATGTAGAAAGACCACATATCCATTTTAAAACCAACCTACCAAGGTCTGGTCGGTTAACCTTTTCCTCGACAGACGTTTTGACTTGCAACATCAGTAAAGCATTAAGTGTATTAATGATAGCTGCATTCCACGTAGGGAGGTCCTGGCTTACTGGGGCGCTTGATAGAGCTGAGCCATCATTAATTCAGCCTGTGGTTTCCCTACTGTGTCGAGTTCAGTTTTAGAAAATGCTGAGATGTTCCTATTAATTAACTGTGTGCCAACTTTAACCCATTGTTGACACACTTTGGATTGAAGAGATACGACAGCATCTTTTATACTGAACTCAGCTCTCTCCCCAGTTCTTCCTTTGTCATTTTCACCCCCAGAATCTGGATCCTTTATCTGTTGCCAGGCAACAGCCGGTAATAATAAATGCGGTAGTCAGTGTCGGGTATCTAGAAGTGGTGCCCCACATAAAAAGCAAATGGAGCTGCAGAATGTGAATGAAGTGATCTAAAAATAGTCAAGTTGAAATGGTTTAGTGGGAGTATGAATGGTTTTCACTCCCACACACACACACGAACCACTGGATGCTTGGATGCTGGTTATGAATGAAAGAATAGTGTGTAGTATGGTAAATTAAACAAATGTTTGACCTGGTGTTTCTCTTTAGCAGTAACTACATCTCTAATCCACTCTGCGTTATTTTCTGCTGCGTGAGAAATCTGCTACAAATGCGGATATAAACACGTCTGCACTTGAACGAGCCTGTTATGGTTGACCCTGTTTTTGACTTGCTGAATTTCCTGTTGTACCATTTCTCATGGTTACCTGACATTTGAATCTTAAAAAAAAAATAGCACGTTACCTTCCGTCTTATTGTGCTTGTTTGAAGATTTTGTATTAAACCTAATGCGTTTATTTTTAGGACAAGTGGCCGAAGAGGATCAAGATATGGGGAACGTAGACCACAGTCCCACTGTAGCCAAGCCAGTTTGTGTGAACGGGACGGACGGAGGGTCTCTGAACAGCAAGGCCAAAGCCGAACGGCGATCCTCCTCTTCGTCCAACCCCTCACGTAAAGGAGTCTCCACAGCCAGCAAAATTCGCAAGCTCTCCACCTGCAAACAGCAATGACCCCTCTCCTCAAGCTCCATCAACACCAGCCCACATGGTGAGTGTGTAGACGGTTCACAGAAGCTTCTCAGGGACGCCATTTTATGAAGTAGGAAAAAGATAAACTCTTTAAGAGAACAGGCGCCGCAGATCCAGATAAAAGGTAGGAGATATGAGATTGTGTTTGAACAGAATGAGACGTAGAGGGGAGAATCGGGCAGGAGGAGGTGGAGGACTGGAAGAGGAAATCAGGGAGGGGAGTGAGAGAGTCTGTGTTGATATTCAGCAAGCGGCGCTCTGACTCACCATCGCTCCCCAGGCAAACACATGGGCGTTTTCCTATACAGTCACAAAAACTAAATCTGGACAAGTCCTGTCTTGGTGCACCTCTTTTCTGCCTGGATTATCTACATTGGAGCCTTTCAAGGCTTCGTCTGTGCCCCTCATTCAGTTGAAGTGGGGCAGATTTTTGCTGCATGCGTACACATAAATTTAACAGGTTGTCCTCTTCTTTTTCCAGTTACCACCCACAGCTGCTCTTTCTGTCTTCCTGCACATACAAACCACTCACAGCGCGAGGCTGTTTGTCATGGGTGCAGTGCAGAAGAGATGCTGTGTATTAATTTGTTCAGGCGATGACTCACCCTGCATGAGATAAAGTGGGCTGTGAGATGTTTGTCTCTCTCTTTCTCGCCCTGTGGGTTGAGTCTTTCTGCATTAGCAGCACCAATTAGTACTTGTCTTGTGACAATCCTGCCATACTATTCAGTTTTATGTCAGGGAAGCGTGTTATTTTGTCAAAGTATGCCTGTTACATTTCGACGTTTCTCTCTGTCCCCATCAGGTGGGTCTGCCCTCGTACTTCTGTGTCCGGAGTCCTCACAGTTGTGACAGAAACCTGCTGAAGTTAATGTCCCCATACCTCCTTGGACCACCGGCCCGCAGAGTCCCTTGAAGATGCGGTATAAGTGACGAGGAGGAGGAGGACAGCATGAAATGTTCTTTTTGCTCTGAGACTGAGGCACTGGCTGCGAAGATGGTGTTTATTTTGGCTCCTTTCAACTTGTGTCATCCAGTTCTGTCCTCTTGTCATTACTTCTCCTCTCTATCCCGTCATCCTCTTCTGAGGGCCAAGCGTTGCACCGGACATTACAGACACCATCACCCCTGTCCCTCCCCATCCACCCCTCCACCTTCTGTTTCATTGACTACCTTTGTTTTTACAGAACCCTAATGGCAGTTTTTAAGACACATTGTGATGTGTAAAAATTAAAAAGGAGAAAAAAAAAAGTTATGAATAATTCTGTATTTAAATCTATGATGAGAATAATTATGATAGTACTACCACCAACATACAAACTGCATGCTGTACAGAGCTGGAAGAAAGGGAAAGTGCTTGGTTTGTGGAGAGACTGAAGCCTTGAGATCCACCGCTGACCTGTTGGGGATTTTTGATTTTCATTTAGGAGTTATTTTTTTTCTTTTACCAATGAATATTTTTTAATTATTATTTATATAAAATATGTCCCAACCAGGCTGTTTTGTTTGATGATCCTTTCTATTTAAGTTTTACTGGAGAATATTTTTATAATTCAATACAGCCCACTGGTGTATGCCCAGTTCACTTGTCCTTGACAAGGTTGTCCCCTGATAGGCATAGTGCGCTCGTATCCCTCTGATGTCTGCAACCATTTTGTAGTCGGAGCCGATGCTGCTTAGTTGCAGGTGGTGTACCGTAACAATCGCCAGTCGGCCTGTTTTCCAATGATGCTTTCTTTGTCGTGCCGATCACATCAGCGGGAGCCCTGCCCCCCCCTCTTACGCAGCCAGGCCCATCATCAGCTCCTCACTGGGAATAGATCAGAGAGCAGGTGAGTCACTACTGTGAGGGAGGGAGAGAGAGAGAGAGAGAGAGAGAGAGAGTAGAGCTTCCCACATCAGCAAGGTCGATGGGGAGGTTCTCTGTCCGGTGAGACGCACAGTGTGATGAGCGAAGGGACGTCTGGAGGCTGAAGAACATTTCAGCAGTATTAGTACGTGAGAACACACTTCAGGTTTCTGTTCTCATGGTAATGATTCTGCTGTTCTGACGGTTTCACAGTGGACATGAATCACATTACAACAGCAAAAAGTCATGGGTGTGGGTGTCATTCATTTTTTTTTATTATTTAAAAAATAGCTTTCAGCCCAGATTGCCTCAGTTGGTCCCACAAGGTCTAACTAAAAGGTCAAAGGATGAAAGACTTGAATTGTCCACACTTCTTATTTCACAATAAAGCAGATGGTTCTCTGCCGATGAGCACAAAGATGTGAATTTTATGAGACACTGAAGCTCCAACACAAGTCTGCGTTTAAAGAAAAGGGACACGCTGTACCTGCCGTCACAGTTTCCCAGGTGATAATCCTCATCGCACATGCAGCTATGCTCTCAGGTTGAAGAGATGCTATTTCACATGTAAGTTGAAGAAATGAGTACACTTTGACGAGAGCGGAAAGCTGTTCAGTCTGAGATCTCTTGACACTAAAAGAACACTGAAGTCATCTCCAGATTAGAGCTGCAATGATTAGTTAATGGTTTTTAGTGAAATAACCATTTATCAATCAAAAACATCCTCCAGCTGCTGCTTCCCTATTGTTATAGCTTAAATCTCTCTAGTTAATGCATTGGCTGAGTGGACAAGGTGTTACATTTAAAGCTGAGAAGGAGAATGTATTTTTTGTCCTTGGGGGGGAAAAAAATAAAATAGAATAGACCGCTCAGCAGTATTAGGGTCATGAGGTTGAAAAAGATTGACTGGAACTGAATTAATCAACAGCGCTCAGATTGTTCAACAGTTTTCTAATTCCTCTGTCTTAATCTAAGCTATGTGTGTGTGTACCAAGCTGAAATAACTTGAATTTAATATCTTTTAAGTTCTGATGATAAATTTAATAGCTCCTGATCTTCACACAGACCTTTAAAACAAAGCAGTTTAGCTGCTCATACAGTTCACTAATCAGTCCACTCTGATTTTTATATTACAAAAAGTGAAACGTATAAAAACAAACCTAAACCTAAGGTACTTAAGAGCTTTTTGTGGTGCATTCAGCAGCATCTCAAAGTCGACCTCTGTGGTCACTGAGCCCTGTCAAACAATAAATAAATAAAAGCTCTGAGACGAGGCCATTGAATCACCAATCACTGAGACAATTTGGGACATTTGTGATTAAACAGCTAACCCAGTTAATAAATAAAGAACATTTTAACTATAGGTTTCTGGTCAAACCTGACATGAATACTCCATATACTCTGTATTTTATATCAAAGTCTGCAAATCCTGCAAAAATCAAAATGCATAAATGTACATTCTCACTTTCCCATCTCAACAGATTGCAATCTTTAATGTTAAACACGAGCAACACATGTATTTGCAAGTATTTTCAACTGGATATGAATGAGCGTTGTGTATTTATTGTCTTAACAGTGGAGCTGTGGGCATTTAAGAATTGGCTTCACCAGGCTTTCGTGGTAGGATCACTTCACTGTAGGTGTTTCTCTCTTCTGAGGATCTGTTGACAGTAAAAATATAGAGTATCACCACATTTTTTTATTTTTTTTATTTTGTAATACACTTATTTCTCTTTCCGCTAGGATTCAGTTTCAGCTTCCACATTTCACAGCGTCAACTCTCTTGTCACCGCGCCGTCTGTCTAAAAGCCTGAGAGGCTCCTGTGTCATCCACGGTAAGTATCAACTGTCAGTCTTCCCTCAGCAGAGTCACAGCAACACGAGCCCACGGAAGCTCCTGGATACCGCCTCCTTCATTATGAGGACATAACGGGGACAGATGACTAACGAAAATATGAGCAGAAAAACACTTGATGCACTCACTGCCACTGCTGAGCTGATGCCGGTTATTCCATCTGTTTTGCTTCATGATGTAGGGTGTTATCTCAGGATCTGCTGATGCAGTGTTCATGAAAGAGAGGGCTGCTGAAGAATTGTTTTTTCTTTAACACGGTCAGCATTATCATATACCCTCGTGATGATCGAGACAAGAAGGACACTTGAGGAGGATGTGGTTTTAAAATGAGAGGAACGGGTGACAAACACCATCCTTGTCTTTCTTCCCATCAAAGTGCTTTTTGTTTTAAAGGTAAAACTGTACAGTATTCACAGACACGTTGTTTGGACCTACAGTAGCATGCCAAAAATTCACAGTTAAGTCTGAAAAATATTTAAGTTCTCTAATGAAGGGTGTATATTTTCATGGTTGTGTAATGAGTGCGTTTGAGTTTAAGAACCACTACCAATAGAAAGGGGCTTCACATGTCGTCACAGTGGCAGTTTAGGTCTGAATGGAAATACTGGGATCGACCGTTCATCGAGAAGGTAGTTCTGATGCAGAATGTGACAACGTAGCTAACACATGTTTGAACTGGACCTTTGTGTCAGGTTGTGTAGTCTCTTGACAATGAGTCTGAAATAAAGTGATAAACATGGCGTAGTTAACTGATTATATGGGGCTGAATCCAGGCGAGGTTGTGTGAGACACGGTGAGCACGCGTTCCGATCCTCCCTGGCCGAGCTTCTCTGCGCTCCGCAGGCCGCTGTAAAGCCTCTCTTCCACCGACACGACCAGCTTGTCTGTCAGACTGCTCTCTGCCTGCAGGGCAACCTCTGATAAGATGGCTTGACTGCTGTTGTTGTTCCTGTTGTCCACTCTCGGATCCATGTGGGCTGTTTGTGCAGTCACGGCGCTCGTTGTGCTTTCTGTGTCCTTGTCTGAAGAGTCTTGGCAGCCCTCAGCCTCACCAGTCGAGCCCGCACAACTGGAGCTGCTTTTTGTTGTGTCTGTTTCTTCAGATGTTTTGTAGGTCACACTTTCTGCGGCGTCCCCTTCAGCAATCTCGCTTGACGGATCTTTGCTCTCTCTGGCTGCCTCCTCAGAAGCCGCAACCTCACTGGCTTCTTCATCTGCAGCGCTCGCTATGCGTGAGAGGGTGCTGTGATACCTGGTGTCCAGAGGGTAGCCGGCACTGTCACCCCTCCTCAGCGGAGTAAACCTCTGCCTCTCCAAAGACGGGGAGTACCTCCCCCCAGAGCTCGACCCTGGGTCACTGTATTGCTTATGTCTTTGCCACTGTTTCCGGAGGTGAACTCTGGACCGGTGCCTGGAGCGTAACGGGGATTCTTGCTGGTCGAACCGTGGGTCATGGCGAAGGAACTCGTTGAAGAGAGCGTCTGTCTTCTCATCGATGCTGTAGTCGCGGCGGCGGAGGCGAGGTCGGTGAGGACTAGAGGGCTGCGGGATTGGCTTCATCAGTGGAGACATCAGCTGTGATTCTGGAGCTTTCTGAGGATGGAGGGATTTCAGAAGTTGGAATGGTTCTTGAAGGACGAGAGACTGGCTCCCAGTTTTAGATTTCTCCTTTAGTTTCTCATCTTTCTCTGTGCGGTCTGTCATCTCGTCCTCCAGCTCCTCTTGAAAGAGCTTGGCCTCGACGCTCTCGCACACTGAACCTTTTCTTCCAGAGCTGGTGAAAAACAGCCTCCTCTCAGATGCGGTCTTCCCTCGAGGGGCTCCAGGAATCCCGAACAGCCTCATCTCCTCTGGCGCCCTGGATGGTGCTTCGATTGAGGCGTAGCCACTGTCCATTTGAAGGAGCTTCCTGTTTCCCCCCTCACCCTCTGCCCCGGCTCCACTTCCCATCTCGCTGTCTAAACCTGGTGACCCTCTGGCTCCTCCCTCCAATGCCTCTCCCTCCCCTTCCCCTTCAGGCTCATCATCCAGGTCTTGGGACAAGCAGCTGTCCAGGCCAGGACGAGCACCTGCACCACCAAGGGATGAGATGCTGTCTGCATCACTGCGGATGGACTCTCTATCTGTGCTGCTCTGGTCTGAGGAGGCGTATTGCTCCAAAGAGGCTCTCAAGCTCCAAATGTCTTTGTACAGGGAAGGAGGGGCCTCTAAGCTCTCCTGGCGAACCATGAAGGAAAAAGATGAGCCTGAGTCAGTCCTTTGTCTGGCTTCCGCTCCAAACACCACCTCATCTCCATCCTCCGCGTCGGCCTCATTCTTTTTCCTCACATCAGGCATCCTGCTATCTGGCGTTGTGTCTTCAGTTTTCCTTAACATGTCTTCAGACCTTTCCTGAATGGCAGCTTCTTGTTGTACCGCAAACAAGTCGTCATCGTCCGTCGATACTGGCCCATCTCCTGCTGCCTCTGTTTTTGTAACGACTCCAAATGCTGTCTCTTTGTCTGCTCCATTGACCGTTCCCTCCTCTTGCCTCAAGGCATGGCAACCCTCTGATGCCGAACAGAGTTCTTCTCTTCTCCTGGCGGCGCTGCTGCCACCTACCTGCACCATGGTCTCCAGTTTTAGCCTGCATTGACAGACAACAATCAGTACAACAGGAACTCTGGAAATTAGATGGTGTAAGTCACGGGGCTGTGGGCAGCGGTGTACCTGCTAAGGAAGACTGGAGACGTGGGCGTCATTTCCGACTGAGACAGAGACTCTGCAGAGAGGGACTGGAGGCCGCTGCTCTGGAGAGGAGTGTGTGAAAATGATTCAATGGCCTCATCTCGGAGAGGAGAGGAGTCATCTTCAGTGTGATCTGTGGTTTCACTTGCTGCTCTCTGTCTCTGAAAGGGCCTCCTCTTGGGGGAACCTGGTAGAAATTCACATGAAAACAAATCTATCTAGATGTATTTTACCTTTTATTCTACCACCGGTTCACCCACTAACCAGATTTGACTCATCCATTTAAGACGTGTATGCAAACCTTTGGCATCTAGACTGGCGGCCCGGTGACTGGTGTCAAACTTCCACCTCCTGAAGTAAGGCCCGGCTCCCTCCAGGCTGGCGTGGCGACGCAGTTTAGAAAAGAAATGCAGAACTGAAGTCTGCCCTGGAGCTTGGGTGGACTCTCCTCTCAGCCCCCTCTCGCTCTCGGCCTCTCCCCTGTCCCCGATAGCCTCCATCTGACGGAAGAGATAGAGGGAGGGGAGCACGGAGGGAGGGAGGTGATGGCACATTAAGGAAGGGGTTGCGGCGGATGAGCTTGAGATGAATCGTGACGAGCAGAGGCAAAGCCCTCGGGGGACAGCATTTTGTCATTTTGTCACTCAGCTGCAGAGATGACTGATGTCACAGTGCATCTGTAGGTTAGAGCCTGTGGCAGCTGCTTTTCACAGCTCTGGTACAAGCAGACGAATCTGCACTGAAGAATCTATCTGTATTTCTGGCCAAATGGTGTGAATGCAGCTGCAGTTTCACGGTAAAAAAAAACAATAATAGTTGGTTTAAACTATTCTGTGTGAACTTAAAATGATCACTTCCCCACGTTGAGGAAGCGATAAAACAAGTCTAGAGTTTATGGGCCATGCTAGCAGCTCTGCAAACCTACACAGAAACTTTAGGATCAGATGCTCACAAAGCACAAAGCTAGGAACTTTTACTGACACACAAAATTGGAAATCAGGCTAAACTCACTGTCTGGGACCGTGTGTGCTGTGGTTTCATGGCCGATGAAGACTGCCTGGGCCCCTGGTCCAGGACGATGGAGTGGTGTGGGTCTCCTGGCAGACCTCCGCTGAGGCTCTGTCCCATCCATTCAGAGATTCTTCTCTCAGCGGGCTAGAGAAGGAAAATAATGTGGGTTATCTGTGAGAGAGGAATTTTGTATTTCAACACCAGGTGATTTCTAAACTTTGCACTACTGAGTTACCTGGTAGATGGTGAGGGGTAGTTTTGGAGCTGTAGTCTCGCTGATGTTGATGGTGCTGCTCTCTGTTGAATCACACTCCATGATGGTGAGTATCTTCAGGTCACACGGGGCTGGAGGCAGGTGAAGGTGGGTCAGCCGGGCCTTCTTCAGGTGGTGGAAGTCTCCTTCGGTCAGGGTATACCTGAGAATGAGGATGAATTATCTGATCCAATTCCACCTAACAGCTCATCCAAGTAATAGTCGGAAGAAATAAAAGAACAATACCTGCGACCTTTGTCCTGAGTCGTCTTCTCCTGTTCGTAAAGTGCAGATTCGTTGAAGGAGACTCTGCGGCCAGTAGACCCAGTGGAGACAAATCGTTCAGACTCGCCATCGTGACAGCTCGATGCTGAGAGAGCGTCTGATTCATCCAGACGAATGGTGATTTCTGGGTGACAAAGGTGACAAGGACACATCAACAGAGAGAAATGATGGTGTCAATGATGAAAGCGAACCAAAATAGATGTATATATGAACTTACAAAAAACACTCTCTGACCTTGTGTGGGCTGAGAATCCTCAGCATAAGTGGTGTTTGTCTTCTCAGGGTCATCGCTCGCTCTGAAAGAGGAAAATGAGTTTTACTCTCTGTGCTCTTTCACAGAAGCAAAAATGCCTCGTCACGTCTCAGCTTTCCATTTCATATCCAGTGCAGCTTTAATCCAGCGCTGCCATAATCACATTGGGCCCTGTAATCCCCGTTCATTTCCAGGCAAGCCTGACCGGCGTAACTCAGCCGGCAGCACCCACCTGGAGTAGCGTCGTCCACCCATGCAGCAGCGGTGACAGAAGAGGAGCAGCAGGGAGAGCAGGACCAGCGTCCCCCCGGCAAAAACACTCAGCAGCACCAACAGTAGCACATAGTTCTCCACCTGGCCGGCCGACACGGGCACGTCCTGATGGCATGCAACCATGAAAAGAGGTTAGCGCTACGTTCAGTTAGTGGCTGCACACTTCACTGCATTTCAGAGGATAATTGAGTCAGTGAAAAAAAAGATACAACACTGAAATGCTATATAATATAAAACAATCAGACATTATAACAACATTTGTGGGACAACGAAAAGCAAAGAGGAGATCATGAACAGAGGACAAATGATTTATTTCAAACATATGCATATTATAATAAAAATAACAGCATCTTTTCCAAAGTGTTGTATGAGACACTTGTGAAAATGCACCATGTTTATTGTTGGGGGTTCCTAATGTCCGGCATATTTCTGTGTGCATGACGTCAACATCTCAGCAAGTCATTTACCATCATTTCTGATGATTTTCCTAACGGCTGTGTGAATTTTTACCATCGGAAATAAATTTTTCCAATTACCCCAACATCAACACTTCTTTACGGTTAAAGCTGCATTCACTGGTGTTCTGGCCACCAGGGGGCAGC
Source organism: Chelon labrosus (assembly GCF_963514085.1). Classification (NCBI taxonomy): domain Eukaryota; kingdom Metazoa; phylum Chordata; class Actinopteri; order Mugiliformes; family Mugilidae; genus Chelon; species Chelon labrosus. Next base: position 11,725,562 of record NC_140342.1, read on the forward strand.
ACTGATATATTACCACTTTATAAACTTGTTACGACTAACATGTTAGCAAACGACGCAACACAGCTTTCAGTTGAAGTCGTGTTTTAGAGACCTGATAAATAAAAACTCATGACTGACTCTCTGTAAAATTGATGCTCTGTATTGCTAATTTTTTGAACGCTAACTAAAGCCGTACAGCAGAGTTGAATGTCTCTGTGTCGCTATTTAAACAATTAATCGCGGATGGATTTGGCCTTGGATTCTTCTTTTGGACAATTAGAGGATTGAAGGCAAATAATGCCCCTTAAATAAGTTCCTTCCCTTTTCGATTCCGTTTTCCGATTTACTATCATTTTGTCAATCTCCATCCTCAAAGGATACGTGCACCAAAGTCACTGGTGTACATTTCAGTCATCTTGAATGCCATGTCAAAGCAGAATACCGAAAGCTGAAGCCATTTTGTTCCATTCTCTATGCAGTGAGTGAGATTTTTTTTTTTTTCCATCAGAGGAGAGGGTTCACTAAATTACAGACTACAATCCTGTTACCAGCTGTGAGTGGGACGGGACATGTCCTCTCTTTTCTTTTTTCTCCTTCTTACTACTTTCTTTTGTCTAGATGGGTGACAATGACAAGTGAGACTCAACCAACCAAACCTATTTTCACCAGTTCAATAAGCCTTTTAGCCTTTTGTTCAGTCACGAGTAAAAGAAATATCCTCAAAAACAGAAAACCAGCTTCTCCTTCATGAAAGAAATTCTGAATTAGAAATTCACAGCAGTCACTGTCTTGTATTCTCTGTACTCTTTTGTTGTTTGGCTTGCACAACATCAGTTTAATTTCCATTGTTTGCATGCACATGGCATTGCTGCAGCTCATAACTCATCCCTTTAATAGCACACAATAAGGCAGTGGCTTCCATATCTGTGTTGTCATGTTTGGTTGCTGTGAATGCAGCGCCTGCGTTCGCTCCTGCTGGGGTAATAATTGATTCCTCTTCCTCTGAGCTTCGTGGCAGTGAGGAATCTCTTTGTGGCATTACGCTGTCAGCTAAGCGCCGCTATATTTAATGAGTGGAATTAACACCGAAAGACTCTCTTAAGTCCCTGTCTCCTCGCACTGATTCTTATCCAGACACACTCTCGTGTACATCCCGGCTGCTCACACACAAACGCTCTCTTCTGATTAATACTCTCACTCTTGGCTGAGTGAGCCTGGGGATGCTAATCGAAACGTCAACGAGACCCTTAATTCAATTTCCCAGCTCTTCTCTATGAGGGGGAAATGAGGCCTCCGCAGGCTAAAAATGGAATTTGGAGGAGGAGGATGCCGGCACACATGAGCAATCCCCAGACAAGACTTTCCTGGCTCTTCTTCCGATGTCACTTTCAAAAGATGGTGGAAATAATTGGGCTCTTTTCACCATCACAGATGGAATAATCGACCATTGCAGCATTTAATGTAATACATGAAAATATTGTCATTGTGCATGACTTGGAAGGAAACCGTGGAGTGGGGAAGCTTTTAGATATGAACATAAAACAATATTATGAGCAGCTGCAAGGTCCACGCCCAAAAGATTTCCAGTTTCCTCCGAGATAAGGCAAAGAAAAGCAACAGCCAGAGGATAAAATAGCTGCAACTGTCGATCGACTCATGGAGGTCTATTAGAAAACAGGGCGTGTGCAAGAAAAACAGCTGATTTTATGGTGACTCTGCTCTCGCTATAATTGGTACAGGTTCCTCTGTGAGGCCACCTATACACAAGCATCAATCAGACTGTGTCAGCTTCAATCACAAGCTCAATCTAACAGCACCGCGGAGGAGAGAGTGTCGCTGAACAAGAGGCTGTCATTCTCTGCCTAAAACCACAAAAGGGTGACAATCCAGAGCAGATAAAGCCACACATTTTTTTTTTCCATTATCATTCAAACTTGCTTAAAGCTAGAAAACGTTAAACTGAAAGTCTTGTCGTGAACAGAATACATCAATCAGGCATAACATTATGACCACTGACAGGAGAAGTAAATAACGTTGGCCGTCTTGTGACAATTCAATCTTCTGCTGGGAAACTTTTGGACCTGGCATTCATGTGGATGTTACTTAGACATGTACCACCGACCTAGACCAGACCAGGCACCCCCATCCCATAGCAATGACACTCCTTGATGGCAGCAGACATCCCCAGCAAGATGCAGCCTGACACATGCACACACATATAAACGGTTTAGGAACAACTAAAAAAAACATGAAGAACAGCACAAGGTGTTGACCTGGCCTCCAAATTCACTAGATCCCAAACTCATCAAGTATCTGTGGGATGATCCACAGAGGCCCCTCCCCTCAACCCATAGGACCCAAAGGCCTCCACTAACAACACTCTGTTGCCAGACACCACAGGACACCCTCAGAAGACCCATGTCCATTCTCTGATGGGTCACAACTGTTTCGGATGCACAAGGGAGACCTACACAATATTAGGAAGGTGGTCATAATGTTATGCCTGATCGGCAGATATGTCCCTGAATGGGTATATCACTAGATGCTGCAGCAGCAGCTTGTAGTCATAGTATATACAGTATGTCAAGACACGCAGCTCCATTGCAACATAATAGCAGCGTGCACACCTTGATGCTGTACACCCACGGAAAACCAGGGCACACACAATTTGTCAGAGCATCTGTAACTTAATGAAATCGGCCGTTTTTACAAGCTCAGCCAAACGGGAAGAACAATACAATCAATCAGCCGGAGCAGCGAAGCCTCTCACCAGTCTTCAGGCCATGTGTCTAACACACTCTGTAGAGGCAAACAACAGTCAATTCTCCCTCCACATGGACAGCTTTAACTGTCCAATAATTGCCACTAGCTCAGATATCCTCCCTGGCCTCCAGAGGCTACATGAACCCGGCAGTACACTCAGTCCTGTCCGATATAATACCTGTTACTGGAACACTGTGTCGTTAACTCAACATGGTTTTTCTTTTTTTCTTCCTACATGGTGTTTCCCACTTTGGTTGAAGTCCAGTTTGATGCGTAAAGTATTGTTAAATCGTTCAGCACCCGGATAGTGTCTTATTTGAAGGTGTGGACAGTACGGTGTTGATGGTGTGGACAGAGAGAGGGAGGGGCTGATGGAGCAGTACTCACAGTGGAGTTCTCGGTCAGACTTGTCAGAACAGGCAGATCATTGCTCATGGTCCAGGTCAGTGTGAATGAACCCTGCAGAGGACAAGAAAAGTGAAGAGACGTCAGTTGGAGACGGCTAAAATTACACGACTCCCAGAGGGCAGCAGGTTTGACCAATAAGATGATGTTCAGCCATTTTCTAGAGGTCATCAAATCCAATTAAAAGGCAAAAACCTGAGTAACAAATAAGCTTGATTTCCTCTGTGCTATAACGCTTCATTAAAAACACATCAACACTGGGTAAAGTATTACAATAAACATGAGCACTATATTTTTATTCATCTTTTCCATCCTGTGCTGCAAATACTCATCAGAGCACCACATGTGTAATCATCCGCGGCTAAAAAAAAATACTCCTTTTTTTTTCCACAGCAGACACACTAAGTTGTCACAGTAGGTGTGTTGACGCCGGCTCCGTAGCATTTAGTGTCCCAGTAAGACATGACGGCGAGATAACGGACACCAAAGCAGGAGCCTCCCTAAGTGGAATGCAGCCGTCGTTAATGTGCTTGTGCTTTCACATCCGTCGCAAAATGTCTGCCCTGAAAAAAGGGCCTACAGTAGCCAGCTCTGCCCAGCTGTTTGAATGCTAATTCACAGCACACAGGAACACATTAACAGCACACACATTGACAGCGTGTCTTCCATATCTACTGTCCACATGTTGTGTGTGTAGGACAGTATTTTACTGAGCATGAACGTCATATATTTACAGACATATTGCACACGGTGGGGTTTTTAAACATGTAAAGACTTGAAAAAGTGAGAAAATCTGTAAATGTGACTGGACACTTCAACCGATATAATAAATAAATAGAAATCCTGAATGGCAAAGTCACTTCTGCAGAAGCTGAAATCTTACATAAAATTCAGCCTTGAGCGCTCAGTTCAGTTGTGTCTTTTGTGAGACCCTCCACGCCTGGTAACTATCCACATCTTTCAAGCTGCACATACCCAGTTTATGAAGACAGCGTTGCTGCCGTCCAGCAAGTGTCAGAGACACCAGTGATGACACCAGTGATGACACATTTCTCAGGTCTCTCTTCATAGAGTCACAGAAAACATTACACAACCGTTTCCAAAGCCTAAACCTAACAATAAATCAGCTGACCTGGTGTAGAATTTGTGTAAAATCCCTTTAAAATACTTCAAACCCTGGATTGATGGCTGTGTACTAAACTCCACTGAGTCTAAACCTTTACTGACATGAAGGCACAACAACCATTAAAAAAAAATAATAAATCCCTCAGCTCCATCTTTAAATCATCTGCTCGCACCTTTCAGAAATTCTGCAGCAACGCGAGGCAGAAGAGCTGACAGCACATAAGTATTTACACAGAGTGCAGCTTGTGTAACATCAGTCCAGGGCTGCATTCCTCACACACGCCGGTACCACAGCCGCACATTCCCTCAGCATGCGAGAGTCATAATTTATGTAATATCTCATACAAACCAGCAGCCCAAGGTAACCGCGACATGAACAAAGCTCTGAATGGCATACAGGCGCAGACATTCTTGGCCTGATGAATTATTGTCAGTGACGCTCATCACACAGTCAGTGCCAGTGGGTCGTTTTGTCCTCGAGTGTGTGTGTGTGTGTGTGTGTTTGAGTCCGTCTTGATTAAATAATCCAACGGACGAGCCTATGAATTACATGTTTTAAAGATTTATAAGATATAAAATTTTCAGCCTGCCTGATTTTTAATGTGTGTCACAGTCTCCCTCAGGACTGACGTAGGGAGGACATGTCTCCTCTCATTGCTGACTGAATAATGCTTTAAATCTGATGTACCTTCCAGAAGAATTAAAAGGACACGACCTTATATATTTATACATACAGTATTCTCTTTGTAGACGGTCTGACATTTTCATTTTTTCTTTACTGAAGAGGACAACTCTAGAGTATAGGAGGAAAGGTCTCTCAGTGCAGAGGCCAGTTTAAACGAATTTCACACATGAATTCATCATTACTGGGGAATTCCACTTATAATTTCTATAAGTCTTTTTTAAAAACTTAATGTGCTGCTCATATTTTGTCTATCTAAAAAAAAAAAATATATATATATATAGAAAGACTGAATTGAAACAGTCAAACCACCACCTTTACTTGCTGCATCCATGTTACATCCCTGAACATAAATAATTATTACTGTCAGCAGAAACTTACAAACTAAGGAAAACTATTAATCCCAACTTTATTGTAATTTATTCTAGTAGATATTCTAACGTTTCCAAATGTACGATGACATTAAAAAATAATCTCATTATTATAATAATTACTATTTCGGTAATATAGGCAATCGTGAATATTAATATAGGCTAATGACGTGCATCAGCTTGTCATCTAAATACTTAAAGTCAAATTCAAAACACTGACCCCGACTGGTGGAATAAAATAATATCCAAAGTGTGCGTGCATGCGTGTGCGCGTGTTAGTTTCCAGGGTCTGCTGGTCATGTTGTCACATCGTCTCTGCTTTAACCACGCACACACACACCAGACACACAGACGGACTAACACCAGCATGTTCGGTTCATGTCTGCGTGTGTATGCTGGTGGACGGAGGGCGAGGGGAGTTCTCCTGCGTGCCGCCCTGACGTGTGGCTGGATGCTGATGTGCTCCAGATGTGCTGTACCTTACGGTCTATAGGCGGTGTGTGTTGAAGGAGCTTCCCTCCGCTCTGTGCAGGCTGACTACAGCGATCCGCTGCAGCCGGCGGCGCTCGGCAGCAGCCTCAGCCTCAGCCTCAGCATCAGCAGCATCTTCCCCTCTCCTCCGAAAACCCGCGGATCAGGGCTGTCCCATAATATCTCTGCGTCGTCTGCTCTCAGCCTGCGGGGGGATAAATCTCGATTAGTCACACGGGAGCCTTCGTGCGCCGGACACCGGGGGGGCTCCGCCGAGGTCGCCGCGCGTCAAACACCCCTCAATAAATCAGATGCTGCGACTATCTGGAGTCGGCTGTGTCACCTATCCCGCGTCTTACATAATGAAATAGTATCACATTACACCGTGAGCACGCCTGTAGGTGCGCGTTGATTACCCCGGGTTAACTGGTACCGTGTGTGCGGAGGGCAAAGATCGGACTCACCCGGCTGTAGACTCCGTTTGAAGCGGTCCACGGGCAGCCTGCCCCGTCTGCATACTTTAATTTGGGCTCCAAATAAAGACTGTAGTTATGAATGAAACCACACGCGATTAGACACACCCACCGCCAGCTCCCGACGCACCACGTGACCAGCACCGATGATGATGATGATGATGGTGGTGGTGGTGGAGGTGGTGGTGATGTGAGATGGAGGAGAAAGCCCGTCTTCATTCACAACCAGCCGCTCGTGAATGGCAGCGGCGAGAAGGTGGATCGATTGGTCGTCAGGTTGTTATTGGTTTTATTATCGATATGGACATTTGAATGAACGGGACTCGAATAAATATCTCGTATATCGCTCCATATGTGTTTGAGTCACCCACCGTGTCCTGAGATAAGATGAGAGGAGACAGACGGGTGCTGGAGAGGTTTTTGTAATCTCACGTTTCACCACCAGGTGGCGGCGTTGCAGCGTTATTATTTTTTTTTTTTTTTTTTTTTTTTGTGTGAAACATAAGATGGAAGTTCAGCATTCAGTCAGATCCAGTTCAGATATTCAGAAGTCCATGTCAAGACTCACAGAAGACCCCCAGCTAAATACAGAATCATTTATTTTCACTATAATCCACATTAAAGAATCCACAGAGAAATCTTCTGCAAATCTGCATCGTATTTGTTTCTATGTTTCTTGGGAGCATTTCTCATCAAACGGTTCAACCGATCAGTGCACCTGCTCTCTAGCTGGAGATTTAACCGGTGATTTGTTGTTTGACTCTAAACCCACTAAATGTTGTTGTTTCCTTTTTCCATCGTACACATTTTTCTACTGCATTTGCACCCACACTCTAATCCGGTAACACTACTTGCACTCTCAGCCTCTGCAGTGTGCATTCCTGTGTGACGTGTTGCACAAGCAGAAAGAAAAACACACACACACACATCAGCACCAACTAAAGCTGTAACAGACTGAGTGGCGTAAATAACATCACATGACGAGATATTTAATTCAGTTGGAGGGAAACGTTTTTTCATCTCTCTTTTAAGGGCTCCTTGCGTCTCCTCTTATGTTTTAACCTCTCCGGTCCATTTACAATGACCTAAATGCTCAAAATGCAGAAACGTAAATATGCTTCTCAGCGACTTCGAAACACGTTGGAGAGAGCGGATGCTGTGTGGGCACAGTTTCTTCAAACATCTGCAGCCTTGACAAATGGACAAACCCTGTGCTGATGGAAAATAAGACAAGCAATTTTCACATTTCTCTGACATCGTAGTAGAAGTGATTTAGGATACATTTGACAGTTAAAGTGCACCTCTGTATCTTTGGCTGAATTTCAAAAACTGTGGCCACAGCTGGATTCCCATAGCCTTCACATTTTTCCATACTTCTTTTTCAATACTGTTCACATTCGTACACTCCCTGCCTCCTTTTTGCACATCTGTACGTTTGTTTCTTTATGTATTCCGACTATATTATATATTGTTTCTTGTATTTTGGTTTAATATTTTTGTGTCTCCTTTTTTCTTACAGTGTCTACTGCACCAAACACCAAGACAAATTCCTTTTCTGTATGAGCATGCCTGGCAATAAATCTGATTCCTACTCAGAGTCTGGGTCTGAAGTTTGAACTAGTGGCCCCAAAGCGCACTGAATCAAGTGACTGTGTGCTTTGCAACTTGTGAACTGAACCTTTTTAGTCTGTGAGTTGAACATTATCGTTTAATCTTTCTCCTCCGCATTAAAATTTTCCACATTAATCAGTATACATATTTTAAGTATAAATTTGATAAGATAGCAGCGCATCCACAAATTTACAGAACTAAAAATGTAAGGTTTGATCAATCTATTGAAGTTGCAAACATTAAGTTAATCAACAAATGACATAATGATCACCTCAGGTGCTCATAAAAGCTGTGAGATGCATCTTCAACAGTCCTCTGGACTGGTAGTGCTCTCTGTTTGTTGTGACTACAACATTAATCCCACTTTTAAACAGTTTTCAATTGGGATTAGTCATGTTATCATTGATTAGTTAATCCGGTGCCTCTGCTAAATACTGTAGATGATACAGAGAAGCAGTGAAGTAAAGAAATTCTCAGATTTGTCTGTGTTTCCAGGGGGCCAGTTACTATTTCCAGTATATCAATGAGATTCTTGTTGAAATATGTGCGGTCAAATTCCTCTCATGCAGTTGTTTCATCTCTCAGGAACTCTAAGGTGCAACATACCAGACGACTGAAACATCTGGGAAATGATGCCAAGGAGAGGCCGTGTAGGGGTGGGAAGAATGTGGAGGAGAGTGTGTGTGTGTGTGTGTGTAGCTGGATGCTTGACGTCAGAGCTACGTCTATGCGTGCTCTGAAGAGCAGGACTTCCTGTGGAATTGTTCTCCGAGAGGCCTGAGGAATGCAAAGCAGCAGCCTCTCCCGGCCAGCTCGTCTGGAGCGAGTGGAGCGAGGGAAGTCGGAGAGGCTGAGAGAGGACAGGACCCCCATCAAGATATCCCACTGATCATCCCACTTAAAAAGAAAAAAGGGGAGGGTGGTGTTGATTCTAGTGAAATGCTGCAAAGCTTAAAATGGAATTTTACACTTGATTTACTGTGACTGCAAATTCAAGGACAGCTCTCATTGCATTTATCTGTGAAGCATGTTAGTAATCACTGAAATAGACTCGCATGGCAAACAAAGCAGTAAAGGAACCCCTCACATACCGCAGAGGATGATAGTTTTCAGAAAATTAGACCAACATTGCCTGCATTCAGTGTGTGATGGCGTGACGTGAGTGGCAGTGACGCAGTCTGTAAAGCGGGGGTGTTGTGGTTGCAGCTATTTTTAGCCGCAGTGAGGAGACACATATTAGCTGCCTTCCTCTGCCCTCCCCTGCTTTCTACGTCATCTTTACTCCGAGCAGGTCCTCTCCACCGTGCATCACGTGACAGGAGCAGCCCGAGAGATCCTGCTGTGGGCCAGAGGTGGACGTGAATACTAAGCAGCAGAGGATGTGAGGGACTGCAGGATACAAAGAGCAGGTGCTTTCTGTGTGCATCTCCTCCCGCTGGCTGACCAGCGGATGCATGTGAGTGTGCCTTCAGCACAAAGCATGCTTTATGTGTGACCTTGAAAATCTATCACTGAGGCCTATTTAGGCCTACGTTAAATGCATTTGGCTTCTCACTATGCGTCATGTAGCTTCAGTGTTTCCTGTTATTGTGGCTTTACAGTAATTTCTATCTCAGTGAATGTCTTTTACAGTGACAATACATTTTATTTATATGGCAAAAAAACACAATTTTGAGGTTTAGGAGCTGTAGGAGGTAGTTTTACAGTGATTGGTTAACTGATTAGCTCACAGAGTTACATGTTTCACCTCAGTACTAAATAAAGGTCACGTACTGTGAAGCAAAATTCATTTGAAGTTGTGACTCACAAGATTTTCATGATATCAAACCCCATGTTTGACATTGCTCTATTGAATCTATCATAAGCATATGTGCTCATCACACAGGACTCTTCTTTTATATTTATTAAGATCAAGGTTTAACACCATAAGTAGCATAAACTCAGTCTGTGTTATAATAGATATTATAATCATCAAATCTTAACACAAGTGTGTGTTGAGATGATGAGTTATTTCTGTGCTGGGGATTAAATATTTTTCACTTATTTTTTATAATCTTTGAATAATCTGATGATTCCCAGCAGTCATTCATAATCTCCCACATTACTATGCAGCCTGTCACTTCGCTGAGAAATCAGATATTTTGACATTCTGTACAAAATGTTGTGCCGCGGATTGCATCATTTATGAATGGTGAGTTGTGCACAGAACAGGGTGGGGCCACTTGAGGGGAAAGGGCCCTCTGATTGGTCAATGCGGGCTCAATAGTCTTGTGGCTCGCCCCGATTGGTTGCTTGCTCGTGTGGGCGGGGCCTGCTCTCACAGGGCTGTGGTGTTTTACGCTCTGAGGAGTAGAGCTGCGTCTGTCACGGCCACAAAGAGGATCTGTTACAGTTATTGTTGTGTTAAAATTAAAGGATGCTCCACACGGAGGAGGAGTAAACTGAAAAAAAAAACAAAAAACAAAAACGCTCGTCTCACTAGATTCCAGCGAATCTGAATCTGATTTTAACCCGGGTGTTTTTTCTGTCAGCGTGACTGAATGGAGCAGCGGCAGCAGCAGCGGGGTCTCTGTAGCTTGTTCGCCCCTTCCCAGGCTGCAGGCTGTGGGGCTGGGGTCCAAACCAGTCAGCCCTCTATGCGTTTGTTCATCACCTCCACCACCGGCAGCCCCGTGGAGCTTACTGTCCCCCGGGGAGAGACTTTGGAGGGCCTGAGGACGCGCATCTCACAAAAACTTGGACTGCAAACGCACAGGATCGTCCTCCTGCATAAACACAGGTGAGTTATGTTACACTGCACTCACTTCAGTTTAATCCATATAAAGTATACATGTTTTAGAATTTACCTTCTCTTTTTTGGGGGGGATATAAATTAGGCACCTGACTGCAGGGAAACTGTTGGACCTGGGTGTAACAGATGGCAGCAAGCTGACCCTGGTCCCAGTCATTGAAGCTGGTTTAGTAGTAAGTAAACCGTTACACACCCTTGCACTGCAACACATATGTAATCACACCCGTACAGAACAGTTTTGTTCTTTTTATACTCACAGTGTTCGACTGCCAGAGCTGAGAGGACTGCAGTGGACGTGTTGGAAAGTTTAACAGAAGTCCAGGTAAGAGTCTTACTTAGTGTCTGTGTGTAAGTGTATGCTGTGTGCAAGTCCACTCTTAATGGATATAGGACTGAGGTGAGGGAAATATCTTCTCCTTAAATCATTGAAACTATACTATACTTACACCCTACTGCCACTTTGTGTTTGCAGTAACACACACACTGAGTTGAGAAACTGTGAAAGAGCCCTTCAATTTATAGGAAAAACTGAAAACATCCAAATGTGCGGATGCGTGGTTTTGTTCGGGCAGCGATGAATGTGTGAATCACCTTACATCACTTACGGGAAAAGAGAGACCCACACATTCTAGCTTTGTTGTCTTCAGGAAAAAAAAACATGTATACACATGCAAACACAACATTATGTCATTCATTAGGGAGGTAAACGCTTCGACTGATGACTGACACTTTAACGGCTGAACACACGCGCACACACGGGTCTTTGGCCCAAATTAATGATTGCTTCAGGTGTTATCTTTATTGTAGTTTCCTTGTCACATGCATGTAATCCAGCACATCCTCTACTCTTTATTCTTTATCAGTGCAGCATCTCTTTTTTTCTTTGGCTTTGCTGTAAACACCCACACCATCTCTTCCCTTCTCACTCACCTGTGGGTGTCACCAGATCTACCGAGATTGAAATCTACTGGACTGTAAAAATGAACTCTGTTGTGGTTATTTCCTGTCTGTCTCACAGATCAATGACTTCCTGTCTGGGCGCTCGCCCCTGACTATTAACTTTGGAATCGGTGCCCAGATGATGTATGTGCAGCTCCAGCTGTCTGCCCAGGATGTGAAGGAGCTGCAGCAGGAAAGGGACTCGAGGGCCCAGAGCTGCAGTGATCGTCAGACCGGGCCGCTAAACCACCCTGGCTATGCCTCAGCACGGCAGTCCAGCAGCACCTTGCAGACCTCCTCTCCGACCCTGGACTCTACATCTTCGATCCAATGCAGCTCTCAGAAACCCAGGACTTCCTTTAACATTTCCCACTCATCAGCTGGCGTTCCAGTGAACTGTCACAATCCGTCATCTCTGCCTCATTCCCCCTCAGCATCTCCTCTTTCAACCCCTTCTTTGCCGTCCGGTTGCCCACATCCCAGCTCTCCTTTACAAGCAGCCACACCAGTCTGTTCAGCTGGTCCCGCCGGCTCCATCTCTGGACCTCCTAGCCCAACGCCAGCATCAACCTTCACAGAGGTTAGACATGCAAGCAGCAGCAAAACACAAAAACTAATCCTGGATTCAACAGAACTTACATAACAGTCAGCTTAATTTCAATGTGTAAGCCTATACTTATATGTATATATGATTATTTTTTTTCTTACAGAGTAATATTAATCCTTCATCCACTGCAGAGATGCCAAAGCCGCCAGGAGCAGTCATAGAGAGTTTAGTCAGTCACTCTCCGGGCGTCTTCTCTGGGACTTTTTCTGGTATGTCAGTTTTACATCAGTCTGATTAAGATAAATTAGCCCAGACAACCACAGCTTTACTTATTAAGGCATACTTACGAGCAGCTCAGACAGGTTGTCTAGTGCTGCAACTATATTTATCAAAAATTCAAAGATATTCCATGTACAATATGACAATGATAAGCAACAAATTGTTCATTTAAAAGCTGGAACCAGTGAAAATAATGTCTCTCAGCTTACATTTAATGCTGTACTGTCTTCTGTCCCCCTGCTCTCTTCTCTTCTCAGGGACACTGGCCCCTTGCAGTCAGAGCGGCATCACTCATCCTCGACGTGGCATCGCCATCATTCTGCAGATCCTCAACGACCTCCTCAACGCCGCCTGCCACCACCAGAGGGCTCCAGCGGCTCCTCCTCTACCTCATTTTCCTGCTTCAAACCTCCCGGTCGGCTCGCTTCTCACCGCGCAGGAGGCCTGCAAAGCCAGGAGCAGACCGGCGGCAACGCAGAGATCAGAGCAGCTCAGCAAAGCTCCAGGTCAGCTCGAGCAAACAGTCCAAACATGAGGTCGCGCACATGTCACACTGCACCTTCACCACAGCTGCTCGCAAAAAAATAATCAGGTCTGAATGACTCACCAAACTTTCTCAGCTGTGCTGAGGCCGTGTTTAGTCTCCCATCACTATTTATATTCCCTATTTTCTGCAAGTGCAGTGCTTTAATTTCACTCAGTCACTTAACATTTACATTTTTGTTTGACATTTTATAAACTGAATATTTAACCAATTAGCCAAAAATGTAATCAGAAATTTAAATTACAGTTAGTTGCATCTCTACTTTTCTAACTCGGTCCCCCCTAAGAAACAAAGCCAAAACAAACTCAACTGGACTTGTTGGGTTTTTCCTGAAGACATTTCACCACTGATCCAAGTGGCTTTTTCAGTACCAAATGACTGATGGAGAGTTTAGGTTTCTATTAGTGACATCTGTGGCTGGTTCTGAAACTCACATGACTATGGTCTGTAACCACCAGATACATACACGCTATCAGACGAGTCATGTGAGTTTCAGGTTGGCACCACACAGGTGCCTAGTAAAAACAAAAACTCCCCACCTGTAATTTAGAACTGAAGAAGCTACGTGGATGAAACAGCTTTAAGAAAACCCAGCAAGTCCAGTGGATCAGGTTTCGGTTTTGTTTATTTGGATATATCATGAACTGAGAACCTTCAGACTACCTTTTGAACTTAATTTCCTTTGTGCACACTTACCATTTTTGACCAGATTAAATAAGCTTACTAGAGACTGAATGTCGTTTGAAGAGCTTTCTTTTCTTCTACCAAGAGATTCAATCATAGTAAATGCAATAATTCATGGCAGAACACTCCGTGAGCACGTATAAAAACCTATAAAATCACATCTAATATGTCATTTCCTTTTTCTCTCATAGGTGATGACACTCACCTGCTGCATACGTCCACTGAGGAAAATCAAACCCTGCACTGTAAGCTGGAGCGCCTCCAGTTTTTGATGCATCAGAGGCGCCTTCGCAGACGGACTCGCAGGAGCCTCCACTCCTCGCCAACCTCCCGCCCGTACCAGCATCGTCACCACCGTCCCTAGTCGAATGAAAAAGATCCTCTCACTGTGACAAACACCAGAGCTGACCTCTGACCTTCCGCTGTCGGTGAAATACCTGTGGAGCACACTAAAGAAGGAGTTGCTTTGTTGGTATTTTTAACACTGTGGGCATTTCATCAAAACGTAAGAAGATCTGTGTAGTCTGATTCCTGTATCTTTCTCTGTACTGAGCATGATATGTAACCTGAGCCTGTCCTTCGGGGACACCGGCTTTCAGTATGTAGCATAACACCACAAAAGCATCTACTGTATATATTCATGTTAGACGTCTGTGTTTTGTCAAAGAACTCTTTCTGTCTGTTTCTTTGTGTATTCCAATGCCTTAGCCATATATTCCTTGAATGTAAACTGTTTTTTCTGTGTTTTTTCGTCTAAAATATTTGAATTATGCAAAATTAAAACATAAACCCAACAAAGGAAAAGTTTGCAAAGAATAAAGAAAATAAATTGAATATTTAACGTTGCCTTTCTCTGTTAAAATTACGGCTTTTTGTCACTGACACAGATGTCTTCTATACAGCTTCATTCATGACCTGACTTTTATGGACAAAGTCTCAACTTTTGTATAAAATTTGATGCTTGAAAAGTAATTAAATGAACTAGGACAGATCCTAGGCATCCAAATGCTGCATTGCTTTGTTCATCTATTCATAAGTTTTGCAACTTTGCCTGAACCAGCACAACATAAGACATAGGACATAAGACATTGTTTATTTATCCCATGTATGGGAAATGACCTTGTCATAGTAGCACGGAATTTTAAAAATATATAGTCGATCACCACCTCCTTCATCTTGCTGGTGTTGACGTGCAGGTGGTGCAGTGCACACCAGTCTACTAAGGTGGCAGCTAAGGTGGCAGCTTTCAGTATTGTGTCTGAAGTCTGATGTGTACAGGGTGAAGAGGAAGTGAGAGAGCACAGTACCCTGCGGCGCCCCTGTGCTGCAGACTACCACATCAGTCACACAGTCGCGAAGCCTCACATACTGTGGTCTGTTGGTGAGGTAGTCGGTGGTCCATGCAGCCAGGCTACTGTGAACTCCAGCTCCTTCCAACTTCCCCTGGAGCAGTGATGGTTGAATTGTGTTGAACGCACTGGAGAAGTTGAAGAACATGACCCTCACAGTGCTACCGGTTTCCTCTAGGTGAGAAAGACATCTGTGCAGCAGGTAGATGACAGCGTCTTCCACACCTATGCCTGGTCGATAGGCAAACTGCAGCAGGTCCATCTTGTTGTGCACCAGATGACAGAGGTGGCCAAGGATGATCCTCTCCATGGTCTTCATCAGGTGAGAGGTTAAGACTACTGGCCTGAAGTGATTCGGCTCACTGGGGTGCGCAGTCTTGGGAACCAGAACCACGCAGGATGTTTTCCACAGGAGCAGAATTCTCTCCAGACTGATGCTCAAGTTGAAGATGTGCAGAAAAGTCCCACAGAGTTGATCTGCACAGTCCTTGAGAAGTCTGGAGATGATGCCATTAGGGCCAGTGGCATTCCTTGCCTTTATCCTCCTTAGCTCCCTTCTCACCTGGTCTGTTGTTATGGAGAAGTTGGAGGGGTGGTGTAAAGAGACCCCTGTTGGGTTAGGTGGGGGTTGGGGTGAATGGATCACCCCGGCAGAGAGTAGTGGGGGGAGAGAGTGGTGTGTTGTTGGTAACACAGATGTTCTGGGGGGTGGGGATGTGTGGGGGGTAGTGGTTTAGATTTTAAGTTAATGGTTTGATGCTTTCGGCCTTTATCTCACGTACCTTGTCTTTTTTAGCTAAACATTACAACATTAAACATTACTAGTTCCAGGTAAGTATGTATTTTTGAAAAGTATTTTAGAGTTTGGGTGATACCATCTTAGTTCAATGAGAGGAAGACAACATGACTAATGGCCTAAGAGGTTTTCAGATCACGCTTCACAACATTCTGTTACTTGTGTTTTTATTTAATTTCTTAACATTGATAAATGGTTCCCCATTAGACATTTCTAAACCCAGGAAGCAGAGCTTAGAGCAGTGATGTGCAGCCAACCTAAACAACTTACACTTCCTCCATGACAGCAGCTGAACACTCTACTTTTTTCTAAGATTTTCTGATGAACGGTGAGGACTATGTGTCTGCGCTTTCAGAGTCAGATACGCTGGACGCCAGCTTTCAGAAGCAATGAAATCACTACTTTGTTGAAAATTCTGAAGCAGCCATCATCCAGTGAAGCCACATGGCCCTTTGTGTCTTTGTTGATCTGTGCCATTACCGTGGATCGTCACTTAGACAAAGATCCCTTCATTCAGAACGTAGGGAAAGTTCAAACCTCTTTAGATACATTTTCTGTTAATTTTACACATTTTGCACTCAGGTTACTTGCAGGATAATCTGTACCCTGCTAAACTTTGCAGAGTACAGATTACAATTCCTGCTTCAGTCACAAAAGGACAAGTTCAGCTGGAAGCTATCAGGATCTCATAGCATCATGGTGACTGGGTATAAAAAGCACCGTCCCTCCTCACTGCCAATACTTTGTCCCATTCCCAAACAGATGCACTTGACCTAACATATGAGGGTGGAAACAATCATGCGGAGGCCTGCTCTTTTATCGTCAGCTATCGAACGATTAAGATGAATCTTACAGCTGCACCATGATGCTATTTTAAGTGGTGCTCTGCTGATTGGGATGATCAAATATGCAGTTGCTGTGAGCAGCTGCAGCAGCAGCCTGCCAAAAGGCCTGATATGCAACAGCAAACACAGCTGAAGGATTTTGGCTACTCGTGACTGAATCCCAAAGACTGTCTGT
Source organism: Chelon labrosus (assembly GCF_963514085.1). NCBI lineage: Eukaryota > Metazoa > Chordata > Actinopteri > Mugiliformes > Mugilidae > Chelon > Chelon labrosus. Next base: position 11,742,391 of record NC_140342.1, read on the forward strand.
GCTGCAGAGCCAGTGCTGGAGACGACAACATGATGTGATTCAGACATAATAAATATATCTGATACATTTCTCTCGGCATCCGTTTCCCTTTTGTTAGGGTCCACTGAGCAAAAATGCTGTAGCTTCATATTCAGCATACACATATAAGCATCATTAGTTTTCTTTTTTAACTCCGCGGGAAAGCAAAGCCGCATATTTGCATTTTCACTGCATGTATCAGTGTTAAAAGTACATGGCTGGGCCTTGGGCCTCCTACACAGATGCTTCTTCCTCTCTCTTTACCTCCCACACATGGTATTCAGAAACACTTCACTGCCTACAAGCCCATGTACACACACAACTACATCTACCACACAGACAAAAAGGACACTGGCCAACCTCAGGACCCACACACTAGATCACCATATTGACTGACAAAGTAAAAGCTTGCAAAATAAACACTGTGGGCAATTGATCAGTTTGAAAGACGGTGATACATTCAAAACTGCAGGTTATACTTGTCCTGCTCATCCTAAAATTTATTTTTTGCACTGAAATCAATAGGAGGATGGCGAAAAGCGTGACTGGAAATTCGATGAATGAGGGACTAAAACTGCTTCAGGCAAAGCTTTTTTTTTTTTCACTGTTATCTAATAAGCAGCCATCTTTTCTGCATGCAATAGGTATTTTGGTCCAGTTACCGTGATTGTTAAATTTGGCATGCCAACATAGAAATTCTGAATGGTGTACACATTTAAACACAAGGGTCAAAGAGCCCACCATTTTATTTTTTCAAAAAAATGGAAAATGGGTGATTGAATGCTTTTTCTCTACATAGAATATACATGTAGGCCACAAACAGGGTGAACAATGGAAGCACATAAGTTAGCTCACATTTAATTGCCTCCACAGAGGTTAAAGGTGTTTCAACTGCAAATATCTAAAGAAACATAAGTACATGTAAGGGAATCGATAAACAAATAGAATCATTACAAACAACTTAGTGGTGTAACCGCATGGTCTAAAACAAAGGATTCAAGCAGATCATTCCAAACCATCTTTCCCCCGGCCGCATGGTCTGAGACAAAGGGTTCCCTCAACAAAACCCATGCAGCCCTGATTTAACCTCCCCCTTTGGTAAACTCCTCCCTGTCCACAGGTTCGTGTCTCCACCCAGTCCTGATGTCATAGAAATCATCCTTCAGAGGCTCGTGGAGTAGTGGCTGGAAAAGCAACTTGTAACCCCTGAACCACTCCAGCTCACTGCAGCCCACTGCACACTGATGTGTGAAAAAGGATATTCTCAACAAAAAGAACTTGAATCAATAAAGGACAATTTACAGCCTCACTTGGACGTTGTTAATAAGACATAAGACATAAGACATGTTTGTTAATCCCACGTATGGGAAATTTCCTTGTCACAGTAGCACGGAATTTGGCAAATATATATACAGAAGACAATGACGACTTCGACAGGGTTAAAAAAGAGTTACCAAAAAAAAAAACACAATACAAATTTGAAAAATACATACAAAAAATAACAATGCTCTGAAAAATACTCTGAATGAGGGATTCAGAACTCTAGGCAAATGAACATAGTTAGAAAACTCTTATGTAATTGGATATTTAAGCAGCAAGCATCTTGGGTCCTCTTTTTACATTCACAATGATTTGAGGGAGAGCAGATTCAGATTCAGATTCAGAAAACTTTATTTGTCTCCGGTTGGCAATATAAGGCACAAGTGAGCAGCATGACGTGTAAGTATGAGACACTTTTAAGAAACAAGAAAACACAAAATAGAACAATACAAAGCATACACAAAAAGGAAAAAAAGGATGGAGGGTGTAAACATGACTGTAAGGGTAAAGTGAATAAAGTACAAATGTTGTTTGTTCATGTGAATGGTCTCACACTCTGTGACTGCTCAGAGTTCATCAGAGCGACAGCCCGGGGGAAGAAACTGTCCTTGTGACGGGTTGTTTTGGCGTACAGTGCTCTGTAACGCCGGCCTGAGGGGAGGAGTCTAAACAGATTGTGACCAGGGTGTGAGGGGTCTGTGGAGATTTTACTGGCCCGCTTCCTGACCCTGGACCGGTACAGGTCCTGGATGGAGGGAAGGTCGGTACCAATGATCCTCTCTGCAGCCCTGACTGTTCTCTGCAGTCTGTCCCTGTCACGTCTGGTGGCGGATCCAAACCAGACAGTGATGGACGTGGTCAGGACAGACTGGACTATTGCAGTGTAGAAGATTTTCAGCAGCTCCTGAGGCAGGTTGAACTTCCTGAGCTGACGCAGAAAGTACAGCCTCTGTTGGGCCTTGTTCCTTACAGAGTCTATGTGGGAGGTCCACTTCAGGTCCCGTGAAATTGTGGACCCCAGGAACCTGAATGACTCTACTGTAGGGACTGTCCTGTTGAAGATTGTGAGAGGAGGGGTTGATGGGGGTCTCTTCCTGAAGTCCACTGTCATCTCCATAGTCTTGAGCGGGTTTAGCTCCAGGTGGTTCTGACTGCACCAGAGGACCAGCTGTTCCACTTCCCTTCTGTATGCAGACTCGTCGCCGTCCCGGATGAGTCCAATGACGGTGGTGTCGTCTGCAAACAGAAGGGTCCCTTGAGGTGCAGTCAGTAGTGTAAAGTGAGAAAAGCAGTGGGGAGAGAACGCATCCCTGGGGGGCGCCAATGCTGAGGGACCGGGTGCTGGATGTGAAGTTACCCAGTTTCACCCACTGCCTCCTGTCAGTCAGGAAACTGGTAATTCACTTACAGGTGGAGAGGGGCACAGTGAGCTGGGACAGTTTTTGGTGGAGGAGCTCCGGGACAATGGTGTTGAACGCAGAGCTGAAGTCCACAAACAGGACCCGTGCGTAGGTCCCTGCAGAGTCTAGGTGGTGCAGGATGTAGTGAAGAGCCATGTTGACTGCATCATCTACTGACCTGTTTGCTCTATAGGCAAACTGCAGGGGGTCTAGATGGGCCAGCACCAGTCGTTCAAAGGATTTCATGACTACAGATGTCAGGGCGACTGGTCTATAGTCGTTTAATCCTGTGACAGGGGACTTCTTGGGAACCGGGATGATGGTGGAGCGTTTGAGGCAGGAGGGGACCTCGCACAGCTCCAGGGAGTTGTTGAAGATCTGGGTGAAGATGGGAGCCAGCTGATCAGCACAGACTTTCAGGCAGGACGGAGACACTCCATCGGGTCCTGGAGCCTTCCTAATCCTCTGTCTCTGAAACAGTTGATGCACATCCTATTCGCAGATCCTCAGTGCAGGCAGGGGGTTGGGTACGGGGGTGGTTTGGGGTGCGGTAGGCCTTTTGTGATGGAGATGGTGGGGGAAGTGAAAGGTGTGAAAGTCCTTTAGAACCTGGAGTAGACCTCACCGAGGTCCTCAGCCAGGTGGGGGCTCCCCACAGGGTGGGGGGATGGTCTCCTGTAGTTGGTAATGGTCTGCAGGCCTTTCCAAACTGCAGAAGAGTCGTTGGCAGAAAAATGGTCCTTCAGCTTTTCAGTATAGTTCCTCTTTGCAGCCTTGATCTCCTTTGTCAGCTTGTTCCTGGCCTGCTTGTACAGGTCCCAATCCCCACTCCTGTAGGCCTCCTCTTTGTCCTCGCGTGGTCGTCTCAGTTCAGCAGTGAACCATGGTTTGGTCTGCACGCACATGTCCTCACAAAAGCCGATGTAATATGTCACAGTGTCAGTCAGTTCATCCAGGTCTGAGGCTGCTGCTTCAAAGACACGCCAATCAGTGCAATCAAAGCAGGCCTGTAACTGCATCAGAGGTAGTATGGGTGATAATAGCGGGGCAACGGAGCCACTCAAATGCTGAGTGAAGGACGTGTGAGGGGTCTTTGGTGATCTTGCCTGCTAACATGAGTGTCTGTTGGTCGTGAGTGTGTGAGAGAGCTCTGACAGGCAGGCCAATGATCTTGGAGCAAACCGAAAGAGTTCTCCGCAGTTGGCGGGGAACCAGCAGGTTATGGAGAAAGTAATGATTGATCTCATCTCATGAAACTGTAGTAAAAAGTCTGTAGAGTGTCTTTGCTTTCTTCCGTGTTGGAGGAAAATTTCAGCAGGTTGTCAAAGATGGTGCTCATGAGCCGGCTCCACTGGCTGCCCACGAACGATGGTGGTGACTTTTGGAAAAGGTCACCCACCATCTCCTTGGCTTTGCTGACGTTGAGTTCCAGCCGTCACACTACTCTACAAACTATTCAAGAGCTGGCCCGTGGTGTTGTGAGGGGCCCGACAGCAGAGACAGGAGAACTGTTTCGTCGGCGTGTTTGACCAGGTGATATTTGGGCTGTGTGGATATGAAAAAGAACTAGATGTAAGTGTAGAAATATTTAATTATTATTATTATTATTATTAAAGTTTTTGATGGCCGTTCCTATTAACGTTTTAAAGCCTAAATCATAAAACAAGTCAATTTCTATTGAAAAGATATGCAGTTGTACCGCCCTAGCCAGTAGGTGGCGGTGTGGTCCCTCATGTAACTTCCTGAGCCGTTTAACACCAGTAGAAGAAGAAGCGGCTGCGCAGCGCGGTGAAAAGCGGAGCGCTCTGTCTCCTCTCTCTCATTCGACCTGGATCTCCACGCATCAGCCATTTGGTATCTCTAAGGATAAAGGTAATCACCATTTTATGATTCATTGTTAAACTTTTACTCGCTGTTTTTCATTTCTAAACTGCATGTATCCACTTGCAAGGCTTAATTAACACGTTTTATCTGCTTTTTAAAAAAAATATTTGATGAAAAATCGCACTTTCTCAATGATATCCAAATACATCTGATAACGACATTTAACCCGTTTGTGCAGCCTGAGACTCGGCTGAAATTGTTTTAGGATTTTCGTGGGAAATGTTGTGACGCTGTTTTACTGATTGAATTTAATTCGGAAGTAAAAGATCGTTATGTAATGTAGAAAACGGGCCGTGTAGCAGCGTCTCGAGCTAACCGCGAAGTCGGTGAATGAAACAACAAAAGTGAGCTCTGTGCTACAAAATGGCGCCGGAAGAAAAAAGCTAATCCGCTAATGAAACGATACCACGTTTGCGGGCCTGAGGCCTTCTTCGACCCGAAACCGTTAGTGGTTGAAAATCACAAAATACTGCACCAATATAGGCCTAGAACAACACATAATGATTTATTGAACATTTAAGTTGATTTTTAAGCAGGATTGCAAGGTTATCGTGTTAATTTCATGCAACTCATCCGGTGACCTACTTTCGCGCAGCATGTGCTGCGTGGTGTTTTAACATGAGTTTTAGTTTGGCTTATTTCGGTCATTTTGTGTCGATGTGCTTGTATTTGTTTCTGATGGGTTTATTTTTTATTTTTTTGTAGCTAAAATGTCGGACGAAGGTAAACTGTTCATCGGCGGTCTGAGCTACGAGACCAACGAGGACTCCCTCGCTGCGGCCTTCGGCAAATACGGAACCATCGAAAAAGGTAAATCCCCCTCCCGCCATTACTGCTTATCTTTTTATGACTGCGCGCTATCGATTGCACAATTTGAAGCAGTTTTGAGCGCTATCGTGTGGCAGTACAAAGGGTTAAATTCCGTTTTCCCTCCAATAGTGGACGTGATCAGAGACAAAGAGACTGGGAGGTCTCGTGGTTTCGGCTTCGTCAAATACGACAATGCAGAAGACGCAAAGGATGCATTGGACGCCATGAACGGAAAGGTAAATAATACTGAATTAGATTTATTCTTTTTAACAAGATACTTTAACAGTTATCTACATTTTTTTTGAATATTTTTTTTTTTTTCAAATTTTAACAATTTTGTTACCTTTGCCTTTCAGACTCTGGATGGCCGGGCTATTCGCGTGGATGAAGCAGGGAAGGGAGGACGTTCCAGAGGAGGATTCAGCTCAGGAGGACCCCGCGGAGGAGGAAGATTCGGTGGATCCCGAGGAAGAGGTGGGCGTGGTGGTGGTTACTCGAGAGGTGAGAGTTGCCAACCTGTAAACATGCTTGGCGTGTGTTTACAGTTGCTTCTTCACTTTGTCAGTAAATTTGTCGTGCAATTCCAGGTGGCGGATACAATGGCGACAGGAGTTACGGTGACAGGAGCTACGGCGACAGAAGCTTCGGAGGCGGAGACAGGAGCTTTGGCGGTGGTGGCGGCGGCGGCGGTGGATACAGGAGTGGAGGATATTCCTCAGGCGGTTACAGAGAAAACAGGTGAGCGGGAAGGAAATTTGGTTTCACAGCTTTAAGATGGTGATGGAAAAATTTTAAGGGTCAAGCTCTTAACCAATGTTTGTCAAATTACAGGGGGCAGGGTGGATATGGTGACCGCTCAGGATCCTACCGCGATGGATATGACAGCTATGGTAAGCATGAATGATATGCATTTGCACCGTGTGTCTAGGCTTATGTTGGGGCTGTTAGTTTCTTTAAATCTCAAATGACACCGAGTACTGTAATCAAGACACTAATAATGGTGCTATGCCATTCCATCCCACTTGTATCATCATACTAGATTTATAAACACACCTCATCACACTAGGCATCCTCAAACCATAAATTTAGGACATTTCACAGCCCCAACATATGAAACATGTACGCCCCTTAATTTTTGTACCTGAGCCCAAGCCGATGCCTCTTTGTAAACGGTTGCCAAATTTTGCTAGCCAATGCCCCGTTCTGACAGAGGCTGGCAAACGATTTAAACCACTTAAGAAAATGCTGAATGTCACCTGTTCTAATGTTGCTCATATGTCAGCTGATGGAGTCCCTAATGCAAGAACCAAGGGAGGGGTTTAGACTGTCTGGTGGGTTGAGGGGGATGTTGTGAAACTCCAGTGTTGGAACTTGCAGTGTCTTTACCTGTGTGCCCACTTCTTATCCTCAGCTACTCACGAGTAAACATCTCCCTGATTCAAGATCATCACTTGGCTGGCTGTATTTCAAAGATGCGCTCCTCAAGAAAAATGTCCACGTGTTATTGCTGACCTTAGTTTTGTAGTTCTGTTGTAGTAGCTCAGCATCTTAAAAACAATGTAGCCATGAGTTTTGGTCATTCCTTATCAAACCATGTTACAAATAACAGTTCAAGAATCTCACCTTGCTTAATTGGGCATCTTTATTCCTCAATAAGATCGTTTAACTAAAAGGCATCCGTATAATCTGATCAGTACTGTGAAGTCCCAAATTGGGGATCAAACAATGGCTCTCCACCTGGCTTTTCGTTGAACAGCCACTACCATCGCTGTAGACTTTTTGTCCAGCACGTTAAAGTGTTTCCTGATTTGATTCCTTATTTAGTTTAGTTTTTTTATATAAAGAAATATCTGATGGGGCTTGTTTGTGTTTTTTGTTTTCTTATTTCCCCTCTCAGTCTTCGTGACTGTCCTACCTCCTGCCAGATTTAAACTGAGTGAGGATAGAGATCCTTTTGCTCTTAAACAGACTTTTTTGGGGGATTTTATGCTAAATACTTTTACTATTAAAGAGAAAAAAAACTTAGTTTAGCTGAGACTCCTGTGTGTTCAATTTCCCAAAAGAGTGAATTCCTTTCAGACTGGTGAACTACACATCCGAAGTGGCCGGCTGTTCATGAAGTTGCAAATTGCAGCATGCTACAGTCTGTCCAAGGTATCTTCTGTGCTCTGCTCAACATCTGCATTTTAAATGTGCTGTAAAATGGACTAATCTTGTTTAAAGTGATCGAGAAATGTAACTTCGTTTCCCCAAAGTAATATCTCAACCGGGAACAGTTTTGTACTTTATGTTCTTTGTATGATCAACGTTTTTTTTTCTTTGTCAGTTCGGCTTCATGGAGCCTATTAAACAGACTGTGGAAAATAATCTTGATTCTTTTGCCTTTCAAAATAACCGCATGGGGGAATTTAGCTGAGACTTATAGGCTCATGTCAAAGTAATGCTGCGTGAGATCCAAGTCACCTGCTCAAAGCACTGAAATTACACATGGATTTCTCTGGAGGGCAATTGGCAGTTTAAGTTCTCTTGATTTAAAAACAACAAAAAAAAACAAATGATTAGCTCTAACTTGGTGTATAAAGTCCAAAAACAAGCTGGCTGCCTGTTCTCATAAGATCCCAAGTCAAAACTGAAACCATCCATTGGCCAAATTTGGACAGCCTAGTGTACTGAGATCAAACCTTTAGTGAGGGATTGGAACAAGCCCCAAAAGTGGCACAGGGAAATGCTGGGAACCCATCAGCTGGTGTCTGGTCATGTTAATGCTTCATTACGTTCAAGAGGTCAGCTACTTCAAAATCCTACAAGTCCTTGGAGAGTGAAGTGTTGCGCCTACCAACAAGTGCTCATCAGAGATGAAAGCTGCTCTCTTGCCTAGGTCAAATGTGGAGAAAGTAGGCCAGTGCACGTGAGGTAAAAATCTCCTTTTGCTTTGCTCACATCCTTCAAACTCAGTTCTCATTGTTTCCATGAATACCTTGAAGTTAGTCGCTGTGTTTAGTCCTCTTCAGAGTTCGCCTACAAACATGCCATGGCCTCTTCCCTGATTCTTTAAAAGTCCATCTGGGGGGAAAGATTCTAAGAAGCGCCTGGATTGTATTGATCACCCCGAGTCCACCAGAAAGCATTGGTCTCTTAAGTCACGGATAGTGTTGTGCTCAGTCCACTTCTGTTCACTCCAGTAGTCCTCAAATTTGCTCCAGTAATGACCCACAGCACTTCCAATTGATGTGTAGAATGTCTAGACTGCATTAAAAATTTCTTTGTACCCTTTTATATAAGTGGTGAGTTTCAGACTCATTAATACTGTTGCATGCTGTTAACTGTGTGAAACCAACAGGAGCTGCCAAGCTCAATCTCTTTCTTCTTTTTTTAGAGTGAACTGACAGAGTGAGGCATCACTGGATCTCCTCGTAGCTGAAGTGGTCGGCTTCAGGTGGCGTTGACCAACGCAGGCGCTGTGTCAGGTGAGTCTTTATTGTACCAATCTGAAACAGTGGACCTCTTGGTTTCATGTCACATTTTGGCTGATTAATGTTGTTCTGTTTCAGGTCCTACCTGCACCAGTAAGCCGCATCTACATGAAGGAACCTGCCAATTAAAAGTTGAAAACCCTTTATGTAACATTTATTCAAATGTTAGTAGCGGCAGTTGAAGACCCATTGACTAATGCGATATAACAACCGCAAACCCTTAAGATGTTGTCTATCAACTTTTAAATGTGGGGTGAGCCAGTCTAATGCTAATCTTCTGATGGAGCACTGAACGAAGAAAAGTGTTTGACTTCATACGAGTCTTTAGGAATGGCTTACTGTGTCCTTAAAGCACAAGACATGCCTATGTGCCTTTTTTTTATTTTTTTGTATTTCAAAAATAAAATTGGGTTGACCGAAAAGCTTCTTGCATTGTTTGTTTAATATTCAGTAGCTGTCAATATCTGATACATAATTATCATTGGACTGAACATTTTTATATGATCTACACTAAATATGAACTAAGACTAAAAAAAAAACTGGTTTAAGAATGAATCCTCTGTAACTATGTTACAAGAAGCATTGAGAAGTAGGTTGCAGTTTACATAGCACAATGCTTGTGAAGACTGCCCAGTCAAACAAGACCTTCAACTTCAGGTGTTACCTTATCAGTCTGAATCCGACGACTCGATGCTCTGAGCTGGTTCATTTTAAAGTCAATTCTAGGTAATAAGTAGGGAGTTTACTGTCTAGTAAAGTATGTTAAGACAATAGCACCAGCCTACACCCTGTAATTCACTGTTAAGCTCCTGAATTCATCTCTTACTGTGACCAACATAAATATGGGTATGTGCACAGGCTTAAAAAAAAAAAAAATTTAAGTTCATGCCCAAACTGTTCCCTGATCAGCCAGAAATGCATTAGTACAAATACTGGTAAACATAAGTAACACATTGCTGTGTGTCATGGCACTTCATGTAACTGGTTGTGTTGATGATGCAAAATTTCAGTTTGTGGAATATTTTATACTCAAAAATTTGAACAATGCAAACACTTCATTGCAACTTCTGTGTTTTTCTAGAATTAAGCATCATCATGTCTTACAACATGCATTTGTCCTTGTTGAGGTGAACAAGTCCAATATTAACTTGTGAAATGCAGCATGGATGAATAAAATGTTGATGCCAAGATGCAGCGTAACAACAAAAATAAATCCTGACTGAAATAATGAGCCATTGATCCGAGATGAGGTACAGAAAAAAGATACTTTAATATTGGAACATTTACAAGCTGAACGGAACGGCGGCTCAGGTCATATGTGGTCCTGGCTGTGGGAGGTGGTGCCGGAGCTCAGGACATGGTCCGTTTCGGAGGTGACTACACGTGCCACAAGAAGCCGAAGCGCCGGTGCAAAAGCTCTTCTTTGGGCCGGAGGTTGTACAGCTCCTCATTCAGAGGGGTGACCCAGCGGTCTGTGTGGAAGACACTCTCACCGACCTGCACGAGTGAGCATTGAGGTAGCTTCAGTGTATGAAACGTGTTTTTATACTACTAATGGCCACAATAAATACTAAATAATATGAAAATAAACACTCATTTCAACATACTTTCACCAAAGAAGAAGAAGCTGAATCATGTGGTTTAAAATAAAATAAGTTACTGTTTATGACTGTAGTTTAGGTCACTGGAACCTGAGTTATAACAAGTGGTCATTTGTTAATACATACAACATAGTTTTGAGCGCATGTAACTCTGCTCAAAAATATTATTTTAATTCCACAAAAAGTAAAAAGTTATCGAACGACGGCCTCAGGCAAATACGTATAGAACATTGACTAATTAGCAAATGTTAACATTTTCTAACAATGAACAGTTACTAGTGTGTATGTACTCTAATAGCTACTGTAAATATGAATTGGAAATGCACTGCACTTATGAAAGGCGTTTGTCAAATGTGTTGCCATTTTATTGCCAAAAAAAAAAAAGAAGTGCATATTAAAACACCAATATCTGGATGGGATATGGATGTATGGGTTTTCAAAAACGAGACTAAGAATGCGAGGGTTGTTTTGAACATCTTTACCTTCCACCCGGGAACATCCTTCATGAGGATATTTTCCTCCTCCAAGTTCTCCCTCAGCATCCGTAAGGTCCTGGCGTAAAAAAGGTAAAACCCAATTGTTACATAAATGTCTGATTTCTAATAAGTTATTTTTTACAAAAATGAACATGTGGGATATGTTATTTATTATTTTTATTGTCACCTCCGGTCATGCTCTGCCTGTAGCAGAGGCATCAGAGCTATCCTGGCTTCCATCTCCTCGATGTTCAAGCGCCTGCAACACACAAACACAGCACCAGGGTCAGTTTTAGCCCGACTGTGAATGTTACACGCAGCTTGACTCCCATGAACTTTCTTACCTCCTCTCTCTGTTCCAACTAAATAGCCTCCAGTAACCAAACACCATGACGCCGATGCCAATGCCGAACATAGTGTATCCTGTTGATTAAAGAATTCATTATGGCATTAAAATAGCTTAGTGCACGGCACACAATGTACAGTTTTAAATTACATTTAAACCACATTATTAACTACACAGACAGCTACATTACTCACATCACTATCTTATGTTTATTAGCTAAGTGGTAAAACTATATTGCCACGTGAAGTTCCTCGTGTTTTACACAGGTTTGTCTTGGGTGTAAGAGAAATAAATGATTATCTAGTAAACTATTTTAAAGATAAATAACGGCTGCTTAGATGTCTTTGACAAAGGTGGCACCACCTGTTAAACATGGTGATTAAACGACTACAGCTCAGTTACTCATCTGAAAGTTTATTTAAGTTTCAAGAACCAGCTGGACCAGCTGTAGTGTTAATAGTCAGATTGGACTAATAACGTTTCACGTCTAGCCAACAGCATACTAGGGATGTTCCAATCAAGTAGTTTTTTTGCCCCCGATACCGACCTTTTAACATTCGGTACCGTTCTGAGTTCCGATTTAAATTTTAAACAAACAAAATTTCCTCCCCTGGAGGCTTTTCTTATCTTCCTTGTTTTCTCCTTAGAGTCCAATAAATAAAGCAGTCAAAGCTAACGTAGCAAGGAGAGGGTAACTCGTACCTTGGCTCCAGAAGCTCCAACGGTCGGTGGAAACCTGTGTTCTTCACTCCAGAAATTGGCTTTGTTTTTTTTGTTTTTTGGTGGTGAATCAAGTTGGAAGTACTGAATGACAATCTCCTACTACCACCAAACATCCATATTGCATAATCAACAAATATCTGTCTGACTGACTTCATTTTCATTTCCTATTTTTGGCAGCTTTGACGCTAGCCAACATAGAGGAAGACAACGTTTTGACGCTACAGGGATGTGGTTTTGGTTTATGTCAGAGCTAAAGTAACTGCAGTAACTGCTAAAGATCAGACTTGGCGGAAGCCCGATACCGATCATTTTAGAAATGCCTAGATCGTTCCCCATACAGATCTACAAATACTAATCGGGACATCCCTGTTGCATACATTTCAAATGTGAATACTCTTTGTTCAGGTGAGCTTTCCGTAACGCCCCCTGCACAACAAAGACCTGCAGCAGATCAGCAGATCAGCATATTCAGCGACACATGTACTAATTTTTCGGGGTTGTACACAAGTGGTGCAAGTCTCAAATCTGCAGCAGCTATTTTGTTCCTTATATTAACTCTGCTATCTCACTGATTGATGACATCTTTTCACTTCAAAAAAAGTGATCTCTAGTGTTACTGTGAACCCTAACCTCATGTATGGTTGAAACTGGGTTCCCAACACCATAACTTGATAAAACAGAACTATTACACCAAAGAATATGTTAAATAAATAAATCTCTTCACCTGGAATTGAAATCATTTGATTTTGATGCTCAAACACTTAAGCAATTCTTAGGCAATATGAATAATACAAACTTAAACAATAGTAATAATAATAATAATGATAATAATAATAATAAAAAACAACAGATAATAAGAGTCTGTCCTGCTGATAGTTAACATCAATTAGCATGGTAACAATAACTACTGTGGAATTGGTGTGACTTATTGATGTTTAACTCAGTATATTATCATGTATATTTAATGAATAATTTTATATGAAGTATTCAAGTTAAGCATTTTTATGTTGTATTGAAAAATCTGGTGTTATAAATAATCAGGAAAAATACATGAAACGTATATCTCCTCTACAGTTCATAAGAACTTTGACACTTTTTTCCTCAACTTCACCATTACTTTAGTCACTGCTCTCTGCCTTTGTATGGCAACGCTGTCATGAGCTGAGGATCTGGAAACTTGTGCTAAGACACTTGATTATGTCTACAAATAACTGGTCACAAACTGTATTTTGATATGTGACTGCTGCAGCTGTTAGGATTGTAATACATTGTCTTACCTGAAAAAATGTCAACAATACTTACACTGAAAATCGTCTTTATCATGTTAACACGTTGTATTTTAATGGTAGCAGCAACTGTAAATAAATTTGTGTCTTCATAATGAGGCATATATTTTATAGCTGTGATATTATAGCTATGATATGTTATTCATAGCTATGACAGCAGGAAATGATGCATATATAGATTGGTCTAAACAAAACTAATCTGGTAAACCCTGCAGAATTGGTAGGTGTAACAGATTTACACAAACAACTTTAATTAGTTGGTCTTATGCCTTTTAAATACAACTTTTTATAATTATTATTATAAGATGCATTACATGAAATCTCTTCATTTATTGTCAAGAGCAGATAATCTTTATTATATTTGCCCAAATCCGCAGTTAGCCTAGTGTCTGAGTTAGCTAGTTAGCAACTAGCTAACGTGCCTGTCAATAACATTTCACACAAAAGCCACTTAAATAAATGTAAATTATTTCACATCACGCTGTTAAAAGATTGCATGCATTGCTCCTCTAAATGACACGATATGTGCCCGAGCCTCCAACAACAGCAACAGCATTTTAATGTGTCTCTTGTTTCCTTGAGGCTGACCGGTTAGCATTAGAAGCAGGTCAGTCAATAGTACATGCTATAAAAACGTCCATATTTAGTAACTGGTGCATGACTGCGTATAGTTAGCTTGGTGAGTATGTGGTGTATGTACCCGAAAATCCTCGTTTCGGCAGATTTCTCTTGTAATCAAAGGTGGCATAGCCTCCCGGAGGAGGCATGTCCTGCTTCACCTTGGACCCCGCCATCTTCCTCCTGCCTTTCGCTAAACGGGCCGGCGACGTCACTGAAGCGACTCTTCTTCTCACACTCTGAAAAACCGTAGCTGCGCTCTGGCGCCCCCACATGTCCGTACTGAAGAATGCTATTTTCGGGACTTTACCACTCCACTTTCTAAATAATTTACCAAAAAAAAAAAAAACATCTTTACATAAAGTCATACTGTAACTAGTATATTAAATGGCTATTATCCAGACAACAATAATACTTCGTGTAACAAAATTGCTTCAATGCACCATATCCGACTTTCTTTTTGCCTGTGAAGTACTCCATTGCAAGGAAAAGCCCTACATCCACAATCCTACTTAAGTAAAAGAACAAGAATAGCATACAGCAGCAAAGGTGAGTTTTATGTAAGTGTCATGTTAAATGTTATTCTGTTGCGTTATGAGTTATGTATATAAGCTACAGTATATCTGTCAAATAATTAAAATTAAGCTATATTTCCCTCTGACACTACACACTACAGTATCTCAAGAATGTTTTTCATGTGCAGTTGCCGCTACAGCATCTGAGCTCTAGAATAGCTGTCATATCTCAGTGTATGGGAACACAGCTGTTTATCTCCTGCCGGTTATATGTAGTTGTATGTACAACTGTCAGGAGATAACGATATGGGATCTCCCCAACTAACACAAACACCACAAACAGACCGTATGTAGATCCTGTATGCTTCATTTGCTCTTTAAAATCTTCTTTGTCCTTTAGTAATTTCTTGCCCACGTTTTATTTATACTCACTCCTCTTTGACAGCGCTTGACTGGTTAAATTCTGTCAATTTCAACAGTGACTGTCAGAGAATCCACTCTCCATCATCGGTCATTCCTCTTTCATATAAGAAAGTCAGAGCGCTGAAAACCTCCTGGGGTTGTTTGGGTTCTAGACTAAATAACAAACAAAAGCAGCCGTTTAAAATTTATATTTTTATTATTTCTTCAGGAGCTAGGAAAAAAGTAAACCAAATAAAGTTTAACATAAGTTTATACAATGCAATTAAGATTATTGGAAAGCAGAGACATTATGTCACATGGTGAGGAGTACAAGGTAAATATGGTCTTGTGTAATCCAGTCTTGATAGCTGGGAAATGGTTCCTTTAAGAACCGACTCAGGGCTATGCATATCCCAAGTGTCGCATGGATTATTGATGAATAACGGAGGCATGATCTCTTGCTCCAGGTGGCAAATTCAGCTCCTTCAGAGTTTGCATTTTCTCAGTGATGACGTAACACTCAAAATAATCTTACAATGTTGACACTGATATAAAATAAGCAAATTACAGATGGTAATTACAGATGAATTAAGCAATTACACCATGCTTCTTCAGCTAAGGTGCAAAATGGGCTTACGGGTAGGCATGCTGTTAAACAGGAAAACAAAACAAAAAAAACAAGCTAGAATAAACTCTTCATTTGTGGAAACCACAATATACTGAGTGATTTTTAACATCAGTCAAAAAAAATAACAAAGAGAAAGAAAATAACTTACTGTAAATACAAAATAAATTCAAACCTGTAACTACACGATGATGTTCTGAAAATTTTACAACTTGGTTATTTTGTTTTTACTTAAAATAAATGTGTATATTGTTGAACTCTTGGGTATGACGACTAGAACCATTCAAGTGTCAAAAGGTTGGGTCCGTTTGACCCGCATCATGGCAAAAAGGGCTAAAAAGCCTAAAACTGAGTACTCCTCTTTAACCAAGGTACTCACAGCAGACAAATCCACTTATCACCCATCATTTAACTACCCGGTCTGGAGGACAGAGCCCAAAGGAAGCCCTTCAAGTATTTGTTTTTTTTTGCCCCAGTCAAATCGAAATGGTTTCTGCACAATTATCAAAGAACACGAGCCTCAAAAATAAACAACAGAAAATAAGAAAACTAAAACAAGAATCATACAAAGGTAATTAAGGAACGTTTCTTCACTTTGAGAGACTGTAATTGCTTAGCAGTCCTGCAGGGGTGCTGTGGACCATATTATTGGAGCAGACGAACTTGGACAAAAACTAAGTATGAAGAGCAGAGTGCTGTTTCAATTATTTCCATGTGTTTGCAGTCTGCGAGATGGATGAACGAGAGGGGATCATGTCCAGCAGGTACTCCCTCTGACGAGCGTCCACGGTGGCCGACGTCTTGTGACCCGTCAGGCTGGGGTTTACGTAGGCCATGGTCACTCCTGTAAGCATGCAAGAGAGCAGCGTATCAGTGTGTGAAGTGAGCCGTACGCGACGAAATTGAATGCTTTTTGAGCTGGATAAGGAATAGAAGAATGATTTTGTGCAACACCTGAATACAAAGTCACCCATGGTCCCACAACGAACAAACACAGAGGAAAAATGAGAGATTTCTACTCTAGGGTTATGTATAGCAGTGACACCCAGGAAAAATACTAATCCACCAAGCTGAGGGACTAAAGTGGGAAAATGGAGATCACTTCCAGGGGGGACGGAGAGTGGGAATGCCTTGTCCGAAAACATTTCCTCCAGTGTGTTTAACCGTATTTTTTTTATGCTCCTTTTGTAAAAGATTGCTCAACACGAAAAAAAAAAAAATTTAGGATGTTCAAGGATTGCTTTTGGACCAGACAGGAATTTGAAAAAGAGCAGATGGCGCCAGAGTTGGGCTGGTATTAATGCGAGTCTACCTGTATTGCTGTTGCTCTGCTTCTTCCATGCAGTGGATGAGGCACTACCTCCGCGGATATTCCTGCCGCCGCCGATTCCACTGCTGCTCACCTTTGAACTCTGGACAGAGCGGTGGGAAACATGGGCGTGCTTACCTGGCCGACTGACCAAAGCCGCCGCCGCCACTGCACTCTGCAGCTGGGAGGAGGAGGAGAAGGAGTGGGGGACGCCTCTCACCCCCATTGATGAGATGCCACGGGACAGGTGACCCTGCGAGCTCTGAGGGGGGGGGGGGGGGGGGTTAAGAGACACAGAGAAGGTGTTTTTAGTTACACAGGTGCTGGCTACGCAGGCGTTTCGCTTAAAAGGATAAAGTGTTTCCAACCTGCTTGATGGAGTGGTGATGAAGGATGTTGCCTGCCCGGCTGGCCTGGTGGTGGTGCTGGAGGGAGGACACTCTGGCCTGAGCCTGCTTCATCTGCTGAGACACCAGCTGCTCTGCCTTCATGGACGAAGAGGCAGATGAAGAGGATGACGAAGTACTGTGGGAGACCGATGAGGATGTCTGCTGGATAATGCGCTGCTCTATTTCCTGCTCCTGTTGCAGTGCTTTGACAAACGCAGCCTTCAGCCTATTGGTATGCTCTGCTTTCAAAGCCTTTTTCTGATTGGATGACATGCAGTCTTCACAGAGCACTATCCCGCCTTTTGCCTTGTCCTGCCTCCAGCGGCAGGTGAAGTCAGTGTTGCACTGGGTGCAGATGAAAGGGTCTCTGAGTGTGGACTTGGACAGTGCCACACCTGTCTTTCCTGGATGGAGATAGATAAGAGGCACAGAGCAAAAATAAATAGGTGACATCAAAATAAGTGATTAAAAATAGACACAAGTAGACGTGATTATATCTGGAAAATATTTTCAATTCCACACATTAATCTGAAAGATATCCAACATCTAGAGATGCGACTCAGGACTCAGCATTTTTGATTGAGAAATCACTTCCAAATATGTTTCTGCTGATAGACTTATTAACTGTATTCTACAACACACCTCTGTGGATGGTATCCAGCAGATTTTGTACCACTTCTTCCAGTCCCACCAGGTAGATGAACTCATTATTGGCAGCTGAGGGCAGGAAGTTAAACTCTGGGGCAGGTGGCTTGGGTGGAGGGATCTCCAGCAGGGTCTTCTCTAGTTGTTTCCGCAGGGCGAGTTTGGCTGCAGCTTGGCGACTGGCAGGAGAGTCGTTCATGCTAACCACAGACACGCCTCCTGACGAAGAGCCCTTCAAACTAGATGCTGAGACCTTTGAAGAAACACAACAGGTTCAGTTCGGTCAAGATCATCATATCTTGTTTGAGCAATACGGTAGTTAACAACCACTGGTGCTGATTAACTATGAGGTGTTTAATGATTAAAGAAGACAAGTGGTTAGAGAAAAAACATGTGTAAATGTTAGCAGATGCTCCTCTTGACTCGAAAGAAACTGGTAAACATACTGTTCCTCCAAAAGTCAGGACAAAAGCAGAAGAGGGAAAACTTTACTTTTTCTGTCACTGACTTCTTCAAAGTGAATGTGGAAACTGCTACTGCACCAGATAACTAAGACACACTCATGCCGATTCTCTCCTCCTTTTTGAGGTGACATACTAACCAGTGAGTTCGCACTACCGCCAATCCTGATGAGGCCTGCTTGGACCATGCCTCTCTGGCCCTGGCCTGCAGGGGTTGAGGTCCTGGGGCCCAACAGCAGAGGAGGGGGTCCCGACCCTGAGCCTCCAGATGCAGCCAACTGCTGCTGCTGCTGCTGGCGAAGAGCCTGGATCTGCTGTGGAGAGACAGAGATGGGCTAACCAGGACGATGAGAGGGAGGACACGGAGGAACATCGCAGACAAAGGTAGTGGAGGACAAGGGGAGTGGACATCGAGAGCACCAAAGCAAAGAGCACACACACACACACACAGAGAGAGAGGCGCAAAGAAAGATCATAAGTCCTAAGTTGAATCACTTCCATGCGGTTTGTCTCCAGAAAGTGAACTGACAGAAGGTTCAGACTTTCACTGCACTGACACAGAAGAGATTTAAATATATGAAAATGGCTGCTTACTATCTAGCTAACAGTATTGTTAACAACATTTCCACCCAACTCACCTGTGCCCCTCTGACCAGAGGCGGCATGATGATCTGGGAGCCATGTTTAGACGACACCTGCTGACCTCCTCTCACCAGAGGCGGAGGGATGACGGTACCCGAACTCCTGCCGGTCAAAATCTAGTCAGGGAGCAAAAACGCGATCAGAAAACGTATCGACTACAGTACGACTGAGCTCGATTTCACACTGTGTGCATTTGTGATGTTAGAGCATTAACCTGCTGAGAGCCTTTATTGCTTGTAATTGTTCCTCGAATTAGAGGAGGAGGAGCAGAGGAGCCGGATACACCCGAGGGCTGGAAAACAACAGGGAACAATATTAAACAACAAGCAGGAGAATCGATAAGAACGATCCTTGTTGAACTATTCCACTAGCTTTTAACCATTCCCCGTGTGTTGTCGTGGCAATCCAAGCCACAGCTAGACATCCCCTGTATTCACATTTAGAGTAAACCCTTTGAAAGTCTTTGTAGTTGCTGCTGAAGCTCACAGCTACTACCAGTTTTACCAATAACCTCACAGACGACAGCTCTCATAAAATAAAACATTGCGATTCGTTGGGGAAACCTAAATTTCCATAGCTAATCTTTATAAAGCTTGACGTCAGCTGCTCAAATCAAATGAATTAAAATGTTCAGTCTTGGTTATTCTGAAACATAATATTGGAACTGAAAGGGTTTTAAGAGGCAATCATGTGTTGTGTGAATTCAGTTGTTTACCTTCTGCAGAGTGTCCCTCTGTATTTGGCTCTGTCGAAGTTTCTTTAGCAGCACCAGCTTAGCCTCCTCCAGACGGAGCTCCTCCTTCAGCTGCTTAATGATACGCTCCCTCTCGGCTGGGCTGCTCTTCTGCACTCAGGAGAGCACAATATCAGTTACACAAAGAAATAAAAACTCTTTAAGGTTAACTAAAATATAAAGGTAAACCTCCACTGGTCCCTCTGTGTTTCAACGAAGCTCTATCTGATCACCTATTTCTAGTTTCCCTGACTCAGATCTTTAATGGTGCACAGTGGTACTAACATCAGAAAATAGCTCGTTCACACCACAACTGAATCTCCTTGTTCACATTTTTAAATCTAAAAACTCTTGTAATTTGCTTTTTTAAGCATCCTCTGGCACAATAATTGTCTTTGTGATTAATGAAGTTTTATCTCATCTTAATCTAAAGCTCCACCTCTGTAGGTTGTTTGTGTCTCACCATGAGCAGGTCAGTGTCCAGCTCCTTAAAGTGGCTGAGGCCATTCATTGGCGGGCTGGGGGAGTCGTTGTCTGACAGGATGATGACATCGTCATCTTCAGGAGACGGAGGGCGCTTCTCCCTTTTTATACTGCTTTGAGAAAGAAAGAGGGACAAAGGCATTTAAATTTCGATTAGGCATAACATTATGACCACCTTCCTGTAGGCCTCCAAAACAGCTGTGATAGACAGAGAATAGACAAGGGCCTTCTGAGGGTGTCCTGTGGTGTCTGGCAACTGTTGTTAATGGGGGCCTTAAGGTCCTATGGGTTGAGGGGAGGGGCCTCTGTGGATCATCCCACAGATACTTGATCAGTTTGCGATCTAGTGAATTTGGAGGCCAGGTCAACACCTTGTGCTGTTCTTCATGTTTTTTCAGTTGTTCCTAAACCGTTTGTGTGTGTGTCTGTGTCAGGCTGCATCCTGCTGGGGATGGCTGCTGCCATTAAGGAGTGCCATTGCTATGGGGTGGGGTTGTCTAGTCTGGTCTTAGTGGGTGGTACATGTCTAAGTAACATTCACATGAATGCCAGGTGCAAAAGTTTCCCAGCAGAACATTGTATTGTTAAAGATGATCAGTGTTATTTACTTCTCCTGTCAGTGCTTGATCACTGACAAATGTTGTGGCTGATCGGTCTAAATCTCAGTGTTATCTTCTATATTACCAGTATAACTCCAACAAAATAGGAGAGAAATGAAGTTCACAATCAGTTTTTGAATCCTTAATGTCCATCTATGTTCAGTGTCATTTATGTCTTATAAATGTCTAAACACAGACGACAAATCTGAAATTTTGGAAAACCCTAGAAACCCCTTTACGTTTTACTATATGTGCACTACATGAGTTTGTACTGACAGGTCAAGTGGGGTTGAGGAGGCCATGAAGATTTATGGCTGTTTAAGGGAGGATAATGTACACCTCACTAGTTCAAATATAGTCTCCCATTACTAATGTCTGTATTCAAGGAGCTCTCCTCCTCAGCCACAATTATAATTTATGACCGCAGGTTGATGCGCTCCACTATAACATAACAAGTCCAGACACATCTCCACAAAGCGTCTCTTTATGTTGATGCCACTCCGACAACAGGGGAGAGGTTTTAAGGGCCAAGGAGGGGCAAGGAGGGGCAAGGTGGGACTTAGAGCTCCAGTCAAGGTCTGTAAGTCTCAATGAAATGGCTGTTGGAGAGCACACGTTTCCTGTTGAAACAGGATACCATGGGCAGGGTATAGCAGGCGTCGCAGGCATTCAGGGGTGACCTGTATGGGGCTAAATACGTCACACAAAGCTCGCTAAGGAAATCGCAGCTAATGGGAATCATGGAGGCAGTTCGGATCGACCTTCACTTGCGTCTCCATGTCATTGTGCATGTTTTACTTATACTGTACCCCTCCCAGTTCAAATGCAGGCGGTATGCGAGAGCAGACGACCTAAATCCTTTGACGTCTGGTGCTCAAAAGCTAAAGAGTGGGAGTAATGTTCCTATAAAAACAAAGGTGGCCCTTTGATTGAACATATTACGGTTTTCTCTGAAGCGTAAAAAAGTTGTTTAAGTTATCGTCATGTCAACATGAGGCCTGTCTCTCCTGGCTGTCCTCCTGTGGGTGTGTGTGTGTGTGTGTGTCTCCTCAGGGCTTAGCGCCATCATCACTTCCTGTGGATTAATCACTACTCTTCCAAAGAAGTCACGTGACCTCAAAGTCATCGTCACGTGACACGTTCACTTTTCCTCCCACCCCTCACCCACCCCTCCCCTCTCTGTTCCTTCCACGGTGGAAACCATGGCAACAACCGGCTGGAACCAGTTTGTGACACACGGCTTCATTTTGTGTGAGGGAGAGTTTTAAGGGTTCAGGTGGTGAGTGGGGGGAAAATGGAGGTGGACTGAAAGATAAAGTTATAAGGCATCACCTCTGAGCACCACACATGGAAACCCCCCCCCACCACCTCCCCAACCACCCCCCCACCCACCGTCCTTCCTCACAGTAGGTTTAAAGAATAACAGGATTACAAAACTAACTTTTACATATTTTTACGCTAGAAATCTAGACAAGTAGCCGGCAGATTTGAGCATTATTATTATTTGTTTTATTTCCTGTGGTCGTCACAGCTGAACAGAGTTGAACTGTTTCTCACCCTCTGGAGGTGCTCATGTCCACGGGCTGCTCTCCCGTCTGAACTTCGACTTTAATGGTGGCCTTCACCTCGCCTGCAGCCAGCAGGCCACTGGACGCCTTCGGCTCGGCCTGTCGGACCCGGCTCCTCGTATCAATAGCCGACTCTGTCTTCGCCCTGCTGGCTCTGTCATTGCAGTCAGTCCGATTGTTCGAGCTGGGTTCGACGGTCGGCGGCCTCTGGGTCCGATCCTCGTCATCCTTCGCTGGCTGGGATAACGTTAAAGATAATGGCAACGGGCTCTGCTCTGGCTCCTTCTCGTCCACTGATCCGGCCTTAGTCCGGCTCTGACTGTCCTGCGCCAGTATGAGCTCGGGTTTAGGGCTAGTTTGTTCCTCTGTTGTTGGTTCAGACGGGTCCAATTTAGGTTTTTTGCTTTCATTGTCAGCATTGGAGGGTTCTCCAGACTGTGGAACAGCCTCCTTCTCCAGCGCCCTCTTCTGGCTGCGCGTCTGGCGGACAGCCTCCTCAGACATCCCCTGCGGGTCCAGGAGAAAAATAACAGAATTATGTCAGTTGTTCAATATCCAAACAGGACCTCGGTCACACGCTTAACAGGTCAGCATCCTGTCGCACTTCATCCAACCCAAACTGTAAACCAGTTAAATGTTAATTACAATCAGCGTGTAAATCAGCAATTTACTATCAGCGTGAGTGTAAACAATAGAGGAAACTGTAAGTGTTTAAGAAGAAGAGTTTCATCCTGTGCTCTGTAAATAGTTAAATGTGTGAATTGACAGCACTAGTGTTGACACATCAGGTGAGAGATTTGATTTAAAAAAAAAAAACTGCTGAAACATTTGTCAAGATGTTCTTTAGTTCAGATGAAGTCAAGCTCTCAAGTCTGTAAATCTACTTTTTTGGCCAAGTATACACTGATCAGGCATAACATTATGACCACTGACAGGAAAAGTAAACAACATTGACCATTTTGTGAAAATACAATGTTCTCCGCTGGGAAACCTAGACCAAACCAGGCACCCCCACCCCATAGCAATGACGCTCCTTTATGGCAGCAGCCATCCCCAGCAGGATGCAGCCTGACACAGACACACACACAAAAACGGTTTTGGAACAACTCAAAAAACATGAAAAACAGCACAAGGCCTCTAAATTCACTAGATCCCAAACTGATCAAGTATCTGTGGGATGTACTGTAGCAAGCCTGATCCACAGAGGCATCTCCCCTCAACCCATAGGACTCTGATGAGTCTGAACTGGTTTGGAGGTACAAGGGAGACCTACACAATATTAGGAAGGTGTTCATAATGTTATGCCTGATCAGTGCATATACACTATGTGCTTGGAATCTGTCGTCCTTATTTAACCCATCCTTTTGTACACACACAGAGAGGTTAGTTCACTTATTCCTGTACTGTTAAAATAAAAGGACAAACCCACACCTCAGAAGGGCACTTATTATTCAATACTGAAGTAGAAAAAACTGACCTTGAATCAGCTGTAGGGGACACAGGCTGACTAAAATGGCCCCCAGACAAAACATGTTAGATTAGGGTGGTCACATGACCCAAGATGTTGACTCGAGTGTAATTCCAAAACCTCCAATTATCCAAATCTCAACCTAAACCAGAAACCAAAAGGCAAGAGTGAAAAGAATATGGGAGTACTCTGGGAGCACCTCATGTTGAGTGGAAAACAAACAACAAAACAAACAAAGGGATTGAGCTCTTCGTGTCTTCTGAAAGACGTGTTACAGCATAAATATGTTGCAGTGATAACAAACAGTTGGAAGAACAAGACAACATCGTGATCAAATCAGCGTTAAAATTGACTTGGGGACTATCTAAAATGAACTGGAGCGTGATTTATCTTCAAATATTCACGACAACTCGTGAATCCACATATTTTAGTAATTCATGTGTTCCAAGAGTAATTATTTTTTAATTGGATTCGAAAGCTCGTGTATACCTTCCTTTCTCTTAGTCAGGCACCAAAAAGCACCAGATCCATTACTGTCTCTTAACCCATATACAACAGATTCAGTCCCTCCAGATGTTGACATGCCGAGCAGCAGTGGAGACGGAGACATACAGCAGCTCGCTCTGTTTGGCAGATGGGCATTACAGAGTGCACTTGTGCCCTCAGAGAGGTGCATCAGTACGTGGTTCATAGTGCCACGCATTACTCCTAAAGTGAATCCCTCAGAGTCAGAAATAAGAGGAGGAGACGCTGGGAGATGGGCGAACACATCGGTCAATACATGTTTACCTTCATGGTTCTGATAATGGCCTTTCACACTGTACATCTCTGATGCACTTTTCACAGCAGAGGATAAAGAGCTATTTATGGATAATAGACTGCATACATTCAGCTTCCTGTGCACTGACAATTGTAAGTGGGTTAATCATTGTATTGATAAATCTGTGAATTTGGGCATCATTTGCCTCTTTGACACTTCCGTCAAGCAAATTGTCACAAGTAACTCTGTTCATACGACATCAGTTACACTCGTATAGCAGGGTACGGTGCAGACATGTCTGACAGGTTAAGTAAAGTGATCCGTGCGCTGCAACAGACATCCTACTTTTGTATGTTAAAGTCAGCGGAGACTGTCTGACAAATGTTTCTTTCCAAAACTGACAATCACGCTAATGCAGCATGTGGACAGGTGTGTGGAGATGACAGCACGCGGGGTATGAACTCCCCCCCAGCTCTCTTACTTTCTCTCACAACTGTCACTTCTGCAGGTACAGCTGAGAGCAACACCATGACTGACTTGCAGGACAGGCTGTCTAAAAATCTGCACCGCTATCCCCCATATGTGAACGTCTATCGTGTCGGCGCCCCTCTCTCTCTCTCTGTGACGGTCAGGATTTTTTTTCCACTTTCAAAAGCAGCAGATAGTTCAGGAACGTTTGCCTTCTGACGTGGTGAAACAACACTGAGTGCACATGTAAACTTCAGATCAGAGTTTGAGAAAATGTGGCTAACGTCTCGTCCCTAGCCGGAGGGCTAAAACAGAAGTTTCCAATCACTCTCTGCTTTGCCCGCAGATTCGCATTAAACGCTTGTTAGCAGTTAGTCAGAAGATCAAGAAGCATGATGACAAATTATATAATGAAGTTCAATATGCTGAAGGAAATTGATAATGCCCGACATATTGTGCTTATTAATTCTCCTCTGCCATTATGAGTGGTCTGGATGGAGTTGCTAAATGGAGGTAAATGCAGCAGACAGACAGAAAGCAAACAGTGTTTTCCACTCAACTCTTGAGTAAACCCGGTTGCTACAGAAACCTGGATACTGTTATGATCATGCATTCAGAGTATATCAATAATATAATAGGTTTAATATGTTCCATGTAAACGGCGCGTCCAGAACAAATAGCGGGATACTATTCTGCATGTGCACACACTCACCGAGTTGATTTTGGTCATTACCAAATGAAAAGGTGTTGACCCACACGGCCTGCTATACTGGGACGACCCAACCTGCGATTAAAGTTCACGGAGGCCTAAACAGAAACCAAAAGTGACATTCACAGGTTTACAAAGGCCCTCGCTATTTGTTGGGCAACCATGAAGAAGAAGCGTGAATCATATTCATGCATCCTTGTTAAAGAATGAAGACCCGGTCCTCTCAAGCCTGTGGAGGCCCTCTGTCTGCCCAGCGACACGCTACAGGAAGCCGTTTGGTTTTTTAGGGGGGAGAAAGGGAGTACAATTAACCCTTACAACCTGGGTTACTTCTCAGTACACACCGTCATGGCGGCGAGCACAAAGGACGCACAGTGTTTCCATCATGTACCACTACAACATACGTGCAGAGTCACAATGCAGAGCAATCATCTGGTAACGGAGAGCTGACTAAGTTTTATTTAATACTCTGACATCACTGAGACACACATGACATGACCCTTCCCAGGATTCACTGGGACACACAAAGCACTTTTCCTGAGAACCGGTTTAAACCGGTCGGCTAGTGTGTGTGTGTGTGTGTGTGTGTGTGTGTGTGTGTGAGACTCTGTCAGTGTGTGTGTGTTAGACAGAGAGAGAAGCTGAAGCTGGTTTTAACCCTTCAGGTGCCGGAGCAGGGCCTCCACAGTGACGGCCATTATACAGTGTGTGTATTCGTGTGTGTGTGTGTGTGTCGAGACTGGGGTGGGGCGTTGTGATGACAGTTTTAATTCTGGTGCATATAGCTGTGAAATGATGCTGCGGAGAGAAGTTAGACATTAGACACGTCAACCCAGCACCCCCGCCCCCCCCCACCCACACACACACACACACACACACACTCCACACCCCACATCCTTAAACAGACTCTCGCCCTATCTTTGTAATGGGGAGTCCGAATGGCCAACAGGTTTCACATTTCATCTCCACGGCAGTTTGCACACAATTCCTTCAAGCACCCACCACCACCACACACACACACACGGTGGATCAGACCCTGACTCATCTGACAACTTGACATTGCAAGCAACAAATGCAAATCGTCTGAAAACAAGTCTCTATGTCTGTATACTATTCTCATAAATAGCCACGTGTGAACATGAATAATCTTAAATAAAATATAATCCTGGTACACATTCAAATGAGATGGAAATCCTCAAACAGCATTTAACGACACTGTAAAGACTTCACAGCACGGCGAGGGATGGCGCTCGTGGTACTGAAGTTTGTATGGCCGACGGGACAACGTCGAGTACGGCAACTGCGTCCCTTGCTCAGGGTATATTGGCTTCACGACCACAAAGCTGGTCCTCACTATATGAAAGTATGATAGTTAATGAGAGCTAAATGGGCTCTTAATAGCAGGTAGTATGTCGTATCCAGCAGTGGTCGTAAAACTGCTCATCTTTATTTGGTTATCGGCCTAAAGTGCTTGATGAGAGTTTGAATACTCTTTGTTGTGTTTTTTGTCCGTATTTATCTAATAAAACTCAATCATCTCATTAGCCTTGCAGTGTAATTAAATCACAATGATAACCGCCGCATTATCTGATTGCACTGTGCAGGTACTTGACTCTTGACAAGTGTGGCTTTCACCAGCGCTGAATACACGTACTTTAGTCTGGTATCAGGTTGCCACCACTATCAGGGCACTGCTCATCTCTGTCTCCTCTAGCTGCGTCAAGGTGGTTATTTATCACGGATCCTGTCAGCCGTCAGTCACTCAATCGTGCCTCATTCGCAGCGGCAAACTCGGCCATCGCTGATGTCCGGCCGCGCATACAGTACGTGCTCAGAACTTTATTTACCCACCGACAGACCTTTACCCCGTGAGAACGTATTTCTACATCGCACGAGGGTTTCAGAAAACTGTGCAACTATGCAGGCGCACTAGCTTGCAAAACTGCTGGGGCAGCAAAGTATTCTTATCGTCTGTCAGAGTAACAAATGGTAGCAAAGATAGTTTCCATGCAAAAACAAAACCTTCATGGACGGATCATAGCGTAAGAATTTAATCAGAGTTCTCTGCGGGTCACAAAGTCGCTCGGCTAAATAACTTCACACCTTGACATGTCAGTGCTTAATGCACCAACTAACGTCACTGTTTACACAAAACAAGCCGAGAAGACAATTACGGAGAAAATTGCTCTCAGTATATTTGATTTAGTCTGTGTTGCTTGACCACAGTTGCCCTATGACTCCTGCAGTTAAGTGAAGCAGCTTAAAATCTGGCCAGCAGATGACTCTTTACAGAACAGTGGCTGATTGCACAACTACTGGCTCCATCTTGTGCGCGATCACCGGAACGGTGTTTTCTGACTCACTCCAGTCCTGTAAGTTTAATACAACAAAAACAGACCCTGTTGGGGGGGGACTAATAGCGGTGCAACATGCTGCAGATGCACGACTTCAGCCAGATAGTTCATGAGAGTCAAAGCATTCTCCTCCCCTGACAACCCCCTTCACTAAAGGCAACCTGCATATTGTTAACATGTAAAAGCGCTTTACAAGGCCTTTGTTCACACAGACAACTGGGGGTTCATTCCAGATCACCACAAAGAGGCAATAAAGTCTCCTAAACGCAGCTCGCTTCACCACCATCCCCAGTACACAGGGCATGCACAGGACTTTTAGGTGTCTGTGTTGCATTAGGGCTGGAGTGCTCATAATTATCCTTACTGTTAAGAATGTTTACAAGGTATAAAAGTGGGAAATGTTAGGTTTTGTAACACAACAATCAGGGATAATTAATTAGCTCACACCTTAACAAAAACAATCCACTACTGCTGTCACTTAGAAAGCCTGTAGACACAAGTCTTGGTTAAAAGGGACGAAATTTTACAATAAGGCAACTTTCAATCTAATTAATTAACGTTTAATTAAAAGTGCAATTAATATGTCTAACAGCAATAACAAGCGCCTTCGTGACACAAATGCAGCGTGAGGTGTCGTGAACATACCATGAACAACAACGCGGGCTTCCGTCATATCCAGTCATTAAAAATTAAAAGGTTTAAATCCATCCGGATGGTAAACAATCGGTAGAAATGTCTGACGAAATAGTTTGATTGCAGGAATCCTGACACGCGGCTTTGTCCCGAAAAAGCTGCACACTGTCAGTAGTGGAAGAGAAATGTGTGTATGTGTATGTGTGCGTGTGTCTGGGTGAGAGGAAGAGAGAGGAGGAGTGTGTGCTGTGTGTGTGTCAGTGTGTGTATGTGTGTGTGTGTTCAGCTTTAAGAGGAGGAAGACTACGGTTGTCACAGAGAGAAGTAGGAAGATTAG
Source organism: Chelon labrosus (assembly GCF_963514085.1). Taxonomy (NCBI): domain Eukaryota; kingdom Metazoa; phylum Chordata; class Actinopteri; order Mugiliformes; family Mugilidae; genus Chelon; species Chelon labrosus. The sequence goes on from NC_140342.1 coordinate 11,771,446, forward strand.
CTACCAGATAGCAGAACCAACACTGGTGCCACGGGGCTTAAAGCGGGCAGCGGCGTCCACCATTACCGTCTCAACACACGGTTCACCATCCAAACCAAACTCAGCCCTTTAAAAACTAAACCCAGCCCACAGTACATGTGCAACTAGCCGGCTTTTTTATTATTGACACCGCCTCGGAGGAGGTGTGCGTGTTATTAGTTAGCGAGCTAACATTAGCTACATCGCACAAACAAAAACACGAAGCCACTTTAGCTCGAATAAAAAAAAAAAAAAAGCGGTCGGTTGTCTGGGCATGGACGGCTGCCAGACCACTCCAAGTCAAACTAATCAAAGTCCCTCCAGCCCCGGCAGCCGCTCGTCAACATGACCCGCACAACCAGAACCGAGCCCGGATCGCTGACCTGACGGCACCCCCGGATGCGGGACAGCCGTCGGCTCAAAGAAAAAAAAGGGGGGCACAAACTTTCATCCTACTGCCCTAAAAGTAAGGCTGTACTAGTCTCACCGGGACTGTTTACCTGGGTGTCCCCTCCGGAGGAAAAACCTTCGAGTCGGAACTCATAAATTTCATCGACCGGCCCACGGACGGAGGTTGCCGCCGACGAGCCGCTGGCGATGTAACGTTGTAATCCTCACCTCATTTAACGACTTCTACCGCACAAAACCAAGTCCACGCATCATGTTTACAAGCTGCTGCGCCGAGGAAAACGTAAAATAAAACAAATTTCGGCTGAGCCAGCCCCCCCTCTCCTCCCCGGTACTCAACCTTTGGCTCTGCGGAGAAGTGTTACTTTTCAACAGCCCATCAGCTTCTTTATCGTCACAGATAGGTGGAGGAAAACCTGGCTCCTCTCGACGAGTCCGAATAAAAGGCTCCCCTCGATCCACTTACTAAAAAACTTGGTCTTCACCTAAGTCAACTTACTCGGTAGCTTTGTCGCCTGTTCTTCGCCGATGGTCGACCAAGGAATGTTTAATCTGCAGTTAACCTCGATAAATCGTTGCTTTTTTGAAATCCAGGGGATATCCTCTTTTTTCGGCCCTCCCCACTGCCGCGTCTGTTGCCAAATAATGCGCCTCAACACACATGGAGCCGCTGCGTCCTCTTAGTGGGCATGCGCACCTCGGCATACCAGGGCGACCGGATCACATCATGTAAGCACTGACCACCAAGGGCCAAAGCAGGGCGACAATGACAGGGGCCACGGGGTCCTCGGAGTGACCCATGACTGTACCAGCAAGTACACGGATCCCATCAAATATACACACTCGCACACACACACACATACACACGCACCATGTTACAGTAAGGACCTATAAATATGCAAAGCACCACACATTTCCCTAAAAACACTCACTAGCATCATTTTTGCCTCTAGAGACTAAAATATGTATCAAACTCCCAGTCAAAACTCAGACTCAGATTCGCTGTAATGGCAGTGGGATGAGCACAATGGCTGAAGCAAAAAAAATAAATAAACTTATGACGACTGAGAGCGAACACAATGTCAATTTACACAGTTGCACAATTGCAATGCAAAGTAATCATGTCAGCTGCACCATTGTCCAGACCGACAAGGTCCAATGTCCACTGCACTGTGGTCATTTGATTATCTGCACTACCAAAGACTAATATCAGCAAATGTGAGTCCTGCATCATTCCATAATGCTGTAACTGTGTCTGATACAGGCACCTGGGACTAAATCTAGTTTGTAGACCTTAATCATGTTGGTGCATTACGCTCATATAGCACATAAGACCATAATCAACGTAGCGGTTAACATTGTGCTCACACGTGTGCAGTAAACATGTAGGCAATGTGTGCGATTGTACCAGAATGGAAACTTTGAGGGAACGGATGCAGTGGGAGTTGGAGGTGCAGAGGTTAATGGGGGTCAAATCTATGCCCCCTGAAAGGTTAATGAAGCTATGACCGGAAGTACCAACACTTGTATTCATATGCTACTGTTCTTTGTGTGGCAAAATTTACATTTATCACCATTCATATAGTCTGGCAACTTGAGCATCATATGCTCGCACTGAACTCAGACTGTGATCTTATAAGTGGATCGCTCTCACATCCTCAGCATCCTATCATTATCTCCTGCCTGCTCCTACTTCAGCCTCACATTTGTCTCCCCAAATGACCCCAAATTATAATATAAACCATGTCACACCATAGTTTCTGTATAAAAAAATGAAAAGAAAAGTGCATATTCTGGCCAACATCTCCAATTATCTCCTAATTCAGAATCACAGTTGTGGTGTGAGCAGAATTTGGTCCTGTGTGATTGACCTGATACATGATATTTATGTCTCAATTTACAGTGGGGATCAGTTGCTCTGATGAGTCAGGCTTGCATTTACAGTCAGATCCAAACATGACCGTCCAGAACACTCTGGGTTAATACGTCAGTGGCAGAGTCGCCTCTGTAACAGCTCCAGCTGGCTTCCTCTTTCATGACAAGACCTGCATCCCTTCAAAGCATCCCTGTGAACCGGACTAATCCTCACTCATCTCACAAATGCACCCGTAAACCGACACATGTGTTTGAAATACTGCGAGCTCGGGAAAAGAAGCCGTTGTCCATGAAGACTGGAGTGGGTAGGAGAGGCTATTCTCCAACAGGTGGGGGGTTGGAGTGCTTTGTCACCCTCACCCTGCTGTTTTTAAATGACAAAAAAAAAAGCTCTCTCTAGATGTTGCTGTGTCATCAGGTCTAATTGTTTCCGTCCTCTCGTCGTGCCACTCCAACTCCTGAGGCGACAGATTGTCTCGTAGCCACCCTCTCATAATCACACATTGGAGTTTAGCGGTAACGTCTGTAAGAATCTTTCTGTAAATATTGTTTCTGGTTATATGTGCCACAACAGACTATTAGATGTGGAAAACAATCAGGGCCTTATCTACGCTTGGGAACACTAAGGTCACGTCCTTCTAAATTGGATTCTTGTAATTTTAAACAACCCGGAGGAGTTTTCATTCTTCCACACATTAAATGAAAACATAAAATCACAGAGGATCAATAGCAGTAATGACCGCGCCAGTACACGTTGAGAAATGCAACCTCGTGCTGGCACTGGAGGAAAGGCCAGGGGCTCACCAAAGACATCAGAGTACATACATAAATGGAGGATGTAGACGAAACGTGTTGGATAAGAGAGTTAACCGCTGCTGAGAATCATGAAAGGAGTCATCCTCAGGGGACCATGAATGTCTGACTTCACAAACTTTCATTTATTCACGCAGCGTTTCAGTTTGGGCCGAAGATGTGGACTGATGAGCAGTGACACATAGAGGGACACAACAAAAACTCCATGATTGGTGTTAATTGATATATTATAATACAAATTCAGTTCAGTTTCAAATTCAAACAATTAAACAGCCACTGGGGATTATCGGTGCCTTGTCAGATTTCTCCATGAGACTGAATGTGTGTGGTTTTGTCTTTGTCTGACTGCAAACTCTGGTAAATAAAAGGATGATTCCTCTGTTCACTTCTGAATATCTATTAAAGAAAAGCATCAGGAAGTAGTTTAATACAATAAAACTAGCCTGCAGTGATTTCTACCTACAGTGTGTGGCACCTGGAATAAACGTCTCAGGGTGGGTCTTCATCTCAGACATCTTGTGACGCTACACTTTGTGATTATGTTTGAATTTCAGTTTCTTTGTTCATTGCATCTATTTAATTTACTTATAACGGTTCACATTTATATAAATTACTTTATTTTTTGGACATTTTATAGCTATATTAGCTTTATAATTTTTCAGTTCAGATGTGCTGGCACAATGAGGAGAGCATTCAGATTATATATTATTCCAGGTTTAAAAATACATCTCCAAACACTTTGACAGGACAGAGTCAGTCAGCAGGGCATGTCCAGGTGAAGGGATCAGCTCCTGAAATCAGACTGAGGCAAGGTCGGCCTCCAGCTCCTCTCTGCTCCCTGCCTCTTCCTCCGTCTGGAGAGGGCCTAATGGCCGCCCGTTACAACATGACAGCTTCAACTTAATCCTCATTAAGCACTGTAACAATGCAGGAAGTAGCTGCTGCAGTCACGATTAGGCGGGCGCACTATTTGGCAGGAAATGGCTCCTTTTTAGCAGCTACGTCCAAGACACCTAGAGCGTCCCAAAAGTTTTCACTTCTCACCAAAGCCTCGTCCTCTTGCGACAGATTTACGACGGAGCGAATGAATAAAGGAGGAGAGGAGAAACGCGTTAATCTGACGGAATGAGTTTTATTTTATTTTTTTAAATGAGTGTTTTTATTCATTGAGGAAAAAGATGAAGCTCTCGGAGGGGTCTCCATTGAATACCGATGGATGTGATAGATTGCATCACACTTGAAAAACAACAACGATAATGTCTTAAAATTTCAAAATAAGAGTTTTTTAAGGTTAAATTCCTATTCATCTGTAAGTTTTTTTCATAACACATCAATTATTTTTTATATATAAAAAATCGTGTTTCTTACGGTGGATATTTTATGAGAGAAATGTGCAGAAATCTAATACGTTTTATTAGTTTCAGTTTGGCCAATTTCACGTCTTATCCGCCATCCTCCAGCTGACTGAAATACTAAAATAAAATAAATGTAATCTTGCGTCTTTTAACATGGCTCATTATTGTAAATATATCTAGAAAACTGTCAAAGCCAAATGTAAAAAACGATTAAACCACCCTGACCCTCAGGTTCAGATGATATCTGTTAAGACAGTTCCTTATTGTATGATCATATCCATCAGTGCAACAGTCCTCTTTAGATCTTTGACATTTAAACCGTAAAAGACATCCCCAGGCCTCTTGTAAAGTGTGTGCTATAATGCAGCAGCTACCATTTTATAATCAGATTATGCAGCTGCAGTAATCAGCGTAATAAAAATGTAATGGAGTCACCATCACGTGTGTCCCTCTGTCTCCCTCTGTGGCAGGACTCTGCATGCTGGCTGGCTGCAGTCTGTAAAGACTAAAAACCTTGTTACCCTGTGCCCCTGGTGTGCCTTCATTTACCTCACATGCCTTTCTCCGGAGAAGGAGGCTCTTCAAAGTAACTGCTCCAGTAAAGCTGTGTCACAGAGGACCAAATTTATCATCCTGAATGAGCTGTTGTTGTTCTGCGTTCAAACAGCAAACATCTGGTTTTCCATGAAGGACATTGAGGTTTGAATGTGTTGTAACATACGCCACATTCCTTTTCACCCAACATCGTCTGCAACTTGTTCGGCATTAGTGATTTTGACTTCCGTTTACAAACATGGAGTAACTCAGAAAAATCGATTTTACAGCTTATTACTCGAAACACGACCGCCCGTTGATGGCTTTTGTATATAAAGGTGAGGATCACCTCTCCCCTGTGGTCATGATGCCTCTGCATTGGACAAGTTCAGTCGTGTTCTTCCCGCTTTTCATCTGTATTTATAGCCTCACTATCAGACTAATCACCTCGCCGAGGTTATCGAGTAGCAAAACCATAACAATATACTGTTGGGCTGTCATTTGTCCTGAGGAAACAACCTTTGTTCAAGCCTAAATAGTACAGACGCTGCCATGCAGATACATTGCCCAACAACAACATCCAGGAGTTTCATAACACTTCAAACAGAAAAGAAAGAGTACTCAGGCTGTAATTAAAACCTCTGCTCTTGTGGTTGACAGTTGTGCTCAACATAAACTTGTATATGTGGCAAGTTTTAGCTCTTTGACTTTATTGTGTGCGTTTGTTTGTGCAGCGTTTTTACAGACATCGCTTTGTGGTAATGCAGGATACTGTATGTGCCTGTCATCCTAAAACTGGAAAGTAATTCTTTTCACTTCACAGCGACCACTCAGGAGTCACAGAGTGGATTTAATAACATATAGAAGTTAATGGAAACCAAAGGATGCACTGAAGAATATGTGAAACAATATGTCCTAATTAAAAAAGCAGTACGGTTTGCAAAAAGGTTATTTTGCAAATAATAAACTATGCTAAATCTCTGCTCTGCTCATTTGGTGCTCCTGATGCTCCTAAAACACTGTCACCATTATCCACTCCACCAATTTTACTTCCTCTACTCTCAGTAATTTGTTCTGATTTATTTTATATGCAGCACAGAAGACAACGCATCCACATTTCTCTGTATTTATTGCCAACCTCCTGTCTTCATGCTGCACATGCAGTATATCAGACTTCACATGGATAGTCAGTAAATAATCAAGCCATTCAATCTTTTAATTTTTATTTATAAAAAAAAGTCATACAAGTGTTGAAGTAGTTAAAGTGACACTGGGGGAAACACAAACGCTGCTTTTAATAACACGCTGTAAAATGCCAGTAAATTAAATGGCATCCTTATTGTCTTTTATTGCAGTAATCGCTATTTCAAATGACCAAACTCAGCAGCTTATTTTGCAATCCACTATCAGCACATAAATCTGTGTAACAGTCTCCACCAGATAAAACTGTAACTTTCCTCCTCTGACGTAGTTAAATTCAAATTCCTACCAGTCGTTTGATAATATATCAAAACTGTAATGAACAGTGCCGGCAAAGGACAAAAAGCACCAGGTAAAATGGAAAGCAACGGTGAATAAATAAGTTATTTAAATACAGATTTATACCACCATCGCCTGGAAGAAATTAGTAAAACAGGAAGTGAGAAAAACAGGAGTGAAAAAATATTACATGGAAAAGGTAAAAATGTGAGTTTCATCATGAAACAACGTATGTACAACGAGGTCAGAGTCGCCCTTATTTTGTAGAAATGCTACTATTATTACTGACTTCCTCTTGACCTCAGGCAAAATGTGCACAGCGCATAAACATACAGCACAGTGAGAGAGATAACTCTTAAAGGAAGTGCAGTAGGTCAGTACGTTGTCTTAACTGTAGCGTCCCAATACTTCATAGGACATGTTTACTGTTTTAATATCGAGCAAGCCAATGGTTGCCTGTGCAATCTATGGAAAGTCACTTGGTGTCAAGGTCACAGCTCAACATGAATTGTCACAGTCATCAGTAAATTACATATCAAACGGACCACTACAATACAGAGATATGCTGTATATCCAAATGTATCCTAACTAATGCTGCATCAGAACGGGCGAAACAGTGATTTGAACAGATATTGGGTTCATGTGACTGTGTCTGTTTAGCCAGTGGACGCTTCTAATGGAGCAGTAATTTAATCTTAAAAGACAAAAGCTTCATTTTTACTTCATTTTTACCAAAATAAAAAATACCCTGTGATCTTGTAAGAAAAAAAAAAAGAAGGGGGAGCTAAATGTGCAGGACAAATCAGTTCAATTTCAAGGAGAAGCTCAACATCTGAGAATAGAACAAACATATTTTTGTGTAGAATATTAATAAGTGGGCTTTACAGGTACAGCTGCTACATGGATTTTGTTATATTAGAAAAGAGCCAGACTAGCGGTTTTTAGATGTTGTGCTAAGCTGAGTAAGCCGAGTCTTGCATATAACTCAGATTTACCTTACGGATATAAAAGTGGTAGCAATCTTAAAACTCAGCAATAACATTAGTAAGTTTCTTTCTCAAACTTTTCTTTAGTGTTTCATTTATTAGGAGGTGTGTTTCATTTATTATGAGGTGGTGAAACACCTTATGGTTTCCAAAAAAATGTCCTAAAACTCAGTCCTATGGCCCCAGTGCCCCAAATAGGTGAAGGAATGCACCAAATGGAAGTCTGCCAAATGACACAGTGCCTTCTCTTTCTAATTTCATTACCCTCCCTTCATTCTTACCCTTTTATCAGCTGCTTCTCTTTTTGTAATCAGTTTTTTTTAATGTCATTTTCCCTGCAGTAGCTCGTCAGCGTCTTTTTTTCCCCCCCTTGCGCGTGGCATCTAGGTCTCAGAGCAGGCTGGCCAGGCTGGTCGTAGGTCCGTTCTGAGGCTGAAACTGCACAGGAGGGAGGCCGTCTGTCCACTGCACCACAACACACCACACAAATGTGTCTTTGAAAATCCAAGCAGGCTTGAATGACTCACTGTTTATAGTATGACTGATTGATGTTGTGCTTACACTGATGAGGTTGTGTTCAGGGAGGCTGCAGGCTGCAATGTGGTCCTGCAGGAGCTGCTGAGAAAAGTTCTGGTGCATCTGCGTTGCCTCGTGGGCATCCATGGTGTTTCCACACGCTTTGTTCAGATCTGTGGGAGAAAAATCGTTGCGAGTGCCGGTGATGGTTTAACGATTTCGGATCCAAGCGTCAGATCCAACCCTGATTATGCTCAGATGTATCGAGTTATTTCAGCGTGATTAAGTGTTTCTTCACCCACTTGTTGTTTTTCCTAAGCCTCGTCCACCTCTAACTCAGTTGTGGCTTCATTACTCTGTGATGTATTGAGGCTGTAACCGGATCAGAATAGAGTATGACTGTCTCCTCTGCAAGGGATCTCTCCTCATATGAATATTGGTACAAAATGTTTAGTTGGAAGAAAAACTGTTTCTGTTATTGTAAGGTATCAAAAAAATAAATAAATAAATAAATAAAATGATTCTGCAGTACTAGAAATATATCCAGATGACGTCATGGTGTGTTCATGTGGCCAGTAATCAGTGGGAGAGAAAACAGAATAATACAAAGTGACGTATGCTTCAAATGAACCAAATTCAATCACCAACAACAGTTTTCTGGTGGAGTCTAGATACGGCCACGTCAGTCAGCTGGTCAGTCTCTATAGCACTTTTAACTACATCCTCCCTACGTGCAGCTGTGAACATTATGGAATGACTCCACATCACATAAACACAAGTCAGTTTCTGTGCAAACGGTTTGTGAGAAGGGTTGTGCTAGATTACACTGTATTAAGTGTTCATAAGGTTGAAAACCGCTCTGAGGTAATTTTAGCAAAAACTGAAAAATGCAGCTTTCATGATAATGCCATTTTATTGGTGGACTACTGATTGGATTAGCCTGTATTGGGATTAGTTAAGGGCACCTAATAAACTGGAAAACTGCATTTTAAATTGAAGCCATCCAATGTGCTCGGGTCTGGCGCCCCCCTCAGGCCAAAATATAAAATGATCTTCTAATAAAAATAGTTAATTTCCCCTTTGAGGATAAATTAAATATCGTCTTGTTTTTAATGGGATGTGATTTCAATTAGCCTTTCAGCTACCCATAAGCCAAGAAAAAGACTGTAGACATTCTTGTTTTAGCACATTTCACTGTAACTTAATACAACAGTAATACAATAATGGGAGTTAAGGCTCTACCTTTGAGAAGAGCTGAGGACCAGAGCTGTACAGACATGTCTGGGATCTTGCTGGCCAGCTGCATAGCAGGAACCACCATATTGTTACTTTCCTGGAGAATACGTAGAGGCACACGTGGGGTCAAGATCACATCTGCAGTGCAAAGATAACTGTGCTTCTGTGCCTGTGGTCTAATGGATGCGACATGTTATGTTGTTGACTTACCCTGTGGTTGCCCAGAACAAAGAAGATGTGGCCAAGCAGGACTAGTGAGCAGGCGGTCAGCCTATTTAAATCCTCCGCATTAGACATCTTCAGAGTCTCCCTTAGAAATCGTCTGTTGATACAAACTCACACGTTAAAGAATGAAAAATATTTTTACAGTGCACATGTTTACAGTGGTTGCTCGTACTTGGCCTCGTTGTAACGTCCCTGGAAGAAAGACAGGAGCCCTCTGATGTAAAATGCTGCAGCTCGTAGACAGTGAGAGCTGCAGAAGTCAAAGTTATTTTGAAATAGTGCAAAATATATCGGGGAAAAAAATATGAACACAATGTGTTTTCGTTAAAATGCTAAAGCATCTACACATACCTGACAGGAAAGCTGTGATCAGGGTTTATCCTCTCTAAAAGGCTGTACAGCTGTCGATTTAAAATCTAAGTTAGAACCAAAGAAGAAACAGGATGAAATGCTTGAGAAAGCAGCAGCTTTCTGACCTCCTGATGTCTGTTCCCTTCCCGGATGTAAACACTGGCCAGGTTTGTCACAATGAACGTCCACAGCTCCTGGTGTGTTGTCATCTAACAGAAGAAAGAAAACAGATAGATACTAGGTGTTTCTGTAAGTCAAAGAGGCTTCCAGGCAAGGCAAGACTCCTTCAGAAAACACACAATGGAACAGTTTGCAAGCAGCAGGTGTATGTTAACGAAGTGTCCCACACTTGTATGTGTGCATATGAATGAGGGTGGTTTAATGACACAGAGGATTCACATAGGTATGCTTGTAAATTGTTTGATCAAAGGACTTTGGTCAACATTGGAACAGTCCATCCTGGAAATGCAGCCATTAAAGATCCTTCCTTGATTTTGAGAAACGCTGGCTGACAACTCTGACAAAACCTTCCTTTTAAAAATGTCATATTCATTGTTGCCATTCATTGTGTTCTCCAAATGTTAGCTTTTCAGGAACCGTTACAAACATGAAACATATTTTTTGTATTCTACTGATTATCTGGATGACTGGATGAAGCCAAGTGACAATAGGAAACTTACCTGCAGAGCAGCAGTGAACTGTGCCTCGGCATTATCCATGCAGTTCACCGAGATACAGTAGAGACCCTGAAACAGGGAAAGAAGAAACAGATGTGAATGGATCACATTATGTGAGTCATATGAAACAATGGTGGGCAGTCCTGTGGCTAATCCAGTCTGTCAACATAACAAAAGAAATGTCCAAATGGTCATGTTTTCTTTGCTTGGAGACTCACCAACAGTGTGTGAAGCTGGGCAGCGTGATTCGTAAACAACCTGGGAGACTGTTGGCAGAGCTGACAAACCTGAGAAATCTGAACACAGACCATCCCAACAATCAACAAAGTTCAGACGGTCGCCAGAGGAGAGACGGAGATTGTAACAATCTGTGCTTTCATTAAAACCTGTCAGGACAGATGAATCTCTACAGATGATGACTCACTTCTTGTAAAGCTGTGGCCTTGTGTCCAGTGACCAGCCGGCACATGATGATATGCTCCAGCAGGATCACTTGGAACGTGGACAGGATGGGACTGTTGTCCAGCACTTAGAGCACATAAAGATGGATCAGAGCTGACACCACTTCCATCAAGCAGGAGGAAATGATCAGGAAGCGAACACTCCGACAAACTTACTCTTCAGCTTCTCCAGCTGCATGAGAGCTTTGTCTGTGTACTTCTGTGCCTTCTCCAAGTAGCCAGCCTGCATGGAGTGCATCACCGTCACCTTTGGCACACACAAAAAAAGTATTACTGCCTTGTTAGTTTACATTTAAACGTACGTAGCAAAATAAATTGTAAAATGATAAAAAAAATAGTTTTTTTTACAGAGGAGTGTACACTAAAAGACTGATAGAAAACTTAATATCGAAATATCCAGTGAGGTCATGGTGGACTACCAGAGGAACAGAAGGCCCCCTGTCACGGTCACATTTGTGCGACATTTTGGTAATAATTAGCATACGAATTCTTGAGTTACGGCCAAAAACATGTTCGTGGAGTCACACTGACACTTGACCACCAAATTCTAATCAGTTCGTCTGTCTTCAAGTGACCGTTTGTGCCAAATGTGAAGGAATTCCCTCGAGGCGGAGATATCGCGTTCACAAGTACGGGACAGACAGTCTGAAAGCATAATGCCTCTTTATGCTTCTGCGCATAAAGAGGCATAAAAAAAAACAAAAGCAAAAAAAGACAGGGCATGTTTTGTGTTGCAGTTTAGGATATTTTAGAAGCAAATCTCACCAAGTACACAAGCACACACATGTGCTCCTTGGGCAGCCAGTGGAAGAGGGCTGCTGGATTAGTGGGTAGGATCTCATCATCGTGGAGAGTGGAGATAGACTGGATACACTGCTGAAGCTGCTTCAGACACGGCTTCACACTCTTCACCTAAACCATACAAATACAAAGACTCTTTGAGGATGACATCTCATTAACAATGCTAGTCTTTCATACGAGAAACATGAAACTACAAACCAAGCACGTGAATAACTATTGCAGCATATTATATATTCTTCTCTTCCAATACTGAATATTACAGATAGTACAAATGCAAAAAATGTGTGCAGTTATAGCAATAGTGCACCCAAGCCTTGCTTTTGCATGATATTTCGGTGTAATAATTAAACATGGGAATACAGTAGTTACCTGCCCAGCATCCAGGTAGTGTGTGACCTGCAGCACCAGGAAGAAAACTCTCAGAGACTCCTTCTGGATGGGGTTCCCCTGCCAGTTTTCCACAATGGTCCCACACAGCGTCAGCAGTGGATGCACCTCGCTGAGCTTCCTCTCCATCAGCAGCAACTGCAGACCCACAAACGCATACACAGTTTACAGAACTGCACAGTAACAACGTGGCTAACAGAGTGGCTTTAATTAGCAGGGAAAAGTTTTCAAGCTTACCATTCCTTTACTTAACAAGAACAGAGCTCTGCAGGAAGATAAGAAAAAAAAAAACACTTCATGTGAGATGATACATAACCGCAGGTCAATATGCATCCAATCATGAGTGCGTAAATCCGACTTGTTTACCTTGTGTACTCTGATCCCATGACTCTTGCATACTCCGCACCGACTCCTAGGAGGTCGCATGCCGACACTAAATCTTTCTCTAGCGCGTGCAGTTGCTGAGGGAGAAAAGAACCTCACGCATATTAATAAACCTGCTTCAAATCAATTTACCAAACAAACAAACAAAAAAAAAAACACTTTGTAATGCATGACACTTCTTACTGCCAGCTGAAAAAGAAGTCTACAGTGCCAGTAGGGAGTTTGCTGAGAAATCTGAATGGCCTTCCGCAGCACTGGCTTTGCAGAGTCCACCAAGTTCTTAAATAAAGAATCCAATAAGTGAGTTACTAAGACCAAGCAACACAACCGAGCAACATCTGCAACAGAAAGTGCATTATTTTACTCTTGCATTGAGGTTATAATCGAATGTGCATTTTAATGAACTTAAACACCGTTACTTTTTATTTATTGTGTTATTACTGTAGGAAGACATGTGATGAGATTGATGCACCTACCTGTTGACAGTAGAACTCAGAGAGAATACTTGCAGCTTCAAATTTAACATCTTCAAACTGAGATATCTGACACACATCATTAAAGATATACAACATAAAACCTTGATTTCTTTATAAAACGTGCATATATTGTGGTTTTATTGAGATGGAGTGATGCTGAGGGTTGAATGCATTTTCATATACACACACAAAAAAAGGATACTTGTTGTGATATGAACCACTGAGGAGGGAAATGGAACAAAATATTTGTATCAGTATCACAGTGAGAATAGAGAAGTAAGAAGTGCAGGTAAAATAAGAGCATCACACACTGGTTTCTAGTGTCTGTCACTAGCTGTCCAGCCCGCGTATCAAACACAAACGGGGCTTCTGCTCACCGCTTTCTCCAGGTGTGTCCGAGCCAGCTCGCCGTTTTTTGTGTGGCGGTACAGCACCGAGCCCACCTGGAGGTGAGTCCGGGCCTCGACCCTCGGAGGCGGCTTGAACTGAAACACCGCCTGCAGACAGTGGACGCAGAGCCGGATCTTCGGCGGACTAGACGTGCGAAAATGTTCGGCAAAGCCCAGCAGGGCCAGGTACCAGGGCTCCGGAGCCTCTGTGGTCGCTGCCATCTTAAATTGACAAAACAAAAACTTAATGTATCAGTTTACCGCTGCTGGGACGACGTCCCCTGACTCCGTCCTGCAGCTTCAGCCTCTGCTGTGTTTTCAACATCAGTCATTTGCATGAACCAGCGCGCCAAGCTAGCCCGAAGGAAAAGAACTTCCGGTTGTTATTCTTTTAAAATAAGACCAGTCGAGACAAATGTGACCAGTGAGTATACAAATTTTAAGTTGTAGCATTAGCTTAACATAACAAAAATAAATTATTCACTGCGAAAATAGCATTTCATGTCATATTATCCTCTACACATGTAGGCTATCATAAGTTATAAAAAAATGCTTCTTTTATTTTGAAGGGAACTAAACCGATCACTTAAATTGAAGATCATTTAGTGTTTATTTACATATAATCGCGTATCCCATCTCTTGCTTTGTTAACATACTGTCTGTTAAATTTATAATTTGCCACGAGTCACAACAATTGACAATTAAGGTGATTAAAAAAAAAAAAGGTCAGTAGGAACTAATGTTTTCCGCCTTTGTTCTAACGGAGCAAATGTGTGCGCGGGACATTTGGCGGAAGTTGCTATTCACTTACATTGCTGCGCACAATTTCGGCCCCGCTGCCGTTGTTGTCCCGGACACACAGTCGACTACGAAAAGTGCGTAACTGTAGTCGGTCCATTCATAACAGTGGAGCAGACTGTCACTGGGCGGAGGTAGGAGATAAACGATTTCACTGAATATCATATAAGCGACATTTATCAAGTCAAAAAATAAATATGAATAGATATATTTCATCACGAGCGTTATTTAACGGTAGCTCTGGAAACTTGAACCGCCGTAGCAACAAGAGGAGACACATAATATCCATAAGCTAACAATAGCTGCCTTTGTCACTAGCTGTCTTGGCTAAGACTTAAATCAGCTCAACGAAATTGATGTTTGCTGCCACGACCTTTGTCTTATTTGATTTCAGAGTGAAGAATAACGAGGTAAAATGGCGAAAAGGAGGATCACACAGGAAACCTTTGATGCTGCTGTCAAGGAAAACATGGAGGAATTTGAGATGGTTCCCGACGAGGCTTTGAGGGAGGCTGTGGAGCAGTTTGAGTCTCAAGGTAGATGCCGTAGAAACTAGAGGGTGTCATGGCTGTACACATTTGTGGCTGACTGTTATTAATGTACACTTTATTACAGTGACGCCAAGTTAGTTAGGACCTATATAAACGTTTAGCGAGGATCAGAATGACACAAATAAAATAGACACATAGCCAATATCGTGACTGTTTTCCTTACACTACCAAAATAAATTAATAATTAATGTCCAAACTGCAGATGTATTGGTCAGTGAAGCCTACTAAATTATTTATCGTTGAGAACAGTCTCCAGTAAGACATCTTACATCATCTATAAAGTCTGATGATTAATATCAATGCAGGAGTAGTGTTCGCTAATTCTGTGTAGACAGACATCTCTGTGTCTTTTATAAGAGGGAATAATGTGGCCTCTGTTTTAAATAAAGGTCCTGTAACCCACACACTGTTTTGAAAGGAAAGATTTACATTGGAAGGGAAATATTTTTTACATTAAAAGTTTGCAGCCTGCTGCTGCTTAGACCATTGTTTACCAATACAATTATGCAGACCTTTTTCGTTATGAGTCAGAATATTAACTCTGACCTTATGTTTGAATGCAGGTGTGGACCTCAGTTGTATAGTAAAAGCTGTTCCCGTCGGATCGTCTGGTGACAATCAAGAGGAGAAAATGCATGAGGTCTTACAGGTGAGTCTTGAGCGGTTTGTTGAAAGGAGCCTGCAAAGTTATCTCTTGCCATAATCTCACTCTGTTCATCTCTCTTTTTCTTTCACTTGCAGGCTTTGGGCGCCCTCCGAATCAGAAAAGACTCAGCTAGTGTAGTGGAAGTGAAAGCAGACATTAAATGCTTCACTGAGCAGTGCTTACTTGGATTTGCCCAGCGATACCTGGCTGCCCAGAAAGAGGCCTACCCCGTCATCCTCTCCTACTGCAAAAAGAGTCTGGAGGAGCAGGAAGCAGTGTTGACTGCGGTGTCTGCTCTGGCTGCACTAACAGATGGACAGCCAGACCTGTTGGATGCAGATGGCCAGCAGTTCCTTTTAGATGTCCTTAAGAAGTACCAGGCAGACTCCTCGGTGACATGCGTCGCCGTCTGTGCCGTGCGTCACTGCTGTATAAAGCATGAACAGAACAGGCAGGATCTGGTTAAAGGTGGCGTCCTGCCTCTGCTGACTGGTGCCATTACACAACATAGTGGATGTGCTGAGCTGGTCAAGGAGGCCTCGTTGACTCTCAGGGTCATGACCTATGATGATGACGTCCGAGTTACTTTTGGGCATGCTCATGAACATGCCAAGATTATTGTTCTTGAGCACAATGGACTGAAGGTTTTAATTGAGGCTGCAAAAGGTGAGACCAGCTGTGTCTATGTGTGGTTATCGCAGTAATAGATATTTAGATTTCATTAATGTAATACCTTCTTTTCTTGTGTTCCTTCCTTACAGCTCACCTTGACAATACAAGTGTTCTTAGCGAGCTCTGGGCAACTTTGTCCCGGCTGGCTGTAAGGAACGAGTTCTGTCAAGACATCTGTGATCTGGGCGGATTAAAACTCATGCTGACATTGCTTGCAGACAGCTATGAGTCAGCGGTAGTGCTCATAAAACAATAACCAGAACTTGTTTTCAGACTGATTAAAGATTCAGCTTACATGTTTGATTTTCTCACTAAACTGTTTTTTTTCTTTTTTCTTGCAGGACTTGGTACGGCAGGTCCTGAGTGCATTACGAGCCATAGCGGGAAATGATGATGTGAAAGATGCAGTCGTTAATGGTGGTGGAGTCCAGCTCATTGTCATTGCCATGAACAAACACATGAGCAACTCTGCTGTGAGTCGAATGTCATACCTGCATGCTAAACGACTATGAATGAGTTTTTCTTCTAGTATTAACTACAAATGTAATTTATTAATTCTATTTTAGATATAATGTCACAAGATAAAAAAAAAAAGGAGCAATGCAACAAATATTCTCAGATGTTATGTTCATTTTCTGCTGTAGGTATGTGAGCAGGGCTGCGCATGCCTCTCTGTCCTTGCTCTACGTAAACCCAACAACTGCCAAGTCATCATGGAGAATGGAGGAGCCTTGGCTGCTGTGCAGGCTATGAAGTCTCATACTGATGGTGTTAATGTACAGGTAAAATGAAGATGCACACTTAGGGAAAGACCCTGTGTTTCAGCTCTTTATGTCTATTTTTTCCCCCCTTTCTTAACAGAAACAAGCATGCATGCTGTTGAGAAACCTGGTTTCACGTATGCGCAACTTCAGCCAAGCCATTCTGGACATGGGAGCAGAGGCCCTGATAGTCCAGGCAATACGGACCCATCGAGACTGCAGTGATGCGGGTAAAGCAGCCCTCAGAGATCTGGGATGTGAGGTGGAGCTTAAAGAGCTGTGGACTGGCAAACATGGCAGCCTTACCAACTGAATGCTGAGGAGAGCATCACTGAAGATCGTATACCCTTAACAATGAGTTACAAAATGAATGCTGCTATATCCTGTTTATAGCCAATAACTGAAGCAGATGCACCTACCTAGCTAGACATTTCTGTTCAGTGTAGTTGTCGTAGAAAGGCCTTGCAAGCAGTGTGAAGTCACACTCAATACCTTCATAAGACCAAATACATGTCCTGTAAAAAAAAAATACCTTTGTAATTGTGGTTTTTTTACCGTTTGATGTTTTGCCACTGAATATTAAATGGTGGTGTACTGTGCAGATTCCTTTTCCATGTTGACAGAGTCAAATTTTAATGTGTATTGAATGCCTTACACATTTACTAATGCGAAAACAGCTGTCTTTTAAGTTTTTACATTCATTATTACAGTGTAAATCAACATTATACTGTATGTTGTGCATGATTATGATAAAACTCACTTTTGTTACTCCACATTTATCTTGCTGCGTGTGTATATTTGTATATATATATATATATAATTATCTAGTCTTATGGAAGTTACTGTGGAAATTAATTAATTTCCTGTGTAATTGATGAACAAGAAAAACATATAACTTGAGAAACTACACTCACTTCATTGGGTATTCTAGTGGAGAAAAAAATATTCTTATGTATCAGACGGCGCTAAATCTTATCTTCATGTAGGTTATTGTATGCAGCATTTCTTAAACATAACAGAGCTGTTGATTCACTTGTTTTTATTTTTCCATTTTGGAGGCTGTGGTTTGTAGTACTGTTAAATTATGTTGTGGTATACCGATACATGTTTCTATTATTCTGACATCCTGATTTTATTTTTTTTAAACTGAGCGTATAGAAAGACCTCTCCTTGCCAAGTGTGTCTTCAGCTCACGCCCCTCTAACCGACCTATCCAAGCGTGCCCCACCTCTTTCAGACTTCATTTCCCACAATGCCCCGGTGCTCGTCCTTGTCAAACCCTCGCTGTGGTCAAGCTAACGACTCGCGTCTCTGACAGCAGTAGTAACGGCAGAAATACAGCAGCATGGAGGATGCCTGTCACTTCAAGTCACCGCTAGGCTGATGAATTTCAAAACAGCATCGGAGACAGTGCCTTCAGCGCCACCGCGACACATTTTAAGTCAAGTCTCAAGTTTTTTTTATTTGTGTTTCCACCGCGTTGTTGACGATAGTTACGTTGACGTTAGTGTAGCAGTAAGCTAGCAGCTAGCTGCCGTTACTTAACCTGCTATTGAGCTAACTTCTTACAAACCCGCCAACGAGTCGAAATAAAGTGAGTGACGGAAATATAAAATCTACACAGTTCTCCGTCCTGCTGTCCGGTTTATAAGGTAAGAAATTCGGTGTTTGTAGTCAGTGACAGCTAACTGGCTGCAATTGGTGGCTGTGTTTTGTTAGTGGACAAGTTTCGACAAGGCTGGTGCAGCAGACGGTAGGAAAAGCAGAGGGGTTATTTCATGAATCAGTGTCTAGTTATGCTGAAGCGCTGCTGAAATGTAAACACACGATGTTTGTGGCTATGCTATGTCGGTTTTGTATTAACACAAGTGCTGTCAATAATGTCATACGCCAAGCAAAATGGTGACATATGGGGACACAGTGCTGCTATCAAACTAATGTCATGAAACGATGTAAAATAGCATATATAATTATTTTCAACAGAGCAGTAAGCCATTCTTCTAAATGTGCATGTTCAGTTTGCAGATGACCTAAAATAAAATGAAAAAACAATTACATAAAAATTAGATCAGATAATCAGTCGACTAAGTGAATCGTCAGTCATTTTAATAATCGATTAATCACTTGATTGTGTGATTGTTGATCATTTGCATGCTTTTATTGAATGACTCAGACACAACACTGAACTGATTTTTATTCAAGAGCAAGCTAAACAGGCTGGTTAGTGAAAGACACTGCTGTTTGTTTAACTCTGTTATTCCACAGGGCAGCTCTGTCTCTTAATTACTCCGTAAAGTATGACATGGGAATGAGGTAGTGGCTTATAGATGAAGCCTAAAGCACACAAGGCGAAGCACTTAGCTGGCAGTCAGGAACAAGTAAAGAACAAGGGACTGTAAAATGATATGCATGGGTAACGGAGGCCGTAGGGAGGGGTGAGTGAAGGAGTAAGGACAGTGGGTGAGGTGAAATGGGCCTCACTATGGCTCTGAGTGCGCCTCTGAGGGTCTGGCTTCAATACCCGTTGGACTGATTCCAGTATTAGTTGCCCATGGCTACCCAGCTTTTCAGCAGACCCTCTGTTTGCACTCTTGTCTCATGGCTTTCTCTCTCTATCTGTCTTAGCCTGATTCTCCTCGCTGTTGCCACACTGCTTGAACTTTGATTTTTTTAGTAATTTTTAACAAATGTTCAGAGTCCACAGTACCACTCAGTCTTAATATATTAAGAAATCAACTAGTAATCTAATGCTGAACTAGCTTAGATGAGGGATGGATAGGCAAAGTCTTTACAACAACTGATTAAACATTAAAAATAATATTGTCTGCTTCCAGTGTCTCAACGAATGTGCTGCTGTCTCTCCTTTGCATCATCAACATTATAATTTTTATTCAGATATAGAGCTTGACTGATGATTTGTTGTAGCTTTTTGCAGATAAATCAGTACTTGTACTGGCATAAAGATGTCAATTGATTTGTGGTGGTTTAGAAACAGTGTTCTTGACTAGGACAAAAAAAATTTACAATAAAAACAGTGTATCAGATGATAATGTGAATGTGCAGCTCCTCTCTGTTGAACAGAGCCTGACGGCGAGTTTCAGCTCTTTGTTTAGACATCTGGCCCAGAACATACTGTTTTGGTTCCCTGTCACAACTATCTTAGTATGGAACAGCCCGTTTTACAACAGAAACTATATGACTCAATGATGTATGCCTAGTAATAAATCTAAACCACAAATAATGTAAATAATGTTTCAGAAAAGTAGTTATAGGTCTACTCTATATTAAAAAAAAAAGAGAGACCTCTCCAAACTAGGCCTCTTGTTCCTTAATTTCATTCATTGTTCATCCAGTTCCCCCTGACTGGGCTGTTTATGTGTGGACTGAATAATGTAGGTGGGCAAGTGCACAGTTGGTTTGAGCAACAGCTGTGAAACTGGCACAGTAGTAAACAATAAACCAGTGGGCCTGTTGAGGTTAAAGGCTGCATGAGTAAGTGATTTGTCTGGTGGAATGATTAGCTCATTGAGGGGCATGTATACAGCCTTGTTTAGTAGTACTGAGATCACCCTACATCATGTTTGACCTCTGAATTTCATCTCATCTTTATTGTTAGATGGGCAAGATTGTCCTGGAAGTGCAAAAATGTGGCATGGCTGCCATCTGGTATGCCTGCAAGGGAGGAGCTTAAGTTGTGCTTGTGTTGTTCGTACTGACACCTTTCACCTACTAGTCCTC
Organism: Chelon labrosus; assembly: GCF_963514085.1. Classification (NCBI taxonomy): domain Eukaryota; kingdom Metazoa; phylum Chordata; class Actinopteri; order Mugiliformes; family Mugilidae; genus Chelon; species Chelon labrosus. The sequence goes on from NC_140342.1 coordinate 11,791,983, forward strand.
ACCCCTATCCTTCAAGGGATTCTTTGTTGGTGTTTCAGTTTGTGTTGTACAGGCTACATAGGTGTGCCGGTCGATTAAAAGCAACTGGATGGGAACTATTCACTAGAGGTCTGTATTGTATATATAATTTTTTGTTTAAGAATAACACTGCCTGTCAGTTGTCAGAGGTTGAGACGACATTGCTGTAGTCTGAAGGGGAATGCAGAGAAAATCAGTGTCGGAGTCATTTACCACATGATGATACCACTGACTGTAAAATCTGATTGTTATGTGTCTTACTGACACACTGAGCTTGCATTGTTTATAGAGTCATGGTCACACTTGTCACAGGATTCAGTTCTGCCAGAATAGCGGGAGTAGAAGATCAGTCATGGAAATAACTTGCTAATTGTTTTATATTTAGACAAACTTAAAACTGACCTCTGTTTTTTTTTTTTATGTTTTTTTTAATCGGCCTCTCCCTTTCCCTTGTAGCTGTCATCTGCTGTTGCTGCCCACCACACTGGTGGTTGAATTCATGGTTGTGCTCAGTGCATAGTCCTCGGGGATGGGGAGTGGAGTCCAGGAACAACGGGCATCACTCACTCAGGGCGAAGTGCTGCCACTGGCTTCCTCCAGTCAGTCAGAAGTAAGTTATGAGGAAAAATCTTTTGCCTTCTCTGGCGGTACATCATCCAGAAGAGCGCCTGTGTGTTTTCTTTTCAGCAGCTGGCTCGGTGTAAAAAACAAAACAAAACAAAAAAAAACATCTGTTATGGGATACTTTGAGCACTTCCCATAGTTTTCAAAGGAAACTCCGTCAGAGGCAGATGAGGTAGGCAGGTGACGCAGGATGCATTGTGTTCACACTGCTAAAAGAATGTGGTCAGATGACCTCCTGCAGGTGTGGTGTGAGGCCCTGTTCACACCTGGCATTAAAATGTTTCTTGGGTGATCTGATCACTAAAGAACAGCTCCAAGTACAAATGTGAACACACCCAAGATGCACTGAGGACGCAGTTAAGCTCGGATCACTCAGGCTCTGGTCAGACTTGATTTTAACGTGCGTTCTGAGTAATCCGATCACAAGTGTAGGTACCTGTGGTCACACCTGCAATTAAAATGTTTCTCCCCATGTGTCTTGAGCCAGCGCTGAGATCTGATCTGTATGCAGATAAACACCGATCAATCATTTTGGGTAGAATATTGCAACAGCTGCCTTTGGATCTCTATCAGTTAAGTCTCTCTCGCCCACTAAAAGTAAGGATTTATTCTTTTATCTTCTTCCTGACGTTAGTTATTTTAGAAACCCACATATAGCTCAGATTATAGCTGAAACCCTGGAAGCTTCCACACACACAGTGTCCTCACAGTGCTGTTTGCTGAAGCGAAATTTATATCTCCAGCAATAAAGTTGAATAAAGATATTGCTGAGAAAATACAGCAAATTAATTCCACTGGGCTCCTTTGCAAACATCAACATGATCGCATCGCTAATTAACCACATGCTCATGCATTTTAGATGTATAAATTAGTTAGTTAACAGCTACAAGGACAAAATATTTTTAAAGGCTCTCATTGCTGATAATTCGACATCACTTACGGGAGGTTTTCCTTTTCAGTCAGACCTTTATAACAGCCGGAGCCAGCGTGTGTGTGTGTGTGTGTTTTCTTTCTTTTCCAGAATGAATGAGGCAAAGCTGTGCTTGTGCAAGAGCAGCCCTGCAGAGTAGGCGTTCCATCAGTGTGACCCACAGGGCATATTGTGTGTTCACACTTCAGAGAGAATGTGGTCACAGCCCAGACCACCTCCAAATGTGTTCTGAGAGATGGGATCTCAAATGTGTCCTAAGTGTCGTATTCACCTGTTAAGCTAGAGAGACGTGTATATGTGTTTTGTTTTTTCCCCGTCATGTTTTTTCAGCTTTATTGGCGGAGTTTGTTCTCTGCATTTAACCCATTCAAGCCATGCAAGGCGCCCGGCGAACAGCTTGTGGAGTCGCCGTGCTTCCTCAAGGCACCTCAGCAAGGGGATCAAACCAGTGACCTCACAGTCCCAAAGCTGTTTTTCTTACCACAAGTCCATTTTAGATATGTACTCCTGTTACTCTGTGTACCAGTGTCCTAATAATTGTTAATTTAAAAATAAATATATAACAAGAGAACGAGATAGTTTAGTTGTACCGTATGTGGAGCTTAGTAGCTTCACAGCCACTTAGGCTCATTAAGCGACATCTGCTACCATGCTTGAGGCTAATAGTGGCTTAATGATCGACAGCATCTCAAACACAACTTTGCTCATGTAAGGAGGCGGTTGGAAATTTCCAGGATTCACTCTTGTTGCCGCTTGTAACGCTAAATGTGATTCCTCTGCTGCTGTGCAGGGCCTGAAGCAGACTCGGACTGTCCTCAACTCACTGTTCTCGGGGGCTTTAGCAGGAGCTGTGGCCAAGACAGCTGTCGCCCCGTTGGACAGAACTAAAATCATCTTCCAAGGCAAGTCTGACCTAAAAGTGATTTTACATGTGACCTAAATGAATGATATAGAATCATCTATCTACATGTTACTGGTAGAACTAAAAAGAATAACTAGACTGAAGACAGAAAGACTGTACCGTTATTTATATTATGTGGTTTGTTTTTCAGTGTCTTCAGCAAGATTCTCTGCCAAGGTATGTTTGAGTGTTAGAAAAAAGCAGAGAGGCAAAAATAGTTTATCATTCTTCTTCGACTGTGCATTTTTATGTCTGTGTGCAAACTTAATTACAGGAAGCTTACCGGTTGATCTACCGCACCTACCTGAAGGATGGCTTCTTCAGTTTGTGGAGGGGGAACTCTGCCACCATGGTGCGAGTCATCCCCTACGCTGCCATCCAGTTCTGTGCACATGAGCAGTACAAGAGGCTGCTGGGAGGCTACTATGGCTTTCAGGGGAAGTAAGTTTTAGTTTTTAGGTCTTTCACTTGTTATTTTTTTCACTGCTTTAAATAGAAGTTAAAAAAAAACACTCATACTTGTTTTACTCTTTTCCAGAGCTCTGCCTCCAGTCCCGAGGTTATTAGCCGGGTCTATGGCTGGCACCACAGCGGCCATATTGACGTATCCTCTTGACATGGTGCGAGCGAGGATGGCTGTAACGCCAAAGGAAATGTAAGGCCGTGAATAGTCAACAGCGTGTATCTGTGAATTTCGTAAGATAAAATATGAAACATAATACAGCATGGAGATAAAACTGTTGTAGTATTTATTCAGCTCAGGTCTCAGATCAGCTCTCAATGTTGCTGAAACTCTGAACACTGAATGCACTCATTATTAGACAGTATTCAAAATAAAGATGCAACCAAAATACTGTAAATCTCACCGTGCAGACTCTGTGAGCTCATGGCTTTTTGTCTGAATGAGACTCTGGATTGACTTTTCGTCAGTTTGCAAACCAGAAGCCGAAATCTAGCAATGAGCTTCTCAATCATTTGTAATGCTTTGTTTCATTTCTCTGTTTTAGGTACAGTAACATTATGCACGTGTTTGTGCGGATCTCTCGAGAGGAGGGCCTGAAAACGCTTTATCGAGGCTTTACTCCCACCATACTAGGTGTCATCCCATATGCTGGTCTCAGCTTCTTTACTTATGAGACACTGAAGAAGTTGCATGCAGGTACTGTTCTACGACACGCGTATCTGTATCTCTATCTGTATGTTTTTCCTTCTATTCTCATAGATGTAATATATACATAAACTGTATACACATCTAAAATAAATCGTCCTCTTCCGTGCAGAGCAGAGTGGCCGCCCGCAGCCCTACTCATATGAACGTCTGGCTTTTGGAGCCTGCGCCGGTCTCATCGGCCAGTCAGCGTCTTATCCACTGGATGTGGTCAGGCGGCGCATGCAGACCGCAGGTGTCACAGGTCACACGTACGGCACTATCCTGGGCACCATGAAGGAGATAGTGGCTGAGGAGGGCGTTATCCGAGGACTCTACAAAGGTCTTAGTATGAACTGGGTCAAAGGACCCATTGCGGTGGGGATCAGCTTCACCACCTTTGACCTTACTCAGATTCTCCTGAGGAAGCTGCATCAAATGGGCTATACGGCTCGATAATAATGATTCAGAAAGAGGAAAACGGGGATAGAGGGATGACATGATAACCCTCTAAAGTGACACAAAGAGGGTAAGTGGGAGAGTGAAAAATATGAACTGCTGGATAAACGCACAGTGGCTCAGGATGTGTGTGCAACAGTGGTATGTGTTATGGGACACCCTGTTGTCATCAACATCTAAGTGCAATATGATCAATGATTTTACGAGTGTACAGATAAATTGTAAAGCTCCTACCCTCGTGAACCAGTCTGTGAATTTGGAGGTTCACATAGCGAGGTCCTCCAGCTGCCATTTGTGTCTGCTTCAAACAGACACTTTCCAATGCAATGCAAGGCTCCACTCGTTTGCTCTTGAATTTTAAGATGATTTAGTGAGAGTAAAACACGGCCCCTTGAGATTCGCTTTGTCGTGAGTGAGTTTGTTTTAAGGAATCATACCAAAGTTTATGATCTGAGCTGAATGCAGATTATATGATATTAGTGGTTTTAATACGTTTAAGTGTGACATTTCCCAGCTCAGAGGCTCATAGCAGCTTTGAGACTGCTATCAAATAGTTTGTTTTTGTTTGAGTAGAATTAATTAATATTTCTAACACTTCACATCTTGATTTGTAGGTTAGATACAGCAGTGACAGCAGACCTGTTTCTTTTTATGCCAGTGCCAACGGATATGAAGGAGTGCCCACATTGTTACCAGTCGGGATTTTGTGGCCGGTATTGTGTTCACACGTGTCAGCCATAACAATAGAACCACCTGTACGGGCCTGCTTTATGTCTGCTAAAACAGCTCTGACCAGTTGGACCATTGACAAGAGACTTCTGGAGAGATTGGGAGAGGATACTTTGAGTCTTGTTATGAGGTGTGGCCTCCGTGGATCTAGTTTGTTTCTTCACACTCCACGAATGCTCAATGTAACTGGGATCTATGAAGTTATATGGCAGAGTAAACACCTTAAACACCCTTTTGCGGTGGGTGTGGCAGGACGCTTTGTCCTGGGGAGGGTGGCCACACTCTCTGAATAGAGGTGTGTGTTTGGTCTTAGCAATGTTTAGGTGGGTGTTAGCAGTCAAACTAATATCCCCACCAATGGCAGGACTCAAGGTATCCAAGCAGAAGATTGCATGCATTGTAACAGGATTAGGTTTTAATGTTGTGGCTGATATGTGTACCACTTCTGTCCCGTCACAACTGTGCACAATACTGTCCCAAAACGTTAAGGGTGTGTAGCTGAGATCAAAGTGAAGGCAGAGTCTGAAGAGGGGTGTGGTCCAAGTACTCACTGAGTCCTCAACCATTGGAATGTCAACATATTAACAGAGATAGTGGATAGGATGGTCCCATTTCAAGATGGTGTCTAATTTTATGTTTATTTTCACCGTAATATTATCATGGGCTCTTTGACAGATTTGATTTCATCACAGATTTTACCCTCCTGTTGACGTGCAGTCCAGACGTGCAGTGCGCATCAAACAGTTTCTTATGTAATCCTCCAAATGTGAGGTCTTACTGAATTCAACAGTTCAGTACAACACCTTTGTAAAGTTTACATTGCCCCTCTGCTGCTGACACCGTGTGAGAGCTGTTTTAAATAGATGGTAATATCAGTTTTGTTTGTGTGTTTTTGATTTTTAATATCCTCACCCACTTGCTTGTGTTGGACACACGATGTACACACACTATACACAAATGTTGTCTTCCATTTGCTGTCAGCGTGACAGCTGCATGGTCTGTCACTTCACTGCCATTCATGCCTGTTTTGTTCCAAAAACCTGGCAAGACACTAGTTCAGACTGACAGGTGACTGAAATGAAACTCCTGGTTAGGGGGGGAAGGACTGTGCAGAGCTGCGGCGGAACATGCTGAACGACAAACTTGACTGGAAATATGCAAACACGTAGTGACGAGATCTTTGTTACACTCACAAGCTAACACACTTTAGTGTCCTCTGTATTTTACTTTACCTCAACAAATAATCAAATGTTAGTCTAGTTGTCTCATATCTATGTGTTCTGTGCGTTAGTGGCTTAAAATGAGACTTGAAGTGACGTGGCTGCATGTGACGTTTGACAGTATTGATGCAGGCTCACGGTGACCGAAGAGTGTCTATAGTGTCTATAGTTAGAGCACACATACCGAGGCAGGAGGGCTGAGATGAGCGAGCAGTTGAATGCAGAGCCAAGTGGAGCAGAGGGCATAGTGTCATCTACACCAGGAATAAGCAGGAGGCTATTGAACGTTTTGAATAATCACCAGTAACCGATAGCAGATGCCCAGAGAAATGTCTTAAACTCCACTCCAGGGTTTGAGTAATGTTATTTGGTAAATATGTGATGCTGGGTCAGTAGAAGGGTTTCTGTTTTCACTGTATAAAAGTGCAATTGAAGAACAGTCAGAATGAAGTTTGGCCTTTTTGTACAATCCCTTAAGTTAAATTTGATTTAAGAAATGAGCAAAATTGTGATTTAAAACACAAAATCTTTAACTGCAGAATTACTGGGAAAAAAGACACTGATTCTGACCTCTACCAAAATATGTTACAGTTCGATACCCAGCCTTAATTGTGCGATTTCCTTCATCTGATAAACTTTCCCCTATCCTGTCTCTTGTCTGCCCTCTCCTGCACATCATCAGACAAAAAAAAAGGACGAATCTTACCAGCCCACACATCTGTTCTATCAGCTCCAAGCAGATGCACGTTTAGCCTTGTACTGATATCCGTTAGTTCTCTTTAACCCTTGCCTTAGGCTGCAGGAGGGGAGTTTAGATCAATGGCGGCTCGGTCTGTAACCAGCACATGTTCTGAGCTGAAGTGCTGCCTGGCTGAAAGTAACTGAAAGCTGAACGAAGGTTACTGACTCTTAAGTGCCTAGCGAGGAATAGTAACGTCTATACTATGTCTGAGCTACTTCTACTAACCTTTTTGAAGGTTGCTTCCATTGTCCAGCCTTGCTTCAGTCTTGGTTTTTGTGATTTGTCAGACCTCAGTGACTGAATGTATTTCTTCAGGTCCAGTTTTTGTATGTGAATTTTGTAAGACTTAAACTGCCTTGCCGAATATTTCTGTCTCGGGTGACATAAATGATTCTTGGCCCCCAGTTCATTCCAACAAGTTTTGGACAAATTTAAAAGAATGTAGGAAGAAATTAAAAGCACATTTAAGGTTTATTTTATATGTATCCCAAAGTCAATTGGAAAAGCGGCTCTCCTATAGCTTGGATATAGGTCAAATGTAAATTAACCAAGTATAACATAACTATGAGTATAGTATGACTTGGGAAAACTCCAAGACAATCATTTAATGCCAAAAAAAAAAAAAAAAAAAAAGTAGCTTTGTTTTTGTTCCAAACCTTCGATGAAAGCATGACAGTGACTTAACAAGAATAAATACTGAAACACTTCTACAGCTAATTCTGGTATTATTTGTGATTTTGTTTGTAAAATCGAATGTTTTAAGCCTCTTTGTGATCTGCGCCGACATGCAGACGTTCAGTTTTACTGTATTTGTGCGTTGCAGCCCGCCATCCTGTGTGTTTTTGTTTCAGTGCAGCGGTGGTTGGACAGACGTTTAGTAAATCCTAGTGATTTGTGCCAACTGAATGTAAATGTACCTACTAATAACCACGCCCTGTGTCCAGTCTAGTGATGATCTGTAGGAGAAATACTGAAATATCAGACTCTCTAATAAAACTGGATGTTGACAACAGCTCGATTTGTGTTTGTTTCACTGTATTATATGTTTGGATTTGTATTTAAACATGTATTCTTGTTACAGGCTGACTTCAGTATCTGTGTAGAGTGTGAAATGGAATTTAAAACATCTTAAACTCAACTTCTCCTAAAACTTAAATATTAATTTTTATTCAGGAGAAGGCGTATGTGTCATTTGAGAACAAACTTACCAGGTAATTACATTTTTTTTCCCCTTATAAATAAAAAATAATTTCCACCCATCACAACTTTATCACATCACAACTATTAATAAAGAAGCATATTAATGACTGTTCATGACCTTAATTGTTAATATTAAGGTTGTTAATACATAATGAACAAACACAGAAATTAAGTGTTTATAAATATGTATAAATAAATGTAGAGCTATGAAATAAATGTTTAAAATAAAGATGGTAGAAATACATATCAAAATAGTTAAATAATAAACAGAATTTATGAAGGAATTTATAACAAAAAATAACAATACACTTGAATGATACAATATTTGGTATTTATTGACGTATTGAAGTTTTTTTTCTCAGTTTATTTCTTTTATCAGCTGGGATAGGCTCCAGCAGACCCCCGTGACCCTTAACAGGACTAAACGGGTATAGAAGATGAATTAATTAATTAATTTCTTTTATCTCTCTCTTTTCGGCCCTCTGCATAAACTGTGTCTTTGTTCACGTTGATGTGTAATGACAATAAATTAACACTGGGGGGCGCTCCACCCTCATAAACTCTTTCGGCTGCAGTGCCAAACGCTGACCGGTAGGTGGCGGTGCAGCCCGGCTCTCGGGGCTGAAGCTGGAAGGTGAGCTGGGTCAGATGGAGCTGCTGCTCCGCCCGAGGCCTCGATGGCGCTTTGAACTTGACCGTGAACGCAGCACGGCAACAAATGAACCCAATGAAGAGATGGAGCCGACTGAAAACAGACCTGAGTAATTAGAAATAATAATATATATTTTTTAAAACAGTAAAAAAAAAAAGTCCGAACTTGAATTTAGATGCATTTACAGTTTGTAGAAATAAAATAAATCCCTATTTTAAATTTAAAGGCATTAGTCCTCCTCTCCATTGAGCTACTTTCTAAAGGAGATGACACATTTGGTTTAGTCCGGTTTTTGCTCTTGAAGCGGACAGGCTCTTTATGCAGAGATTTTTGGGAAGGTTGAGAAAAAAGCACCAGAAGAAAGGAGCTATAGGGAAGATAGAGGACTAATTAGGGAGCGAAGAAGGGAGGGATGGATGCAGGCCGTCAGAGGATGTGGTTGCTATAGATACTTGGCATGATGCCGGATGGAGGCAGAGCCAATTTGCATTCATTCAGATTATGGCTGCTCCCACAGTCTCTCTCTCTCTCTCCCTCTAAAAGCAGCTAGAGAACCTTTTCTCCCATTTTTGTTTAAGCCCTCCTGGTAAGCAATTTTCTAGAGTATTTGTAGTTTAAACCAAGTGAAAATGGATACAAAAATAATATTAACGTATTTATGATTAATAAAAAAATGTATATGATATTCTGGTGAATATAATTGATATTATTCTGTTTATATTTGATGGCATCAGAAAGCTAAAGGTTGTTCATGTTTAGAGTTTAGGTCAGGAATGATTGGATTCAGTGATAAAAACTTCTTGGTTAAAATCATTTATTGAAATAAGTAATATAATCCTTTTAACCTCCTGTACACCAGGCCTGTGTCCCTAAACTGAAGCTTTAAGAATAAAATTCTGCTTTCATTTGTGTCTTAATAAAATAAAAAATAAATAGAATAAGGTTGTCTTTTCATTGCAGTTTTTCCTTAATGTATTAAGACTTGGATTAGGGTCAACAAACAACACACAGCTGGCTGGTTTTTACAATAATAGATCATTAATTTTATTGTATTTTGTTTCTCTGCACTGAAACTGAAAAATAAAAATGAGATAAACAATAAAGTTTTCACCAAAGCTGGAAACAGATGACTGAATTTTTCCAAATGGGAAAACTAATAAAATTCTTAACTGTTATAATGAATAGTACCACTGTTGATTTTTATGTTCATTTAATTTAATTCAATGGAGAGAAAAAAAAAACATGCACTCAGTTATATGTATCAGAAGACATTTTTTTCAGGTGCCATAAATGTGCAAAACGAAAAGCTTTAGATACCCCATAGAAACATGCTTTTAGTAGGTATGCTGAAAATAAATCAGAGGAGAAAAATGTCCAAATTATTGTTCACTTTATTGACAACATATTTATATTTACAAATCAGTAAGACAGAATTCATTTCACTGTAAGTTCGAATTGAAATTGTTGTTTTGTCTTGACTTGACTTCCAGATTCTAGTCAGAGTGTGGAGGATTATTGGTTAAATAAATAAAAATAAATAAATCTCCACCCCTTTGATTCTGAACAACAGGCTCAAACAGCCTGCACGTGTCTTTAATAACCAGCATCAAAAACACACAGAAAAATAAAACACAAGATTCACATATATTATTATATAATTTATTATATTTATACAGAGAGAGACAATTGATTTTAACAGTCAGACACATCTCTAGACACAACTGGTAAAATAAAAAATAAATAAAAAATCTCGTTCTTTGTCAGTGTCTTTGAATGTTGAACGGTTACAAAATCTTCATGTCACAGTTTCAATTGTGCAACAGAAAATGGTTAAATTGGTCCAATCTTGGAGTCAGACGCAGCCAATCAGAGCTCTCCCAGCCTGCCATCAATCTGTAAGAGGACAGGAAGACATGAGAAATTAGTGACAGAACTGGGACACTAAATGAAAAGACAGAGTGAAATAGTCATATTTTTCTACAGTCGGGATCACCAGTGAGATTTCCTAAGATATGACCGTCACAGGACTGACACAGCAGATCTGCACTACATTTAAAACAGAGGGGAGGGGTGTGGGAGGAGATATGGAGGGGACTCCCTCCTCATGACTACAAATATCTGTCTGTGTTTGAGTCTACGCTCCTCCACCTCTGACCCCTAAAGTCTGGAGCATCAAGAGGACACACAGTCAGCGGGGAACACCCAAATCATGCCAGAAGGAAACCACACACACACACACACACGCACGCACATCGTTCTGCTGTCTGGTTTTGCTGGTTTTGCCCCGTCATGGCTGAACAAGATAACAAACTGACCAGCTGTGAAAAGGCAGCTAATCCTAATTTGTCCACATTTAATCACTGGCCGTAAACGAGAAGCAGTGACGAGAAGAAGACAAACCCACCACTTTCATACATTTTAATTATTCAGCAAAACCTTCTATAAAACCTTCATTCACTTCAGGCTGATAGATTTGAAATGCCATTGTCTTATTCCTATTATTGCTCCAACTGTGCCGACTGATGGGCAGGACAAGTCAAGGTGTGTGTGTGGGCTGTGAAGAGGAGGAAGAGGGTAGTCATGATTGAAGAGATCAGAGCCAGACCACAGTCCCCGGATAGATGCAAGGTTTCAGACATAGGGCAATTATGAGGGGCCTTCCCGAGCCTGCAGGGCTCTCCAGGGCTCTTCTCCTGCCCACGCTGTCCCAACAACCAGTTAATGTATGCAGAGAGGAGCCTACAGTCCTGTCCCCGTCCGGTGTAATACTGGTAAAATATAGTTTGATTCCTATGAAGGGAATAAAAATCGGAGTCTGAACAAGATCCTTAAAAGGATATAACGTTAAGATAGGAGCTCAAATATGAATATGAGCTAAACAAAGACATACAGGAAGTTAGTGGACCATGTCCCACCCTGATATATTTGAACTTTTTGTCCATTCTCTGCCTCCCTCCTCTGTACAGTGAGTCACATGGCTGATGGCTGAACCCTCTGCAGATATGACAGCTGAATAAAGCTTAGAGAACTGGATTTGTGGGGCTATTTTAATTAATTTAATCAGCGACTTTGATCAGACGGTTGCGTGGATTGATTTGAAAACAAAAGCATCGTGTCTTAAAGCTTAAAGTTAAATCCTAGGAGCAGAGGAAAAAATACAGCTCATCAGCCAGAAATCCTCTGCAGGTTATAACGATAAATGTCCAGGATTTAATCTGACATTTAAACTCGAATTTTGAAACTCTGCTTCAAGGCCTTGCTTTTTCAAGATCTGAGACTTGAGGTAACTGTGGGCACTGATATTTCCAATGTCTCCAACGTGCTTGAACACACACTACAATCTTCCTCTCTTAGAAATGAACAAGGCCGGACTTTAGAGGATATGATCTAGCAGGTACGGCGGAGGAAGTAAGTGTGTGTGTGTGTGTGTGTGAAAAAGAAGAAGAGTCTTAAACAGACAGAAAAATCTTGAATCTGTACCCATGAGGAGGGTGAATGTGTGGGGGTGTCTGCTGAACTTTCTCCCTCCAGTCTCCTTCTTTCTGTATTTAACCCCACCTCCCCCAACGCACACACCCTCACACCCTTATGCTGACATTGTGTCCGTCCAACAAAGACGTCCCCGCAGCCCCCTCATTATAAATACATGTCATTGGATCACAGCTCGTCTGAATCCCCGAGTCTGCTGCGCTCTAAGTGGCCGTGACTGAGCCCTGAATGGGTGGCCGAGCGACAGCTATACCAATAGAGCCAACAGTGTGTGCATGTGTGTGTGTGTGTGTGTGTGTGTGTAACCTCGTCCCGGCCTATGGGAATGAAAGCTTCGCAGCAGGGCAAGGTCAGAGGTCAAGTCTGTTATGTGCAAGTACACATATATGCACGCATGTATTTTACTGGATATGCAGATCATTTCTAAGAAGTGGTGAAGAAGAAGAAGAAGAAGAAGGAAAAAAACGGGTTGAAATCTTGTTTAATATAGTTTCGAGTCAAATTCAGTTTCGAGTGTTAACAGTTAACTGCTGCATGTGTGACGGAGGTTTGCTTTAAATCTGGGGCAATAAGTTTCCTGCTGTCTCAACAACAAAGCTGCATGAATCTCGTCCTGGTTCACTGAGGAGGAGGGAACAAGGTGTGTGTGTGTGTGTGTGTGTGAATATATATTTGTGTGTGCATTAAAAGAGCTCATCCTATCTCGTTTTGCAGGGGAAATGCGAACGTGTCTCTATCCCCCTGGAACCACAAACCAGGCCACAGTGTTGTACTCTCATTCTCCCTTCTCTGTCAGCCTCTCTCTCTCTCTCTCTCTCTCTCTCTCTCTCTCTCTCTCTCTCTCTCTCTCTCTCTCTCTCTCTCTCAGACTACCCAGACTTCTATTTCTGAGGCAAAGTTTGCATTTCTCTCCTCTTATAACTAAGTTTTCCTTCTTTGGCTCGATTCTCGTGCCCTCAAGTCAACTGCTAATCAGCACAAAATTCTCCTACACTTACAGTCTGAATTTACTCAATAATCTTTCGATTGTTTGTTGCCTGATTTCATGGAACAAATGAATGACGTCCTCTCTGGTGATCTGAATTCTCTGAGTGTGTTTTATTCTTCTCTATTCGTAGGATATCTCTGTGAGTGGATGTGTGTGTCACAGATGGTCCGAGGCACACTGGCCTCATTAATGCAGCATTGCAGCTATGATGAGACGAGGCGATGGCGGCTGCCCATGCTAATCATTTCTTCTATCCCACTACCACCAGCCAGCACGTTTGCCTATGTGCGTGTCTCCTCCCTCTCACTAGACGAGGACCCCGAATAGCTGCCCGCGTGCACTGCCTGATGAGAATCTGTTGAGCCTTGGCAAAGGTTCAGAGGGATAAGAGGCTGCCGTCGTCATAACTGCACCACAGTGTTTCTAGACTTTTAAGTGGGATTTTTAGGCATAATTTGCCCGGCTAGTCTTTTCTTGAGACAATATAACCAAGAAAAAAATATCGTAACAGTTGGTTGCTGCAGAGATATTTTTTGAAATCATCTTTTTGGCATTTTGCTCTAGTGAGGAAAGAGAGCAGAGGAATGAAATGCAGCAAAGGTTCAGAGTCAAACCATGAACCAAGCTGCTGAGGGCATTTTAGCCTGCGCAGTATGCACCCTCATCGGTCGGGCATCAGTTCGCCCCCAGAGATATCAGGTTTAGTGAGTCCCTTGGTACAACGTGTAGGTTTATAGAAAAATAAAATCTCTGATGGAATCGGACTACTGTAAATAACACTACTGAATCTTTCTTGAATCAATCTTTCTGTCAGTTATTATTAATTTTGTGAGCTCAGTTCATCTTGCATAAAGATGAAGATCAAACACTGACTAAACTGAATTAATAGGTGCAGTTTATGTGGAAAGTAATCTGTACAGCCTTTTAATTCATCTATATGGATTACGAGAGGTACACGTTTCAGTAATATTAAAAAAGTTACAGTTAACTAGATTAAGCATGAGATGTCTGCAAATAAAATCTGAATCCTGTGCAGCATAATGTCAGTTGGTGAGTTTTGTGAAAGATCTGAGGAAGAGAGGAATAAAAGCCACTTCAAGAAGAAATATTGTAAAATGAAGAATAATGGGAAGCATTTGAGAGAAAACAAGAGAACGAGGGACAAAGAGAGTCGGAGAGAGATGTGAGTCTTAAAAAAGTGTCAATGCCAGGCTTCCTTTAGGCATGAGTGAGAAACTATGAGGCCTGGTGGTGTGTCAATGGTTCAGGGACACACATGCAAACACACGCCGAAGGCACACACACTGACACACACACACACACACACACACACACACACCCTCCCCACTGAGCCAGAGCCTGTGCCAGAGACAGGTCTATGGGTCTATTGAGGGGATTCGGAGGAGGCTGTCCCTTTCTGTAGAGCTAATGAAGCCTGGACCCACCGGCATAAAGGAGTGGAGAGAGTTAGCCCTGCGCTCCTTCACCCATTCACTCACTTCCTTCCTTTGCACAGCTCCTGATGAGGTAATGCCGTCTCCCTTAAAGGGATACCATACGTAATGTGCCTTTTACGCACGCATCGCTGTAAAAATGGACGTAGCGAAAGTCTTTGTGCACATCAGGACCACGCATCCTGAGCCTGGTCCTGTTCAGGATCAGCTGAATATGACAGGAGACAAAAACAGCTGGTTTTTGTAGAGGAGAATTTTTTTTTTCTTATAAAATTTTTTGAAAAATAATGTTAAAAATATCATAAAAAGGCCAAAACCAACTATCAGCAAATTTTTCTCTCAGTACTTTCTGACTTTACAAGCGTATTTCTGACACTTGTTCTTCCTGCTGTTGATGTAACTGATTCATGTATATTAGCTGTGGTCTGTGGTGATGGTGTTATAGGTTTATATACAGAAGACACTTGGATCAGTTTAGACAAAAGGCTCAGATGGCGTGAGAACATGAATTATTGTCATAAATCAGATGAATAAGTCGATAATGACCACGAATGCTGTAAAGAGTATTTCTTACGCTTGCGACACAAATCAAAAAATTCAGGAATGGAAGAGAGGATGGATATTTCTCACAAATGTTCAGTGACTTAGACTGAAGTCTGCTTATTGCTGATATTACATCTGCAAAAATACAGTCTTCATCTGAGGTCCGCAAGACCTTTAAATTCATTTTTCTGTGTCAGAACTTCTTTCAGGTGAAAAGCTTTCGATATCAGTGACACTGTTAAGACCTAAAGAACAGGCACAACAAGAGATTTCTGTATTGTATTGACGTTTTCTTGACATCAATATAAAGTATCACCAGCCTTCTTCTTAAAGATGAAAGACTTGTAATAAAACGGTCAAAATCTGATCGTTTGGCTTAAACCGGTGCACACGCGACGATTCCCTCCGTCATGGAAATGTGGATTCTTTGTACAAAGCTGCCGTCAGTCAGTGAGAAACAAAGACAGGCGCCACACTGGAGAGCCTGAGACCAACGTGTCACTCAGAGAAGAAATGTCACAGAACGCAGAGATGTGGGGAGAAAAGGCTTCCAGACAACACAATCACACTTTTCAGCAGGGGAGGTTTGACTTTAGGCTGCCTGTCTGTCTGCCTGTCTGCTACTCTGCTGCGACTGCAAGATGATGAAGGAGCTCTTGTCCAAGTCTACACCCAGTCTAGCCTTCTCTGAGCAACCAGACTGAGCTAATAATAGACAGCAGTGCTTATCAAACACCGTGGCAACTTCATTTGCATCCTACAAGACCCAGACGACAACCAAAGAGGCCCTACACACACACACACACCCATGAACCAGACAACCCCTTCACTGGCCTTGACCCATGAACTCTAGGGTCCTCTTTCACCTGCTACGACAGCATTCATGCTAGCAGCGCTGTCTCGCCAGCACCCGACTGTTCTGCATATGTTCTCTGAGGATTCCCACGCTCCGAGCTCAGACCTCCAGCACCGCAGACGATCACACTTTCAACACGGCGGTATTCATACGACACATTATGGAGATCTGCATTGTATCCGTGTCTGGATGTCTGACTTTTTAGGCCCCACAAAGACCATGACACCATCCTCACATTCAGTGCAGGGGAGATCTTCCTCTCCCTCCTTTTGTCATAAAATTGATTCGTAAACCATCCATAATCTCATGTCTGACTGAAACACGAAGAACACATAATATAGTGTCCATTTTTATTTTTGATAAACTGCTTTTTTTTTGTGCCATCCAACTTGGTTGTGTTAGCAAAGCCGTCACATCAACCGCCTCTCGCTTTCCTCTCTTTGATTCCATCTCGCCGAAGCTGTTTTGTTGATTCTCTTTTCTCCGGCACATCAAGGGTAAACGTATGACTCCGCTCGCCTTTCCTTCCTCTTCCTGATTTTTCACCGTTTGTCATTGGCTGAAAGCATCTCCGCAGATCCTCATTGGCCGGTGTAACGGACAGAAACAGTGATGCGACACACATGAGGCTTTTGTATAGTAGGAGTGTTTAAGTGTTATTGTGAGAAGGGATCCTGCTCTCCTACAGATAATGTGACTGTCAGACGTGGAAGGGTGCCGCACTCTGCAGGTTTTTTGGGGGAGACTTTCAGGGGCGTGCAAAACCCTGGGACTGAATTTGCCTTGCCGCGCAGCATATGGACGTCCCGGTCGCACTATGCAAATGGCCGAGACGCAGACACATGTTCATAAATGCAGACAAACTAACCCCCCCCAACCCTACAGCCCCTCATTAATGGTTCTTCCTAAAACCAGACGCCCCCTCCTCAAATAATAACCTCTTCACACCCCCCACTCTATCTTCCCCTCCTGTGCGACCCCCCACCCCCAGTCTAGACCCCGCAACCCTCTCTCTTTCAAACCAGACACCCCAAAATCCAACCCCCCCCCAACTCCCCTCCTCTCTCCTCTCCTCTCTCAGCTCCCACGACCAGCAGACAGACCCTATGATTCGCGTGACCGCCATTTTGCTGCCCACAGTAGTCCTAACTGTACAGAACAGCAGCTGCCTTGATGGGCAAATGCAAATACGATCGCTGCATTGTTCCGCTGATCGCATGAATTAGTGCCCCCCCCCCCCCCAAAGAAAACAAGACCTGCTCAATCAAATGCGACTCCAAAACGACGCACTGCTGCAATTCAGAAACGTGACGTATTAATTTACACGACTCTTCAGTCCTTTGACACAAAAACAATTTGTTCAATGTTGTTATGCTAAGTTGCTAAATCAGGCATGTTCAATACATTTTCATTTAATGAACGGTGCTGGCCCAAAGCCTCAGTAGAATAGATGCAAAGCATTTGAGTCATTTTCCTCGAACTGGAGCGTTCTTGGGGAAACAGTGTTGATATGATACTTCAAAGCAACAATCCAGTGGCCTTAAGGCAGCAATTTTTTGTGCTGTCGGCTATTTATATGTTTCATGTGCAGCTCTTTTCTGGCAAAATCAGTCACCCCATGATTTGTTCACTGCCATGGTAACCAGACACCCATGTGCATGAAAATGAGACTATTATGGTCTGTCTGTCTGGAGTTTTTTGGGCCTATGGATCCCTTCTTAATTAGAGACTGTGTGCGTGTCTGAGCTTCTCTGTTTGCTTAATGCTTTCATTTGTGCATTATGTATGTCTGTGAGTAAAAAAAAAAAAAGAAACAGTGAGTGTGCATGCGTGACAGAGCGCTATCTGATTAAACAAAGCCTCGGCTTAATCTTTTGTACAGTGTCACATTTGCATGCGAGGGAATCACGTGCAAACATGAGCACCATATGGCACAGTACGTCTAGACACTTGATCTCCCATGCACTGAACACCTATCAAACACATTTCAGGGTGCGAATACTTGCACCCCGAGAGAAAAAACAAAACAAAACAAACAGCACCGAATACGCTTTAAAACATCGCTCCACTCCTTCCTTGCTTGCTCCCGCCACGCTGCCTTCATCGGCTCAATTATCGGCACATGGCAAAGACGCAATGTTTTGAGGTTATGCAAATGCAATTAGCCTCGATTTGCATTCGACAACAGCTAACGGATGCACAGATGGCAGACAGCAGAGATGCTCTCGCCATCTTTGGCAGAGGGAAAGGCTGGCGGCCATTTTGTCTGAAGCTGTGCCCATCTGGATGGAAACAACCACTCTGCATTACTGTGACGACGACAGCAGTTTGGGAGCTGTGGGTGCACACTGCTGCT
The DNA here is from genome assembly GCF_963514085.1 of Chelon labrosus. Taxonomy (NCBI): domain Eukaryota; kingdom Metazoa; phylum Chordata; class Actinopteri; order Mugiliformes; family Mugilidae; genus Chelon; species Chelon labrosus. The sequence goes on from NC_140342.1 coordinate 11,810,292, forward strand.
GCTCGCGCTCAGACGCTTTCAAGGCCAGGCATATGCAGTCCATTCATACACAAACTGAGCGCTCTCTCTCGTGTAGATAACAATAATAAGATGCGCAGAGTAGGTGCCTCGTGATTCAATAGCTGCAGATTTGATTGACAGCTCATATTTAAAAATAACTTGTTAACTTCCAAACATTTCTTAGAGTTGAGAGACATCTTTTACGGCTGTGATCATCATCCTCGCATGCGGCAAGTTAACATCTCCCTCACACACACACACACACACACGCACGCACACTTCGGCTGTTTTTGGCAAGTGTATGAGGTAATGAGAGCACATTCAGAGTTGTTCGTAGAGTGGGAATGTGAAGTGCAAAAGAGAGATACTTGCCATTTTACTATCTCCACTACAAGGTCACTTTACTTGTGATCTTCAGCCCTCTTTGTCGCTCAGTCAGTTTTTTAAACAGTCTGAAATTGAATAATATCATGGAGAAAAAAGATGTTCATACTCTTCATGTGCCAGTATTTGTGGTTTGAACAGACACGTGTCCGCAGCTCACCATAGTAACAGCAAGCCGAGATTGGAAGAGAAAATAAAGATCTCTCTTTGTCAAATGTAAAAACTAGTTGGGGAATAAACAACAGGCGAATTGAGGATGGTGGAGTGAGTAAAAAGAAGAACTCCCAAACTGGTTGTTAAACAGCCAGAGGCAGAAGGTGGGGGGATATGTCAATCTTATGATGGAAAAAAAAAAAATCAAGAGAAAGGAATATCCCTCTTGGCTGTCTTCAACATTCTGGGTATTGGGTATTATTTGGGGAGAAATCCCCTTCAGCCGAACCACACGCAGCCAGTGGAGATCGGGACTGGGGTCCAGTCTAAGGAGCCAGGGCTGCAGCTGAGAGAGCCACGCAGGGCCTGTCCTTTGGAGGTCTGCGGGCCCCTAGGCCACACACTTAAAACACAGGAAACCCCACTCAGAGCTGTGAAGGTTCTGTGTTTCGTATTGATTTCTCCTGCTTTCCGGTAGCTCCAGAGGTGATTCTAGCCTTTGGGGACCTTCGCCATCCTTCCCAGCCCACTCACTCGCTCCCCGCCTGGGCTTCACTGGCTCTGCTGGACCCCTGGATGGAGGTACGAGCCACAGGAGGAGAGGAAGAAGACGAGAGCCCGTGGCAATGATGATGAGCTGCGCCGGGTCTCTGAGTTCAGTCATCTACCAGCCTTTATCCAGCCTTCCAACCACCCACCCTTGTTTCCATCTGAAAAAGGGAAAATAGAGAGTGTTTTTCAAAATCTCACCTTTGGCATTCAGCATCCCCTTGCTCAATGCAAATGCAAATGTAAACACTAACACTTTGATTAAAAATATGTGGGAAGAAAACGCCAACTTGCTCTTTTCTAACCTGCCCCCAAGGCTCTCACTAAAATACAGAAACAAATAAAAATGCTCAACATAGTGCATGAAACACAGACAAATCCATTTCTGTTCACATTTTAAATGTAAATCTCTCCGCTTAAAATTTCTTAACCTCTATTGTTAAGAAATTTCGTCAACATTAATAATCTTACGTAAACTGCAGTGCATCTGAAAGTAACCTGTTATCATGCTAATCTAGTGCTTTATGTGTTTCTTTGTTCTTTTCTATAAGAAAAATGAATTGCAGGGGCCCTCTTCAGTAACCATAAACTCAGTGGCCTCAATTTCTGTCAAACCCAGCTACGGATGTGTTCAGCTCAGTGTGCTCTGCTGGAAAATTAATAAGACACAAAAAGTAGTGGGTTAAAACGGCCAAGGTCAGTTGTGGGATGGTTGGTTGGTGAATTTGCGTTTGCTCTCATGTGCATGTTTCATCATATAATGGGGGAGCAACCAGAGTAGCCCCTCGCTTGCCCTGTGCTGCGGGGGGAGTGACGTGGGGTGAGATTGGGTGAGCCCGAGGAAGATTCAGACACAATGCCCCCATTGAGAGGGTTCAGACATGGGTGTTAACTCGCCATTCCTTCACACACAATAGGGCCCCCCACTAGAGCCAGCGTAGGGGACAATGTTGGTTCAGGGCAGCCCTCCACCCAGCGAGAAAGAAAAGAGCTGGGGAGGAGAGGGGAGGCTGGAGGGGGGCAGGGGGGAGAGAAACAAATAGCAGATAGGAGGATATGTTTGTGTATGAGGAGGGAAGGAGTTGGGGAGAGAGGAGCCCTGTGACCCATGGCTTTGGACTTGAGGAACAAAACAGAGAGACGTCACCAACACAACGGCAGCATCAGCGTCTTATATATCTACAAAATACAAGCCAAGCGCATTTGAAAAAATACGTCAATTTCTAGCAATAATAGCATCATTATTCAAAAACACATCATAATCCACCTGTACTTTAATTGATTTAGATTGTTATGTTCTTATTATTGACTGACAACAGTAATTTCTTTACAGTGGTGTTGGTTATTGTGCAGTACACAAATAAAATAAATTAAAATATACCATAACTATTATTAGAGCTATCCCAACAACAGAGAAATTATTATTATTTTTTTAATTAGTACTTAATGTGCTGAGGATGAGTGGCTCCGTTGCTTTACGGTAGAATAATTAATGAGGGCAAATAACGGTTGGATTCAGCCGCTGCTTCTGATTGGTTAATATCTAGAACAAGACGAAGGAGCCCGGAGATTAGTTTGTGACCACGCTCTGCACGCTCATGGGGTTTGTATTCTATCCTTTTTCGCAAAGTAAATTTATAAAGGTGAAGTTTTATTGGAGTTCCTGGCAGAAGTCTAAAGTGAGCATTTTCAAGAAACAGACGGAGCCACGTAACAGGCCTCATAAAAGATATTAAATCAAGTCAAACTATACTCAGTAAGAAACTTGAAAATGCCAAGTGCAATTTAAAATGCCCATTCCGCATATTACGGCATTGTTCCTTATTTTATTTTGAGCCGTGACCTTTTTTGTTAACGTGCCATTCTCTTGTCGCTTGAAATAAAGATGCATGGATAGAGAAGGTGACATATTAGCCACAGTTAATAAAAGCGGCCGCATTTTCTTGTTATAGTTGCCCTATAACGACACAAGACGTTTCCCCTTAAGGATAAAGTACTAGAAATGAAATACCAAATTGCACTTCTGCTTCTGTTTGTGTTAATGTGAACGTGAATTTGACACACAATGTGTGCATAAAATGAAGGATGTGGGAGTTTATCTGCAGAGTTTAATGTTCATGCATCATGCATCGCAGAAGAGAGCAGGAATCAAAACAGCCAACATCTTCAGCATTCCTCCAAAGACAATATAACAAGCGTTTGCTCGTTCGCAGCCGCTTGTTATGTACTCTGCAGTTCTAAAGGAACACTGTTTTGGGAGTCAGTTTGGGAATGAAGCTGACAGCGTTAACAAGCACTTGGTAATGTAAGTGTAAAAGCTCTCATTCTAGCTTTCTTTTCCTGACAGGTAAAATCTCCTCTGGAAAAACAAAGGGGAGGTTTCTGTTTAAAATGTATAAAGGAAGCTATGAGTTTGGCTGCGTGTGTTTGAGGACACAAGGTGGTATAGGTGGTGAAAGGAGGGGTGGTAGAAAATGTTTATGGAGATCCTGTGTCTCTATGGGAGCCTAATAGAATCCTGTGGCTGGAGTGAGCGCTCATTGTGCCAGTGTAAAGGATTACACTGGTAAACTGGTAAAACAGGGGAAAGAGCCCAAACACTCTCTACCTCCTATGGAGAGGCAACGAACCATCGAACAATGAGAGGGGAGAGTATGCTGCAAGCGAACTCATTTTATCAACAGAAAGGGGAAAGTGTTGGAGGAACTGTGACTGGAGGAAGATAGAGAAAATAGATTAGGGAGTTCATACACATGCATGTGCACGGGCAGAAGAGAAAAAAAAATGAAAAAGGAATGAGGGATAAAAAAGAAAGGGGAGCAGAGGGGGGCTGCATGGAGGACAGTTTCAGTATTAGAGGGTAATGTGGGCAAATGATGTCTGTTTTGCTTGTCTGTCTGCATCCTGAGTGACAGTTTACAATCTCTGAGGCAGCAGGCAGGCCCAGCAGGTCGGCTCTTTCGGCTCCATACAATCCCTCATTTCCCAGCCTATTTTTCTCTCTCTCTCTCTCCGTCTATCCTCCACCTTCGGCTCTCATCTGTTTCCATCCATCTCCAATCTCCCTCGTTCCTCCACCACAACCAACACCTTCTCTCTCTTTGCATTTGCATATTATTTTATCGTTTATTTCCTCGCTGTTCATGGCTGATCCTTTAACCATCAGCGCCGTCCTTATGCTGAACATGTAGATCTTAAATAAGACTCTGCCTGTACAAAAATGCTTTGCTGACACAGTCTCTGTTCTTTAGTGAGTCGGCTGGCACTCTTTCTTTTTTACCCCTTTGCGCAAACGGTGAACTGATTCAGTCTCTTTCTGCACCTGGCCTCCCATTCATTAAAAAAAAAAAAAAAAAAAAAAAAAAAAGCAGTTTGCAACTGAGTTTCTTGGAGCTATGATCACCGTCCACCAATCCACAGAGGGGATACTGGAGTCACCACACATTTTAGGGATTTGGAAAATCCCCCGAATGCCTCACGAGCACCATAAATATTTCCCACAGTTTTCATGGACAGCACGCAAGTAAAGCCTTATTCTCCTCTCATTTGCTGTTCAAATGGAAACCACGCTGGGCATAATGCATCATCTGCATTCTGCAACCTGCCACGCTGAAAGACTCCTCTCTCCTCCTTCGCTCTCTTCATCTCTGTTCCTTCAAAGGCTGCCGAGGGTGTATTCAAACAGCAGGATACACACTCAGCTAACAAACCTCATTAAGGGCCCATACACACTGTCTCAATGCTAACACTAGCTGTCACACATCCTCTCTCAATGCACACACTGGTGGCCACACTGACCGCAACAAAGCATCTTTACAGAGCTAATTAGAAGGGTCCCCCTCTCTATTTGAAACTCATCTGAATAGGAGGGAGCATGATAATGAGGACAGTGGAACGAGATGGAGAAAGAGGGGAAAAAGGGAGAAGGTGTCGTGCCGGAGAGTGAGAGGAGAAGAGAAGATGCTTGGTAATGTATTCACAGAGATAGCAGGCGTGTTTCTCATAGTGTGGAATTAAAGCGAGGAGCTCAAGCGGGCAGGGGGAACTGAATTAGTGTGACACCGCTCTGTGTCGCTGTGATGCGGCGATGGAGGCGAGCGGGGAGGGAAGAGAGTGCTGCACCATTTTGATTGGTGTGCCAGTATCTAGAGAGAGATAGAGGGAAGGGATGGGTGGGACCCCGGCTTCATGTGGTAGGCGGCAAAAGAGCAGCTGCTGACATGGACGGCATTTCAGGGAGCTTCGTAAGGATTTGCCGTTTTACATGAACACGCGATTAAACGCACTGGAATGACACCAAAAGATCAAAACATGGAGCCATGAGACGCAGCTGATCTTTGTTTAAGAGTGCCGAGTTTTTCTGGTTAAATAAAAGACTGTGTATTTTTTTTTAAAACATTGTTGTTCTCTTTTCCTCCTTCACATTTTGTATTTATGAAAGGACAGAGGTCACATTGAAAGTTCAGCTCACGGATATTCCTCTACAGTTGCCATATCTTTAACCAACCTTGCTCTATTTCATCTTTACAAATTTTCTTTTGTGTTCCCCTGAAGCACGCTGTGTGAGTGTGTGAGAATGGGTGCGTGTGTGTGATGTGTGTGTGTGCAGACAATGCCAAGTTGACAGTTAGGGTCTCGGATCAAGCACAAGGCCAAGTTTGTCTCCACAGACCGAAGAGTGGACACAGCAAAAACCGTAGAATCTAGGTTTTGCACCATTTCTCCAAGAGCTTGCCACATAATTAAATAATAGGTAGGAAAATTTCAATTATTTTTAAAATGATAATTTTTAAATATAACGTAACAAGAATCAAGAAGTGTATTTCAAAAAATGTGCGGAAAGGTAGAAAGAAAAAAATATCACAATCCAAGCTCTTTTCAATCCTCAACAGAATTTTAAGTTCAAGTTGAAGTTATGACCTAATTGTTGTCTCATCAAGCCCAGTGGCCCCTGATGGGAGTGCAAAGCATTCTGGGAGAATAGCAGGTGTCCCCATGTCACAGAGCTTCCCAGACAGCTTGTTAATTTGCACAACTTTTACACACGATCCCTGCGTCTATGTGTGCGTGCATGCGTGTGTACGTACGTGTATATATTAGCGATGGGACTTGACCCTAGCGAGCTGCGGCAGTGTTTCGCGTCTTGCTGGGCGTGGGAAAAAGACGGGACCCCTTTTCACAGCTGCCTGGCCGAGGCCTGGACTGCTGGGGGCCCCTGTACCCCTCCACACAACCCCCCTGTTCTCCCTTGTCCAGCCCCCCCTCTCTCTCCTTCTATCCCATTCAGACTCCAGCCTACTGGCTTTCAAAAGCGGGACCCCCTTCCCAGCCCTTCATAAATACATCTCATTATTCAAGCCCTAGTTTGCATAGGGATTCCAAAGAGATCTCCACTCTGCTCGTGAGGCCTGAAGCCCCTCAGCCTTTTGGACCGCACAAGTGCAAATTTCGACTTAGTAATCTCCCTGTGTTAATATTTGTTTTAAAACGATGTGTGCACACTTTCAAAACTGTTTCACCAATATGGCAACTGTCCAAAAATTTCTATTTTTATGCGTGTTCCTCTTAATTTTTTTCTTTATTCCCCCAGAAATGAGGCAGAAAATCTGGAGAAACTAAAGCCAGTGAGAGGAGAGTTTAGCATGACTATTAGCAAGTGCTTTGCTAGTCTGTATTCCATCTGCCACAGGCTATTGTACAGTACCTCACACACACACACACACACACACACACACACACACACACACACACACACACACACACACACACACACACTTCAAACCCTCTACAACACCCCCCACCCCATCCACCATTCGCTGCAAAGCATTACTGCAGAGATTTATCTCCTATCAGCCTGTATAATACTGAGGTTATAATTTACATCCACTTTAGAAAACAGCAGCACAGGACGGTCCTTGCATATGCTAATATAAAGCTTGGGAAAATCTGGGTGACTCAAAGAACTCCATACTAAATTTGAATAACTGAGCTTTCTATTGAGCTTCAAGGTTGTGGAACCACGAAGATTTGACCTTGCTAAACAATATGTACTTACTGTTTAAATTCGTAATTCTCCACTATTTAAGGGGGAATTGGAGGGAACATTCTGACAGCCTTAAAGCCAGGAATGTTTCTGTTCCCGTCTTGGAGAAATAACTGAAATAGTATCGCCCCGTCACATGTTTTTATTTCTTGGTAATAAAGAATTTTTCATTTTCATTGTAGTTTAAAGATAAAACCATGCTAATAATCTAACCACGGACCCACATTTATTTTATGTTCCAGCAACGTAACGATGCCGTTGCATTATTATGCATGTGCTATACGTTTATGGAAATCAAGGGGAGGCCGGTTTTATCAACCAAGGCATTAGGGACGGAAAGGACAGAGCCACCCAAACACTCTTTCCACATGAGCAGGTCCAAACCTTGGGTGAGCCCTACGCCTCCGCTGTCCTAACGGGATAAAGAACCGCAGCAAAGATTACACGGCAACCTCCCCTGCACCTACCACACACTCTACCTGACAAATAGGATCATAGTGTTTAAAGGGATAAAACGCTGAATGTATGAGAATGAAAAAAGAGGGCTGCGTGCGTCTGAGTGTGAGGAGGATGGGGGGGGTGATGTTCAAAAAAATGTTAATACGTCAAAGGAGAAAGGGATGATGGAATTCAACATGGAGGTCCTATTTCACTCGCTAAAATCAGACCGTTTACTCTCTCTCTCTGTTGCTGCAGGCTAAAGTCTATTGCTTTTAGACACTGTATGTATATTCTGAGATATACATGAATGGTCTAAAACTGACATTTTTACCGTGTGCAAATAAAAATCCTAGTAAATGTCTCTGTTAATATCCTTTCATGTTTGAGGTTTATAGCAGAGCTATGCACTTTAACAATCACTCCCAATGCAAAATAAAAACTAACAACAATATTTCAGAATTCAGCCTGTCTCTCTTTCTCTTTTTCACACCCACACACAAACAACTGGCCACACAGCTCTTGGACCACAATCATCAACCAGCAAAGCTTCATCTCTGGCTGATGATACAAAACTATCTGCAAGACACCATCTTCAAATTTGACTTCTTATCTCAATCTCCTGTTGTTAGACCCAAAATATATTGGGCACAAGATGCATATTGCTTCAGCACTTGGCAGCATCATGTGTTGTTGCTCACATGGAAACAACCTGCTCATCCTACACGTCTTATTGTATTGAATATTTACCCGAGGGGCTGGTTGTTGCTCCTCATCCTGCCTCGTGGCAATTTGTCTTCATTGTGAGTTAACGCAAATCTTAGGGCTGTTGTTGGCGACATCTTCCTTTAAAGACAAAAGAAAAGAGGATCAGCATATGTACAAACCACAACTGTAGCTCTCATTTTTAACGAAACATCGCATTTTAGCAATGAATTAGTGGCTCCTAAGGCGGCAGAGGAAAGCATGAGACAGGGGAGGGAAATTAATGCATCTGTGTTGACCTTGCAGCTAACAGCCGTCTCCTAAACTTGTTTTACTTTCTTCACAAGTGCTGCTTTCTTCATGCACTTCTCATTATTTTGCCTCGTTGCAAGGTTAAATATATTTTGTGGTGTGTATACAGTAAATAATGCTTAGTTTGTGGAGAGGCCAAAATGTAAGATGTCATGGAACAGCTACACTAGGTGCTTGCAAAGAAAAATCATACAACAAAGCAATGGCATACATAATGCTTTATCTGGAAAGCATCGCAGTTACTAAGCTACTAAAATGTAGGGTAAGACATAAGAGATGCTGCATACACAACAAAACCAGAGTGTAATATATATATATATATATATAAAGCATCACTGTGATCTGTGAGATTGAATGGATGACATGATCCCGCTATATTTTAATCCCTGGTTTTCCATGCGTTCATTCAAGATATAGGATGTGCAGGTCAAATTGTGTGTAGTGGCTTACACTGTACACAGATATCAGCAACACACACGCACACACACACACACACACACACACACGGACATAAACCATCTGAGCTCTTGTTTAACTGCGCACATCAAATATTGTCAGTCATGGTCTAAATAGAGCATTCTGGGACTTCAGGGATATTCACTCATCTCTAAGGCTTGCTGATTCTGCTCCAAGAATAGATCAAACTCTGAGCCCATGTCCTATTTTGTTCTTATCTAGCAGGCGAACACGAAAATAATCCACCGGGCGAAGCACAAATTTGAACATATCTGCCATGTCACTCGGATTCAGCTTGAAAGCCTGTTCAAAATGGGCTCAAGATGGCCAGGTATACGGCCCGGTCTCTTTCACTCTGAGTGGCTGATGCAGTATGATGTGGATGTGTTGCAAAGAACCAAACAACCCACAATATGTGACATCTGGATAATGGAAAAACACTGATAGCAGGTACATAGGCACACGGTAATGCTTTCTATCGAGCTCCTCAGAGTTTTCATCTTGCACCAAGTGATGTGCATCCAATTATACATCACACTCCTAATGTCAAGTTAATTACAGCCAGGGGACATCACTTAGACTACACCACTCATAAAGGAAATACACTCAGAGTATTAGAGGAGTCAGGGAGTCTGCACATGCAGTGAATGCATCTCTGCAGGATTCATTCACACAGTGTTTAAATGAAGGCTGTACCAACTTCTAGGCCTCCGAAAAAATAACCAACATGTGAGACGTTAGAAAGCGATCTGATGCTGCTGCTGCTGCTGCTGCTGCCAACGTCATCACGTGAGCCCTGGATTGACCAATCACACGAATCCCTTAACTATTTCTGTCTCAACCCTCAAGATGTTACTGTTAAAACACCCACACAGTTATGGCAACTAACAGCCGCGTGCAATGTGGGGTTTTAACATGGTTTTCCACAGACACCACTCCCTTGTGCCCTGAAGTGGAACGAAACGGTGATTTATTGGTCATCAATAGGCCCCAACATCACCGCGATGCCCAAATCGCGCACCCTGAAAGCGCACACACGCATGTGGCTCCTCTTAACGTGCTAACACCTTTCCAAGAGAGGTGGACAGGAACCGCAAAATCGGTACCCTTCCAGGCTCAGCGGACCAACCCCCCTTCCACCACTCCTCCTCCTCGGCGGCGGCGGCGGCAGCGGCGGCGTTCAGCCTCCTTCAGCATCCGTGCCTCCCGCTTCTTCTTCCTGATGCTGGTGCTGCCCGCCCCGGCATCATCTCTTCCTCTTCCTCCTCCATGCCGAGCGAGAGGACCCCCGGCTCGGCTCCGAAGTGCTCGGCGTCAGTTCGTACTTTCGGTTCTCTAGCTTTATGAAATTAAAACTCATACAGCTAGATAACCAAAGACACAAACTAACCCGTTGTCTCTTAAAGGGGCAGCCTCTCCAGTATGCACAGAGAGAAAACACACACACACACACACACACGGAGACCCTGCCTGTGGTCACATTGCCCCTCACACACATATGCAGAGGCACACACACATGCAGAGTCAGAGAGAGATGGAGCGAGTGTACATTCACATTTATCTATTTATCACAGCCTATAAAGGTGTTTCAAACACACAAATCTACACTCTTACACACTTTGGTTGACACTAGGCCCAATGGATTCTTAAATAGGCACAGCCTGCCACCATCCAGTTCAACTTTGCTCTACTGGCCATCATTCGCCACATATAAACACACTATTGCCAAAGCAGAAAAATAAAAAAATCCAGCTTTACAAGTACAAGCTCCAAGACATATCTGGTGTTAAAGCAGCATTTTGTTTTGCACGGCATCATATGTGCACGTAGCTGTAGGCTGGGCACCAATGGCCATTTTGCAGCCCAGCCAAAAACAATATTATATTTAAAGCTGCTTGTTGTCAACACTGTGGTTTGCACTACCAGATCTGAACTTGTATTTTTTGCAGCATCTAACCAACACACGAGCAAAGTTGCAATTAAAAGGCCTTCAGTTGTATGTCTGTGGCTTTAGGAGCATTTCTGAGGGGCTCCACAACTCCTGCCATAATCAATAGGATGAAGGTACAACAGCAGGTTATAAATACACAGCAGCTCATTCGTAGAATTAAGGATATATTTAGGTTATAGTGTTACAGCAGTCACATAAAGCCTGCATCCCACTTACTTGCACATCAGCCTAACTCCACTCCACCACAGTCAGTACGCTCCAGTAAATTCAATTCCTCGTTGGATTTCCCGATAATTCTGATAAGTCTGATTTGTCCGATGAGAGGAAATGGTGTAAAAGAGTTGCATGGCTACAAAGCAGTGTCCCCACTCTCTGTGTGTGTGTGGACTAAAAGCTACAATGCGGTGTCCTCTCCCTCACACATGCGGGCTGCGACTGACAAGTGCGGAGAGAGTCCACACGGTGAGCAGAGGGGATAAACTCCGCCTCAGAGAGAGAGAGAGAGGGAGAGAGAGAGAGGGAGGGAGGGAGAGAGAGAGAGAGAGAGAGAGGCGGGAATATGAATATGAAATCATTAAAGCCAATTTCAAAATGAATGCAGGTGTGTGTCAATCAGGAGCTGATTCCTCCAATTATCCTCATTAGTGGAGCCGTAAAATGGAGAGATGAGTGCGTAAATTAATTCTAAGAGCAAATTAGGACTGATGCTGATGGAGCTGGGTTAAACCTCCCGTTATGAGGAGAAATAGCCGTATTTCTGAGGAAGAAATTACACATTTGCAAAACTCACCCTAATTATTATTTTTTTAGAAGGCCCCTTTAGTGTCTAATGCAGGGCTTTCTCTCTTCAAACTAAGCTTTATAATCCTGTTCAGAGGGCGTAACGGGGAGCACAAACTCCACAAATTCCTGTTAATCCCTGATAATATTCTGCAAGGTTTTTAAGATACACTGGAGGAGCAAATAATCTCCAGTTTTGGACTAGAACTGTTGAAATAGCCTCGTAAAAGATGGAGCTTGTTTGAGCTTTTACAGAAGTCAAATAAAAGGATAAAAAGCAAAAACAAATATTTTCTTGGCCATTATTAAGAAGTTAAAGCTACTAAGAAGTTAGCTTTCTTCTGGGGTGTATGTTATGAAGTGCTCCATATATTTAATGGGAACAACTGAGAAAAAGGTCAAATAGCTGGCCTACATTCTCATTGCTCTACCATGTGACCCGATTATGGATGCTACATGTACTTATTTACATCGTTGCTACATTATTTTGTGACCAAAGTCACAGTGCTCAGTCTTTAAAGATGCCGCAGAGCTTTCTCAGCGTCCACACATTCCTTAGGGAGAGGAAATGTTGCAATAGCATCTCTTTTAAATTAAATACTATAAAAGATCGCTGTTCCGAAACGCAGCAGAGAAATTCATGGTTTCTGTCCTTGGTGCATAAAAGGCCCACGTCTATAGCCACATCCTGATAGCATTCAGGGTGTATGCAGCCTTATCGAGAACGATATTATGATGTGAATGATACCTGGGCTGAGGAGATGAGATAGTGAGCACGATAACAATCAGACCCTTTGATAGAAGAAGCCAATGGCAGAGACAGAGCCCAGAGAGCAACTTGCAATATCGCCCAAAGTTTGAAAGGATATTTAGAAAGATGCTGGAATCAGTGTGTGTGTGTGTGTGTGTGTGTGTGTGTGTGTGTGTAAACCAATAAAGCTACAGTCCTGGTTTTCAAACGAAGCTTGCATCAGATAGCAGTTACATATCTGATTATTGCGCATGGGCAATCTGTTAGTACCACGGAGGTGCAGCTCTCTTGTCAGGCTGCAGCACCGGTCGGACTTTGCTGTTTGAATCCTTTTCTACTCTGCATCATTTATAAATAGATCTAATCAGCTGTGGTCTCTGCTGCTCTCATCCTGTAATTGAACTCAAACCACACAGTGCTGGCACGGCCTCGGAAAAAAAGAAAAAAAGCAAGAAGAAGGTCTGCACGTTTAGCATGAGGGAGGTGTTCATTTTCATAGCACGGTCATGATTGCCCCTGAGCATGCGCAATCAAGCCCTCGGAGCACACGTGTATATATTGCACCTGCTTGCAAACTATTATTATAGATTGTAAATATGGAAAAAAGTAAATGTTCATGCATAATACCATCAAGTTCTATTTAAATCTCTGTTTAAAATAGAATTTGATGCCTTTTATCTTCTATAACTGATGCATTAAGTGTTGTATCAATAACATAATATCGTTGCTGCAGGAGCAACTCTGCTTCAAAAGTTGCTAAAAATTAAAAACAGTTTCAGACATTATTTATGGAGTAAGTTAAAAATGTCACACACGATATTGTTTAATTCCTGGAGGTAAACTGCCTGCAGTGGGTTATACTGAAGCTTTAAACAATATGCTGAACGGTGTGTGTCCTCAGATGGATTTTCCCACAAACAAGTGACAAGGGAAAATTTACCCCCCCTCTCCCCAAACTACCATTTCTCCCCCCTCAAAAAAAAAAAAAAGAATAAGAAAAAAAGAGAAAGAAGTCAACATCAAGTTCAACAACGTGCCGGAGAGAAATTTACATGACAATCAGGTCTGGGATCCTCGAAACCCCCCCTCCACCCTGGACAACAGAGTCTGGCGTCAGCCCCGCTACACTTTCCCAGGCTCACAACAATATCTCCCTGCTGAACTCTGCACTGCAGCGCTGCCTGGGGCCTCCTCCTCCTCCTCCTTCTCCTCCTCCTCCTCCTCTACTACTACATGAATACTTCTTACATGAGCACATGGCAGCGAGGACCCTTATTAAATATTCCATAGTTTGCATTAACTTTAAAGGAGGCTAATTGGCATTCTTCATTGCATCAGGAGAAAAACAATGGCTGAAGATTGAAGAATTGAAGTGTGTGATGATCAAAAGGCTATACTGCACATTAGATTTTCTTCTATGATATTCACATATATTTTACAGTTACAGTTATTCAACGTTTTTTTAAAAATTATAAATCAGCAAAAGTAAACTGAATCAGATTTGATATTTTTGAAAAATTATATTTACACTTCTTTAGTGTCTTTAGTGAAATTGTTATTTTGCCTGGTAAAGTAACACACTAAAATACCCCTCTCTTATTGCAGGCATTATATTAAATACGAGGCTGTGAAATTAAAGCAAGTTTAAAAGCCCAAATTAAAATGCATCATGTCACATTACTGTAAAAAATGTTATTGCATTATATTATAGGACTACTTACAAATTACTTCAGCACAATCCCAATTTGACATCCTCGCAGATCGCCTGAATTTTAAAATGGCATCGTTTACTGAATTATAATTTGCCCCAGAAATGCCCCAGCTTCATTCAGCACTTGATCTGAATAAACTAGGCTCCATATTTACAGAGTGACATCTACAGTATCTGTCCTACGTGTCAAAATTGCACCGAAACGGCTGTCTTTTTCAGCCCAATCCTTGATTTCTTTTACATGCATGCATTAAGAGAAAATTGCCTAAAATATTATGCAGAAAGAAAATCCTCTCTTACCGGAATAAAGCGGGTCAGACTGGAGTGTGAGAGCTGCGGCTGCAGACAGCGAGAGAGGCGACAGGGAGGGAGGGTGATGATGATGATGATGAGAAGGAGGAGGAGGAGGTAATACAGCCGACTCGGGGCCTATCACATTTGTCAAACAGGGCCTATAATATTTGGGGGGGAATAAACGGGAATATACAACAGCCCCAAAGAAGGTTGCTGCTAGCGCTGTATTTTGAAATCCGAAGCGAGAAATGATTAGATCCAAAAATATGTTGATGTGGTGGTGAATGTAAAACCTTCAGTTCAGTATCAGGGACAAATTACAACCAGTTCAAAGGCTGGCTGTATTTTCTTCATGAAACATCTACAGCATCTGTGTTACTTAATACATACTTTCTTACAGAACATCAGCTTGCTGTCCTGCACGACTCCTTGATTCACAATATTTAGCGATTATATACGCCTGGAAAAGAGACCCATACTCTTAAGGTTGGGCTACATAAAGCCTCGGTATTTCTGAATCAAACGCTTTATTCACTCTTCCATCTTCCATATTTACACATCGATATATTCAAAGTGTGTCACATGATGCAAAACAGCTGGAAAAGCAGTTTTGTCTTATTTTATTATATTTTCAGGTGTTTACAGCGCGTTAATAATCGACCTATAGGCACACAAGAATGTCATTTACAGTAGAATAATAAATTATTATTGGCTGCTTCTTGCCTGCCCACTCACAGATTATGGTTCTTAATGGAGCAGGATAAATTAATTTTAAATTTTAGATCCTAAAACCAAACGATTTGCACACAGTTCATTCATTGAATGTGTAAACCTGAAGAAATTCTGCATACAGTAAAGATGAACGTAGTACAGGACGAAACAGCGACACACTTTGGTGAGAAGGAGAAGGACCGCTTTGCATTTACTGTTTACAGTAGCTACAGTGTTTCTTCTTTGTTTTATACCAGTACGTATTAACAGTGCTAGGCTTGTATTTGTTTTATCAGAGATTAAAAGAAGGAAAAGAAAAAGAAAGTGGTAAAACTAAAACTTATTCTGCTGGAGTCTCTATATTTAAATAAGAAAAATACTGTAAATGATTCAGGTACATAATTTAACAACCAACTCTCCTCGTGTGTGCACTGCAATTTAAGCTAAAGGCCGTGACTATTAAATATTACCTCCTGGACGATTCATGGAAACAATGGTGTCATAAAATTAAAGCTACAGGTAGAAACTGCTCTATATTTGTATAACAATTGTGAGAGAAGGGTGTTAGTTAAAATAACATTAAGTGACATTAAAGCAATGCACCATTCACCTCATGTTTAATTTTATAATTTAACATGTTGATAAAGAAACTGAATTGTTTGTTTCTAGTGTTAACAGGTTGAGTAAAATAAAGGTTAAAATACTTTTAAATTATTCTACCTCTTCTTCTTCTTCTTCTTCTTCTTGTTATTATTATTATGTTAATTTTTATTATGTTATGTTATTGTTCATAGCAGCCCCACGTGTTTATGCCATACATGTACAGAAATAAATACGTGGAGATTAATATTCATTCTTTGTTTTTAAATCATTGTCTCTATTGCGAAACAATGTCTTATTATACATGACATGATATAATACAAACTGAGGCTGGATTAATTAGAGTTCTTTCCAAACCTTTAAGCTTTTACACTGTTAATATATTTACAATCTTGCTGACATTTATAAATTTTTTAAAAATTGAATTAGAGAATGTTGTAAATCTCTGTGTCTTTTTAATTTTGGCAGTATTTTGAGATTAGACAATTAAAAACATGCTACACTAATTCAGAATCCCACGTGTGAAAACTCCAATACAAAAGGAGTGTTGGCCAATTATTTGAAGAATAAATGAAAAGAAAAACACACACACAAAAAAGATTGAGTGTGGACAAACTGAATTACATTTAAGATGAAAATAAATATTTTGACTTAAACTTGGTTATATATGTTTTCTGACACCTGCCTTGAAATGACCTGATTTTTTTTTTTTTTTTTACACTGTAATTGTGATAAAGGATGCTAAACAGACAGTATGATAAAATAATATTTAATTTAATGTACATAATGGAGAAATGTACAATAAAGTCTTTAACAATGTGTGGTGTACAGTACAGTATGTACTAAAAAACCATTAGAATAAAGTCTGAACTTATTGAAAAAGCATTTTGAATGTTTGTTAAATTCCAGGATTGTGCAGAGCTGAGCAATAAGAGAAATGCCCTGTTTTAATTATTGTAACTTTGTCTTTTAAACAGAAATGAGGCCGAGGGAAAACTATTTTGTTAATTATCCAACTTTTAATGACCGATTTGTTTTGAACAATGTTGCTAATAGTGTAATCTTAAATTAGTCAGTTTAATTAAACAAACAGTGAGCACATTTTTAATCTTCCCTCATTTTCTGGTTTCTTGTGGTGTAAATAAAATGTCAGAAGGATAATACCTGTGGTCAGTGGTACAAATATATAACGCTTTGTTTCACTTCTTTATATTGTTATGTCTGCTCCTGTGTGAACTTTCTGTGCACAGCACTGGTGTTAATGTTGCGTGTTATAGCCCACAGGCCTCGTATCAAACTGAATCAACTACCCATCAAGACTTTACTCAACACACACCATCAAGCTCGAGTTTGGCCTGTTTGAGAATAATTTTGATGTAAGGAGGTGTTATGTGTACACTGGAAATTATTTTGAGCTATTTTATTCCTTTTTATAATAAGTTCTTTCTGTGTTCTTCTTATTTTTTATTTTTTTTGTAGTTTGTGCATTCATGATTTGTTAAAAGTGCAACCTTAGTTTACAAATGACACAAAACATTTATTGTAATTTTAAATCAGTAGGACTATGCTTTCAAATGTAGGAGACAGGAAACTGGTAAATAAAACATAAAAAAAACTGCACAATAAACACTATTGCACTATTGATATTAAAATGCATTTATAAAATGGCTTATAAAACAGACAATTTCATGCTATGGAAATACTGAGTAGTATAAGATGTATAAAAATATATGTAATATATAAAAAATAAATAAAAATACAAATGTTGGGCCTTTAAAGATAAAGTCAGTATTGTCAAAGTTAGCACTACTTTCCAAAGAGACTACAAAATGAAAGATTTCTTTATTCTCAATAAGTTTGTTGACTCACAGTAGGTTATGGACTTAACAGTTAATACAACAACTGGTGTTTTCAGTCTGATAAATTAAAATGAACTATTAGAGTTTAAAAAAACGTCTCAGTTTGTTCTCATTTTCAGTGTTACTCTTGTAACAGCAACTAATCTGGCTACAGATTTTTACAAACACATCAAGTATTTTTTTAGACACTTTTCTTCTTACTTTTAAATTATACTAAGGGTTGTCATGGTTACAAAAAACAGCATAGCATAATAGCATATAGCAGATATGCTGGATTTACAGTAATTTGGTGAAGAACATGTAAAAGAAAATAACCATCTCAGCGTTAAGAACACTATTAAAATAAACGCTGTAACAGTTTTCATTAGCACAATAAAACACTTGCCGTAAAAGCTTAGCCGAAGTTCTGTGTGAATGTTTGTATAAATTGAGCAATGAAGTTCTTACCACAGCAGGCTCGCGCAGAGACCTGTTAATTCCTCCTCTGCCTGGTGTGAAAGAGGGACCGCGAGCCCGAGCCCTCGTGCCTTAATTTGAAGCAGGCTGGGTTTTATGATAATCAGAGCTGACACCGACCTGTGCGCCATGAATAGAGGAGGGCACCCTCGAGCCTGCGTTCCCACGAGCCGCATTCCTGCGGTCAAGTTCAAGCTCAAAGCGCGAGCCACCATTACTATGCGAGGCGTGCCGCGTGGCTAATTCCAAAAAGGCGCGCACTCTCCGCCGTGGGAGAGTTCGTCACCTTGTATTCAAATGCAGCAGCAGCAGCAGCAGCGGACGCAGAGATAGATGGATAGATGGAGAGACAGATAGATGGATAGACAGATATATACATAGTCCCTCTGTGAGCCTGTCAGCAGCACCCTGAAACAAACTACAGAGGCTTCTGTGCTGCCTTCACTTTCACTTCAAGACTAAATAAATAAACTAAAATGCAAAGCTTTTAAAAAACTACAAGAACCAATCTTTTACACTCTCAATTTAAAGATTTCTCTCATAGCAAATAATGCAACGTTTTCCTAGGAGGGTTTCTTCTCCTTTCTGATCACAGTGGGCCCAAATTTGGAAAGACTAAAAGAATAATAAAAAACAAAAACTCAACCCACACAGATGTCTAAATCAGAATGCTTAAAACCTAATTGTTGTGGCTCAACCTCCACTTGATGTGTTTTTTTTTGTTTGTTTGTTTTTTTAAGCCCAGACAGTGCAAAACAATCAGCATCTGCAGTGCATTTATTTAAATTCACAGGTTTCAAAAATCACAGTGACACTTCTACAGAAAAAGATGGATTGGATTAATATTGTACACTTGGCTCAGTCCGACTGATCAGTATTGCATTTTTTTGTCTCCTCAAGGAATCAAATTCTTTAAAGACTGCAGTTGTGAGAGCCCTTCGAGTTTTGTGCGTGGACTGAAGATACTAATAATATCATACAAAATAATTTGTGTTCTGTAAAATGTATGTGTGGGTTGGTGTTTGGTGTAACGCTGCTAATCAACCCAGAGAATTTGTTTTGATCATAATTTTGATTAAAAAGACGTAGAAGAAAGAAGAAAAGTGCAATTTGTAGTTAAAATGTGTATTTTATATGACATTATAGACTTTAAGTTATGTTATATGTGTCTGTTGTGTGAGTATTTTGGCATACAGTATATTTTACATTGTTATGTTTTTATTTTTATGTTTTAATGTCAGTGTTCAATGTGTATCTACGTATAAGATAAAGTGAAACTAAAATAGACATGTTTCTATTGTAAAAGACAGAAAATATATGTGGGGAGTATTTGAGTTTCAAAATAACAATCTGTAATAAAATTGTTCGGCAATAGATCTGAAACTTGAGGTCAGGCGTTTTATATTTACAATGGCTGTGACTTTGACTACATGTTGTTCTGACCTGGACAATATCACAGATTTTCTCAAACATTGTGGCTGACATTGTGTTATTTCTACAATCTTCAAAGTGACTGAATAAGTCTTGCAACAGAGCAGATATAAAAAGACTCGACATGTCATATTTTCCTTCACTGTCGCCAAAGTTTACCAAAGAAAAGACAATTTTCACCACTTAACATTTAAAAACGTACTCTCATATCAGCACAGTATAATTTCAGTGTTTGATGCTTTCTGAACTTCTCCCAATTTGCTAAATAGTTATTGAGTTATATCAATAACTAATAATATATAAAAAATTGTATCTTGCTCAATATTAAGGAGTCATTTTAATCTGGTGTCTAACTACACAAGCACGGCCTCACTATGAGTCTGATTTCAGAAACAGAAGATTCCCACACTTATGGCATGTAAGTGTGATGTGTCTAGTCAGAGTATAATTGGCTGGCTCAGTCTCAGACAGGCCTGTCCCACCTCCCCATGTTCCTGCATTTGAGGTCCCATAAAACAGTGTCTGGCTCGCCGATCCCACGACCCCCGAGGGAATAAATCCCTGACACATAATTTTTGGATTCTCTGACTCTGTCTGTGATCCTGAAGTAAAGAGTTTCACAAATCAAGAAGTTATTTCTCCATATTATTATTATCATTATTATATAACCTATTTTTATATAAGTGGTCAAAATGCAATATCCCCTGTGTTATATGTTTTCCAGTTTTCTGTTACAGTTTCATATATACAAGTAATTCACATTTTAAAGGGGTGATCAAAATCATATAGAGAAAAAATAACTACAAGAAACAAATCAGTGAATCTTTGAACACAGGGCTATTGTTCTGTGTTTACAAGCCCATATACGTTTTACTGGCCTTGCTGTTACACAACTCTTCAGCTAGAGTTTAAAAGCTGGACATCCTCGTAAAGGCATTTTACGTTCAACTCTCTGTGGTCCCCCGAAAAGAAACAAATTGATCAGCGCGGAGGGAATCATCTTGTTATGTAATGACAACAAAGAGGGCTGGCCAGGTCAGAGGTGAGATGAACCCGTGATCCCCCCTGAGCCGTGGAGTGTGCCGGTGACCGCGGGGCCATTGATGAACTCGTGGACCCTCGGACAGTGCATTTGGTGACCTTTGGTGTCATTTGCCGGACAGCGGACGGATGTGTCTTTAACTCAGTCAGCTCTGATCAGTTGACCTGTGGTGACAGGAAGTCACAGTGATCAAAAGTGGCTCATGAGGACTTAAATACAGATGGTTTCTTTTTTCTATCATCACAGTGGGAAAATAAGTAAACTACAAGACGGTAACAGCCTCAGTATGTACCACTTAATGAATAGTTTACTGAAAGAAAATTGAATTCAGAATTGGTAAGCATTTAACAAATTATTGAAAACACAGGTAGTTCGTATAACGATACATGGCTACACACAGAACCAGTCTTAAAGAGTTACAAAGCTTACTTTAAGTACAATAGTAGTTTTGCTAACACTCAGAGACTGAAGAAGTGTTTCTAAATTACTGACATAAAACAGATTTATATGGAAACAGCTGTGCTCTAGTTGACAATTCAATAAGAGTTACTGATGCTTTATAGGGGAAGTTATTGTTGTTGACAAGTACATTCACACAAAACATAAAAAAAAATCTTTATAGCTACTCACAAATATATTGTAAGGTGTTAGAAACTATTTCATAATTGTTGACATACTGTGTAATAATAATGTTGTTTTCTCTGATCTCATGAATACAGGCCTTTTTGAGCAGTAATACCTCTTGGTCCAGTGATTACTGCCCAAAGGTCTGAAGTGCATTTCCAAGGTCTGATAGTTCGAGTACCTATGGAGATTTCTGATCTGGTCCTTTTGTGTATTTTTGTTGGAGACGATGAGACACAATCTAATTCTCAGTCAGCCATGTGCAGCCAGCCAGTCAGTCAGTCGGTGTACCTGCAGCATGTCACCGACAAAGTTAATGCACCAAAGTAGCTTTACGGTATGTTTAAAATTTGAACTTTATAGCTTCACATATGAAAATCAATGATTTGTTTTTCAGTTTGATAGTTTGGTATCTGTGATATATTTTAAGACCAAAAATACATAATACTATATATTTTGCCAGGGCGGGATGGTCAGTCTTTCGCAGAAATGGGCAAGCACTGGTGGGCAGACGATTCCCGTCCCCAGCCCACCACACACACATGCACAGACACATATACAGGCCGCAGGGTAGTCATTTTTCACTCAGCCCTGTGGGCCTCTGACAGGTCTGGGAGAGGGTCTGCCTCCATGCAAGGCAGACTGGCAGGACTGACACCTCCGTATAGCAACGTTAATTATGGGCATCTGTTTGGACGCCCCAGTCTGGGGGCTTCCAGGGTCCTTGGCTGTTGCCATAGGGACGGTGGAGAACCGTTGGTGGTTTGGGGGGCAGACAGAGACCCCGTTATTCTCCTGAGGGGTGGCCAGACATGACCCCCCACGACTCACCCCTTTTGATTTGGGTGGGAAACAGCAAGCAGCAGCCAGGAGAGGGACAGATCATTTCAGGTTCATTTTATGGACTGTGGGTGCAGACCCTGCGAGAGTGACAAAAATGAGACAGAGAGAGAGAGAGAGAGAGAAAACAGTTTGAGTGTTGCTGCAGGAATACTCATCACTGTGTCAGAGGATGGTCCCTGTTTCTCAAAATGTTTCACAAATTAAAAAAATTATTTTTTAAACATTTTGATTCATTTTAACTTTGTCAGTTTTAATAGGCTAATATTATTACACAGATATATAGAAATACAGATGCAGAGGTACAAGTTATAAGGCAAACAATTTGGAAATACAAAACACACACACACACACACACACACTGCATGAACACCCTTTATTCCCACTTTGCATATATTAGCCAGTGTCTGTGTTCCGAAATGCATTGTTGTGTTTTCCCACACCTCCCTATTTGATGTCTCTTTTGTCACTGTGAATAAAAGCAGACTGATGAATGGGACGTGGACTGCAGCTCCATCAGAGGGGGAGACACCCACACTGAGAGGCAGCTGAAGAGGCAGTGACTGACCCCTGCTGGACAAGATGTGAACAGCGGAGAAACTTTCATCCTCATGACTCGAGTCTGTGGCTCTTTTTTTATTTAACATATTCACAGAGGTTTTTTTCAGATGTTAAGAATAGCAGTTTCATCCTCATGTTCATTCATAATTATATGAAACAACAACTTGTGCTTTTATATAAGAAATGCGCAGATCAAAGCAGTCATGGAAAGTAGGAAACTGCCATTATACAGAAAAGTACTTTATTTATGATAACTTTTATTGATATAATAACTTTTGTTATTTATTTTATTGACACATAAACGATGGCACATTCTTGTTGTAGATGATAAAGATGGAGTTAAAGCTGCTCCTTCACTGACAGCTTAATTTATAACGTGGTGATATTTTTAGGTAAAAATAGGAATACCACAGTATTTTTATTTATTTATTTATTTATTTTTAGTATTAAGTAGTAAAAGTAAGCACAAGCACACATTATACAGAAAACATATTCACCAATCTACTATTTTACCATCATTGCTGATTATTTTGTTATTATTGATGTGGCATTGATGTATAAATAAAGTCGTACTGATGTAGTTAAAGGTGGACATAAATCTGACTTTCTGTACTGTCAGCGTATTGGGAAATACAGTGTAAAGTATTTAAATGATGCAGTAAAGTAAAACAACCCCCCACTGTGCTGTTTTGAGCTGAACTGAAATGATTGTCACCACTAAAGAAATGTAATGTTGTCATTAAAAAGATAATCAGTCTATTTAGCTTGCTGCTGATTGAATAGGAGGTGACAACTAGGATGCCACTTTTATTTTAATATTCCTTCTGCAGCATGTATTCGTGTCTCTTATTTATTCACTGATACTATGATTGGATTGCATATTCTTCAATAAAAAAAAATAATCCCCTGCAGACGGATTGGACGTATTGTTTTCTGGGAGGTCACTTTTATTTATCTCTTTGTTCTTTTTCTTCGTTCAGTACAACTCATTACAGTTTCCGTTTTGACAAGCGCGTTTACTTCTTGTGTGACACAAATGTTCGCCACTAGATGGCCCCAAAACACCACAATGAAAACGCTCCTTTTCGTTTCTAATTTGCAGTCATATTGAGTCTCGTAAAGAATAGATTAAAACTATTTAGCCTGTCAAGGTTTTCAAACCACAATCTTCTCTTCAAACTTTATTTAACATTATAGTTAATTAAGCCTCCATGGAGCTTTCCTCCCCAACAGGGGTGTTAGAGAAGTAAAAGAAGGCATTTTCTGTCCTTCAGCAGAGTCAAAGAAGTTGTGATTTACCAGAGCAACAACAAGGTGTCCTTCAAGAAAGTTCCTCCAAGTGTTTATTAGTGGAGAAGTGGCAGCACGGAGATTGAAAGGAACACTGTCTACGTTGCAGTGATGAGACCATTAGCAGCACAGCGCTGTGAAAAGGAGTAGACAGAGGGCAAAAGGAGGCGACCTGGTATCAGGGCTCAGCGAATGTCACAGTTCAGCTCTCCTGAGGCTGCTGAGGTTTCAATTAGACTGCCCTTTTTTTACCCAAGAGGTTAAAGACCATACCTCTGCAGTGATCAATGCCATTGTTAGCCTGGTGGCCAGGTCTCTGTCTCTGAGTGTGTGCGTGTTTAGGTCTACTGTACAAACCATAAACCCAAAAATGGGGAACAATAAACGTCTGTTTACGGTGGTTTTAAGGAGGCGCATTCAGTCGAGGACGATACAGCACTGATGCGATTTGCAGCAGTGTGAAGCATGAATGTTTCTGCTGCTGAAGGATTTACAGCACTGTTTGCATAATCCTCACACAACACGACCCACTCACCTCAGCACAGACAGGCTGAGGAGAAAGATGTTCAGAGCGTAGTGGACAAATGAAGGGCAAACAGGTTGTTCAATGTAACAATTAGCTACAAATTAGAATGAATTGACATTCAGAGTACACTTAACAGAACAGTTAGTTAATCTTATTTGAGTTCTTGTCAAGATATTTGAAGTTCACTGACTGATATAAGTGAACGTAGAGTACTGACATCCGACATCTCCTTTAGGTCAGGAGACCAGTTTCTGATTCACAATGTCTTTCACTTGTCTTTGGATTTTTGAAGCATTTTCCTTGGCTTTACCTTCCCAATTCTGATACAATTCAGAATCCACCAGAAACGGAAAGCTACGTGATTGATAAAGTTGGTTAAACCACAATTACTTTATGTGCGCAGAACAAATTACAGCTCAAATGAAAAAAAAATGGTGCAGTGATGAATACTTAGTTTCATTCATGTCCATGCAACTCACAACAGTGCACTTTCTTATGAAGCATTCCTTTCAAATGTTTCAAATGTCTCTAAGACTGATGGGAAATCAGAGGCAGAGACAGCATTAAAACCACTGACAGGAGAAGCAAATAACACTGACCATTTTCTGCTGGGAAACATTTGGACCTGGCATTCATGTGGATGTTACATAGACATGTAGCACCCACCTAGACTAGACCAGGCATCTCCACCCCATAACAATGGCACTCCTTGATGGCAGCAGCCATCCCCAGCAGGATGCATCCAGACACAGGAACACACACGAAAAAACAACTCAAAAAACATAAAAGTACAGTACACAGTACAGAAAGCACTAGATCCCAAACTGATCAAGTATCTGAGAGATGCACTGGAACATGCCTGATCCACAGAGGCCCCTCTCTTCAACCCATAGGACCCAAAGGCCCCCACTAACAACATCCTGTTGCCAGACACCACAGGACACCCTCAGAAGGTCCAAATGTGCTCTAATACAGTCTCCATACTACCTGCTCAGCACCAAGCTGCAGACAGACAGACAGACAGACAGACAGACACTGTTAGTGATTGACTGGTGAAAATAATGGAGCATATAGCAGCTTTAGATGCAGGTAATTCCCTCTGAAATGGGCGGAGACCGAAACAGAGCTAAAAGACAGTGACTAACTAACTGGCATTCATCATGTGTCCAGAGACACATTAAATGAAAGCTTGTGTTGCTCTGGATCAGTTTGATTCATAAAACAACAGCTGGTTGCTGACAAGTTCTCCACATCAACCATGCATAGGGGATGACATGTCATTGTACACAACATGTTTTCACAACTTCTTTCCTCTGCCAAGTGAAACTGAACCAAAGCAACCAGAAGTGGCAGGTATAACAATATTGTATGTCCTGTTACATCAACCTGGCCGTGTAAAGTCAGCATGAAACTGCACTACGGTGTTAATTGGCTTCTTTTAATTGTCAGGCACCTTCAACATGCACAATATTTCCAGAGGAGTTATGTGCTCTAAAAGAAATATGTTGGATTCACGCTGTGTTAATGTTCTGACGTGCCAAATGTGTTGTAATTAGGAAAAACAAACAGATGGCCACTTTCAATAGAGGCGTTAAATGTGGGTGTGAGAGATAGAGAGAGAGAAAGAGGGCGGGCAAATGTAAGTTTTCAGAGTTAATTTGCAAGTAAGGTGATAGAAATCTAGATAACAAAAGAGCTACGTGAATTATTTTTGTAATTTGATACATTTTTATGAAGACGGTCCTTCAGTTTCTAAAGGCAATCTGTTGTCTAATGCAAATTACAACGTGATCTGGGTTCATGTGCTCTTATGTGTCTTTTAATTCACTCGCTCTGATTGTTCTTTCTGTAGTCACATATTGTATGCTTGTGAGAAAGAGAAGTTTTCCCTCCCTGGAACACTTGAACTGAGGTTCTTTGTTTTGTTAATCAGCTTGAGGCTACGAGATACGAGAAGGATGTGTGTTTATGACTGTAGTGCGTTTTGGGAAACTGACTAGTTTCAGTAATTTTCCCCCGGAAGAGCAATAGATCAATAAATGCTTTGATCAACGTTGCTTTTTGTCTGTGTAGATCCTGATCATCCTCTATTGTCTCTGCGCAGACAGCGGGGACTTCCATGCATATGCTAATATTGAGATAAATCTTCTCAGAGAATTCACTTTCATTACAGAATTTTCTCACACTGGTTTATTTGTGTGCTACGCAAAAAAAAAGAAAAAAAAAAGAAAAGAAAAAACGGTTATGGGCCGTGCTTTCCATTTCAATAGGCAGCAGTAGAAAGAGAGCTGAAAAGACAGTGACATGACATTATGAAAGGCTTCACATGAGGTGTTTACTCTGTTATGAAATATCGTCCTTGAACATGGTGGGGCATGATTGGTGGGGGCGCAGAGAGAAACTGGAGCATGTTTTTCAGCAAAAACAGAATGAGGCTGAACAAAAGCAGATAGAAGACCTGGGTGATGAAACAGGGTTAAAACTGGAGTAAAGTAGGTTAAGGAGTGCGTCTGTAGATCCAGTTGATCATTTAGTCAGATTTCTCCCAGAGTCATGTAGGCAGACTGAGGCAACGAGATTGAAACACACTCTATTATCAGGCCAACTGGGGCGAGTCTTACCTGCAGCCATGAGGAAATAAAGACAGACTCGTAGGGTAGATAAGAGCGCAGCAGAGAAGAGTCAAAGCTGCCTAAAGAGCAAAACAGCTGCCTAAAGAGCAAAACAGCTGCCTAAAAGAGATTAAGTTTAAGATCAACTCATATGTTCTGTGGGTCTAAACTCATTGTGGTTCAGGGGCCCCATACAGCGCAGTTTGATCTCAATGGGGCCGGACCGGTAACACAATAGCGTATTAACCTATAAATAATGACAACTCAAAACATTTCACTTTGTTTTAGTGAAAAGAAGAACAAGTACATTATGAAAATGTTTACATTTAATGAACTTTACTATTACAAAACATGTAATGAGCAACCGGACATTTCTTAAGAATAAGAAGTGCAATTTCTGTTTAGCTCTAGGTCTTAGTGTTGTGTTATGTCCACAACTCTTACTAAAACAGAGTAAACTCTAGGAATGACAGTTGCAGTTAATATCTTCAATGTAATTTTTGCACAGACAAAATTCATCACCCTGGCCAGATTGGACCATCTGGCGGGCTGGTTTTGGTCCCCGGGCCGTATGTTTGACACCCCTGGTCTAGAAGGAGATAGATAGAGGTCTTCAGGAAATAACCCAGATTACGCCATTGTCATGTCATCAGGGTAATCTCAGAGACCTTACATTTTTAGCACTTTACAAATTAAAAATGATGTGATGTCAAATAATTAAAAAAAAATATTATTTTCTTTGTTAAAGCAGGGATGCTGTTTCCAAGTTAAGTTTGGATATCTCAGTCAACGGCTGCTTTCTTTTTTTCCCATCTTATGGCAAAAAACTGTCTCCAACTCTTATAATATGCTATATTAAGTCAATCATCTGGGAACGTTCCCAAGTTTGAAACGTCCAGTGTTTCACGCCAAATGCACTTTACTTCCTTGTCTGATCAAACTCATATAAAATACAATCGTTAGTGAAGACTTGGGATGGAAATTTAATAAATGTGCTATGATGATAACAGTGTTTTGGATATAAAATAGCAGCTCTTGATTATTTTAGGCCTGCATTTGAAATTTTGTCATATGGTGAATCAAGGCAGAAAGCTTGAATAGCCTTGGCTTTTGTCAGGACAGATGGACGTGCATAATAAATAATAATCCGGACAACCCAAAAACAAAACGTCTAAAATGCTGCCAATGCAGAGTCATACAAATACAGCCAACATATCAAAAAGAATGCGTGGTCAGATCATTACAAAGGTTTTAAACAATGTTTCTCTAGATCAGCAAGGAATTTTATTGTAGGTGAAAGGGGAGATCAAAAAGTGAGCGAGGACGTCAGCCTTTTAGCTGTGATGGAAGCTTCAGATTTTCTTTGAATTTGAGTTCATTTGGGATAATTTTACAGTTTCCCCACTAAATATATTTGACTAATTTGAGTGCTAACAGCCCGTGTGATCATCCAAACCCTGGACCTATTTTATGGTGTTGACGCAGCAGATCTCATTAGACACATGGTTAAACAATGTTAATATAACTGGTAGAAATGATAGAGGGGGCTCTGGAAATAAAACCCCAAGCTGTAACAAGCCACCGTTTCTTTCTTTTAAGCGGTGCAGTAGATTATAGTGTGGAAGTAGTGAAGTGTAGAACCGCAGAGAGAAAAAGGGAGGGCAGAGATAACTGGGTTTGAAACAAAGTCAGAATGTGGAGAAGACAAGAGCAGAGCTCAGCTGAGAACGGCAAAGTAATAGTAGATTATATAAGACTGATCATGTTTTTATAATATCATTTATTTTGGATTAATGTACCTTAGACCTGAGCCATGTGTTTATCTCTGTTGTGTGTGCATTAAGGATAGTGCAGTAGCCAAAAGCTTTGATAGCAGAGCTTCCTGTTTTCAAAGCTGTGTGTGTGTGTGTGTGTGTGTGTGTGTGTGTGTATGTGTGTGTTTTTTTATCTGCTGCTGTAAAGACAGCGACTGCCACAGAAACGGGATGAAAGCAAGAGAAGGACGATGGCTGAGTGCGACACGGACCACAGATGCTGCACAGGAGAGCTCATTAGAGACACACACACACACGTTTCAGACATACCTACACACCCCGACCATGCATGAGAACGTACAGAGTTACACAAGCATTAACACACTCACACACCCACAGCTGCTCCTCCACACATGACCTGAATTTTAACTGCCAAGGTAGATCAGTGCTTAATTGAGCATGTAAAAGGGTTCTCTCTCTCTCTCTCTCTTTCTCTCTATTTATTTTTTATTTTTTGCATGCTTGTGCGTGTGTCTGTGTGTGGGCCTGTGCGTTGTTGGGGGGTGTCGAAGCTGTCGTCCATTCTCACTTAAAAGCCCCTCACACATCAGCCGAACTGTTAGGCAGGCACTGATGCACGCACAAACAGACACACTTAAAAAAAAAAATATCCAAAGGAAGCCAAAAATAGTCGCGCTCTGTCTCAGAAGTGCGGAGCTCAAACATTTGTATTATGACTGAAAAACTACTTTTGATTTGGGAATTTGTTGCTCCTTTTGTTCTCTCCTCCTCCAAAGTCTCTGTTCTCTTGTTTGCTTACAGTCCCTCCTCCGCTGTTTATGATTTTTCCTCACGTTGCCAGGCTGCCAAGACCTCATTTCTCTTTGATTCCTGACTAACGTCTCTCTTCTTGAACTTAATATCAAGATAAATTTAGAATTAGAGACTTGTGATGTGCTCTAATGTCTCTTAGATAACACGACCAAAAAACCTGAGCTTGTCTTCATTCAGTCACAGTTTAGATTACTCATTATTGGGCGGCGTTTGATTAACTGTCAAGGCTCCAGAGCTCCATATGAACTGCAGCATTGTCCACAGGAAACCATGTGTTTCCAGATTTGACGCTAAGTTTCTTTAACAGCTGAGAAGCAGTGCTCACTTTGATTGTCTGAAAAATGCGTTGCCACAAATCTTAAAACCAAGCAGCTTTTTTTCTTTTGGATAATAAAACATTAATATTCTGAATAAACATCTTATTTATTGCACAGAGATGAGCTGTAACAAGTGGATTATAACCCATTTTTGATCAAAGGCGGTGTCTGGCATTAGATGCGAATCTTTCTGAATCTTTCCCAAGCTGGCCCCCTAACTTGGGACAGTATTTAGATCATGTGATGATAGATCAACCATCTCCGTGACAACTGAGCAAACCACATCTGCCGACGAAGACTGCGAGACCCTGATGGAATCTGAAAGAACGCCATCGAGAGTAACGTGTGCAAGAAGATAAAAATGAAAGAGATAAGTGAGGAATCTGGGTGATTTGACCCACTGTATATAATTTCATGCCAGTAGCCATGAGACATAGCTACAGAAGTACGTCCCTGGTGGCGATGAAAGGGTGAAGATCAGAGATATCGCTGAAGCTCCGGTTTGGAGTGATGAGGTGAGCTCGCTGGACAGCTGAAATCTGCTGACACTGGAGGTGAAAAGAGGTGGAGGTTGACTGCGTCCATCGGAGAGTGAAATGACAGCAGAGAGCAGCAGATAGAAAGTAGATCAAGGAACGGATTTCAGAAGTTGACAACAGCGAGGCTCAAAGAGGTTTGACTGTGAAAGGTGTGAAGCTGAAGGCCAGGCAGGGACACGAGTCTGTAGCCATGCTAACAGCTTTATCAGGCTCACTACAGTAATCCCGCTATACTGATGTGAAGAAGGGGTAACAGTTTCCATGTTTAATGAACTAGTCTGCAGGTAAGTTGCACCAAACACTGATGATAATGTCAGTAGATCTTCAAGGATTTCACTGTAAAAGACTCACAGGTTACATGAAAGTGTTGCAAAATGTATTTAATTGTAATCCATCCAAATGACATCAAGACCTTAGATTGCAAATGTCATCGTAATGATACGCTGAAAAGCCAGGCCTCCTTCCTCAGTTGGGAACTGGTTATGCTCCAGCAAAGATCGTCCGGGCCAAACAAATCATTTGTTGGACAGAAGAGTAACCACGAGTTATACATGTCATCTGAACGCTGTTGAATTGGTTGTCTTTGAATTGAAATGCCTCATAATGATATCTAAATCGTGAGTTACCAGACTTATATATTAATAAGAAGTCAGACCACGGCAGACTACTGAAAAGTCAAAGAATCATGAAAATCATCTTAAGGTCATGCCCATACAATAGGCCATGCATATACATCAGCATATACATTGTGACCACCTTCCTAATATTGTGTAGGTCTCCCTTGTGCCTCCAAAACAGCTGTGACTCATCAGAGAATAGACATGGGCCTTCTGAGGGTGTCCTGTGGTGTCTGACAACAGGATGCTGTTAGTGGGGGCCTTTGGGTCGTATGAGTTGAGGGGAGGGGCCTCTGTGGATCAGGCTTGTTCCACTGTATCCCATAGATTCTTGATCAGTTTGGGATCTAGGGAATTTCTAGTGAGGCTAGGTCAACACCTTGTGCTGTTTTTCATGTTTTTTGAGTTGTTCCTTAACCGTTCTAGTGAGTGTAATTGCTATGGGGTGTGGGTGTCTGGTCTGGTCTAGGTGGGTGGTACATATCTAAGTAACATGCCAGCAGAACATTGTATTGTTAAAGGATTGTCAATGTTATTTACTTTTCCTGTCAGTGGTTTTAATGTTGTGGCTGATCGATGCATTGTTTGTAACAATCCATTCAGTAGCTGTCGAGATATTTCCATTAGGACCAAAGTGATCGACCAGATGGAAGACAGACCAACATTACCCTGGAGCCACTAGCATGGATAAAAAGACAAATAAAAGGATGAATATAGTTGACCTTCCATTATCAAGTGGATCTTCAGGTGAGATTTACATTTATTATTCCAAGGTCAAGAATGAACCTTCAGGTTGCATGGTCAAAGTGTGTCTCACACAACAGTAAAATCCACAGTTTGACTGTCAGCTGGAGGCTAGTGCACGTTGTAAACCTCTCTCCTCCCATGCTTCATATCCATTCACTGTCAAGCAAATGCAAAATGCCTTCATGGTCAAAATGACTGACATTATTTCAAACTGTTCCATTATTCAGTATCAAAGGCCTGAGTTCTCCTTCTATGAAACCACCTCCAACTATGATAACATAAACCGACGCCAGTAATGACAGTCTACTGTGCCCACTGGCTTGTATCAAAAGGACTCGGGAATTACAGACATGAAGAAGTGGAAATTAGGCTAAAGCAAACATTAACCAGCAGGCCTGTGGTTAGACAGTATATGGAAGTTTTAAATGTGGTTCACATCAGTGCCAACCACGTCTCCCCGACTTCCTCAGCGACCGCCCTGCTGCCGCTCAGATGGGGCCGTTTGGCTCGGAAACATTTAAACCCAGCGTGGTCTGAAGTCTGAACAACTGCCCCATCAGCGCAAAGGCTGGGGTTTAGTTGAGACTTCTCTCCGCTGGGAGATATCCTGTTTCCCCTCTATTTATGAGCCTTAGTTACGGGCTTGTTTGATCTCTTCGTATTAACAGCACGCCCAGCAAATAACAAACTAACACGGGAGTCTGAACACACTGTGTGAACCAGCGTGAAGAAATCATGACACTGCTGAAAGCCTCATTATGCTCTCAGTTTTCTACTGAGGGCTGCATGCGTTTTCTTGGAAGCGCCATTTTGCTCTTGTTAATTTGTTATAATAGCTTTCAATAAGTCTTTTTGTGTGTCTGTGTGTATGTGTGTCTTCGTTCTCATCCTTCCTCTCTTGTGTGTTGTGAGTTCTCCATTGTGCGTGGATGGCTACTCCCCTGCTGGAGAGTGACTGACATTGTTTGTCTGTTTGGCGATGCGCCTGACATTTCTAAAAGTCACAGCTCACATTAAGGCCGAGCCAAACCTCCTTTCACGTGTGTGTGAGCATGTGTGTGTTTCCGTCCATGGTCATGAATTGGTGCCTATGTGTGTTACATCAAGGAACTGCTATAAAACTATCTAATCCAGAATTTAATCTCATAAACTTTCTGCATAAACAGACTTGCCCACTTTAACTTGCTGCGGTGTGCTGAGTAAATATAATTTAGGCTGTTTTGTCTTCACATTATCTCCTCCGCTGCCGCAGTTCAGCTACAAACCAAATAAAATCAGCAAAGAACAAATGTTTTCATCCTGCGGCGTTAGTTCGCGCATGCTGATGATCCCAGGAGCACTTCCTCGAGGCCTTTGCAGTAAACCTCTCAGAGCGGTGTTTTCTGCTTCTGCATCGCTTTCCGCTCTTCCTCCTGTCGTGTTGTGAGGGAATGCGGGATGAAGCAAGAGCCCGATGAATCCCCCACTGCTCGGTTTGTCTCTGTTTTTCCCCATCGCCCTCACAGCCGCTGATGAGGGCCCCATCGACAAACTTGTCTGCAAACGTGCTGCTTGTAAAATAAACCACCAACTGGATCAGGAGCATCGCTGAAAGACATTAACTGCTGCTCGTATTGTGTGTGTGTGTGCTACTGCAATTTGCATATATTTTCTCCTTCCATCTCATATATAGAAGTATTACAAAACGCACTATTGTGTTTGGATGCCAACTAAATCAAGCCAAGAACTGACATGTTCAACAGGATTAGAGGAGAACACAAATGGAACTATGTCATGAACCGAGTCATCAAACTGCTTTAGATTTTGCATTTGAAAGGGAGATTTTAAAAGAACATTTTTCTTCTTTTTTTAAATTTTATACAGTTATTGTGAAACAAAAAAGAAAAAAAAACATGATGAGGTATTTAGATGATTATGAGCTAACCTCTACACGTTGAGAACAAACAGGAAGAGCTTTTGTGTTGAACAGATGTGCCTTTACTAGATACTAGGTTACTTAACTCCCTTTACGTCCACAAGACCAGAAACTGTAAGACTACACTATTCAGTCAGACTAATCAGTAGTTGTTATCTTAAACTCCCATGCCTCACTGGATTGGAAACAGATCAGTGGCACTGCGGGCAGAAGATCCATCCTGGGCTTCAGTTCCAGCGGATCAATTTCCAGCTGAATTACAACAAGTTTTTCCCTGTACACTCCACCTTGCTTATCTTCTAGCCCTCAGAGTCAAAAATGCAGGAGGAGACAGTGTGAAGCTTGTCACATCCACGCAGGTGTCTTCACTTCCTCTGACGTGTCGACACTTCCCAAAGGTAAACTCACAACAGAAGCTTGTATACCTCAAACAGTCATGCTGTGTGTTTCAGCCTACTACTGCCTGAAAACACTGGGGGGGCTTCACGAATAGCTGCCTTCAACATGTTCTATGAATGATACATCCCGTGACCTCCAGTTCAACCCCAGTTTCCCCCAAAGCTGCTTTAATTAAAAATTTATATCAAAAATAGGAAAAAATCCGATGTGAACTCAACACCCCCCCGGCTCTGTGGAGGATCTTTCAGCTCATTGTTATGATTCCTCTCGTCTGTTTCACGTGAAGCTGCAGGTTAGCTGTCGTCGCTGTTTGTAAA
The DNA here is from genome assembly GCF_963514085.1 of Chelon labrosus. Taxonomy (NCBI): domain Eukaryota; kingdom Metazoa; phylum Chordata; class Actinopteri; order Mugiliformes; family Mugilidae; genus Chelon; species Chelon labrosus. The sequence continues at coordinate 11,844,810 of NC_140342.1, forward strand.
GTGGTGGAGAAAATACACCCCCCCAGCAAACGCAAATAAGAGTGAACCATGCTAAGTGTTTTTCTTTTCTATATTTGCAGATTTTCACCTCCTCTTTCTTCAGCTTTCCACAACAGTTATTCCTATGATGACTCTGCCTTATCCAGATGTTACATTACATACCACATATGATGAAGTTATTACAAGGCCACATCTCATGCAATTCTGTTTCTTACTCTTAAATGTGTCTCTAACTCCTTTCTCTTGTTCTGTGTCGGTTCTTGACCCCCCACTCCGCATCCTTGTCTTGTCTTTGATTTCCTCTTTCGTTACAGGATCCAAGGGGACGAAGAGTCAGAGTTTCCCGAGACGTGCCCTCACCTTGAGGGTCACTCCCTGGGTTCCTGCGCGCCCGAAGATCATCTTCCATCGCCACATTCGACCTCACTCATCCTTCCCTTTGACCCATTTCACCCCCCCTGTATCCAGTCCACGTCCTAGCATCAAAGCCATGTGTTTGCTAGTAAATTAGCGTTTGTTTCGAGGTCGCAGGCGAGTTCTTCTTCTGTTGACTCTTCCTGTTTTTATTTGGTAGGGTGCACCATTACTTTTCTCAGCTAAACCTTCCTGCTGCTTCCTTGCAGTCTTGTGTGTTTTTTTCTTTTATTTATGCACAGCAGACATATAATTTTATTTGAAAGTTTTCTTCCAGATCTAGTCTTCCATAGTTCCCTTCACCCTACATTACTTGGTGACATTTCAAACTGTAGAAGTTGTGAGCTGAAACCACTTTGATATATATAAAAATATATTTTTTAGCACGCCCTACTTGTAAATTCACTTTCTTGGAGTTTTTTGGAGGAGACCATTATTGTTTGGTCTTGTCACAAGATCAGAAAGTCTGTCATTTTTAGTCTAATACTTGCGTTACAGTCCTAACAAGTTGGATAACACCTTACAAGGTAATGAAGCACAAACATGTGCATCTGCAACAACTGTTTTAATGTTTTTGACTTATGCTCAAATAGATTTTGGAAGACGTTGGAAGGAATATTCAGTTTTCACTGCAGGCATTGTGTTCACCGCCGTCTGTGTTCATTTTTTATGTTCACCATGTGCCTGCAACTTTAAAATATAATGTTAGTGTTGTGTCTCCCTGCTGGCCAAAAAAATCAGTTGGTGCAACTTGAAGTTCACATGGCGAGGCAGATGGTTTCTCACCAGGGTTGCAAAATCACATACCGCATGTCAATCCATCTTGCCAGACTTCAAGATATGCAGTTGTGGCTGATCCTTAGAGGTGTGAGCCAGTCCGTGTCCTGTGAAGAACCACTGGCAGGTATGGATGTGTTTTAGGCCTTACTCCTAAGAGTGACCAGATTTTCTTTATGAAGATGGCAAGAATCCCCCATCGACACGTTATCTACATAGCTAGATATGACTCCTTGTCAAACTACTTGTCATTGTGTTTAGTGATAGACAGTTACGAGCAGATGCTTCTTCAAATCAACACTTCTTTAACAGTCCTCCTTTTTTCCAAACAGTTTCCAAGCATACCTTATCAGGTGGTTCTGTGAAACCAACAGCCTGACTTGTCAGCCTAAATTTAGTTAAGTTTACAGTTGGAATAAATCCTCTTCTCCCACAGTGCCTGAAAGTACATGCAATATATACTATACCTTGTGCCAGCCTTGTGTATCGACGCTGCATATGAGTGAAATATTTAAACCCAAGACTTCGATTATTAATACTTTTTTATACATTCCAGAAATTTCAGCATGGTCTCTTTGGAAACTCTGAGATCTCCACTGGAATTTTAACAAAATTTGTCTGAATGTCTGAATGTCTGACGAACAGGTTATTTAAGTGCCCAAGTCTACACAGATTGATCTAAAGTTCCAGAGGAGCTCTTATCGTCATCGCCCCAGCTCAGTAAAACGCCTCAGCTCTCAAACACTTAATGTTTGAATGAGTGAAATTAGCTGATAGGGTAAATAAAGATTTTAGATTAGCGTCGTCATGATTAGCATGATTAGTGGCTCTATTAAAATTCCAAAACCAACTCCTGTCTCCATTACACCAGGGAAGATGCATAATTCAAAGCCATCTTGAGCACGGAGAAACAGACTGCAGACCTACAGTATGATGAATAACAAAGAGGAGTCTGCTGCTCTCCTTCTCACTTTATCAGTGACACAAATCAGTGTCGGAGGCGAACCTGTGGTCGGACAGCCTGGACACAAAGCTGCTATCAGCAACAGTCTATTCCCTTTTTTTTTTTTAATGAAGTAATGAAGACTGATGCAGTTTGGTTTGTTTTGACCCCACTGCATCTGAGCTGCCAGGTTGGAAGATTCCTCTGAGGCAGCTTTCACTGAGCGGCAACCTTCCATTAATTCTACTCAGCATTAGTGAAATATTACACCTGCACACATTAATTGGATAGATAGCAAATGGTCTTTAAGTTGGCAGGAGGCCTGAGGGTTGTATTCGATTACACAAGTTGTGACATTTATAGGGGTGTGTGTGAAAATCGAGGATGTGGGGTCGTGACACGAGGATCTAGGGGAGGGTTTAGCTGATGATCAGACTGTAAGCTCATGGGCAAATTTAATGCGCAGACACCGGATCAACCTTTGAGGTTTATGTAGGGATTATGGCAACATAAAGTACAGCCTCCCTCTCTCCTCTTTCTCCCCCACTCTCCCCTCCCGTCCACCCCCGTCCCCCCCTCTTTGAATGGGGGCGCTGGAGCCGTCTGCCTGTCACCGCTTGCTGCCCCTTTGTTCAAACCGATTTTGCTTCTCTCCTTCATCTTTGCTGCTGGTGAGGAGGGGGACGGAGTGAGCACCTTTTCTGCCCCTCTCTCTCCTTCTCTCTCTCTCTCTCTCTCTCTCTCTCTCTCTGTGCGCATCTATTCCGATCTGGCAGATATCAGTGTCTGGCCGGCGCATTGGCTGCTACTCAGCGGGGAGAGGAGGATGCTGAAGAAGGAGTGAAAAGTCCAAGGACCCGGAGCGCTGGCGCAGACCTTCACCCCGGTCTCTTCAGCCTCTACAAAGTGCTGTTTCACCCTTGTTTCGTCGATTTGCCGTGTCTGCACCCTGTGGGAGCTTTGGAGAGCACCTGCACTGAGGCGCAAAGCTTTCGCTCACATTCCTGAGGATTGCACCACTGAGACGCGTCTTGGTTTGTCGGATACGGTAAGAGGAGAAGCGAGGAAATATCAACATTCTTCGCACGCATGCTTCGTGAAATCAGTCATTTGGTCAGTGTGTCATATCTCTAGTCAGCCGGGTGTCCGGAGGCGCCTGAGACCGCTCAGCTGCCGAAAGGCGATTCCAAGTGTTTTCATTCCTTGGTTACCGTAAAAAAAAACGCACTTTTAGGGGATTTGGAACAAAACACGAGGCAGTCAGTTTTAACAATTTCACCGTGGTTCATATAAAATATATGGAATAAGTGTAAGTAATAAGTGTTTTTTCTCGTGGACCATTCAGGTCCCTTTCTTCGCACCATCACAGCGTCATCTTATGAGACGCGCACAAATCGCACCCGTTCGGGCTGTCTTAAATTATTTACAGGTCAAAGCTTTTAATATCCGTCTATATTTACGGTCCATGTAGATTCATGCATAAAACATCAACTCACCAAGTAGTCCTGTTAGTGCGTCATTTACATGGTTTCATATCAAGAGACCTTGTCTTCAAATCACCAGATCTCGGGCTCTGGTTCGCCTCCTTCCAAAGCCTTCCTGTGCAGACGACAAAATTAAAAGAAATCAAAGGTGAGGGCGCCTTCTGTTGGGGTGATGCAATTGTGGAAGCAGATCTGAACACTTGAACAGGTGTTTGTGAGATCCATTATGTAAATCAGAGCCTTTCGGTGGACAAACAACATGTGTTGAGCAGCTGCCAAAATCAGGTCTCATATTGGTGCATTTCCAGAGCAAGGGTCACCTGGGCATGACATCAAAGATGCTCTATAGAAACCAGGCTGCTAATGATAACTGGATGCTTTACTGTGTTTTCTCTTCTTCCTTCCTTGTAAACCAACTTTGGTTTGCTGCAAAATATCAAAAGAAAAGATGTGAAGAAATGGAGGTAAAAAGATTGATTTCCTGGTGCCAAGCAGGCGAGCAGATTTGTGAGAGCCTCACATTGATGAGTGCCTGCTCTGTAAACAAACACTGGCATGTACAAATCACACAGAAGGAGAAGAACAGTTCGGGTCACCTTGACAAATGAGCTGTATTGTCTGGGAATATGAGAGCCCCTGCAGCCCAATAAAGCCCATTCACTTTCTATTCAGCGCTTCAGTCTGGAGGAGTCCAAGTCTTTTCTTCTGCGGCCTTGTTAGTGCGCCCACCACCAGCTGCGTGTCAGTGCCATAAAGCAGGACGAGGTTAACTAGGCAACGCCACGTTAGAGAGGAGCTCGAGCTCTGGAGATGCCCGTTTGTGAGAGGTAACACAAAAGCAGCGGCGCATGTGGGATGAGAGGAGAGGAGAGTGGTGAGGAACGAGGCGGAGAGACACAGCTGAAAGTTTACAGCATGCATTTTTCATTCTGTCCGACTGAGCGTGTGCGTTAGAAGAGGGTGTGTGGCCATCCATGAGGCCCGGCACGCATGCAGTACTGTACAGTAGCTTTTCTCGTGGTCATGTGTGCGTGTAGATGAGTGCACTCGTACGAGCGGAGGGATCAGAGAGCGGTGTTGTGGGGAAGAAAAGGGTTTGATTCTAAAATAGAGTAGGAGCTCGGTTCAGCTGCCTCGCAGTCTGTTGCTGCACACTTTGCACTCATTCAGCCTCAGTATTGTTTATCATGTCTGGCTCTGAGCCGTCTGCAAGTGGAGGAGTCACTCTGCATCAGTGGAAGATGAAAAAAGAGGTCATGAGAGATGCTCTTAGATAGAGCTAACGGTGTAGAGATTGGAGATGAGACTGAATCATTCCACTCACGAATAGTAACTATTTTAGATCATTATTTAACCATAAATGCCCAAAATAGCTTCTTAGATGCGAGTATTTTCTGCTTTTTTAATAGTATTCTATGGACATAAAAGGAATATATTGGGGTTTATTTGGATAAATAGAAATGTGATGAGTTTTTAAGGGTTTTGAGCATTTTTTGCACATAATTAAAGTAAAATAAGAAAAATATCAACTAATTATTGATGAAATATTAAAAAAAAAAAGTATTAGCTGACTGGAACATCTGTCTCTTTTCTGAATACCTTTGGGTTTGAGGGTACATTGTGGGCTGGACCAAACATTCATGGACATTTTTCATTATTTTTGGATGAAAATAATCTTAAGCAAATTAATTAACGTTTTGTTTTTTTCACCAACTTTTCTGAATACATTTTAAGAGTCTTGCTGATGGCATATTTTCAGTGGAAGCCAATGGGAATTCTCTGTCAGGGTTTAATATTATCCTCCATGGTAAGAAAGTGCCCACTCTGATATGTCACTTAGGTGATTATGGGTTTCATTCCCCCTTAATATAGTGTTAATAGCTAACAGAATGGGGCTATATAAATGCAAATGAGTACCAGCACTCGTTTATAGCAGCTCAGGTATGATCAAAATTAGCTTCACCTCTGAGGGAGCCACAGGCTTGTTGTTTTATGATTATGCCCTTAAAAGGTGTTGATTTAGTTTTGGATCAGGATGTATGAGATCTTTCTTTTTTTTTTTTTTTTTTTGTCAGCTGTATGGGCTGTGAAGACGTGAACTTGACTGTGAACTGAGGTGTGAATTTTATGATTTCTTTGAGCTTTGTGGTTCGTTTACAGAGAGGAAGGGAATAGGTTTTGCACTAACAATGACTTCACAAATGACTGGAGTGAAAACTGAAAACATGTTTTCAGCACTGGACAGCTCCCAAATCTCTGAGTCCAGTGAGCCAACTGTAAACGCTTGTCAAATTGAAAAGAAAAAAAAAATCAGTGCCTAGTTTCCATTTAGAGCTTTTGGATGGGGACTCAACGTCAAACCCTGCGTACCTCTTGCAGAGAATATTGAAACCCTCTTGCAGAGTGAGTCCCCTGCTGCCAAAACCCAAAGGGGATTGGACAAACCAGTCCATCAATCAACTTCAGTCTTTAGCCTGGGAGGGACTAAAGCAGCCCACCAGGCCAATCGTTACAAAGCGTAGATGAGACCACAGCTGAACAGCTCACCCACACAAAGAGAAGGGTCCCTCTCTTTGTGTTTGGCCAGGGGGCTCTCCTCAAAGGTCTGGTTGAAGACAAACATTTGTTTTTACAGCTGGATAAGAAGGAGCTCTTCAAGGCAGCGTCAAAGTTTCATCAGCTTCTGCAGCAGATTCTAATTGTCGCATTCTGCGTGTTCATTGGTTGTTGCAGTTACATTGGCTTTTAATGTGTAATGTCACCCTGTTTGAAATATCTCTATTCAGCAATTCTTTCCTGTTTTTTATGAAGTGCTGATGTGAGAATGAGCTGTAAGCTCCTGCTTCTCTGGGCGTTTGGCGCTGGTGATAAACAGTTGAAGGACACAGCTCTTTTTGCTTCTTTCCTCACCTAGTTGATATTCCACAGAGTCAGCACATCATTAAAGACGAGGAATTCTTGGATAAAGTCCCGCCAGCATGTCTGCATTTGTGTCTGTTTCATTTTACAGCCAAACTTTCCCGACCACCTTTCGCTGGGGATGAAAATGCGGTCTTGCCATCGACATGCTGCTACTGTGTCTGTGTGTTTGGAGATTAAATCTACTCAAGATGATAGTTGAGTCTGGTGCACCTGATCCATTATTGGCTTTGTTCCCAAGAGCTATCGTCAGAACCTTCACCTTTGACCTCTGCAGTCTTTCGGTCACAGCTGGTGTAGTGGCCACTCAGACATCATGCTATTGGGTGCTAGCTGACCTCTGACCTTTAAACCATTACTTAAATAAACATTTTATTGAGAAAGAATTTCACCTCATAGGGTAACTCTGAATGATATAGAGCTTTTGAGCCTCTTTCAGTCCATTGTTTTAGTTTTGTGACTGCAGTTTTAGTGCTTTGGTTCACTCACTTTACACTCATCGTGTCATTTTCTGTCATGCTGAGCTCAGACCACAGGAGTTTCATGTGCATTTATCCACCGATTCCCCCCTCCTGACAATCGGTGGACCTTGCTCGACCTTGCTGCCATGGTTTGGCAAAGTTAATCTGGTGATGTGAGGGGTTTACAGATCCAGTCTTAAACCTCCTGAACTCCTAACCTACCCATCTGGGCCACTCTGATTAATGTCATGATCATGATATTTGGATTTTTAGGATTTTAGAAGTCTGGGTGGTTGACAGCCCTAACCTAAAAGAGAAACAGGTCTAATGTAGAAGCAGCTGAGCAGCTGACTGTTGTCGTTTATATGTTGCACACTACTGCTGACAGATAGCAAAGCTGACAGTTAAAATCTCACTTCTTGTTCTCCCTGAAGAACAGACACCACATGTTGACCCTTGTTTCACCTTCAGCCTTCTGCTGTACTTTTTATTTTACCGCAAAGCATTGCAAAGTTGCATCAAGTTGTTGCACCGCAGTCTTTGTTTTGTTTGCATCCCAGAGATAATGTGGGGTGGTGCATTAAGTGCTTCCTGATCTGTCTTGATATTGAAGAAATATCTTGTAGGGTGGGTTGTGTTGTTGATTTCAAATCATGTGTTCACGCTTAAGATTAGAGAGAAGAATATAGATGAAGTTTCGCGTGACGCAACCTGACTTCACACTTTTTGTCTGAGTCCAGATCAAAACATCCAGCATCAGACGGCGATGTTAGCGACGAGCTGCCAAATGTAATTAAGAATTTAGTAAGAGAACAGAGAGGAAAAGTGTGTGAGAGTGTGTGGAGGCTTATTTATGAGGTGAGCCGACACGCACAACTCAGAACTGACTCCTCCATCAGTGCCAAATTTAAAAAGAGATTTTGAAGGCATTTAGTGAAGGCTCTCTTTTGTGTTTTTGTAAAACCTGTGAAAGCACAGCATTCTCTAAAGCACATTTACTAACTCACAAAAGAACATTTTATTCAATCTTTTTAACATGGCATGAAAAGCTGTCCTATCGTAGCCCACGTCTGTCAGCGGAAGAAAAGATAATTGAAAAATTACATGAATTGTCAATTTATGAGTAAAGCACATTTAAATGTTGACCAAAGAGCTGCACAACAGGGATACCAGAGCATACAAAAAAAATTTTTAATTAGTCAAAAATGTTCTTCGTGTCAGTACAAACCTTCTTGCATTTATATATTGATTTAAAAAACAAAAACACAGTGTTGTAACAACGGACAAATCTCAATGGTAAATTGAGAACTTTTGTCCAATTCCAGTAAAAGGTTCACTTCTTAGAAATCAATCGATGCTGCAGTAATTTGATTCTTTTTGATGCAAAATAAGAAATGATTGATTCCACTGAGGTCGCCGTATGGAGCTCCCTGGTTCCTATTTCTTCTGAAAGCTATGTTGCGAAACTCGTCTCTCACACATTTGCGGGCGCGCTAAATAATACGTCTCCCTCCTTCGTATGTTACTCAAATGCGTTTAAATTGATTTTTTTTTTATTTTCATCCACTCGCAGCCTCTCCGGTATTACAACTTACACCTTTAGCGCAAGCACACACAACAGAAACACACACGTGGCAGGGCCAGAAAGAGGCAGAGAATGAAGAGGTGGAGAGAGAAAATGATCATATCTGAGATCATCTGCTGCCGGCCTGTTGAGTGTAGCTCCACAGCAGCTTAATAGCACTACAGGAAGTTAGGAAACAGATGGATGTTAGAAGAGCTGCCAATCTCACAGGTATGCGCATATAACTGGCGATGCATTAAACATCACACTGGTACCTTTCGTTATTGGTAGCCACTTTATGTTTTCTCGCTGACTAATTAACACAAAGAAGAGGTTTTATTACTTGCAACCGTAGACTGTATAAATATGGGCAACTTCCTTGCACTGGCCAAACTGATGCTATTTTCCCAGGGATATGGGCGGCACCATCTTGTCTGCGCAGTATGGTCCGAGAGTGGAGCCACGCGGAGCCGTGACATCGATGACTCGACCGCACTTCCGCTAGACTCACTCGTGTTTTCTTTAAATCAATACTATGCTCTGCCCTACCTCCACCAGTTACAAGGAAATGTTGGATTACACACTGTACTTATTCTAAAGTACAGTCCCACGGGGCCGCTTTACGGAGCGATTAGCATGGCAACTGGTGGTCGCCATTATGTCACATCCTGTTTCTGTAGCTTCTAAAGCGAAACTTATCCAAAAATGAGACACTTGAACATGCATCGACATCATATTAACTACCTAAAATGACAGAAACCATCCTTGAAAACATTTTTTTGACGTGTATTTTAGTGTTTTAGTTCAGCCCAAGTCCCATCCGCTAACATGGAGGGGGTGGAGCTTATGACCTTTACTGCAGCCAGTCACCAGGGGGAGCTCTACTTGCTTTGGCTTCACTTTTGAGGAGCACTTCCGCCATCCATATTTATACAGTCTATGCTTACAACCTACTTAATATGGGTGCAATGTAGCCATAAAATGTATAGCAAGAACCCATGCAGTTTGAAACAAGTTGTCTGAAAACATGAAAAGGTCAACCGGAGACAGAGCTTAACCCAACTCAAGGTGTTAATTTCAAGCTATGCGCAAAATTAGCATGTTGTTATTTCTGCCAGAATAATAGAAAGTTGACTGTTAAAAATGAAGTAGTCACATCTGTTTCTAACTGGAATTTTGAGTGTTAAATCTGCACATTTTTTTTCTTGCAGAATATAAAAAGAGTCACCAAAAAGATAATCTGATATTTAACAGACACGCCAACTACAGCTTACTGACTAATTAACACAAAAAGGAGGAAAGATTTTACTGCTTACAAACTACTTACAGTTCCTACAGACCCAAGTCATGAGCCAAAGTGTTATTAATGTCTATGGTTATCTTTTTACTCTCTGAACCTTTCTGTCTGATTTCCTTCAGACTCATCTAAATTGCCTCCTTTCCAGCTTAACTCCAAATCTCTAGCCTCATCCAGCCAAATTTTAACTTGGCCCCTCCTAAGCGTGTTATCGAGCCAGTTTAAATAACCCCTGTCCCCGTGCCCACTGAGATCAATGGTCTCAGTGTGAGAGGATGGAGTGTGTAATCTTGAATTGGAGGGACCAGCAGCTTTCCAGAGTCTTCTCGCCATCTGAATCCCAGGCCAGAACTGCATGAGTCATTAGCTGCTTTGAGTGCGATTAGTCACCACACAGGCTATTACCACTACAAAGACTATTTGGATATTTGTGCGCAGGAAGTGAATACCTGTTTCGGTTCAGTTCACTTTCTTTCAGCAGCGTCCTTTTCCCGGTTTCAACTTTGTGAAGAATTCATTTTCGCACACGCTGCTTTAATGTCTCTTTAATGTCTCTAAATCGCTGCTGTAACCTAATGTCAGGGAGCCTTTGCCCTGCATTTACAATTAGTTAATGGATAAATGAATGTTTCTTTGGTGCAGGCACGTGTCAGGCATACATCTGCTGAAGATGGGCAGCGTTTTTTCCTCACGAAGCAGCTTTTCTGAAGAGCTTCCATCGAGGCAGAGTTTCACATTGTTGATAAAATTACTTTCCTGTCCTTCATCTTTCTTCATCCTCTTCCTCTCACCACTTTGTCTGCTCCTTATCAGAAGCTGTTTTTCTGCTGTGGCTCTCTGGAGGTAATAGTTTTGTGACATATGATTAAAGAAGAAGGAAAGGAGAAGAACCAAATTTTCCTGTCGGATCCCAGTGGAAGAAAGAAGACAGATAGTTTGACTCTTTACTATAAAACTAGATCTTATAGTAATTATTGAATTATGTTATAGAGTATATAACAGAAATGCATTTCTACAAGTGTCAAACACTTGTATTCTCTACAAGCTTACGTACCTGTGTCCTAAGGTATAGGATATAGAGCTGTATGCTGCCTTCAAACTCACAGAACAACACCACTGGTCTAGAACTATTTAGTAATCTGCCTGGTAACGTAATTCAGGAAACACAAAGCCTTGATGAAAATAGGATGCCACTGGAAATATTAACTTTGCCCTTAGGCATATAAAATTACGAAGAAATTGTAACCAATTTGTTCACCAGAAATTGGATGTCCAAGGTCTTCATCAGCATTTTGGCAAAAGACAACAAAGACAATGCTGCTCTTTCTGAGGGTGTCCACTTTTGAGGTAGTGAATACCATGAACAGGGTGTTGAAAAGGACTGACACTAATACTGTGTAGAAATCAAGATGTTAACAGAGCTGAATCTAACACCAGCAGCTGTTATTCTGTTCTATTTTAAATTAATTACCAACACTGCAGCTTAAAATCTAATCTGTTAGTTTATGCAAAAATAAATAAATAAATAAATAATGTCCAAAGTTATAATAAGCACTAACTGTCTCCCTGTGAGGGGATACAGCCTTTTGTGAGGTACATGTAACCTAGTTTTGTCATGCTAAATTAAGGTTTTACCATATTATTTGTGTGATGTAATGGTTTAAAGCTTAGTCAGAACACTTAAAGTTCAAAACAGAAACACAAAGAGGTCATCTGGAGACAGTTTCACCCTACCCCTAGAGTTAATTGTTGATACAACATTGATAAAATTACCATGTGGTTAATTCTGCCAGAATACTGTAGTGTAGTTTTTGCATGACCGACAAAGCACTTAAACATAAACAGCATTTTTTGTTTTGTTTTGCAGAATATAAAACAGTTGGCAGATTTACTATTTGAGAGACATGTCAGCTTCAGCTTTGTGTGTCGAACCTGAATTTGTGAACTTCACTTTTGCGTTTGTTTGCACAAATGTGGAAGGAGTGATTCCATGGTTAGCATATCTTGTTTAATGGAGCTCTACAGTAGCTGTAGCATTGCAGACAAATGTGTACATGTGTCATAGATCAATATGGAACCCGTGTTAAGATAACCTTTTCAGCCTGTGACCACACACGTGTGTGCAGAGTGATGGAGGCACTGTAGGCATGAAGTTGTCATGCTGTACTCACAGAGATGATTTATCATCTCCACAGCAGCAGTTCACATGATGTGTTCCACATGTTTCATGTTTTTCTGGAAGCAGTTTTCCCACTGACTGCAGACCTGAAGGAGATCTGGGTCGAGGGGTCCGTCTTGCCTGCGTCGTGACGATTGTGGGGCCGGTTGGTCTCCCTTCAGCAGACTGACAGCTCAGTGCTGAGCCATAATGTAGGTCTGCCAGCCTCGTCTGTTAGCTCTCTTTGCATCTCTGTCACTCTCTCGCTGGCTCTTACAATGAGCTAAGAATGTGTTCTATTCAGACAACATCGTGAAAATGTGTCAGATGGACATCCACATTGAAGTCCACTGAAGCATTTCAGAGACTTCTGGCTCTTTTCTCCTCAAGACACAACTGTGCCTGGGTAAGCTAAGAGGGCCGATTTAGAAGGAGGCGTTCACAACATCTGATGTCTCATCCCTAACAAAAGGTGCTACTGGTTAGTATGCAGTTGGTGTGACTGGATGACCAGTGTACTGTATGTCGTAAATCCCCTCTGGTAAAAGTCTGAATGGCTTCTGTCTATAGGCGCACAGTGTTGTATGTTGTATAGCATTCATAGAGACGTCCATATGTCGGTCTCTGTATTCCGCTGGTGCGGATAATGCTGGTTGCTGTCAGTCCCAGGCCCTCAGATGCAACACTCTTTAAGGGTCTCTGTTTGCAAGACTGGGCAAACTCCTTGGTGTCATGACCCTCTCCAAGGCTTTAGAAATCTCTTGTCACCCTCCAAGCCAGCCCAGCCAATGGTTCAAGCCTTCAACATGCAAAGAGTCCAATGGCCCGACCCCAATCTGTCACAGACTATCAAAAGATCCTAGCCCACCTTAAGAGATGAGACGCCTCAAAGTGGGTGGCACAGTGGAGTCTAACACACGCCAGAATTCCTTCTTCAAAGTTGCCCACTATCGCAAATTGTACAACAAATTGTTGTTTTATCACTGAGTGTTTTACTATCTGAGAGATTGCTTTTCTTTGACTCACACACTCAGTTTTATATGGTTGAAGGTTTTACTGAGCTTTCACATGGCCATGGAAAGAGAGGGACCATTATTCCTGTAATTTATAAAGGGTCTAACCGGTGTTGCATAATTTTCTTTCTAAGCATCAGGGATGCTGTTGGCATGAGTTGCCGCTACCTTGGTGAATGCAAATCGAGCGTTTTCTTCTTTCTTTGATAAATTATTTACTTTATGTAACTGAAAATTAGACTCCTGCTCAAATTAATTTCAGATTCTTCAAAGAGTCTATGAGCAAGCCTCTGCTGGTATTGCCTGAGTAGTCAAGAAGGTATGAAGAACCAATTTACCCACACGTTAATTAATAATTTATAGTCACTTGTCTTGCTTAACTCCACTTAAAATCAGCATTAGAAAACACAGCTGTGTTATCTTCAATTGCACTCTCTTCTTCATCTCTATTTCATACCGGCTACGAGGCATTAAAGGTTGGTCTCAGGCATCTCTCCATTGAGCCGAGAAGCTTCAGGCCCCCGGCCAAATCCTCTGGCAAAGTCAACAGCACATCTCTCATGTGTGGTAGAATTTCCTCAGTGTTGTGCAGTAGGAATGCACCAGAATCGCCCCAGCACTGCAGCAAGGCAAATGTTAACACAATCTTACAGGTACTTTTAGAGTGAGAACATTTGGTTGTCATAAAACTCAGTTTTGTTCTTTAGATTTATCTCTCACTGCATCTGGAATTAGATAAGGTCAAACTGTCTGGTGGCCAGCTTTTATCAGGTAAGATCTGGGGGGATACCCGTCTGTGCACTGGTAATAGCTCAGGTGGCGGTGTGAGCCCTGAGTGAAAATATAAATTGCTGTGGACAAAATGAATGTGATGTCTCCAATACGACATCCTCCCATCTCCGGGAATGGATGGGGTCAAAGGTCACATAGTTTCATTGATTGCCAACATCCAATAGATCCCCATTTGCCCAGTGATCAAAGACAGGATTTTTATACTGTAGGTGTTAGTGTCAGTGGTGAGCTGGCATTAATTGGGAGGGCGCAACAATAAGATGACAGATTTTTTTTCTTCTTGTGAAGATCAGCAATAGTTTTGATATTGTTCCTTTAACAACTTCACAGATGCTGCGTACCAGAACTTGTGAAAGCTGCTTTCATAAACAGCTCATCAAGACGAGGGCCATGTATGAACAGGACATTTGGAGTCGGCAAAGGGCAGGAATAACAATAGGTTTCCTTTATACGGTGTGAAAACCTCACGGCAGCCGTTTTGAGCTCTGTTTTCGTCATGGTCGCCTTTGATTTGAGTTGGTCTAATTAGCTTTGAAAAGGTTTGATAAACCAGACAGCTATAAGGGATGTTTTTACATCGACACAGAGGAGCTAGCAGCCCTTCATCAGTTCAAACATGAAAATCACCAAACGCTTTCACCCGACAGAAAAAATGGATTATATTGATAGGAGGCTTTTATCCGAAGCACTTTGTAAATCTCCTCACATTTACCCCTTTGTGCACGCGCTCACAATGTTAGTATTTCATAAAAAAGACCCCCACAGCTTAATAAAAACAAGTCCACACACACACACACGTACACACTTATACACCAATGGCAGCGAGCAATCTTGCAAGGGCACCTTACCATCAGAAGCAATTTAGGCTTAAGTGCGACTGTAAATTTAAATCACTGGAATTTCTGATTAATAGACATCACGAGTAAGATCTGATTCAGCACAATGCCTACTGTGTTGTACCCATGGTATAGTGCCGGACTGTAGGTTAGTGGTCCAAGCAACCGTTTTTGTTTTTGTTCAGATTTTATGGGAATCATTTTTTGTGCCTTTTATTAGATTTACAGTTTAATAAATACTTGATATAACACTAAAGTTGTCATGTTGTATATTCATGAATTCTTCTTCAGTTTTGTCCACAAGCTAAATGTTCGTCTTCAAGAGTCATGCTCGGGGCCACGATACACCCAGCTGATGCGTGGTCGCTTCCCTGCGTCTGGTCATTGGTGAGAGTCTGTGGCCCAAGTTTAGTTGCAGTATGCCACACCGTTGCCACTGGTCGGATCCCTTTCTGCAGCTTTTCAGCTGATTTATTGCGTTGAATCGGGAACAGAAGCAGTCGATCAGAGAGATCTCTCTAAGTGGCTGTTCATCTTAGGTAATCAGAGCATGGAAGGAGAAACGAACAGGGACGCACTCATCTGAACATTTAAATACAGAAATGTTTTCTCAACTACATGAAGGATAAACTGTAGACCAACTGATAAGCATGACTCAGGAGAGGTCAGCTCTGTGTGACGGTTCGCAGCTCTTCCTAACTCCCATGTCTCTTAGTTAAAAGGTTTCACCTTTTGAATGACAAATACAAATTTCTGCCACTTGCCGGTATTTCCTTTCACCCGGCACAGAACGTATGTGCCAGCTGGCTGTTGGCCATTGTCTTTGCAATGTGTTCAAGTGCGACTTTTTTGTCGAGATGCAGGCAATGTCACAGTCGGTCTTTGTTAGCAGCGGTTCTTTGATGACGGTTCGGTGTTTCTGGACCTCAAAGATGGAAACACTGATACCTGTTAAATATCTGTAACAAACGTATACACTCATTTACAACACAAAAAAATGTTACCAGTCTTTTGTCTCTGTGCTTGCCTCAGATTCAATCTTCATTTTAAACCCTGCCTCACCACTCTCCTTTGTTATCTTCTCTCTGCAGGTCTAGGATGGGGCCAGCTCTGTGTGCAGGTGGTCGGCGTTTCCCCATTACTCTGATGCTGCTGCTCTCTTTAGGCTGGGGTGAGTTCTTTGTCTCCTGAAAGTTTTATTTACTTTGCCTTCAGGTACTGCAGAAATTAATCAGAAGTTTTAGATGTAAAGCTAATAGTAAGAGATGATGTCAGCTCACAAGTGAGTTCACAGTGAAACAAGAGGATGGACAAATATGTGCAGGGTAGATGGTACAACTGGAGCAGAAAACAAAGCCCCCAGTCCCCACATTCATATTTCCACAGACAGGTCTGTACTAATTTGAGTGTTGCAAGTGAGAGCTGACACGCTGAGGATGTTTGCAGACATGCTCGGTGGGACTAAACTGGAACACCTCCAAACCCATTTATGCAAGTTTAGACGACCATCTGTTCCATTACAACTATGCATAAAATTCACAATTACAAAACAAAAGATAAAACGTCTCAGGGCTGCAGGTCTCCGTATGGATCATATCGTAGGTTTGAGCTTCTCCATGCCGCCTGCTGACTGTTACAGATAAGTTCCTCTCCTTAATTACTTTTACTGCAGTTGCTGTGCCTGACGGTGGACAGTCAGGATATATATTTTTTTTATATTAAAATAAGAAACTGTCTTTCTCATTTATAGAGCTAAACATTTAGTCTTTATGCACTGACAGCATAAAATATTACTCCACATTCGAGCATGTTTTTGTTGCACAAGCCAGGATGCCAAAGTAAATCAAAGAATCTCTCCAGTGGCAGAATTAAAAAGACTGAAGCCTCTGATTTCTCCCAGACTGAGACGAGATGCTATCTTCTGAGTCTGTAATTTCAAAATGTGTCACTACAAGCACACAACAAAGCACCACAAGGTATCCAACTGAGACATATGTATACGTATTAGAGTGACACGTGTTACTGCTCATCCGCGAAACCCGACTGTGACGTCCCGTATCTTACAACAGGCTCAGTCTGCTAATAGCTGTGAGTGTAGCTCAAAGCCCGTCCGAGGGTTGTGATGATCAGATGTGATTTTGTGGCTGATATACATGATCCGCTGATTCCTCCTGACTTTTTGACGAGATAAGAATCGTCTGAACGTACTGATGCACAACGGATTACGGGATACACAATCGCAAAGTAGGCATAGCGGTTGCATTATTTGCTGAAAGGGGATTGCATTATAAACCTGATGCTACATGTGTTTGTTTTTAAAGGAATAGTTCCACATGGTGGGAAATGTTCCCCCCCCAGTGGCAGGTTAGCTTAGCTTTGCTTAGCTTAGCATGAAGGCTGGAAACAGGACACCTCCCGATGGAAAAGCTTAGGAGATGCTGACAGACTTTGTTACCATGTTGTTTCCTCCTGTTTCCATTTTTTTTCATTTATTTATTTTGCTATGCTCAGCTAAACGACTGCTGGATGCAGATATTTGGAACTGGTGCCAGTCTTTTTACGTTTGGCTGAATCCACTCAGTTCAATTTACATGCTACTAAAATATAAAATGCTATATTACATCCATAGTTAATGGATGTAGCCTTGGCCTGGAGGAAAGGTCACCAGGTACTCAGCCATCATTAAGTGTTTCAACCCTTAACCACAACACGCTCCAACAGCTTTCATTATATTGTGTACCTATTTTAAATACATTAATTGGTCATAATATTAGATTCAAGCTTTTATTTTTGGAATGAAAGCATCAGATGCAATCAACCAGCACAACTTGTAGTTTTAGTTTAAGACACACATTGGCCTTGAAACCCTCCTTGCGGTTTATCTGCAATCCGCTCAGCACCGTGGACTCTGGAGGAGGACTGACAAGAATAAGGGACGGGTCTGTTAGTGACAGAGAGCATCCTTTCATGTCACTTCCAGCACTCCGTTTGTCTTTAGTTGCTTTTCTTTAGGCCCATCTGTCACCAGCATGCTATAGGGCACACTTGTCAACCAAACTCTCAATTTCCACCATCCAGTTTCTTAGATTGACTAATTTCCCGCGCCCCTTTCTCCTCCCCTGCTCTCTGTCTTTTTCTGCCTCTCACGCCTTTCCCTCGTATTTGTGATTCCGTGATTACATCTGATTTGGGGGGAAGGCAGCGGGGGCGCCTTCAGCGCACAGACTTGCTCTCAGGGGGTTCAGCTTGTGAAAGCCGTCCAATCTAAATGCAGATGGAAATATCTTTCCGGGATTCAATTCCACAGTGCGCAAAATTTCAAATTAGGCTTTGTTGGGTTTTTTTTTTCCACACAGGTTCTCTCTTGTTACCGCTAATGTTAGTTTTCTACAAATCCTGTTGTATTTGTCTAACAGTGGAAATTTAAATAGAAAGGGAGCAGATTTCAGCTGCATCTTCACTACTAGATGGATCATGTCCATTTACCATGACAATAGCCTGATAATCATTACACTATGTAAATAAATTACATTTTAAGTAAAAACTAAAGTTCAGCCTTCGATAAAATGAAATAAAACACAGTAAATAAAACATCAAAACAGCAGAGGACTGGTTTGTTACTGTAAGGCGTACAGATGATAAAGCCACAAAGATGAAGGAACTAGTTGGTTAGAGGGTACTGTCTGCACAGGTGATGGTTGTCATGGTTACTCTGAACCTGTATGTCATGGCAACTAGACAAAGTGGATTGCTGATACGAATCTGCAGGATTTTGTACAGTGGCAGTAGCACTTGTGTAGCAGGTAAAGTCCTTTAAATGAACGGGCTTGAGTGACGCATTGGAGTCATTTGCGTGAACAGAAAGGAAACAGGGATAAGAAACCAGAGGAATAAATAGAAATCTAAATAATTAAGCCGGTAACTGGGAGCCACTTTGGTTTGTTGGAACGTTGTTTCAACTCCAACATATATGTCAGTGTGAGCGTGAAACTGCTAATGAGTCCCAGAGGTCTTGCTGGATGAGACTTTGGTGAGGAGCTGCAGTTTAGCCTACACTTTTTGTATACTTTATCTTTCACTGCTTAATGAAGATTACAGAGCTACCATACACACCTACAAACCTATTCACGTCTCTGAAATTACTGACATTGTTTTCTTTCTTTTGTTTTCTTCCCTTGCAAGCACATTGTCACAAACCACTTAATTGCATCTAATTATTGTCTCTTGTCCCTAGGTTCTGCCTCATCCATTGTGAACATGCGTAGGGTGACCCATCCTACGGTTCAACAAATGCTGGCAGGCAATGCAGTCCTCCCGTGCGTCTTCACCCTCCAGACCGCCTCCTCCGACCAAACTCCCCGCATCCTGTGGACTCACTCACGGCTACCAGCAGGAGGGCATGGCTCTCCTCAGGAGCATATTGTGCTTTCTGCTAAAGGTAAAACGTCTTTATCGTAGCTGCAGATTTATATTTATGTTAGTCAGACTCTTTTCAAGTGTAGTGTCAACCTAAATCTTCACTAATCAATAGGTTTATATTAACATATGGTAAAATGTGTATGCAAAACGGGTCAGTTAGAGACAGTTATCGCCCAGTTATGCAATTAATTTTTTTTTAAAATGACTCTAAAGAAAAACTATTAAAACGTTTTAATAATCTGCCAGTGGGAGCTCTTAGAATCAAAATGAGAAAGTCCTTTTTAGCTGAGGTTTTACACTGTACTTATAAATGTCCAAGCCTGAATGAGAGAAGGGATTTTCAGCCAAGTCGAGACACAGTGCTCATTACATTCATCCACAGGGCACCTTTAAAGTTTTAGTGTCTTTCAGTTGGTTTTAAAGCCTGCAGCTTTACAGTTCTGGTTCAGTCTCACAGCTCTCGGGAGCATCATTATCAGGCACAGCTGTTTTTCAGTGAGAAGGCTCTCAAACCTCACTGTAGTAAATGGTGAACTTGAGGTTAGTGGCTAGCTGGAGAACTCGGGGCACTAAGCAGCTCAAGAGCCATATTTCGATCAGAAATGAGCGTGGATCAGAATTAATACTGGACGAAACGAGACACATGAATGTTGCTCTGTACCTGTTTGATGTCTCAGTGGGCGTTCTCACATGGGATAAATTGACAACTGAAGCAAAAATGGATATGGATAAGTGGGCTTTCCTGTAGTTGTGTGGCTGTAAATGTCCCAAATTGCCTGACTGATTTCTGAACATGTCAAACTAAATGAAATCATACATTTTAAATCTTCTAATAAAGTACTGTTTATTGGGAATTTAACACTCCAAAATGACGTTAAAGAGCTCAGGTTTGACCAGATTTGGTCAACATTAGCCTTAAAACTAGATAACCATACTGTTCTAATTCCAGATGTACCCTACCCAAAGTTTATTCTATAAAAGTATTAAAATAAAGCAACAAACTAATTCTAAAATCTTCAGGATGCCAGTAGACCAATAACAATGAAGAAACTTCTCTTTCTGTGCCAAAAGGTGATGTAATCAAGGTGAATAAGGCTTTCAGTGGCCGCGTCATGCTGCCAGGATACGCTGCCAATCCCCTGAATGCTACCATGGAGATCTCCAGCCTCCGTACCAACGACTCGGGCACTTACCACTGTGAGGTTGTCATGGGTAACGACTATGAGAGGGACACTGTGCCCCTGGTGGTCTCCGGTAAGTGCAGCAGCCTCTTTGTGAGGAAAGTTTGGTGCCGCAGCTCCCCAAAGGAAACATTTAAACTAAGGAGAAATGCTGCTGACAGACCGAGCTGCATTGACACGGAGGGCTTTAAAGCTCCTCTTATAGATTAATAGATTTTTATGGCCGTCCAAACTTGTTGCAGTCAGATAATGGCAGCTTTTAAAACAGCAGCACGACACACCTTTTTTTATTTAAAGAAACATTAACATCACTGATTCACCATATCAATATTATAATGGCTGACTTCATTAAAGAAGTTTTATGCTGTCTGGGCTTGGCTTGTTTGTATTATCTGGTTTTCCGCTCGGATAATTGTGTAATTCTTTTAATTAAAGTGTTTGGACTGAGAACCAATGACAATTATTTTCTGTGTGCCCGTCTGTGAAATTTCAGCTGAAACTCACACAGTGTCAGATTGATCTGTCCGGGTCCACAATAGCATGCACACTGATTACGTTCCACTGATCCACTGATTTTAATCTTGATCTTGACTGTGCTAGTGGACGTCAGAAAGTTCACCACCTGCCTCTGTGTCTGTCTGTGTAGGTGTAGTGTTTCACTACCAGGCCGCCAGCGCCCGTTACACCCTCTCTTTTTCCGATGCCCAGCGAGCCTGCCGGGAAAACTCGGCCCAGATCGCCACCCCGGCCCAGCTGTGGGCCGCGTTCCATGACGGCTTGGCCAGCTGTGCAGCCGGCTGGTTGGATGATCAGACTGTCCGGTGAGGCGATGACCAATAACCTGATCCTTCTCGCCGCAGCCTTGTTGAGTCTCTTGCTAGTTGCAAATGACCACAGCTGAGATTATTTTTATGATTTTTTTTTTGATTAATTAAGAGTCCAGGATTTTATATTTTAATTGCTTGTTTTTTCCTGAACACAACGTGAAACCTAAAGACACTGTATAGAAATTATTATCAGAGCAAATGAAGAAAAAACCTGCTGACATTTTTAGTTTAAAACCAGTCAAATACTAATTCCATTTTCTTTCTTACAAAATTTGAACAAGAAAATCAATATGACTCTTGTGTCTGTATTGTAAATAGGAATTTTACTCCAAAAGCTGGTTAGCTCAGTTTAGCAGAGGTACCAGAAATAAGGAAGAAACCACTGCTCCAGGCCACAAATACTCTTGAACATGACCGCAATAAAAATGATCATTGAGATATAACAAAGGAGTGTAATTATTGGACTTAAGGTGCGCAGATTTTCTACCCTTTGAACAGAGCCAGGCTGGTTGTTTTCCTATGCTTCTGGTCTTTATGCTAAGCTAAGATAATAGAGAGAAGTCTGAATGTTCACATCGAGCTCTTGGCAAGGAAGAAAACAAGTGTATTTCCCAAACATTGAATTCATTCTTTAAAAAAAATGATTAATCAATTATGCAAGTAAATTTAATTTATTTAGAAAAATATATGAGTAAATAACAATCAGCTAATTCTCCATTGTCAAGACATTTTCTTTGTTTCACATACAGTTTTCCTCCCTCCACAGTTGTTCCCACTCTTCTCGGATCATCTGCTATCTCAATTAATATTCTTCTGTTATGCCACTCCATCGGCTTCAGAATCATGTTCGTCTTTTCAGCACTGTTGTTTCTTTGCTGTTAATTGTATTTTAATTTATTCCAATGCCCTTTAAAAGAGAATGCAAACAAGAATTTATTCTTTACTGACATTTAAAGTCTTAATGAAAGGAAACATTTCAATGTTCGAGCTGGGATAATCTTACAGTAAAAATGTCCACGAGGCTCATTTATGCTTCCCATTTCGTGTTATTAGTTTTTTTTCTTACAGAGGTTAATTCCCATCGATGACTCCCACATGGTTGTCTCCACAGTTATTCTGTCCAGTTGCCAGAGCTTGGTTGCTATGGACACAAGGAGTACTCTGCCGGAGTGAGGAATTATGGGAAGAGGGACCCGAAAGAGCTGTTTGATGTGTACTGCTTTGCAAAAGAACTGGATGGTACACACGCACACACACATGCGCGTGTACGCAAACGCACACATACCTCACACATCAAAATCTGTCAAAGCTTTTGGCTTTCACACTGATGTTTGCATCATGTTCTGCTGCAATATCGAAGGATAACTCTGAGAGGGATACTGCTTTTATACATTTTCTCAACAAATCCAATGAAACAAACAAAGAAACGATGACTCCATCCACTTTAATATGTGCTGTCTGTGTAGCCAGAAGAGTGATGGCTGCCTGTTTCTCAGGGCAAAGCCTTGAAGAGCAAAATCTGAAAAAACAAACATACATCAGTGAGTCACAGTGTTGCGCTGGGTTACATCGTATTCTTAGAAATGAACATGTACTTGTATCTGCACTAAGCCACATCTTAAAGTAGTCAATATAAATTTCAAGTGCACCTGTTCAAGTAATGTTGGCTCAGACTAAATGCTTCAGTTGCTTCAGGAAACTATTTAGCATGTTTGAAGGACAAAACTATTCATACATACATTACTGTTTTAATAGACTTGTGGCAGGAATGAATGGGCTTAGGGCTGACTGTCGCAGGCTTGGCAGTGAAGTAACAAAAATATAGAATATTATTAACCTTTCGTTCCTACCATTAAATATCCATTACAAATCTGACTACTAGAAATCCACATCATCTCCTTGTTAACGAGCTTCAGTCTGGTCTGTTCCTCCTCCTCCAGGTGAAGTGTTTCATTCCTCAGTCCCAGGCAGACTGTCGCTGTCTTCAGCTTCAGACCGCTGTGTGTCCCTTGGGGGTCAGCTGGCCACAGTGGGACAGCTTTATCTGGCCTGGAAGGCCGGCCTGGACAGCTGCGCACCAGGCTGGTTGTCTGATGGTAGCGTGCGCTACCCGGTGACCTGGCCTCGTCCAGACTGTGGAGGAAGCCAGCCTGGAGTCCGCTCTGTCACGCCCAACAGCACTACTGACAACACCACAGAACTATATGATGCTTACTGCTACAGAGGTTCGTGCCATAGAAGGAAAATCACGGGCTGCTTACTGTGTCTGTTTTTATAATATATCATTCCATTGTAAATGTAGCATTAAATCATGTTGATGGTTTGGACTGAAATGAAAATGTTTCATATGGAAGTATATGCTGTAGATGAAACATGACTATCTTTGCGGAACTCCTTATCTAAGTCTTGACTGCTATTATTGCAGTAACAATGATAATAAATGTCATTGCCAGTGTTGTAGCTATGGCAACAGTGATTTCTGATCCACATTAAATATCCTACCGTCATAAGTCTGGGAAACCATTAGATTGACAGAAGCCGCGGGGGTGTGAGGAAAAGAGGACAGAACATGTTGAAGTTAAACATCTAGGTATTCAGCTGTCAGTTGCTGATATTGCCATTTTTGTCAAAATCTTAACGCGGTAATGCTTTTCGACACAAAAACCCCCCAGTGCCATTTGAACAGCAGATCTCTCTCAACTTGTTTCGCAGGTAATGTGAAGAATACGGACTCCATCTCTCAGATCTACAGCTCCCTGTGGAAGCCCTGGAGCTATCTTACAGGCTCAACTGAAGCAGGGACAGACAGTCCCAACCCGACGACACAGCAAACCGCCACAATGAGAGGTTTTACATTTTTCTACAATACACACATTTGTAGCAGCACGAGCCGGCTGATTAATAAGAAAATGACCCAATCAGTCAGCATAGACAGTGGAAGAATGCAGATAATTGAATGATTGTCTCGCATATTGTTGCAGGTCCTTCAGATGGCAGCGATGTTTCACCTTCCAACTGGACAGGATTGGTTGACCTAGAAGAGGAAACCTCCCTTCACAGTGGCGAGGCCTGTAAGTCCAATTACATGGCTTTTAGATGGTTGGTTTGTACTAATACCCAAAGATGAAGTGTAGTAATCATTTACCTGAACATCTTAAGCCTCAGACCCCTGGTCCTCGGACTCCTCTGGGTCCTTTGTGACCCTCCAGTTAATCCCAGGACAGAGTTCCTTGGACTGGGGGGAGCCACTGGAGCATGGCCCTGACTCTGAGGAATTCCTTCAACCTCCTGTCCACCCAACACCTGTTGAGAAGAAGGTGATTTTATTATTATTATTTGTTTTATACGCATTTTTAACATTGATGAAGCATCACTAAGTTACTGTCTGTTCACTTATGTTAGGCAATCTCAAAGATTGTCAAGTCCATTTGGAAGCCTTGGAACTACCTCGTAGGAACTGGAGACAAGGAGGGAACCCAAGAACCAAGTGTACACGCAGTGGAAGAGGAGGTGGATACAAAAAAAGCTGACGAGGGGTCTAATCCATCCAATACAGCTATTCCAGGTGAATGGATTTAAACAGTGAACTGACAACGGCCAATTAAGTGGGATTTACTGCCTGACAGTGCAGCTGTTGACTGAGTTCTTCTTCATTTTGTAACATTTTCAGTGTTTACATACATAGTACAATCTGAAAAAGCAGCAACCTACAGGCAAGGAAGATGATCTTGGTACCAGAAGGTTTCCAGGTTTTAAGTAGTTTCAACCAATCAGGTTTGAACAGGCATAATGACTTGTCTTTCTCTGAGCCGTCATACCCTGCCAGCATACAAGTTAATATGTCACAAAACAAGTCGCAAGCACATAGCATCAACAAAATCTGTTAAGACATTATCTTTCAACTCATACTCTTGTCCAGTGGACTGTAGCTACCTTCAAATTAAACTCCAGAGCTGTTGTAACACCAGATAATCCGGCTATCCAGTAGCTGTTGGTGTCCAGAAGCTAAGAGGCTAACAGCTTAGCATGCTAACAATTGGGTAATTTTAGGAGATGCAAAGGCTGTTGTGAGTATCAGTTTTTTCCTCAGAGAGATTCTAAAATTACAAAGAAAATTTTACGCAACAAAATATTACCTCCTCCATTTCTGACGACATCAGCAAGCATGTCACAACAACTAAACTTGGACCATATCAAAATTTTACATTTACAACTCTGTGAATACCACAGGAGGAGACCAATCATATGGACACGGATATCTGAAAATGTTCTCTGTTGTCTGGATATCTGCTGGTACATTGGAAGGCCCAAAATATTTGCCATTGCACTCAGAGGATAACCCATCAAACAATAGCTTATGGCTGAGGAGTGCAATGTGAAGTGGTACACAGTCACAGCAATTGCGTTATGAAGCCTTGACAAAGCTTGACAGCAGTCTATGTTTATTAGGGTGGATTTTGAGCAGCTTTACTGCTGGTTCACTAATTTACTCAACGTTTCATGCAATGATGGGTATTATAATACAGTAGTTTATTTACTACAGTACAAACAAGCTCTTGGAAAAAATATTCTTATACAATAGTGATGGGGAAAGTGGTGGATCAGAGGATTTGGGGGAGAGCAGAGGACGTGTGTTCAGCAAAAATGTCTGGAGTCACGCTGACCTTTTTCTGCAGCCGAGGCTGCCTCTCCTGCAGGGCTGCTAACAAGCTGTGATTGATAGCAGGTATGGCAGCTGACGAGCTCTAGCTGTAAGCATCTGCTTTCCTCACCCCGAGAAATAATCTCAAGGATTAAAGATGTGTTCCTTTAACTTTTGCCTCTGCTTGTCCTCAAAAGAAACTGTTATAGTATCAAGAATTATGTATTACATATTTAAAGGAAGAGTTTTATACACCTGTAGTTTCTCAAGTTGGCTGAGGCTATGTCAACGTGAAAGAGGAAACATTTTGCTGAAAAGATGCCCGCTGGTGACGATATTATAATACTTTTTCAGAGTAATGTGTCATTTCTGCTTCTTCAAGACTTCAAGGTGTGCAAAACTAAAAAGACAGAAAACAAGTCACTCTTGTTTTTGTGAGGAGATCTCTAATAAAACATGTTCGTGACTCTTTAACTTTGACAATGGCGCCCAATTGAAAAGAGAATTATCTCTCTGGGAGTGAAAAAAGAAAGAGGTAGAGGAGAAAAGAAATCAAGGGCTAAGTGGAGCACATAGTGAGAATTAAAACGCTAAATAGCTAACTGAATACTATTAACTATGGGGAAGGCACGTTTGAATAAAATAACTTCTACTACAGTCACAATATTCCTCATTAATCTTGGTCATCTTAGCAGACCAGTGTGTCCAGCTCCATTACCCATGACCAAGTCTAGTTTGTGCGCTGCCGCCGAGTCAAGACACCACCGCCAGTCGATATGAAAAACATTAATAAGCTAGAAAGGCCCCAAGAGACTCTAGTATCACCTCCGCCATCAGGCAGTGGAATTTGATTTTAAAAATGAACACAGGCAGATGATGGAAAGAGAGTGTAATCCTGCTCCTCAACCCATTTGTCCTACTTCCCATATGTCAGGGGTCCGGCACATTTGCAGGGTTTTATGTGTTGGCACTGGATGAATCAGGTTTCCAAATGGCAAGCATGTTTTGAAACTGCGTTACAGACTCGTTGATTTAATTCTGAGGCAGCTTGTGAGGCCGTGGTGGCTTTTAGTTTCATTCAGTTTGGCCTGACTCAACGTGTGCCCTCATGTTTGTGTCTGATATCTGTCAGCGAGCTCCAGGTTTCACCACTGAAAATGTTTTTTTAAACATATACCTGCTGCATTCAGGTTGCGTGGTAGTGATGGTAGAGGTGTTCAGAAATGACAAGCATTCACGTTATGTATGAGGGTTGTATGATGATACATTACTTGTGTGAGAATTGAACATACAATGCATTTATAGACAATATAGCACCATACTAATTATTTTTGGTTGATTAATGGGAGATGTTTTTCTACATATCTGTATTATTAAGCTGTGTTAGAGCTACTGGGAAAAGGTTAGCAATAGCAACTCCAACCTATCTAACCCCCAGTAATACCTTTTTATTATTTTTCATCTTCAATATAGAGTATTCTCTGGTAATATTAATTGTATTAACCTCATTGATTAACATACCGTAGAGTGAACTGTTTGGCAGTTTAGAGACCTTTTAATTGAATGTTTTTCTTCACCGTGTCCACAGAGCTTTGCTAGCTGCCGCTGATAATATTGAACTGTAGGCACTGCTGCTACAGCGGTAGAGAAAAAGAAAAAAACACACTGACAGAAATCTCAGACTGTTTAGAAGTGTTTGTTTTGCCGCTCTTGGCAAAGAAGTGAGAATCCATAAGATGATTTTCACTTTGTCTCTCACTCTTGGCTTTGTTTTTTTTGTTTTTTTTTTACCTTTTATATCTGTCTGCAATAATTGCACTTCTGACGTCCCTCTTTTCTTTTTGTTTGTACTTTGGCCTGTGCAGGTTTGTTCTCCTGGGGATCTTCATGGTTCAGCAGTCCCTCAGTGGAGAACACCACTCCAGCCAATGAAGACTCAACCACTCATCTGGCCTCTGCTTCAGCTGCCTCCAGTAACAATATGACTGTTGAGAGCACCAAGAGTGAAGGGACCTCAGAGTCCCACATGTCCACAGCCTCCAGCCCTGAACCTGAAATCACCTCTTCCAGCGGGGAAACCTGGGTCCGTGTCGAATCGGAGACCACAACCCATGTGGGTGACAAGAGGGAGGAGACAGTGACCTCCAGAGCCAGTGGCAGAGGAGGACGAGGAAGGGGGAAGAAGAACAGAGGGGAGGACAGGAACAGAGGAGAAGAGAGGGGGAGGGGAGAGGAGAAGGGTAAAGCAGAGGAGGAAGGAAGTGGAGAAATCACCGGTGCAGAAGCGAAAGGGGAGATCCAAGTTTCACGACGACTGGTTGGAACAAGCAAACCAAGAGAGAGATCCAGAGAAAGATCTAGAGAGAGGGGTCACAGGAGAGGACAGTCCACCACCACCACCACAACTACCACCACAACTACCACTATGACTACCACTATGACTACCAGTCCTCTGGAGCCCACAGTGATGACGGCAACTGGGACTGACAGTGACTTTACTCCATCCAAATCCCTCCCCTCTGTACCAGCAACAGAAAACTCATTCTTGTCAATCTCACAAGACCCAACACCATCCTCATCTTCATCCCCATCACCATCAACCACACAATCTGTATCTGTTTCTCCATCATCCCAATCGGAATCGCTTTCGGAATCTGATTCTTCCTCCTCACCATCTCTCCCCCCTTCCTCCTCCTCATCTCCAACCACTTACTCACCTCCATCCCATTCCCAAACTCCGTCCCTCTCACCCTCACCATCATTGCCCACTTCCCATTCCCCCTCACAGCCTCAAACTGTTGGATTGGTAGACCCGTCTCCATCTCCTCTCTCAGACAACCAGGACACCTTCACTGACCCTTTAAAGTCGCTTCAGTTGGTCCCAGTGGAGAAGGTGGTTGTGAACAGCTCTCTGGATTACCCTCCACCAATGCTGGGACCCACAGATGAGGAGGAGCCTGCTTGGTCCCATCTGGGCTCTGGGGCCCTCTTACCTGGCAATATGGAGGAGGAGAGCAACAGAGGAGAGCTCAACATCACTACCACAACTGTCAGCCCAACAGGTAAGCTGCCTTCCGATATTTTTCCATCGTTTTACTTGGCTTTACTTCATGTATCCCTATAATCAGTGTCATCAATCCACAATTCATCATTATCTTTTAAATGGCATTAGGGCAATAAAACACAACCTTTAAAACAAACCTCTATGTTAATAAATCTCATTCAAAACAAAGGCAAACTGTAACAGAACCTTCTGCATTTCTGTTTCATCATGTTTGACATATTGTACTCACCATAGTTGTTCATGCAGAAGATTTTGTTGGAATTTCACACTTTAGTTTTGACCCTGAACGAAGGGGTTTAAATATTCTGGCTAAAATGTGGTCTGGTCTGTTTCTTCAGCATTACATGGGAGTCTTATTTTTGTGGTTTTCTAAGCCTCGGTGCATCCGGTGGTCCGATTTGTCTGTTACACGCTAATTTGATGCGTGATTGTAGGTGTGCGGCAACAAAATTTGCGAAATGTGGCCCTGAAAAACCTTCACAGAAGACGTGGCTCTAAAACTTGATCACTAGACTTTAAAGCTATTTCAGTTTCTAATAACTGGATTTTTTTAACAGCTTGGGAGCAGTAGCAACCAGATGGGAGCACATTAGCATATCAGCACCTGTAATTACCTACTAATCTGATGGAAACCTGTTGTATATTTACAGCTAGTACACAGAGCAACGTTAGCTTTCGTTTGGAGAAGTGACCACATTGTGACGACAATACCAGGCCCTTTAGCTGCTATAACCTTTATCATGTTCATCAGCTAGTTACTAGCTCAGTCTGTAGTGGTGCAGAGAGGATTTTTTAGAACAGTTTTCTGTTGAAAAATGATGAATGACGAATATAAGAAGCTGGTTGTGAAAAAAAGAAACATGCTTTAACACTGCCTTTTCATTTCCTTTCCTCTGACCTTGCCACTGGCTTATTTATTTAAGAGACTCAGTGTGTTTTCCACAGCTACATACCTTTTATTCCCACCAGAAGCAGAGACCCCATCCCCGCCACCCTGTGCAATCTTATGATTAAGTCGGCAGCACAGTACATATCTGTGAAGCTCCTGGCTGGCCACCTGGTTTACTACTTATTTTTGTGCTCGATAATGAGAGCATATACAGGAAACATCCTATCACGGAGCGTTTGAGGGCCCTGTGGGCATCGTGCTCTCGCACATTTCTATGGTGATTTATTTTTGCTCCCTTTGAAAGCAGCTCATGTCTGTGGCAGGCATGGTGAGCTGCCTGCTCGGGCTGCGAGGAGTCTGCGGATGGAGAACAGCTGTAAACTGTATCGACAAGGAGCCGAGGGCAACCATCTGGTTCTGCTAGTGCGCAGTATGGGGACTGATTGATTGATTGAGAGACCCTGGAGTCATGCGGGCAGAGGGCCATAAACACACGAACACACATTGATATCTTTGCTACACAAACGGACAAGGTGGATGGATTAGCTTGCAGGAGATTGGACCAGAGTAACAGCTTTCCGCTTATATGTTATGTACACTCTCCAGCTCCTGTTCAGACCCTTGTGGTTAGGGTTTCGCGGCAGTGACTGGATCATAGAGCACTTCTTCGGTCAGGTTAATCAATGAGACAGAACAGGAAACAGGAGCCTCAGGTTGGATTCAAGGACAAGAAAAAGCGCATTGTTCTCAGAAATGAACACACATGTGGATTCACGGGCACGCAGCACAATAAAAATCCTTTCCATCAGGCAGATTTAGATATTACTGTGACATAAAAATGTGCGCTTCAAAAATGCTTGAAAATCCTTTTCCATTAATCTTATTTTCAACACTACCTATATTGTGACTGTGTCCATGATTACTGTGTGATGTGGATTACTACTTATAAGTATCCCAGCATTGCTACAGCATAGTGTTATCCCCCGAGCTGCCCTATCTCTTTAAAGTTATTAACTGGATTTTGCTGTAGCCAGCTTATTTTTGTTGTTGCTGTTTGTACCGGCGGTGTCGGCCGTTGTGCAGAGCGAAGGACAGTCCACTCTGTCAGCTCCTTCCACAGACTATTGATTTTCCTGCACCACTCGCTTTAATGAACGGCCAATCGCATGAGGTTTATCTTTCGCACACACACACGGACACACGCACACACTAAATCTGCTTGTCATAACAGTTGATATTTGTCAAGACGTGCCCTGACCTTGACTGATGCAGAGGGTGCGGGTGCACGCCGGCCCAGGCCGCTGTACATTAACTGAAACGCATGGCCGGTTTTAGCACCTGACATCAGCAGAATCCAAAGAATGGGCAGAGGGGAGCAGCTCGCAAAATCTATCACAGAGCCAGAGCTGTTGAGAAATCTTGCTCTGTACTGGGGTCCTTGTGATTGAAAACCTTCAATCTTGTTCTGTTTTTCTTTTTTGTCCCTGAAACCTTTATTTTTCCTCACACAAAAGCATGATGAGATGTCTCCTTCTGGTTATTTACTGGACATGCTCAGGGCTAATCATAGCCGAGGTATTGATTTTCGCTCATCATCCCATGTAAACACAAACACACAAACCTGCACACACACACACGCCGTAAACCTCACACGCCAACCCCCTCCTAAGCAGCCCCCAGTGTCAGAGCAAGAGCTGCCCGAACAAAGACTCCCACAGCCAAGCTTTTGCGGCCAGCGTGAACGACGAGTGGTGGTTTTCAAAGACCTTAAGTTGCTATAATGAGCAGCACAGGGGAGAAACACGTGGTAGTGCGACGATTGATATGGAAATTTCTAATTGTGGATGGAGACCACACACACGCATACATTTAGGGGGTGAATGGCGGGGCTGAGGCGCTCGCCGGGAGGTCTGCTCATTTCTGTTGTGGATAGCTAATGTCTGAAGTTCTCACGCTGCCCACTACGCTCGGTGGAGTGAGCCGAGGCTTGCTTTCCATATGGTAACCATGACAACTGTGGCTGTGAGTGGATGCCGAGGTTGAGGCTCTCCGGCTTCTGATCCCTTTGAAAAGACACCGAGTGTGAAATAGATATGCATGCGTTGTTCTGGTGCTGAGTGTTGTTCTGGCTGAGCTGCTCTAATGGATAATTAGGGTGGCGTGATTTTATTTTTTCTGATTTAATTTTTATTTCAAAATCTGAGCAAATTGGTGAAGAAATTTGTCTCCCAGTTGTAAACATTTTCAAATTTTTTCAGCCTGTGTGCGAAGACGCATATGTTTTATTCTTGCCAAAACAAATTACATTTACAAATTCAACTAACTCTCTATTTTCCCAAACGCACCTTCCACCCCCATTCATCTGTCTCTTTTAGTTGAGGTGGAGCCCTGCGTGACGAACCCGTGCCTGCATGGAGGAAAGTGCCTTCCTCAGGGAACGGGCTACAGCTGCTACTGCCCACAAGGATACACAGGAGAGAACTGCGAGATAGGTGGGTGACGCTGACACATCCCACATGAACACACACCACATAATGAAGTCAGCTGTGCGCCAATGTGTGTGCCTACTGACGTAAGGCTCTTTAACGGCCCATTGGCAGGTCAAAGGCCAAGCTGTCCATCACAGCGTGAAAGGAGTTTGAATGGGGGCTGAGGTCGAAGGTTATGTTCAGACTGTCAGAGACGGGCGGCGGTTATGATCCCTCAAGGTCAACCCGTGGTAGCTTTCACTTGCAATATTTTTTTTGCGCACACACAGAGAGAAATCCTGCCTGAAGCAGCATCGAGTAGCAAAGAAAAAGATCTATTTCTGCTCCCGGATGCATGACCTAAGTGGTAGTCGAATACAAATCTCTGCCGGTGCTCAATGGTTTTCTAACTTGCTGTTTCACCCAAAGCCATCCTTGCAGTCTCTTGAATTTTTAAGCTTATTTGATTGTGGGTTATTTGCAAAAATACCCAAAGGTTCTGGAGTCAAGTCAAGGCCTTTCTTAGTTTTGTCTGAATCAGCACCAAAAATAAATCAGTTGTTCCATACCTGAAAGGGTTTTCTGTACCGCACACTTTGTTGTGATACATTCATGGGATTGATTGGACGTGCTACCGACAAACACAAACAAAAAGTGGAGAATGCACAATCTTCTCTGCAGACACACTGTACGAATATAGCTGAAAGGTGCTTTTTCCGTTTTATTTTTATTTATTTTTTTGTAACACTGCAATCAGATTTTTGATGGACTTTAGATATGCTACTTCCAGAAAGAATGAGGTCAGGACCAACAGGCTGCCATGTTGCACAGATCCGACCTGAATAAACCGTAAGACAAAGCAGAGCTGACAGTATCTGCATTGAAAATGTTCCCGGGCCATCTTTTCTCTACAGGTAATTTCCTCTGTCACTCAGATCCTCTTATTGTTTCTGTTTGGCAGCTACAAGATCAGACCTGAACAGTGCTTGCATCGCTTTATTGTGTTGTGGTGTGGTGATATCAGGAAGCTGGATTTTGTTCCTTCAAGAACAGATAAAATATTCTCCCAAATGATTACTATACAGTAACTCCACTTGTGTTTGCAGCATGCAGTGTGTCCACGCTGGAAAAGTGACAAAATATTGTGCAAAGTTTAAACAGCTGATTTTTGCAATTCCCCGGGTATAATCTTTGTGAAGATTAATTGGCTGTAACTTCTAAGTTGCAGTTTGTTTTGCTTGTAGTGTTACACTGTATAAAATGCAAAAACATTAAATTGTCAATACACTCGTGACTTGTCGCAGCAGGAAAATCGCACATGTAAAGTGCGACATTAAGCCGACGCAGTGAACAAACACGCACAATGACTGAGCCACAATTAACGTCATTTATTAAGATGTTTTTTGTGCCAGCATTCATCTCACCAAACTAAACCGGATCCTTCATGTAGTTACATTTTAGAACAAGTGCTCCTCCGTGTCCCTGTACATCCTCAAGCAGACACGAGGGACACCTTTGCACAGGTGCTGTGACACTTTGACGCTGAGGTGTAAGTCTGCCTTAAGGGTCCGAATGTGTTCCTTCACATGTGTTCAGTCCATTCGACTGACTTTCCCTCAAGACAGTGAACAAACCCAATTCTTATACTCTTCGCGTGTTCGGAGTCAAAGAAAGACGGACGGACCGGGTATCAAACTGACAGCCAGCAGCTGATGCGTGGGTACGCTGGAGGGCTTTGTCATGGATTTGCAGAATTTGCAGTATTATCTCTCTGAGGAGCAGCTTCCCCTATGCATAATGGATGATGAGAAGGACAATGGGAGCAGACTTTTTACATTGAACAACAGAGAACTGGACTGATTTTAATGGAGGAAGAGAGCTTGTGGTGTGTTAAACTGTGTGTTTAACTGTCAGGTCTCACATCCTAAAGTCATTCAAGGTCACGCCACTCACAATCAGCCCAAGAGTGTTTCATATTTATGTTTTTTTTAATGTTATATGTTAGATTTCTGTATTGCTGTGAACATGAAGAGTCTGAGCTCTGAATCAGTGCTTGTTCCTGGAAAGCTCTTTTCCCTAAAGTTTTCACTTCTCACAGATCCTCATAACTTTGGAACTGTGTTTGACACAAGCTTAATTTAATCTCTAATAAATGACGATCTGATTTCGGCACAGACAAGTTTAAGAGAGATATTTCCAAATCCCTCATGTGCCATCGTAGCTTTATGTGATTTAAACCAACAAACCACGTTTCAATAAGACGTGAAATCTGAAACAAAACTCTACTACAGCTGATGCTCTGATACTGATGTTTGCTCCAAAAAACAATAGTGTCTGATTGATCTAAACATTTAGCCGGATGGAGGAGTGAAGAAGCACATATCTGGTTTCTGTCTGTTCCGTACAGACAGCCTCATTTTCTCCCTTTTATCTTAAAAGAGCTGCCATTTTCATGAATAGATAAAAGCACGTTAGGCACTTTTATCTGCTGCCAGGTTAACGTTAGAACCAACATTTTGAAGCCACAGCAAAAACTGAAGTTGGAAAACCAGGTTTGAACAAAAAGTTTTCTTCCACTGCCCTGCAACAAACTTTATTGACCAACCACCATATTAAAAATGAGCCCTCTTGCAGCCTGTAGTCAGTTCGTCTGGCTGTGACAGTGTAAATGTGAAAGTCTTGGACAAGGCTAAAGGTCGATCTTGATCGGTCTGACACGTTTAGCTTCGGTGACCTTTCTCAGTCTTCAGCTTTTTGCTTGAAACTCACTAAGAGATGAGAAGTGAGGAAATACCCTGAAGTTGGTCTGAACTTGTAAGTAGCTTTCTTAGTGCACTCTCGCTGTGAGTTTTAATAGATTTCTGCAGTCCTGGGGTGCATCTGTTATTCTGGGTACCAAACAACCCCACAGTGCTGAAAGAAGATTACATGCCCTCCATTTACAATGATAAAGTGATGCTTTATTGATCCCTGTTGAGAAATGGTCCTTTTGCCTGCCTGCTTTTTTTTTTTCGCAGAGGGGTTAGAGAGCAGAGATAGCCGCAGAGCATATGAGTTTCTGTTGCTGATTAAGGCCTCATTGGGAGAGGGAGAACTCTGCCAAAATAGGGGATTGCACCCGGATCCTCTGGTCGGGTTCAGCCTCTCTGCTGGCTCTAGATTTATGTCTGGTCTTCAGCTGCATTAAAGGAAAAGCAATGCAATGTGAAGGCTGGTATTTCTCCCACATGAAGTTGTTTGTAAATGGAGACAATGGACAGAGACAAAAGAAGAGATTACACATAAAGTCAACCTTGAGCACTGTAAATGCATGAAGATGAATGCAATAACGCTTGAAAGGCTTTTAGAGTGTCTTCTTCTGTGAGAGATGTAAATGGGATTAGGGTGCGTGTATTCTCCTTGCACCCTGTTTGACTTACAATAATGTCCTCGCCAACATGGACACATTTCAGTGTTTAAAGCAGGACTCATCTGTCAGAACTTGAATGGCGGCAAACGCCCACACCACCTTTTCCTTTTTTTTTTCCTTTTTTCTTTTTTTATGTACAACATCACTTCTGCAGAATGCGTCCTTTTAATTTGAACTCTAATGAGATTTGCAACCCTTCTGTTCTCGCCGCTCACAGACGTTGATGACTGCCAGTCCGAGCCTTGCGAAAATGGAGGCACCTGCATCGACAAGATTGATTCATTCCTCTGCCTTTGCTT
This sequence comes from Chelon labrosus, assembly GCF_963514085.1. Taxonomy (NCBI): domain Eukaryota; kingdom Metazoa; phylum Chordata; class Actinopteri; order Mugiliformes; family Mugilidae; genus Chelon; species Chelon labrosus. The sequence continues at coordinate 11,880,666 of NC_140342.1, forward strand.
GCCCAGCTACGGAGGAGACACGTGTGAGAAAGGTGAACACTGCACACATGCACACGGACAGATAACGGAAAGCTGCGTGAGAGGAATTATCACGCAGTCACTGTTCATACGAAATGTTTCCTGGACTGTAGAGCACAAACAAATTCCCTGCACTGTTGCACGTGGTGAACGTATTAAGATTTTCAGCCGTCTGATGCTCGCTGTAAAAGGCTTGTCTGGTGGAAGTAACCCTGATCAGCGTGTAGCGTCTGTAACTGCTGCATGTCATAACACATTATCACAAAGCTGCATCTCTCCGCAGCTATCATAATATGTATCTGCGTGTCACGGAGCTGAGGGGTGACTGACTGAATCTTCAGCGAGCAACAAAAATATGCACGCCATTTTCCAAGCGGCAGTTACCATTGCACATTTATAGTCAGCACCCAACAGGCATGCACGCATTCCCATGGGTCTGTGTAGGTGACGATATGAATCACAAACATTATCGTGTTTGGTGTGATAGTAATACTGTTTCATGATGATTTTATGATATGAGATCATTGCTGTAAATGTATTTTTTATGTGTGCGGTTTAAAGGCCAAACACACCAAACTGACATCAGTGACTACCGGCAGCTGAGGCTGCTGTGGCATTGCCTCATGTCCAAAAATTTGAACATGAACGCATCAAGTTCACAACCAGCAGCCAACTGGCATGTACAATCTGTGTCTGCGTGAGAGGAACTGACTCTCCGTACCAGTAGTTTGTGTTCGCCGTTCCAAACTGTACAGAGTACGAACCAGGACTGAATTGGAGGCAGAGCACATCGGTGAGAGATATTACTTTGATTGACATGACTGGCTGTCTGAAATGAAGAAACATGAAGATCACTATGATTCAGGAAAGTCCAGCTCTGCACCGCAGTTTGTACATTCACAGGCCTAGCTCTTCTGGTTATGAATAATAAATACAGACTACCTGGTGGTATGGAGAGCTATTTTGCCTCACAGAGATGCAGAACATACAGTAGGTACATGTTAGTTGGTTGCAGTCTTTTTCTCCAACACACAGGCGACGGCATAGACTGTAGACAGCAATAGTTTAAAGTTAGTTTGGTGAGACTGGGCCTTAAAGGTGAAAGGTGCTTGGTTAGTTATCAAACTATATTTATGAGTATTTCACCAAAATGCATTAAGACCTTTTTCAGTTTTTTTGTTGTTTTTTTTTTTTTGTTGATCGGCGGGGTATCTGAAAACTAGTAGCAGCATTATGTATTGCATCTTATGTGGTTTCATACTTATGTGTGTGCAGAAGTAAATGGGCCCCAGAAAGAGTTGTTGTTATCAAAAGCTAATACTGATCTAAATTAAGCATGCAAGCCAGTTTATTTATAAAGCATCTTGCAAACCGAAGTTCAAAGGGCTTCACAGAGAAAAGAAAATGGGAGAAGAATATAAAAGAGACAAAAGACAATATACTGCATACAGCAGACACAATATTTATTAAAATCATGCATTAAAGCCAAAGGAAATACATGGAAATGGTAGCTCTGTCCAGAGGTTTTCCCTGTTTCTAGCTAAGTTTCTAAGCTAAGTAAATAAAGTTAGCTTTGTTTTCCAAATATAAACTAAGTTCACCCTGGAGTAAAGGAGTTCTCACTGCGAGTAAAATAGTTTCGAGATAGAAATTAAAAATCTGGGATCCACGTTAGGTAATCGAAGAGGCGTCGGGGAGCAAATCAACCCACAAACCCGAGGTCTGCAGTCCATAATTCAGCAAAAAAGACGGTGATGGAGTACTATATGCATGTGCTGTGTGAATAATAAACACAAACCCAGAGGCAAGAACCGCATGAATGTCTGCGTGGTGCATGGCTCTAATGACCACTCCATACAACTCACAACTGAAACCCACAATCACACACTCGCTCACACAAGAGCTGATTCATCACCGCACTGGTTTGTGCCACCTCCACCTCCAGCAACAGCTCCGGGTCTCTCCTGCTGTACGTGTGTGTGTGTGTGTGTATGCCGTGCACTACTATAGTAATGAGGATTAATGAATATCTAACCTTTGCAGTTATAAATGCTTCCACGGGCCGTGGTGTTATTAATGAATACCAATAGTGCAGAGAGAGGGCCACGTGTGCTGTGAATTGAAAACGAGCCTGTATAATTACCGTTCACATTTTGGCTTCTCAAGATGCCAAAGTCATATATTTAAGTCATTAAATGCCAAATTAGATGGAACACCTCTGCTTCCTCTCATCTTCTCCATCAAACTGTTTTATCTTACTCTGGCCTCCTCCTTTTAACCATTATAGTAGGAAGAAATAAGTTTAACCTCTCCCGTTTCCCCTCCTCTTCACAGACATTGAAGGCTGTGAGCACGGCTGGAGGAAGTTCCACGGCCACTGCTACAGGTAGGCATGATTAAAAGCTGCGGCTGTGCTTCGAAAATAAGTGAAGTCACAATATACCTGCCCTCAAACCACAGGGGCCTCATCTGTCTGCATTACCCTCTCATACCCTCGAGTTGCCCAGTATGTACTTGCCGCGCTGCTCTCTATCATTTGAACCTGTCAAGCTGCGCGGTACATGAAATATGTATTTTCATAATCCACTTTCACCGTGTTGTCCCACAGGTACTTCACCCACAGGCACACCTGGGAGGACGCAGAGAAAGACTGCAGAGAGCACAGTGCCCACCTCAGCAGTGTCATTTCTGCTAGTGAGCAGGAGTTCATCAATGGTACGTGTGTCTGCCTGGGTTTGGTTTGGTTTAACTAACTAAAAATGAATCATATAGAAGAAAATGGGGAAGAGTAAACAAACAAGAGTCTAAAACACAGAGATATTTGTCATTTGGTGTCAGATGATCAGAGATTAGGCAAAAACTAAAGGGAATTTGTCATACTGTTGTTTGTTCCAGGTCTCGGTCATGACAACGCCTGGATCGGCCTGAATGATCGCACAGTGGAGGAGGACTTTCAGTGGACTGACACAAATGATCTGGTTAGTCATCGCTTTATCATCAATCTAATAGTTTGAAAAAGAACACAATCAAACAACGTGTACTAACAGCACCATGCGGCAGCGGTTTGATCGAGCTGCAGCGATCGATAAAGATTTTTCCGGAAATGTTGCTGGTGCATAGAAGTGTCGTATCAGTGAGAGAAGCCCAGATTAAAAACACAAATACCAAAATCCCTCGTGGAATACTTTGGCAGAGAAGCCTTTCATTTTAAATTTAAATCGTGTCCTCGTTTATGTGCGGAGTCTCATGTGTAATCTTCCAAATAGCATTAATGCGGAAATGCCACAGTTAATCTTTCCCTTTGATTAAAAAAAATAAAAAAATGGAAAAAGAGGGAAAGAAGAAAAGAACGTCCAGTCCCACAATACCGGCAAATGAAACCGAGTGAATTAATTATTTTGCTTCTGTGCAGGTATACGAGAACTGGAGGGAGAGCCAGCCAGATAACTTCTTTGCAGGCGGCGAGGACTGTGTGGTGACCATTGCCCATGAGGACGGCAAGTGGAACGACGTGCCCTGCAACTACAACCTGCCCTACATCTGCAAGAAAGGCACAGGTACTGAAACACTGCTGAACTGAATGTGATCACCTACTGCACTAACAAAGAGAATAGCTTGTTTTCCTTTCCTGTTTGACAAGCCGAAGTCTAGCGAGATGTTTACTCCATATCAGAGCTCCATTATCGGTTCATGTGGAGATTTTTCTCTGGATGCTTGAGTGTTATGTGACCAGCTGGCCCCTTGTTAGTCATCAGTGCTCATCACCATTTCTCGTGCTCTTCATGCAGACATGATTTCTTTCTTCTCACAAAGCCTGGACTTCAGTAGCTGTTACATAGCTCTTTTTTCTCCGTAAAAGGTCAAAGCAGCAGCAGATGCTCCAACAGCTGACGACGAACATGAGCGAAGATCGTGATTCGGTCTAAAGCCTGTATTGATTTCCGAGAGAAGTATCAATCACATTCTTCCTCTTATTGTCGTCTCCCTCTCCTCTGGCCACACTTACACATCTGCAAACCGCAGAACTGAAGTTGCAGTGTTCCTCAGCCGTTGTCTTGTCCGCAAATATCGGCTTGAATTCGCCAGGTTTTCTCGATGCTCACCGACACCTTTCCACTGGGATTCAGCCAATCTGAATGCGGTGAGATGTTGTAGGATGCTGGGACAGCACGCTGAAGACACGGAGGACGGTCAGGAGGCGTTAGAAAGGGGAGGGAGAAAGATGAAAGAGGACAGGGAGAGGGGGATTAAGTAGTTTAAGAGTGTTTGTTTGTCTGGCTGTGGTCTCATGGCTCTGTGGTTTGGCTGCAGGCCCTGTCTTCTGCAGAGACATATTACCTCCCTCTGGCCTCACCACAGCTCTTTGTCATCAGATACAACAACAAGGCTGCCATCTAGAGGCAGCTTACACCTGCAATAATGTGCTTTGGTAATAGATTTTTTTTTTTATTATGCCAAGCAATGCTTCTAAAGGTCTCTTTTGCTGTACACTAGTACTGTACAGGGAGATGGTTATAATGAATATTCCATCACTGTGTCTCCTAAGGTGTCTTCAGATTTATTTGAAATAAATACAGTACATCTCTTGAGCAAAAACCAGCCTGTACCAGAATCAGTCAATGTGATTTTCCTTTGGCAGTGTTATGCGGGACCCCACCTGCAGTGGAGAACGCCCATTTGATAGGTCGGCGGAGATCTCATTACGACATCCACTCAGTGGTGCGCTACCAGTGCGCTGAAGGCTTCTACCAGCGCCACATCCCCACAGCTCGCTGCCGGGCCGACGGTAGCTGGGAGCGACCTAGGATCATCTGCACGAAGTGTGAGTGTTCGGTTTAAACTCACGGCAGCGCGTGTCATGCATCATTTATGAGAGCAAAAAGAATGTTTTTTATACCTGGCAACTAGAAGTTGAGGGATGAAGTTTTTCTTTGACTTTCCAATTGAATTATTTATTATTTATGAAGGTGAATATTTTGATTGATACTATAACCGTTTACTGCCTTCTGCTGGATGTGGGTGCTCCTTAAGTAGAATTAAATATTAGTTTTTTTTACAACCTGACACCTGGTTACTGTACTTTCCAAGGTTAATTGTATATATTTATTTGTTTTAGTCGCCTATAACCTTTTAATTTTCAGATGAACTGACAGCAAAGTAAGTGTAGCAGTAAAATAAGATTCTTTTATTATTCATTTATAATCACTGAAATGAGTGCAGCCTGGAGGGTTTGGGGTTAGAGTATTATCAACTAACAGCTGCCAACCAGCGGGCTACGTTAAATGTAATTCAGCTAAATATAATGTTATATAGTTTAATTCATTCTCATCTAATTTCCTGTCATCTTTCTTTCAAGTGGTCAAATGTGCAGAAATAACTCCATGCCGAAACATCAGCTCATATTTGGTTACTGAAGACATGTTGTTAGCAATAATAAATTGCAGCAAAGAAGTAAATTAATTTAGAAAACAGTGTTGTCATTACATGATCATTAATTAAGCAGTTTAATTATCTTAAACCGGGGATTTATCTTCCCATGTCAGTTATTTGAGTCAAAATGTCATAAAGATCTCTGCAATCGGTCCCCACGTCTGCAAAAACTCCTTGTTTCTACTACAGACTGACTCATTGACACTCTGAAAGTACTACTGGCGTACTGAGGAGTGGCAGTTTTGTTGCGTACTAATGCCAAATGATCAAAATAATTTTAGGCGTTAACATTATTGTGTCTGCAGCAGGCTTCTTTGCTCTTGGAACAGAGTGAGAAGTGAGTAAAATGGTCATAGTGGCATGTAGGAGTGTTGTTCTCCATTTATACAGCAGCCTGTCCAGGTCCCCCTGAGGCAAACTGTGTAAGGTTTGCAGAGTGCTTTTATATTTCAGTCATTATGTTCAAATGCATAGGAAAAATAGGCCCAGGTTCAAAGATTCTAAAGTTACGCTTTAACAAAAAATACAAAAACTCTTCATATTAGCATCAGACTCAAACATCTAGCATCCACTATAGCACAAACTTAAGGGGCGTTAAAGTATAAAAAAGATATACTGAAAAGAAAGAAAGAAAGCACTGAAAGAACCGTTGTGATTAAGTAAGAAAAAGATAAATCCAGATAAATACGTCCCTTCTCCCTTCACTTCCAGCTCGGCGGTCGCACAGATACCGACGCCATCACCACAACCAGCACCACGACCGCCGCAGCCGCAGGAGACACGGCGGAGAGGGACACAAGGCCAGGGAGGACGCACACGGCTACTACTGAACCAAATAATACCACATCTGCATTGCCTAGGTGCTAACCATGGCCCATAAGAAAGACAGTAGATCACCTCACCTCTCTTTCCTCTTCTGCTTCTAACCGTGCTCTCTGCTTAGCTTTATGATGAATAAGGTTCTCCTCCTCTAACATAACCCCGTCCCTGAGTTTGGGTGTTTGAAGCTTCCTTATCTTTCCACTCTGCTTTCTTTAACCGAGGTCCATGCGAACACTAACTTTAACACCTACTCTCTTAACGCCCTCCCTCTCTACAGTAACCACTTCACCTGTCTACAAACTATAACCCTCTCCTCGTCTGTCTGTCCGACAGCAGTGTGTGAGTGTGTGTGAGCGTATGCATGAAACTAAGACAGAAACTTAGAGAAGTGCTAAATCACTTTTTTTTTAGTAAAGGTTTGCTCGTTCTACATGGAAAATAACTCATCCTAGTTTTCTGTTTACAAAGCACAGACGTAATTGATGCAAGATATCGTTCAGTCCCTGGTAACCCTGAGCTTTTTGTATGTGTACTGTAGCTGTTACTTTTTCCATAGAGCACCAGAGTAGCTGGTCTGTCTAATTCTACTGACATGCTTTTTTCTAATACTTGCTATGTTTGTGTATTCTTACTATTTATTATGAATCATTTGCTAGTGAACATGCTTTCATTTTTTACTTACACTCCAGAGAGCCGATGTAACATCATTTTTCTATGATCCAACAATCAATCAGTAACAAAATTAATCATTTGATTGCCTCTAATCTCTGTTTTGTAAATATTGTGTGTGTTATTGGCTGATTCCTGATCAATAGCTGGACCTTGTCCAATCAAATAGACTTTCCATAAGCACTCTCAGCTAATGGCTGTGTCCCATCGACTTAGACGGTGTTGATGGGATTATAAAATACGTTCCTGAGATAACCACTTGATTGTATCTGAACTGCTAAATACTTTTAATCTTTGCACGGCTGTATTTACATGATGGGTAGAATGTCACTTTTTTTTTTTTTTTGTCTTTGGTCCCTTTGATATTTGATCGGTCATCCACTTTTTTGGTGTTCTTATGACTTTTTGTCCTGCTGTTGTATCCATTCTTAATAAAGTGAACAAAAAACAAAAACACAAACTGCTTTTCATTCAAGCAAGCAAACTAAGAGCAGTTTTTTACCGTCTACTGTGTAAGTGGTATAGCTTTAAGATAATAGCTGGAGGTCAGTTTGGTTCAGACTGACTATTGTTTTCATGGTCCCCAGAAGATGAGGTAGATATACGATGCAATAAAAGAACTTTCCCCAGAGACCATGAACCTTTGGAGAAACGCTGTGCCTTTCTGCCACAGTATCTAAATCAGGGGAACTCATTTTAGTTCAGGGGCCACATACACCCCAATTCGATCGCAAGTTGGCTGGACCAGGAACAAAATAGCACAATAACTCCAGATTTTTCCATTTGTTTTAGTGCAAAGAAGTACATAATGAAAATAATGTTTACATTTAATGAACTATCCTTCTAAAAAAACATTTTATCAACTACCTGAAAATTCTTAAGAAAAATAAAAGCAATTTCGTTGCATTGCTGCCATCTGCTGTTTAGTTCTGGGTCTCGTGTTGTGTTATCTCCACAACTGTGACTAGATCAGTGTGACCCCTTGTGGTTAAAACTTCAAATAGATGCCAATTTTATTAAAAATTGCTCTTAATGTCGTCTAATTTTCACACTTTGCAAATTCATCCCGCGGGCCAGATTGGACCCTCTTGCGGGCCAGTTTTGGGGCCACAGGCCGTATGTTTGACACCCCTGATCTAAATTAATGGAAAATTATTTCACCCACCCAAAATGTTCTGGGATTGTATTTTTCCAAAAGTACCACAACTGTAGAGAGGAGAGGTAAATGTTCACAACAGCTTGGAAAATCTGCTTGCTTACTTTAAGTCTAGCATTTTGGTCATTTTGAATCTGCTCATCTCTTTTCCAGAGTTGACTCAATTATCCCATCTGCAAATCATTTAATAACCATTACTTTACAAGTTGCATAGTTTGCTTAAAGTTGCTTCCATTTCATATGCCGTTGTTGTATAGTATTCTGCATTACTGCCACCTACTGGACTGGAGCTGGTTGCTGTATCACAAGCAAAAATGACTTTGAAAACAGTTACTTTTCATATTTTATCTGACATGTGAAACCTTTGTGAGTCTTTTAACCACAGGGGAAACCCAGACATAAAAAAGCCTCAAGGAACCTTTTACTAATGTTAAAAAAAAAGTTCTGGGTAATCTGAATGGAAAGGCAGCATTGAATGTCAGCTCAAAGTTGATCTTGTGTATTTGTAGTGTGTTTCACAAAGGGTGAAAGCTCCACCGAGGTCATTACGTGCGTGTCCATCACGATACCTAGAGCACTGTACACACTTTAAGTGAGGAGGAATTCTGATCCAAAATAATATACACTCCAGCAGCCAAAACAATAGTTATTTGAGACACAGATGACTAACCAGCATGTCACGTGATCATTTGTGCGTCTGTTGAGTGTGACAGCTCACCTAAATCCAGGGTTCACCTCTTATCAGTCTGACAGTTGCAGCAGAGCTAACTGGGCCATCAGTGCGCTGCACATAGGGCACAATGACATCACCAGCTGGGGAAGATATTGACATCCTAGCAGACGGTAGCGTTGGACCAGTAAACCACTTTGGTTTGTGGTTTAGTGCATATTTGTTTACATTCTGACAGACATCAGATGAAAGACTCAGATAATGTGAATTAGAAAAAAAAAAAAAAGGTGCTTTCAGATAGAATCAAAGACTGTGACACTGGGCTGAATGAAAATATCTGTATCCCATTTAAAAAATTGAATATAATCATGATATTTTGCTTTGGTACAAAATAAAGAACTTCAACATGGAAAACACTGCGATAAAGTCGTGACTGCAACTGAAATCGATTACTGGATAAAAAGACAGAACTATTTTCATAATCGGTAAAAATAAAAACTGCTTTCAGCCTCTCCACTCTGCCGCCTCAATCTGTTTTATATAACTGCTAATCTAAATAAGCAAAAAGACTCCACTTTGGCCTTAACAGAATAGTGATGAATATCTTTATTTTGTGGCATTTTACAAACCCTAGTGACATGAAGGATCACCGAATACGTTACACAGCATCCATCTTCAAGGGGACAAATTGTCAGCTTGAGTAAGTCACCCCCCTCATCAGCAACTCTGAAGTTATTCAGCCTTCCAGATATTCAGTGGATCCCCTTAACATTTATTACACTCACAGTTTATAAAGGCTGAAAGCGGTGATGGTTTTCACTGACCCGGTCAATTTTGGATCGGTACAAACACGGAGCTGTGGAGTTTTGGTTTGGGTTTCTGCATAAAAAGGAGTTTAATAATGACTGTCACTTTCCAGTGGTGTGCTGCCGATCTGTGTGATTCAGGTTAGTGGTCTAAGTTTGGGAAGACACCAACTGTTTATCTGCATGAGTCACCTGAAAGCTGTGAGATCTGATCACAGTCCTCACCTCTATTAACTGGCTTCTTATCAGGGTCCAACAGTCCACGTGGGGAGTGCTGCGTGAAGGTGACCGATTTTAAACAGTTGAGTCTGACAGCAATGTTTTTTGAGACTTCCTCCGGGTTTTAAAGTTGTAAAATTGTGTGTTTAACCCAGTTTGTCCTCCAAAGAAAGTCCCTAGAAAACATTCGCCTTGTCACAGCCTGAAGTATTCCTCGGCAGTCCGTGCCTGGTGTGGGGTTTACTTTTGCTTCTTCTCATTGTCGGCCTGACCCTCGGGAACGGGTTTCATAAAATAAGCGGGGTTTGTGTGGCAGCGCAGGGCCAGCAGAGCCGGCACAGCAGCGAGCAGCGCGTTGAGGGCGATAACAGGCCACCGCTTGTCTGCTGGTACTCGGTACGTGAAGGGAGTGCGGGAGTGTATAGATGCCCCGATATGGCACCACTGGGTCTGGAGAAAAGAAGAGGTCTTACATTCTGCTATTTCAGTGAATATTAATAACAGCAAAAGCACAATAACCACGGTTACCTGAGCCATGGCACCAGCAAAGAAGATGGTCCAGTCCAACATCCAGCCGCATCCAGGTCTTGTCAGACCATAGATGAAGACAACCAGGAGGGGCAGGGCGTAGAACAAATACACCAGCATCTGGATGAATTGTGCACGGAAAAATCCAGTTTTTAAGACAAATACACAACATGTTTAACTCGGGGTGCCTTCTTCTATAGACTCACCATAACTCTAGGAAATGCAACCGGGTCTTTGAGATACGGCTCGTACTGATAGATGTACGTAAAACAGGTGTCCAGAGGACAGTCCAGCACCACCTTGGAGCACAACAGGAAAGAAGTTAATGAACATCATGATGCTGAAACCAATCAGCAGCACAGGAACTGAACAGATACAAAAGCCCCATGCCGTCTCACTTACAAAGCCTCTGAAAACAGAGAAGGCCATGGCTCCCAGTAACAGAAGTGACAGAAGCAGATCAACAGGTCGAGACAGCAGGCTTTTCTTCTGCTCCGCAGCAATCTGCTCAACACAGAAACACTCTCAGTTAATCTTACGTCTATACTTTTAGTAATGTTATACAGTTTAATAGTGATTAAAGCAAGATCCTTTCATTTATAAGTCTCTAGCCAATATATACTAGGATAACGCATAACTATTCTCAAATACTTGCATAAATTATTTTAGCAGTGGTTTCCAACCTTGGGGTCGGGGTCTACATAAGGGGTCATGACATTACACATGTTTCTCCAGTCTTCTTCTCCTTTAGTTTAGCTTTCCTTTATTTCAATCGTGTCTCTGAAATATTTAATGTATTCTACAGAATTAACGTTTCCTTTTGATTTAATACCTCAAAGGTGTGAAATTTACCTTGTCTGCTGTGATGACGGGCATCACCCTTGGTCTGCTGAAGAGCAGGGACGCTGCCCAGAAAGGCACCACAAAGAAAGGGATGTTCCTCCAAAAGGCTGGTCGAATGTTAGAGCCGTACTTCCCTAAACAAAATGAGAACATCGTCAGTACAGATGGACAAAAACAGCACTGCCAATCTGACATAAAGTGTTCCTGCGGGCGGCTCTCACCAATGAGCACTCCTGGGATGAGAACGATCTGATGGGCGATGGAGGAGCCTGTCCAGAGCAGACCCATGGTGCGATAGGGCTTCCTGCATGGACAGACATTCAACAGGACTCACCAAATGTCTCGCTGAACACAGAGCAGACAGGTTGTGTTGTTGTCACAGCTTACCCAGTGAACATGCAACGGATGATAGCGAGGAAGAGGATGTAATGAACCACACCCTCCCAGTAAGACATCATCACTGCATAGGCAGTGCTTAGATGAGGCTCTCCCTGAAGAGACAAAACAGCAACATACCTTTTACTTTTGGCATATAAACTTCTAAAATTAAATCAATCGTTATCATCTTCTCAGTGTTAGTCTTCCTACCATCTTTAGATAGAAGTTCATGAAGCCAGAGATGAACCCATCCTGCTCTAAAGCATTGGTCAAGCCCACCATGCAGGTGAAGGAAAACTCTGCAAACACTGGACAGACACACAGATGCACAATGAACACCACTCCACCTTCGTTTTGCTCCTTTACGCTAAAGTGTTAGCTTGGCAGTACCATAGAACAAAGGGTCCACTTTTGTCTTGTGTCGGACAGTGAGGAGGAGGACGAGGAGAACAGATCCCAGGACGACCATTCCCGTCCCCAGGATAGGAAGAGGCCTGAGGAATGAATGTGATGGTGACAGCGAGAGCATCAGTGTATCTGTGTAACCCTACAAGTTTCTTCATTTTGAAATGAAGCAACAAAACAATAAAATTATCGGGATCCATTATCAATAGTTAATTAGTTTTGGTCAGTTGCTCAGCTTTGAGGATTTGAACAGGTGGTTGGACAAAACAAGAGACAGAGTCATTTTGAGATTTATAAAAATAATGTCAGACAAAAATAATAATAACAATAATAATTCAGAAAATAATTGACATCAGACTCATTCAGGGTTGTGCCATTGTTGGTTTCCCAGACAGGAAGTGTGGACATTCAGTGAAGATGGACCATGAGACACACTTCCTATCACTATCCAAGCCACATCTTGTGGGAGATAATAAAGTTTACTCCGGCTAATCAGTTAATTTACCTTTTCAGGGTTTATAACATTTACCTCAAATTCCCTTTTCAGCTGACTTCAGGTTATCTCAGGATAAACAAGCCCCCGCTAAACCCCTTTTTCCTTCAGGCTGTGTGCCGCTTCATAAGCCTAATATCAGGGGCTTAACAGCGTCATGCCTCCCTCCGGCAGGCCAAAACGAGATTGAATTAATTAGAGTGCAGACACTTACTCGTGAAGCGCAGGGATGTTATTTATTGTGTACAAAACTCCAGGAGCCACGAGTGAAAGGAGAAACACGTTCACTTCCGCGGGCGGCCTCATTCTTGCAAACGTGTTGTTTTGACCTCTTATTTGAAAAAAATCGTCCAGATACAAATATCCCCAGCTAAACACGTCCACTGGCTACGAAACGAGGCATGTTAAAGGCCAGTGCCCTCTCCAACGCAGCCGAAGGAAGGAGATGATTTAAAGGAGTGGCGCCTGTTGCCTTTTGATCAGTGATGAAGCAACGCTGCTGATCCAGTGCAGCTGCTATCGAGTAGGTCTCAAAGTTCAACTCAAGAGACGTGTCCAATGAGCGAAATTTTAAAGGGAGGGCATTTCATAGTTCAGATTACACACTGCTCAATCGTGCGTCATGCGCATATTACGCATTTGGCATTTTAGCTGCAACTGAGTACGCATCAATTCTCTGATCTGATTTCCACGTTTTATTGAGAACCTATTACAGACATACATTGTAACCTAATCTATGGTCATTCAGCGTCCACGCTATGCTTTGTGCAGGCTGCCACCTGGTGGAGGCATATCTACCGTGGCAGGAACTTCATACCTTGAAACCTTTTTTCAAGACTGAGCTTTCTGGTGTTTGTGCTCTCCAACATTCATTCGGTTTGAGGATTTTTGGTACACAAGATGAGTCTGTAATGACAGAAGGTTCTCAAAATCTCAGTCATACCGCACATGTTGTCTAGGCAAGTGTTGTCTAGGTTCTGGTGGCTCCTGGGGTTCATTTAAGGACCCATCTGTGCTGTTTGGTGCAAGATTAAGAGCTCCTCCATAAGATGCCTCCAGTCTTGATTACAACTTGGATTATATCTAAGAGAGAACATAAAGTTCAGAACAGAGATTATGTTTGTTTGTTTGTTTCGGTCAGGGTGTTGTTTAAAACCTTTCACCATTGTTACATTTCTTGTACGGTTTCTATGCAAAACAGTGACTCATACCACTGTTTTTCTCTTTTTCTGCATGTTGTGAAGAATGTGCATTATGCAAGAACATCTTAAGGATGATCAACATTTGTAAAGCAGGCCTACATTTAATGCAACCTTATCTCCTGTAACAAAGCTGCTGAAGCGGATTATGCTGCTGTTGCCACAGAAACTTAGCGACCAGTGGAAAGAGAGAGTAGAGAGGGGTGGGAAGTCCACGTAGAGAAAAGACCGGGAGCTGATGCTATAGAGGTGCAGACAACCCTTTGCCCACACAGCCGACACAGGATTTTTTTAGGTGACACTGTTTTTTAGAGTCCATCCAGTCTGCTAACATGCTGCACCCTTTAATTATCGGCATTATGACCGTGAACACCTCTCTAACCGTCATCTATTGGACGTTCATCCTGGGCGATGCCTACATGAAGTGGTTGGCGGAGCCAGAAGACAAACCCAAAAAGGTGGTCACACCAGCCTGAGGGAGCCGGAGTTGACATGGATCTACCCGACGAAGTGACTGGGTGTTATCGTTATTTTGCTTAGAACTAGTCTGCAAGTACAGCTTGTAGTGCTTTTTGTGGAGTCAGATTGGCAGTTGTCTGCTTTCCTTATTTTTGTTTGCCCTGAGAAGACTTGGAAACCTTTCGTAATCTTAAAAACTAAGCTGGACTGAATGAATCCTGCAAGTAAATGAGAAAGACGTCATTATTCCAGGTAATGTTGGGAAATTATCTAAAATGTTTGCTCAAGAAAATGCTCTGAATTGTGTGTTTTTGTCTTTTATGAAATGTATTCTAGTTGTTCTTGTTGCCTACACTGTGAATCCGCGGCTCAGACTGCACCACCCCTCAGAGGTAAAATGTTCTTCAGGTGATTGTAAATGATCTCCGTCTTCTGTTGTGGTACCTGCTGACTCAGTAAAAAAACGCGTTGCTGGTGACAGCAGCGTGTATCAACCAAATCCTATCTAGGATTACAGAAGAACACCATAACACTGACAGACTTATCGTGAGACACATTCAGAGACCTCACGCCTCCTCTCATTGTCTGCTTCTCCCTCACCTGAAGGCTTGACTTCCATCTAACCCCAACATGACGTTCTACTGCGGCCTCCACCCGGTCTCTTGGTTCATTCTCTTTGCGAATATTGCCATCACTGTTATTGAGTGGCAATTTCTGGTTTCTCAGTTTTGCCGGGTCGCAGATCCACCAAAAGAGGATGAGTCCAAAGCATAGCAGGAGTTGTCTCCACACCTGAAGATGGACCAAGAAGAACAGAAGGGTTAAAAACTAATTTTTGGATCCCTGTTTGCCTGCCCACTTGTAGAGAAAAGCAATAATGGTTGGGATTTTCATTTGGTGTTTTACTAGAGCAGCCACTACGGTAACAGTCTTGTTTACATGATGTTAACCTTCTGCTGTGTCCTTGTGTTGTTTCTCCAGAGCTGTGTCTATAGAATACGCACCAGTTTAGAAGTCATTTCATTCACAAGTCAAAGAAAAGAGCTGAGGAGCAGTCTTGACAACAGGTAAGAATTTTTTCCTCTGAAACCACACTGCATCTGTATCTTTAAAAAAAATCTAATTTGTTCTTTTTCACCTTTCACATTTTCTCATCTTTAGTGTTTTGCCTGTTTGCTCCTCATCAGTTTGACCTTCCTAAAAAAAACATTTGATCGTGCACTTTGAGAATATTTACTGGTCCTGGACCATCTGCTCTGTTATGAAGCAAGAACTGAGCCGTGAAAATTATTGTGTCATATCACATTCATTTCAGATTTGTAGGCTCTAAGACCTGCTCTGCTTAAGGTGAATTTAAAATACATAGCATTGAAGTGACGCTGTTTAAACCCAAGGGAAAGTGGGTTCTCTGTAATTTATGCATCATATGCAACGTGGTCACCGATGACCATAAGCCTCTTTGGCATATTACCACCCACCTCTTCTCATATCTCTAATCCCTACAGATGCAAAGCTGATATTGCTTTGTGACAGACTCAATCCTATTAACTCTGTCTGTCCTATATTCACTTCTCCGTCTTACACGCCGCCTCCTGGAAATTTGACCGAGGACCCCTGCGCAAAGACTGGAAGGTGGAATGCTGGGATTTAGGTCTAGACAAAAGATTAGGAGAATTGGCACACGTAGTATATGGTACCGTCACTTGTCTGGTGAGCTACATTTCTGTCACCGAGAGCTGTCACCGCTGCCAGACAATGTTCTCATTTTTAAACTGTCTTCACTTTTCCATCCATCACTCAATCCTGCCATTCTTCCAAGCTTCAGAAATTGTTCTAATGTTCAGTCCCTCTCCCTCCTCCTCTCTGGTGCACCTATTTCACCTGTTTTCCAAATATTCAGAGCGCAGTGGGGGAGTTCGGATCTGCACCCAGACAGTAAATCTGTCACCGCCTAAAGACACAGCCCCAGGGCTTCACCACATCCTTAGAATCACATAAAGAGCTTCATAAACCAACTAAAGCTGCCAAACCATGAACCGACAACCAACTGCGTCCCTGAACGCCTCAGCAGGAGCTCTGCTTTTGAACGCCACACAGCTGGTGTTTGAGCACCGACAGCTCCTGCAGTGGTCGAGGCGGAAGGAGGAGGAGGAGGCCTATTTTGTGGACTACATACCCCCAGCGAGAGATGCTATAACTCTTCCGCGCAATGTAGTCTACGTCCTAGTCGGGGTGGTGCTGGTTATAGTGGCGACTTACGCCATAGTGGGACACCTCATTAAAGACCTGATGCATGACCTGGCAGGTAACCCCAGGCAGGAACATCCCAAAAGTGATGTCCTCCCTTACTTAACCTGCCACTGTGTCCATTCCGCCATCCGTGTTTGTGGCGTCTTTGAGTCCCATCTGTCCCAGAGTATCTAAGGCCCAATCCGTGTTTTTTTCCTTTGAACCTTTTTTGACCGGCTGCGTTGTCAACGACTTCCTTTATTTTCACCCTGTGGTTTGCGTACAGAGGAAAACCTTCCCATTGGTGTCTTTGTTATTAAATTAAGGTGAATGAGCAATTCTGAGCAAATGATTGGTGCTTAAATAACATCTTAAAGGGGCACTCTGGCAATTTAGTACTGCGGTACGACGCATAGCTTGCAAGAGACACATTAATTAATAATATTACAGCAGCACATCCAAGATCTACGTATGTATTTACTTGTTGTGGGTGAGATGGCAATTTAAAAATGAAACTGAAAATGGAATTGGTGTCTTAAAAAGAAGAGGAGAAAAAAAAGCATTTACAGCAAAGTTATCCCATGCTGGATATTCTACATGTTGTTCTGTACACTCCTAATACCCTTAATTGCTAAACTGTGATGCGTAGTCCAAATTGGAGCACAAGTAATCCGGATTTGGTAAAAGTTTGTATCTGGACCAGGGTGATCCAGTCCAGTGATGCTTTGGAAAATTGGCAGGATGAATGAAATGGATTACCTGGTCATTCTGGTCCAGATTAAACTTTACGAGCAACTAGGCCCTGATGTTTAGCCCACAGGTACCGGCCAACCTCTCAAACCTCTGGATCCTACATTTCCCATAATGCAACTTGACAGCATCTCTATAAGAGTGGTACTTCTTGCAATCTCCATGCTACAGTTTTTGAAGCATGCTTTGCCGAAAAGTTGCAGCATTGTGCACCCAATGAAATGACAAGCAAGCTGAACTTCAAATTGTTGGATTGCCCCTTTAAAACAGACAGAGAAGCCACTGAAAATGATTTTATTTGATTTCACCCACATATCGTTTCTACCTCACAGATTGGATTCTTGGCCCCAAACCAGCAGAGGATGATTCAGAGGCAGGGGAAGCAGAAATAGAGGAAGAGCGGCGGCTCAGCGTTTCCAGTAAGCTGACGGAGAAAGACACCTTGAGGATGGAGGAAGAAAAGGACGGGCTGCTGCCTGGCTTCCACAAGGGAGATGGAGGCGGTCGCCGTCCATCCACCCCTCCACCGCAGAGAAGCGCCATTACTTCATCGTTCCCCAGAGAAAAAAGAATATCTGCGCATAGTGTGACCTTCGCTTGCCCCGCCAGCCCTTATGTCACGTCCCTCTGAGCTGTCATCACTTTGTCACAGCAGATCGTTGTTTTTTGTTGCTACTCTTGTTCAATGCAGTGATCAGTGTTTTCTTTGTCATAGTCACGCATAAGCTAAGATATGTTTGTTTTATGTAAAAAATAAACAACTGTTATAGTTATAGTTTGCATTTATTTGAAAAGAAAATGCTTTCTTTTATTACTTATAAACAGGGATCCATATATTCAGTCCTTCAACTCTTCTGCACTGTATAAATGTTTGTCCAGTTTCTCATGTAACAAAATGTGAGTGAATTATGTAAAAAAAAAAAAAAAAAAAGATGCAAATGCGCTCATGTTTCTAACTGACATTCACATCCAAACATGTTAATCATTTGAAATAGTTTGAATAGTCCTCATACGTTTCGGAGCAGGGAGGCTGCCGTAGTCATCACCCTCCCACCATGTCTCTGTAATGTGTTTCTGAGGATAACATACATAGGTCACTTTTCCTGTCCTGGTGTCGGACTAAACTTCTCTCCAGTAAACAACTCGATGATATAAGTGTGCTGTCGTGTCTTGTCTTGCTTTCATTAATCCATCCTACCTTCGTCTAATACCTGGCTGTGTCAGGGGCGATGACCTTATTTGTAAATGAAAGGGATTATGGTACATCGGCCATCTTGAATACGGTTCAACAATGATACAAGGAAAATGAAACGATAGATAGACTGATAGATAGATAGACAGATAGATAGACAGACAGGTAGACAGACAGACAGACAGACAGGTAGATAGACAGGTAGATAGACAGATAGACAGGTAGATAGGTAGATAGACAAGTAGACTGACAGTAGCTGGTGAATACGTCATTAAGAACCTGTACCTGAGTCATTCCTCTGACCTTGAGTAGGCCACCTCAAGCCGCTGCAGCTAATCTAGTTTCCATCTGCGTAGCCCCACAGAAAGACAGACAGACAGACAAGGAGAGTGTACAGGGAAACAAAATGAAACGCTCTTCAAGGTGAGATACAGACATACTTCTACTTTAAACCTTTGTTGCTTATTGTAGCACTTAGCCCTAAGTGTGTAAACCCCGGTGAATTGCTTCTATACTTGATGTGAAAGCTTGTCTCCGTGTACAGTATGTTCTAGTTGCAGTTGTTTGGCACCTAATTGATTTCAAAGATGGGGACTGTAGCATTTCTTTTTGATGTTTTTGTGTTTTGCGTAGAGCCCTGAGTGAGATTAAATCATCGTGCCGGCTACTTAACACAGAGATGACGCTGAGATATTAAGAAGACTTGCCGGCCAACACCAGAGACTGCATGGCTACAACAGAGGAACCATGGGACAACTTTAACATTCGTCACAGGGAGGAAGATGGCACGGTGTTGTTTGAGTCCTATATCCCCCCTTCTAGGGATGCTGTCCACATGCCTACCTATGTCCTCTACCTGCTCATAGCTGCCTTCGTCGTGCTGTCTGTTCTTTATGCCATCATCGGCCACCTCATCAAAGACCTCATCCATGACTTTTCAGGTTTGTACTTGTATCTTCTTAAAACTAGAATAACTGCACCAGAGGATATTAAATGTTGCTCCTGGTGTTCTTTCCCTCATTTCGCTCTTCCTGTTCTCCAGACTGGCTGCTTGGAAAGCAGCCTGAGCAGGTGGTGGTGAACTATTGCGAGGCCAAGGATAAGTTCATGGCGGACTGGGCCCCGGAAACCTCCCCTGAACTGGAGGCAATGGCCCGGGCAGAGGAGAACAAGCTAGTTGACAGGGACTTCATGAAAGCTCCTGCCATCTGGATCATCTCTACAGAACCACGAGGGGCCAAGTCTGGACCGAGAGTGGTGTTCGGGAAGAGGACCTAGACGTTCGGAGAGTGAGGAAAATAAATGAGGAAGCTGAAATCAGATTAGATTTGCTGTTGCTGCAGACCTCCTGTATGTGATGTGATTGTCTGAATACCGAGTGAGACGTGAAGGGAATGACTGTAATGAAGCATTACTGTGTAAAGCTGAAAAATCTGCTGTTTTATTGTAAGCACTGACAGAGCTCTAGCTACAGAGGCTAAATGCTTGAGTGGTTTTAGGAGGACATCTAGTGTCTGTTGCAGTCACTGCAGCTGTGTATTAACAGACAAGCAAGGCAAATTTCAAATAAATGAAAAGACAACTACACAAAACCAACACAGTAAAAACACGCCTTAAGTAATTAGTTTGCACGTTTAAATGGTTTTACCTTTCCTGCTAATACCTAATAAGAAACAATGTAACGTTAAAAATAATATTCATATCCCCTCTGCAGCATTGGACTTACATCATTTGCATTAAGAGATAGCTGCAACTGCTTCTGATGAGTTTTTAATAAAGATGAGCAGAACAAAATGCAGTATATAAAAACAGTTGTGTGCTCATTCTTAAATGTTTTGCTTCCTTTTCTGAAAAGGCTCAACCGATTCTGTGAATGACATAAAGGCTGTGCTCACTCTAACAGGCACACAGTGAAATGAAGGCGAATACAACAGTGAAGATACCTGCGTTAACTAAGCAGAAGAGGTTTTTAGTGATGTTTTAAGAAATGCATGCACCATTTTTTGTCTTGGTGGGGGAGGGACATCAGCCAAATGTGACACTTCAATGGCCTCAGTACTATAATATACAACATGTCTGTAACATATTCCATCTGAAATTTATTATTATCATTATTCAAGTACTGGTGTAAAAGTCACTCACTGTACATGTATGGGATAATATAATCTAGTTAGAGGTATGAAATTAATCTTAACAGTTACACAGTAATTACATGCAAAATATACACAAATAAATTGAAATAAACAGTGCATTCATTCATTCATTCATCTTCTGTAACCGCTTATTCCTGTTAAGGGTCGCGGGGGTCTGCTGGAGCCTATCCCAGCTGTCATCGGGCGAGAGACGGGGGTCCACCGTGGACAGGTCCAGTGCATTCATAAGAGGGCTTTTTGTTATAGCCATTGTTTGTTAAATAGTTCATGTAAGTTGACTCAAACTCTCGACAGCTCTAAATGAGAGACTACATGTACTGTTAACAGCTGGTGAGAATAAAAGGGTCTGTGGCTTTGCTGGAAGAGTCAGACGGTCGACACAACGGCAGCTGCGGTATCAGGAGAGGGTTTGGTTGTTGGATCTAGGTGTACATTTTACTTTCAGTTGGCATTACCTGAGAACAATTTCCAAATTAGACATTTTTATTCATAAGTGTGAACCATTTTAACATTTGCACACAGCTGCCCTCAACCTGGCAGGTATAAACCCAAAGCTGACCTTAAATCATTCATCCGCGTAAAACGCCACATATCTAGATATAGACACAGGTCGAGAGTAACACTATAATTTTTCCTTCCACCTTAAATCACTGCGCTCAATAAATAACCTTCTACCTTGTAGCTACTCTTAACTTTGCCCTATACAAATGACATACCCAATGTGGACTCAGTGTGCTGCGTTCAGTGTTTAAATGGTAACCAGAACCCAGGAGAGGGCGCTGTGGTAAAAATGTCCCCATACACTGAATGCTGACATGTTAATGCTGTAACAGAAGCACAGGTATGAATTCAGTGGTCTTAGACTTAGACTTAGACTTAGATAAACTTTATTGATCCACAAGGGAAATTGCTTGGTCTTCATCAAAAGTGGTCTAACTTATTATTACAAACATGAAACTGAGCATGTTGAACCTGACATTTATGCTACTTCATTGCGCACACATACACATTATTAGCCTTTATTATAAATGAGAACTAACTCAGCTCCTCCCAGACTCTTTCTGTCACTTACATTTCAGCAGAATTAGACCTTCACTTTGGCTCTGTGGCTCCTAACAAGATTACCAAAGCCTCACTCGTCTTCATCCTGCCGTTTCTGACTCCTAAAGCAAACAATGACCTAATCTCCCCTAAGCCCCCCCCCCCCCCCCCCCCCATTCCCTCTCACTCTTTTCATACAACCCCCCTCCCAATTATCTTATCTTCAAACAACTAGATAAATTAATTATCTGCTTCTGCAGCTGATTAATCACACACTTTTGAGTCTGCATTGCCTTTTTACATCCGGGACACAAGAAATACAAAAATGCATGGCAGGCCGCAATGTAGTCTATATGTGCTGTATGTAGAAACACAGCTGTTTAGGGCCTGACCATCTCGGTAAAAATATCTCCTCTCTTCAACAAGCTGATATCCAAAGCATTAGCCAGCTGCAAAGGACAAAAAAACATTTATCCTGGACACCTTGAAAATAAATAAATAATAAAATGACTGTCTTGAGGCAATGAGATTAGTTTATGCAATTAAATCTGATGGATATCATTTGCATCCTGTAAGAGGAGTTATTTAAGTACAGTAGGATTTGGTTATTCATTTTTATGGTCCTTGCACTTGTGCCTTGATTTGACTTTATACTGTTTATGTGACATATTATCCTACAACATATCACGTGGCCAGAAGTAAATAAATAGAATTAAATACATTACACATCAATAATTATAAGAAAAATTCAATCAGATTCAATAAAATCTTTTTATTACACCTTTACATTTTACACTCAAAACATAGTTATAGTTTTTCATAGTCACTTACTCACAAACATCCCAAACTCTTTATATCTTTAAGATCTAACCGAATGTATTCATGCACAGAGGAGGTTACAGCAGTGGTGTTCAGTCTTTGTCAAAACTAGAAACTAGATTTGATTTAGAAACAGGCTCACTGTGCTTTATTTTGAAATAAACAGCTATGTCAGTTAAAATCAAGTATGTCAAGACAAATAAATCTACCCTTACAGAACCCAGATCCTGGTCGCTCAGCAGGGGGGCACTGCTCTCTGTCTGTAGGATGGGGGCTCTGTAACATCCTTGCTTTCCATTTTCAGGGCGCTCATCCTCACACGCCCCCTCCAAACCTGAGCGGTGCGCGATGCCTCGACCGCTGCAGATAACATGTTCCGGTGAGGTTGCAGTCGGCAGTCTCTCAAACAACGAGTAATGGAGGGGTGCTTTGAAGGTTTTCCGGCATGGATGCCAGTTGACTGAAGCAGTAGCCTTTATGGATTGGAGCTCATCGCCTCCGGAGCAAATCTGGGGAGAGCCAGAGAGGTGAGGCGGCATTTGTAGTAGATTGTGTGCGGGGAGGGAGGAGGGGGGACACCGCGGCGCTCAATGGGCATTTTAACGTAACGCGACACACACAACCCTTGCTTTGGGCTAATCAAAGCTCTCATTTATGTCAGAATTGGAGTATTTCTGTTATGCATGTCATCGCCTGTTCAGGGGTCGTACATCCTCCGGGGGAAGAAAGGCCATTTTCCCCACCCCATACAAGGCTGTGCATCACATAGCTACAGTAGCCATCTGCATGCTTTATGGATCGGTGGATAAAGCTACTGAGGCCACATTTTTAACTGGGATTGTCGTTTGTCTTCATATTTTCCACAATAGGCCCACTTCTGTAAAAGATACTCTGATGAATATATGCTTTGTGCAAAATGTGAGGGTTTATTTTGACCTACTTTTCTGAAATGAACAGACACTGATGTAGTGTATAGACTGTTTAAAAGGCCCACAATTGTGAATTTGGGTAATAGGGCAATGGAAACACTTAATCCAGCTGGTCTGGAAATGATAACTATAATTAAATTCCTTCAAGTGCAGAATGAAAGCATTATTTCAGATCATCCTTTGCAGCCTCGGCTATTTACACTCATTTCAGCTGATTCAGAGCTGAAGCAGCCTCACATGAAATGATACAAATTCTCCACGCAGCGTGTCACCCTGCGTGGATGCCTGCCTCTCAAAGGCCTCCCACACACACACACAGGGACACATCATCACACTGATGTTAAGAAAAGAGTCGTGAGAAGTGATTGTGATGCCCTGCCCGCCACAATAATGCAAACTATTCACCCACCTGGTCAACTTTTAAAACCTCTGGCATGCAGCAGCTGTCTTTACATTTTCTGAGACGGCAGCTGTCCGAGGAATTTAACATGCACGCATTGACCGGAGTGGGTAGCGCCGATGGGCAGTATAGTCACCACAGATGCAGTCGTGGGCAAACGGTGCTACTGTGCGTCTATATGCAGTATTTGTGTGTGGAGGCATCATTTTATTCTAATTTTATTCTACTTATTGTATTTGCTGGTGCCAATGTGTGAGTCATTCAGCTCATGTTTGCCTCCATGTTCATCTGGTGCTGGCTAGATTCTATCTGCAGGAACAACACCCCCACTTTTAGGAGGCATAAAGCCAGGAAGAGAGGTTCAGCTGAACTCTGACCCTCGGTAGCTCCTCCCAACACCTCATATCTCTCCTGCTGAGACTCCCTGAACACCCCCACTCCCACTCCTACAGACGTGCAAATTAGATTTGTGGTGAAAAGACTTTAGTGGCTTTTTATTGTATAGGAGAGGCTGTCAAAGAAAGACAAAGAAAGGCTGTCAGTTGCTTGTTTTGTGTGTGATGTTCAAGCCACCATAAATGTTAGAATGGGCACACGGCTGTAGGTTTTTTGATAGGATAGATTTATTTACACTCTCTTTATATTGTCTATGTGTTGCTAAATGTGTTTTATTTTGCTGACAGTACTGCAGAGGAGGACTCTTCATCCAAGAACACAGGTCACATGACAGGTACGTAGCTTTAGTTTTATTAGTCCTGTCTAAAACCTCACACAATTCCAGTTTCCAGTGATTTCTTTTAACGTACCTTTTTCTCTTGTTTAGATTTGTGCAGTGATGAAACAGACAACTCTCTTCCCCTTCAGCTTCACACGCTCAAGCAATTTGAACAGGTGAGATTCTTTTATTTTTAGATATCACTCAGCTTGTTGTGACCTCGTTTTTTCCCACGGTGATGGATAATGCTGTGTTTGAATTATGTGTCACATGAAAACCTGCTGTACAGTGCCATCTCGTGGCTCAGTGTTTTACTGCAAAACAATGTGATCGAATCACAGCACTGAGGATATCAGGAGGCTAAGCCAGAATTTCACACGAATGCCCGAACCATCTGGAGTTTCTAACATACTGTACAGAAAAAGGAGAACACCTGCTGCCGAGAAAACACCCAGAGCCCTCCTGGTATTTTAAATCCGCCTCTGGCTTCTGCATGGCCTACTTTAGGTCTTCACTGCTGCACTATTCATAGGTACAGTATTAGTCACATTTCTGAAAAAGAAAAATGAAGAGGAAGAAGAAAAAGGTATTAAATATTCAGTATATTGTTACGAAGCAGTGTGCTGTTGTGAGGGGGATAATGTCACTGACGAAGTTTCAATCCCATGCTACTATTTACAGTATGCTAAAGTGCACTGAAACATGGCACTGATTACCTGGTTCTGACGAATCTCTCAAATAAAAATTGACACTAAAGGAATAATGAATGAGAAATCAAAAAATATGAAACTGAGCAAAGTTAGCTCTAAATTATGAAGAAAGATATGCAGTATGTACATATACAGTATATTCTATCATTCAGCGCATGTTTCTGGTTAAATGACTGAAAGCAGGTTTTACTGCTAGTTATTACTAATTGTGTGGACAAAGGTGCAAAAACTAGCTGCATCAATGGGCACAGGAAGAGATTGTTTTAAAGGAATAGATGGACAATATCCCTTACTTGATGAGAGCAATAGATGAGAAGATTGAGCTAGCCTGTAAATAATATATGTCAACAAATAATGCATGTACATTATGACAACCTGTCTAATACTTTGTAGGTCTCCCTTGTGCCTCCAAAACAGTTGTGATTCATCAGAGAACAGACATGGGCCTTCTGAGGGTGTCCTGTGGTGTCTGGCAACAGGATATTGTTAGTGGGGGCCTTTGGGTCCTATGGGTTGAGGGGAGGAGCCTCTGTGGATCAGACTTGTTCCAGTGCATCCCACAGATACTTGATCAGTTTGGGATGTAGAGAATTTGGAGGCCAGGTCAACACCTTGTGCGGTTTTTTGAGTTGTTCCTAAAGCGTTTTTGTGTGTGTGCCTGTGTCAGGCTGCATCCTGCTGGGGATGGCTGCTGCCATCAAGGAGGGTCATTGCTAAGGGGTGGGGGTGTCTGGTCTGGCCTAGGTGGGTGGTACATGTCTAAGTAACATCCACATGAATGCCAGGTCCAAACGTTTCCCAGCAGATCATTGTATTGTCACAAGATGATCAATGTCATTTTTCCTGTCAGTGGTATTAATATTGTGGCTGATCGTCGTATATAACCATTATGCAGTGTGATAATGACTGAGCTTAGTGGAACTGGTAGACTAAACAGTCAGACACATGAGTGTTATTGATGCTCTTATAGAACTCGAGGTGAGAAATCAGCAAATGAGTGTATTTCCAAATAAATCATTCTTGTCAGAGTGCGTGATATCAAGCATGATGATGTGGCAGGTCTGCAGTCGTCCCATACATTCCTCAGTTTGTTATCTGTTGTGACTTCTAGCCTTAGAGCAAAGAAAACCACCACACTGAATATATAAGTTTGTATTATTTATTTGCAGCGTATCCAATATCACTGCAACAGTCTGATTTCATCTGATTTCATCTACAGTTATAAAACTGTTGACTCAACTATGGTTGATTGTTCTCCAAAATAGAGACATATCTGAACAGGATGAAACAGCTGGAGGAGCTGTAGATCCATGTTATAACAGGAGGTGTGACCAACCAGTCACGAAAGTAGACGTTAGTTTTAGAAAGAGAGCGCCGCCCAACTCAGAACTGGAGTCACTTGCACGGCTCCCACATATTGGATGTGTCACTTTGACGGCTTGACGTAAACACATCACCGCACGCACATATTTAGGCACCTTAACACCTCTTTACTTGTCTTTGATCTAGAGCTGATCCTGTGTGTAAAAGCACACACACCATGTGTATGATGTCATCCCTCATGTTAAGTGGAGACTCAGCTTGGCGCCCGTCCTATCTTTACTCTGAATTATTTAGCAACAGCACGTAATGTGACACTATAATGGGCACGCTCACTGAATGCATCAAGAACTAAAATTGTCATAATTGCTGTGTCCGAGTCACTTTATTGTGCAGGCTCTGCTCTGCTCTTGATTTTGGCTGATGTTAGATGGGTTGGTTAGGATTCGTAAAGACCCTGTTCCTTTTTTTTTTACTCACCAGTTCACTTCTTTCAGTTCTCTGAGGGACGTTCAGGGATTCTCCACTCTGTGAGATTCAGGACACTTCCCTATTAATAGCCCTGCTGCTCCTAGGTCTCCTATTTCTTCTTTCCCTCCACTTGTCTGTTCTGCTCCCATCCGCCTCTTTAACCCAATTTCCCCGCACTGGTTGGCCTTTATCAGGTCAGATTTAACTATCACAGGCTTTAGGAAATGAATGGGTGTGACTGGGCATACATTTGCATTCACATTAATATCAGTTTAAGAAAAATTGTTGTGCAGAACAAAGTAAGAGTAAGAATAACTCACTAGCTAGCTTTAGCTTGTTGCTAAGTCTGCTCGTTGTTGGTTGGTAGGATGGTTTTGTTGTTGCTTTTTTCTTTCTCCAAAATGTTTCCCATCTCCTGCTACGAACTAAATTTACTTAGACTGACCCTTGATGGCAGCAGCCATCCCTAGCAGGATGCAGCCTGACACAGACACACACACACAAACGGTCAAAAAACATGAAGAACAGCACAAGGTGTTGACCTGGCCTCCAAATTCACTAGATCCCAAACTGATCAAGTAACTGTGGGATGCACTGGAACAAGCCTGATCTACAGAGGCCCTTCCCTTCAACCCATAGGATCCAAAGGCCCCCACTAACAACATTCTGTTGCCGGACACCACAGGACACCCTCAGAAGGCCCATGTCCATTCTCTGATGAATCGCAATTGTTTTGGAAGCACAAGGGAGACCTACACAATAGTGGGTGTATGTATATCCATTTATTGCAAAAGAAACTGATTCATTGGCTCAGCTGCAAAATACCTAAATAAGTACCATTGAGACTATCGTGTCCCTAATTCAGCAGAACTGTTGTGATTATATAGCATGGAGCCTGGTGTGAACAGAGTTGCAGCTGTTCTGTTAACAAGGATCAACATCCACACTTTAGAAAATCTCAGAATAACTTTTGAATAATTGGATTTGTCTTCAGTTGGATTTGAAATGAAGCACGCAAAACAAAAAAGACGGAAAGCAACCCCCTGATCTAAGCCTCTACGTTCTTGTCAGGCGCTTATTCATTGCTTTCGGTTCTCCCTTTTAGCAAAGCGGTGAGATTTCCCTCCATATCACAAGTGCCCGTGAGCCTTTTGCCCCCCTCCCCCCTCCTCTCCTCTTCTCCCCTTCCACCCTTCTCCCCTGGCAGTCGTGGATTCCTGGGATGTCTCCTCCCGTAAAATAAGCTCCTGTCCCATCCCCAGGCAGACCACAACGCACCATGGAGCTGACAGGGCTGCATCTCTGACCGCTGGGCTGCAGAGTAGCCCTCTGCACCGCTAACACCCCTGTAGACTCTAGCGTGTGTGTGTGTTGGTTTTAGTGTGTGGTTTTGTAGATGGTGTCCTCATGGCCTTTTAGTATCTAGGATGCCACTTTGTAAATAGTTGTGTTTTTTTTGTTTTGTTGTTTGTTTTTTCAAATTTAGCTCTTTTGGAAAAGGAGATAGCATGCCTGTCTGTTACCGGACTGTGGCGCGAGGACATGCCTTTAATGTCCTTTAAAATGGACTCCGTATTCCCCCATGTTGCGGAGATGTCGAAGATGACTGTTCATTTCTGATCTATAACGGACATGTCAAGCCGTGTCGGTGCTTTTTGACGGTCATGTCTAACGGTTACCGTACTTTATCGCAGCACCTGAATGACCTGAAGAAGGAGAACTTCAGCCTCAAGCTCCGCATCTACTTCCTGGAGGAGAGGATACAGCAGAAGTACGAGGAGAGCAGTGAAGATGTCTACCGCACGGTGAGTAGGACGGCTCTCCTCTAACCTGCCTGACAGGAGATGAATGAATGAATAAAAAAAAAAAAAAAAAAAACAGGATCAGTGCCAATTGAATTTTGCTTTGTTGAGAGGTCATGTATGCCTTCCCGTTGATGCCTGTGAATTGTCACCAGGTGCTGCTTTACTGAGCCTCTTCCAGTTTGTTGACCCAGCTGTTGCACTGATCAGGTTGAGCTGACACAACCTACCATGAACCTGTTTTACCAAGTGCTTGTTTTAAGGTGTAAATAGAGTCCTCTTTGTTCAGGAACTTTAATTTGATGCAGATTATGTTTTGTTGGATACTGGGATTTGTGAACATTTTGTGCCCATTGGTTGGACTGAACGAATTTAATCATACCTCACAACCCAGAGATACTTAAATACATTAGAGTGCAACCTCAGACAAATGGGCTTTGATAAAATAAAAAAAAAAGCATGTGTCTGGGAGCCACGCGCCAGGCTGAGTGTTTCTTCTTTTAGTACCAGGCAAAATGAGTCAGCAGCACAAAGTACCAAAGAGTTCTGAAAGGTGGCATCCAATTTTTTGGTCAGATAGGTATTCTTGTTTATTTAATGCCTTATTCCTGGATCCATCAAAACAATACATCTTATGTTGCTTTGCAGTGAGGTGCACACAATGGTTTCTGGAGAAATGAGAGTTTAATTAGTGAATTGGTATTTGGCAAAAGACCCATATTGAGGCAGAAAGTCTAGAGAAAGTTTCTGCGTGCTTGCTTGTGTTTAGACAACATTTAATCTACCAGGAATTTTTTCAATAAGCATTTGCAGTAGCCACATTGATGACTGCAGCACTTCAAGCATTATTAAGTAAACTGTGGTTTACCTGTTTTTAGCACCAGGTTGCTGCTCCGGATGTATTTTCATTATCCAGCAGCTGACTACTTTCTGCATACATAAATTGCTAAAATATTCACATGGGGCAGAATCGACTGACAGACTGTTCAGATCAGTTTTATTCTGTGCTGCTTCAGGCCATCTCTGAAAATAATGGGTTTAAATATTGGTTTCGGCCTGAACAAACATTTTAATATACTCGAGAAAAACAGTATTTTTTTTCCCCTAAAGGTTGAGATAATAAGTAACGCATCAAAAAGGTATTGTTACGACTTTGATATCACTGGCCAGACATCACATTGTCATTAGTTTTGAGTTTGAGAGGTTCTTATACTGCTTGTTGTTTGTCTTGGGACTGTGCTTAAATGAATGCTTGTGTTACAAAACGTACTTTTATACATTTATTGAGTAATTTTTTCGATTTATATTGTTGAACATCCCTCTGGATTTGCACTGTCTGTCGAACAAATCAAGAAATTCCCTTTGAGCTTTCATTTTCTGCCATTTTTTTTAGATTGCACAGGCTTCCAGTGATTATTCGAAAACACAAATGAAAGGAGCGATTATCGCAAAAGTAATAATTAGTTGCCAACCTTAAAATGGCAGCCTGATTTCACTATTGGTCTCAGAGTCTTTTATAGCATGCTGTGTACATAAATGTGTTGTGTTTGTTTCTAAATGCGTCGCGTCCGTCTGTCGGTGTTCGTGTGAAGCGTGCACCTACTATAAGGTGACCCGGCTCAGCTGTTGTCTGTTTGCTCACGCCAGCCGGCGTCAACTCTGTCTTCACCCCTTTATCCTGAATCCCCTCTGATCACCAACAACTCTTTGATATGAGAAAACTAAATGGCTGCTTGATGCAGCCAAACAAGGCCTGAGCATTCTTCCACTTATCCTCCACTATTACTGCATGCCACCAGTGATTGAGTAAACTGATCTCGTGTTGTCCAGACATCCAGCAGGAGTTTAATCCTGGTGCCTCTCAGTTTCTTACTGTGCGTGTGAGCTTAAGTTAATCAGTTGAATCGCTTTTTATTGGATCTTTGTTCGGTAGATGTTATCAGATTTAAAGGCTTGTGCTGAGTGTCAGTGTTCCCGTCCTCTCTCTGAAACATGTCAGTGTAACACAGTACAGGCTAGGTGTGTTGGTCCTCAGCACATAGTGATCTCTCTGAGAGCTGGACAGTCTCTGTTTATAGAAACAGGCTTGTGCTGATTTATTTATCACATGTATCCATACAAGCGACTCCATATTACACTTGTTTGTACGTTTCTCTTCTCTTTTAGTCACATCACATGATTTCTAACATTATAATTTAGAAGAGTATTTAAGAAGCATTATTGACGTGTTGCCTGAGCTGCAGATATAATACTGTATAAGTCAAATATCTTGGTTTGCCCAGCTAACAGGCCAAAACCCAAATGTGTCTAATTTGCAATCAAAAGCAGGAAATCTTTATAACTGAGAAACTGCAGCTTGTGAACATTTCTCATTTATACTTTAAAAATCGCAATGCTAAAAAGCAGTGGTCGATTAATTTGAAATAATACAGCCAAATCATGTAAGTCTTCAGTATGGTTAAAAACAGAAAGAGCAGGATCGTCATCATTCATCGTAATTTAAATGATAATATCTCACTAGCGGGTGTTCAGTTACAGTGGTGCAGGTATGTTTGCTTTATGTGTGGCGGTCCTGCCAGGGTTTTAATTGCAGCCCTCCTCTTGGTTAAAAGGGGATCTGTTGCTGAGGGTCCGACAGGCCAGGGGAGCCCAAAGTAGCAGGTGCACAGTGTCTATATATAGAGCTGTTTTCAAGATGGGAAGATGTCTCTCTTACTGTAACCCACGCTGTTGACACACAACCAGGAATGCATGTTCCGCTTACGTGTGGGCTACATTATTTATTGTCAGTGTTTGGGCCAGTCATTTACCATCATTAGCTACAGAGCACTAGTCTGATGAGGTGCTGTTTAAGGTGGAGTCGTTGCTGCGTTTTGGATCGGTTAGTAAAAATGAACTGTTTGGAGAAACATTAATGACCAATACACATAGAAGCCTTTAAAATGTTTTTTAAAAAAACCTTACTTTAAACAAATAAAACATTAAATTCATCACTTTTTAAACATGTAATACAAATTTCTTTACTCTAAAACGGATGTGTAAATGTTAAGTCTTCAATTATCATCATTTCATCATCATCACACCTTCACTCCACCTTGAAGCTCTTAAGTTCTGTTCGATCTTTGCCATCTTTTCTTACTCTTAGCCTCACACAACTTTTAAAATATATTCATCAAATAGATTTTGGGCTACAAGTGCTGTTATTTTCTTAATCAGTGTCTGTGGTTTCTTAATTGATCAATTAACTGTGACAAATGTCCATCACAGTCTCCCCACAGTCCAAGTCTTCAGGTCATACTGATGTCACAAAAGCAGACAATCTTTATATCGACTTATTTTGAAATTGAATTCAAGCAGAGTATTGTCCCGATTTGGGGTGTTTTTATAAGTTATTTCATGTCTGAAAATTCAGAAAATCATGATGAATGTTGTGCTGTATTCCACTCTGGGCTGATACACCCAACAATACTTGAATCGTTGCTGCCTGTATAGACCGACTCTTGGTGAGCATTGCAGACATACATCTCTCAAAAACACTGCCAGCAAGTAAAGAAAGGAGAGAAAAGAGAAGAACAACAAGAGAAATTGTCCAAGCGTGACTGAGAAGCGTAACATCAGCATCTGATCTGAGTCCAGCAGACAGAAACCGACAGATAAACTGTCCTCACGTCCGCCTGAAATCAGAATGGAAAGAATGAGCCCTCACCATTCCCTCAGTTTAAATGCAGTGTCCCCTAGCCCAGTTTAAGAGCACTGATTGGCCCCCCTGATATGTCCACCCGTGGACCCCTGCAGGTAAACAAACTGTGGAGTTCAACCTTTGGCCCGACGGATGAATATCTGAGCTGCCTCGAATTCTCCTGCTCTAAATATACCGGGCATGACAGCACGGTCAGATGTTCTGTACTGAGGACACACAACACCTGCCAGCTCTGATTCACACAGCAGAGTCACGGTGACTGCGGTGTGATGGATAGACGCAGTGGTTGTGGAAACGGTGTAAGGGACAAGACATACGAGTGCTAGAGGTGTGAGGGACAGAAGGTGGAGCGCTGACATTCAGACAAACCCAGTAAACATGTACAGATAAGATAAGAAATACAGAGCTGTACATGTTTACAGCGCTTTATAAGACAAACAGATACCCTCCACAATAAAATATATATTTCTTTTCATTTAAATGCAACACAATGCTAAGAATTCAGTTCACCATTACATTATTGACATGTTTAAATGTATGCTGTATTGATGACTAGTCTTTAATGCTTTTATTTTTGTGTATTCCACTGTTGTTAATGCTCCTGTATTCTTTCCTATTGACATGTATGTTGTCACTGAGACGTTGCTGCTGGCATTCGTTCTGCTGATTGCTGAACACACCATCGATTAACCGATTGCCTCGCTTGCTCTTCGTCTGTTGCAGAACATCGAGCTGAAGGTGGAAGTAGAGAGCTTGAAGCAGGAGCTCCAGGAGAAACAGGACCTTCTGGACAAAGCCCTGTAAGTCCACCAGTACTTTTTTAGACTTTGTTAATACTGTGAAAGGTCTCGTAGATTGTAAATGTTGACAGTTTCTGTTATAATACAGATGCATCACGCCAAAGATGCCATTTTACTTAACTGAAAAGATCAGTATGTCAGTGTATTATGTACCTTCTTCTACTTAACATCAGTAACCAGTCACAGACTAGACAGACAGGTATCAGCTGCCTCTCTTCATTGATATACCCTTCAGGAACAGCTTGTGCAATATATCAAATTCCTGTCTCTCTCTGGTCGTGTAGACTTTGATAAATACAGTAAAGTGTGCACTGCGGATACACAAGCTGCTCCACTATCTGCTTCCCTTTCTTTTCTGGTGGGCTCTGACAACACAGATGAGTTTCTTCAATGCTCGGTATACATCTGTAGGTCTGTCTGTGTTCTTGTGCGGTTGCACGACTCCACGGGGTGTCGGAGTGTGTTCCCACTAGAGATTATCTGTGATTCTGCACAGAGTCCTGTCTTAACTGTGGCAACACCTCATATCTCAGCTCATGAGCCATGCAGCTGGTGACAGAGATAACGCACACACGTGCTGTATACACAAACACAGTCGGAAGGTGGTCAGTCGTTGCAGCCTGCAATGTAACCCTACCCATAACCTTGGGCATTTCACTTTATGTCGGCGTTTTAATAGTCATGAGAGAAAAACTAAATAACTGTGTTCAAATAGTTGTTGAGGTGAGTGGATAGGCGTCATGTAGAGTTTAACCCTTTCCACCCTGGTGGCCTCTGAACCGGGACAAAGCTGCACCTGTTATTGAAACTCAACTCTGAATTCTGAATGTAACGTATTCAGTGAAGAGGCCATCTGAATCTCCTGCCGCTAAAATGGATGTAGTGTGGTTGCGATTCATTTTATTAAATTTGATGCAACAGTTTTCATAAAAAACTGTAATGTAGATCACAGTTTTACCATAATCGTTATAACTCTCTTACTGAATTTAAGGACAAATCCACTGCCATGTGCTGGGCTTTTCCTGCTCCATAGAGAGTTTGCTTTGATTTAATGGATCCAGTTGCTACTCTGTTGTACTTATACTTCATAATTGTTTGACCTTCTATTAGTTTGATTTAACAAATTGGAGAGGGATATACTGACATAGAGGCTGCTTAAAGGTCATAGCTGCTGACATTTAAATCAGTAATGTTCATCACTGGCCCGCTGTTGGTGCTCTTGCAGCCGATAAACTGGATCTTATTACTGGTTTCTATTTTAGTCGCTATTGTAATTTCTTCTCTGCACATCCACTGAACCACTGTTCTGTGTAAGAGAATTTTAACAGTGAAGCAGTTCTTGCCATCTTTTGTCTTTTATTCTGCTTCCCTCAGTTGTGCTGCTTCGTGTTTTTTTTCCTTTGGTCCTGCTGTGAAGGCAACATCAGTTACAGCAGCTTACAGTCTTAACAGACGTCAATTACTAAACAGTCTTCCTTCTGACTTCTTGCAGAAAGCGTGGTATGTGGGTTGGGACACTTGACCATGACACAGACACTGACTTTACTCAGACAGGTTCAAAATATCCCAGTTATCCGAGCTGCTGCATGTGGCGGATAAAGTTAAAAATGTATGTAGAGACGGTCCAGAACAGAACTCATGGCGACACGGTGGCGTGCGCCATTCTGGGAGCAGGAATTCTGGGATACGGCCGTTGACTGACTAAGTGATATAGACAGATGCTCCCACAGTTGGAGTCTGAAGCAGAGAGGGTGTTATGACCTTGTAAGAGAACACAAAGACAGATTTCACACTTCAGACTAAAGTTTAAAATACCAATGCTTATATATACTGTAGCTTTAACTGTTGTACTACATACATCACATATCATATAAGCCTCAGTTATTGCCAAGATGCTTTAAGAAGGATTAAGAATGTTGTTTATACCTACTGCTTCATACACATCAAGAAAATCACTTCTGTGACAGTATATGACAAAAAAAGCCTCCACCGTGGGTGGGGCGCTTGCTCAATCTCTGCTATAAGTGGAAGAGCGCAAGGGAATCCCACGAGCACTGTAGCAGACAGAAAAGGGATGACATCATATTATTTCTTGGCTCTCACTACTGTCTCCATCGTGTCCTAAATCTGACCCTGTTGCATATATATTCGCTTGAGCACCTTTACATCCTCTATGGAACGATTATAACAAGTGAAAGATTCAGTCAAGAGCTATGATGTACTTTAACACTGGTTAAACTCTTCTCTAATTAATCTTTGCAACCTGTAGTTACAACCTAAACATGAGCAGCAGAAATATTGATTGATACTGATCATCAGCTCGCACATAGTCTTTGAGAGGGACAGGATGAGAGCATGCTAGGAAGCAGGCTAAATATATAGGCATATAGCTTCAACATCAATTAGCTGCACCTAATATAATCTGCTATTGCTGACAATTATTTTACCTGCAACAACAACAACAACATATGACAGTTATAAGTAAGACACCTTCTATTATTAACTGCACTGGTCTTTGCTTATTAATATAGCAAAAGGCCAATGCAGGTCTCATATGATACACATTATCATCAGACCGTATCAAATCCAGGTATTTTGATGATCAGGATCTAGATCCAAAATGGAGTGGGTATCTGAGCCCAGCCCCATATGAACTGAGCTGATCTGGTTCATTTGGTGATGAACTCTGACTTTCTTTGTTTCTCCAGCACAACAGCGGAGAGCTTGACCAATCACAATGAGGCGGAGCTACAGAGACGGTGTCAAGAGAGGCAGCAGGAAATTGACCACATGCAGCAGGTGCTTGAGACAAAGATTCAGCTCCTGCAGGAGGTTTGTGTGCTCACATTATCAGGTGATGATGGTGATACGCACGTGCCCACGCTTTGCAAATCATACCAGCTTGTGTGTGTGTGTATTTTTGCAGGAGGCCCAGCTAGCACGCAGCGAGGCTGAGAGGATGGCCTCGCTAGCTGGATCACACTCCCACGCTTCTCTCCTCTCCTTAGACACCGCCATGGAGGAGATCCCAGAGGACGAGAGGCCTCCCACCATCCTGTCCCCGTCCAACACCAACAAAGACAGGTGCAAAACACTAAAAGCTATCGTCAGTCATCATGGACGTCAAACTAATTAAATAGTTCCTTCATAGTTACTGACCGTGCCTCTGTCTGTGTTCAGGTTAATAGAAGAACTGATTAAAGAGCTTCGTTCCAAAGAGACCTTCATCACAGAGCTCTGTAGCGAGAAGACGACCCTCACACTCAGGGTGGGAGAGCTCGAGGGACAAGTTGAGGAGCTGTCCTCATCTCTGCTACAGAAGGACAAGGATGTTGAGGTATATATGGTTTTCATTCCTGCTTTAAATTACACCTTACATATAAAATCATCCTGAGTGTCTACTTTGTAGTCGAGTTTTAGCCAATGGTTTCTCTACTTTTCTTTTCACTAACCTGAGAAAATGTAGGAACCCTACATTAAACATATTTGTATCTATTAATACAAACCCTGAGCAGTTTGCCTTCTAATTTTACTACATTCCTATGGACCACCACGACTCCTCTGGTCAGACCTCTGCTCCAGAAAGAAGTTCCTGAAGCAGCATATGTGGGATTCCTCAGCCTTATTTTAACAGCTATTCATGTAGATCACAAGAGCTGTCTGCATGCACCAAATGCTTCTTCAACAAACACACGCAAGGGCAAAGAAAATACTGACACCGACACTAAAAAGCATCAGGTCATCTGTTGAAATCAATCATCTGTCATTTCTGTGCAGGCTTTTCCTGCATAATTATTAGTCTTTCAGTGCAGAAGCTGGTTCATACATCAGGTTCATCACTTGTCTCTTCTGTTACACAGTTCTATCAGGAGGAACTGGGTCAAGAGAGGCTACGCATCGAACAGGAGATGCAGGTATGTGTGACCAAGATTTGACAATTTCATGTTAGTATTTACAGCCACATTGGGTCATTAGCCTTCACTTGTTATTTTATAGTTGTCCACTAAGTGTCAGAGCAGCATCACAGTTGTCATAGTTGGAGTGCAGAGGACTTTGTCAGACAGACTCTGCCTCCTTATGGAGAAGTAAGACATAACATGTTCACACAAGAGCCCCCAACCACAGTTTTTGAATTATAGTAGTATGTAAGATGATAGATCTAAAATGTGATGTATATTTATTCACAGGAAGTTTACGAGCTCCTAGTACAAAATCAACTAAATGTCAGATTCTTATTTTTATTTTGCACAAATTTTATCGATTCCAGTGAAACAGAAAGTTTTCTTGTATTTGTTCACTATAACCCTGGATGTTTCATGAATCATACGTGTCGTGGTTCATTCCAAACCGCAGTTTGCAAACATGAATAAGTACATTTGTAATCTAAAGTTGGCAAACGTAAAGAAGAAGAATAGTGTGCTTTTTAAACCTGCAGTGGATGGTGCACCAAGTAAAGCTTTTAGTGAAAGTACATCTCACAAATGGTTTATTACATCTCATAATGTGCCAGAATCTTATTACATTTACAGGCCATAGCTGCAGAGACATCCCCAAGGACACATTTCTCTCCTGATACATAATGAAACTACAAATGGATAGGGGCCATTACCTTGACAGCAGTTCACTCTAACACAGACAGAATCTTTACCTTGTTAGCGTGAATTAATATTCGACAAAACAATTGTGCCATTAGCAAAAATGCTTATGCTGCAAACACATTTGTTGTTACTCCTGCATTTCTCACAAGCAGTGTTTTGTTGTCAGGGGGCAGGCTTTTTAACTTGTAAATCAGTTTTGAATGAGCAATGCAAATGTACTCGACAAGCAGGCTCGCTGCTCAGATTTCACACTGGATGCATGTATGCATCAAGGTGTGTGTTAGTGTGGACTGGAAGAATAAACAAAGCAGCGTGTATGGGATCGATGCTTGAGCAAATCCTTACGTTGCCACAGGAACAGTGAAATAGTGTGTTTAGATATGATTAGGCCACCACAGGATGTTCACTCACTTTTCACCATGGCATTGTTGGTTCTGGTGTGTTGTGCCCTTGGTTGCATTTGCATCTCCACGGAGAGATCAAACGAGATCTGGAAGGAGCTGGGGTCTTGTGTGCGTGTGTGCTCATGTGAGTGTTCATTTCAACAAAGTGCCCTCTTTCAAATGTGCGTGCGTGCGTGCAGGCATCTCGGTGGCTAGCAGCTCAGAGCCTCTGGTTTCAGCCAGGTTGTCGATAGGTCAGGTTGACCTTTGAGTGCTCAGCGACCCCAACACTGATATCAGGTTGTCTTGTTTCAGACAGACACCCGCCATAAGAGCTCTTAATTAGTTCCCCAGACACCACAGACATTTAGTCAATATGTCTGCCGAGAGGAGGAGGCCGGAAATGGATACAATATAAAAGAAATATCTTCTCACACATTTATTTTCACCAATAACTTGTAAAGTAAGCGGTTCCATTTCTGAGCATGCATTTTCTTAATAGATTTAAATACATCTCATGTGTGGCTGCCTGCAACATAAATGATTTATAGAAAATTGTGCAAGCTCATAAATTAACCTGAGGAAGACATAAGGTCCCACAGCTCAGACTTCCGCATTTACGAGGGTGTAGAGGATCACACTCTGTTCTGGCGCAATGGAACCGAGTGTGAAAGCACCAAAATGTTTCCCAGGGGATTTTGCTCTAAATATCTGCTTGGAACTCGCAGCGTGACAGCGTGACCATCTGCTTGTTCACCCCCGGGAAAAACAAAAACGACGGCCTGTGCAGAGATGAAATTGCACAGTCAAAAGCAGGATAAAGGTCTACTTGTTTGGCCATCACAGTGGAATCCTTGTTTGAATATTTCACCACGGCAGCGGGAAATAATAATCAACTTGAGGCAATAGCACGTTCATTTTGTATTCTGAAGAGGGCGCTAAAAAGACTAAAATTTGATTATTGTGCTACGGTAATGCTTAATGAATTCAGCAAGTTAGCAAGTCAAGTAAACATACCCACTGTTTTTGGTATTGGTAATGATAACAAATGATATGTTGCTTCACATGCAGCCTCAGACAATATTTACCTTATTGCACAGCTGCCATCTTTAACATATGGTTCAATATGAGTTCAGTGCTTATTTATCAGTCTGTGTGTAGTAGAGGACACATCCTTTTATTTTTACTTGGCAGAACCTCTTTACATGCTGAATACAGAGTACAGCTCACTTCAGGCACATGGATAGAGGCAAAATACAATATGGAAATGGTTCATCTTGTTTGTCTTGTCTGTTCTGCTGTTTAAACGTGCTGTGTCATGAAAATTATCACAAGGAACCAGCCTGGAAAAAACCTGAAATGCTGTGTGTGTTTCTGACATAGGATCAGGGTCCTCCATTTGATTTGTTTTCTAATTTGTTATATGTTATATATCTCATCTCATGACACATATTTTTGTATAAAACAGTTTTGTATACATTCAGAAGCATAGTTTGAGTAAATGCTAAGTCTTATACCTCAAGTCTTATATCTCTAAGTATCTGTCTCTCTGTGACACTGGTCTTGTGACTAAAGACTAAAATTAGATTTAAAAACAAACAAATAGAGTGTCCCTTGCTGTGGCAGGCATTTAATTTTAAAGAACGTCATGCTTCCGAGCATTTCACCTGTTCAGTCAGGCGACCACGGCTTAGTAAACCTAGCAGTGG
This sequence comes from Chelon labrosus, assembly GCF_963514085.1. NCBI lineage: Eukaryota > Metazoa > Chordata > Actinopteri > Mugiliformes > Mugilidae > Chelon > Chelon labrosus. Next base: position 11,920,482 of record NC_140342.1, read on the forward strand.
GAAGTCACAAACTCCCAGGGGGAAAACACTTTGTCAGTGTACTAATAAAGACAAAAATAGAGGTGATATTTTTTAAGGCCACGTTTAAGTCTGTGTTCAACATGGTAAATGTGTCGTTTTGAATCGGCAACACGGTGAATATTCAGCTCTGAGCATCCCTATGTGACTGCTCTGGACTCCTCCACCCCCGTTTTCCCTTGAATGGTGCGCTCCGCCGCTGCAGGTCTGGCTCAGGCAGCCACATCGTTATCTGCCCGGAGGATCTCCGACTACGCGGAGGGCTGATCCCGGTGTGTGTCTGTGTAGCTGTTGGTAACAGCTCGGAAATGAACGGACGGTCTCCTCTCCGGACACAGACACCGGCGGAGGAGTCCGAGGATTGTCCCGGGACGTCTGTTACCGCTTTGCGCCCGTGCAAATGCCGGTGGATTATTACAGCTCCCCGGTCATGATGAACCTGGCGGCGCGCGGTGCGGCTCGTGTGTCCGTGACAGCCGAATGATGGTGCAGAGGCGCGTGCGGCGCTGCTGGGAAATGCGAAACACGGGTTTAATGACAGAGAGAGATGTTATGGAGAGAAACACCGCATCTGATTGAAGAGACATAACATGACCGGTGTGCGCCATTATCCCGATGCACCTGCGCCTACAATAAATCAACGGTGGTCCTGAGCTGATGGATATCTTTTAATGAAGACATTATCTGCTGATCTGTGGGGGTTTCTGTCCCGCCAAAAGCCACATGCGCAACCATTTTCTCCAAGTCTTGTCTACCTCTTCACATTATTGTCTTTTACTTCTTTTACTGTGATCAGCTTTTTCTCTGCTGAACATTATGCCATTTTGATGTTTAGAAAGGATCAAACTCATTATATTAGGTCTCACTCTTTGATAATCACATAGGCCTGTGGAATGCTAGATCACAAGATGAAGGAGGCGTGTCGGATCTGTGGACGGGATCTTTGTGGTAACCAGCGACGATGGATCTTCCACCCTACTGCCAAACTCAACCTTCAGGTGCTGCTGTCTCATGCTCTGGGTCAAGAGCTGACCCGGGATGGCAGAGGAGAGTTTGCCTGCTCCAAATGCACCTTCATGCTGGATCGCATGTACCGCTTCGACACAGTCATTGCCCGTGTGGAGGCCCTGTCCATTGAAAGGTTGCAGCGACTGCTGCAGGAGAAACACAGACTGAGGCAGTGTATCGGTGGGCTTTACAGGAAGACAAATTCAGAGGAAGGTGCTGTAACAATAACTGGAACAGATGAAGCACCAGGAGATGGGATGGTGGATATTTCAGGTCTCACCCATGCAAAGTACTGCGCTCTACTCCAGGAGGATCTGGTCTATTCTTTGTATGAGTCCTGGGCAGATGACGGCCTGGATGTAAACCATCAACACCACCCTCAGTGTCATGTTGGTCCAGGGTCAGAGGTTACTGTGGGAGGCTCATATCGCTGTGTACCCAGCACTCCAAGGAGGTGTCGGGGATGTTCCTACTGGCGGGTGGCGGACTCTGACTATGAAGCTGTCTGTAAGGTGCCCAGGAAGTTGCCACGGAGTATTTCCTGTGGGCCATCAACCAGATATTCAGCCAGTGTTGTTGGAGGGAGTGTGATTGGAGGAGGTAGGGAAGGCGAGAGAAAACACATGGAAGATTCAGAAGGACCTCTGTCCTCTCTAACTCTGGTCCCTGAATCTCAGGACCCCTCGAGGACATCAGACAGCGATCGCACTCTGGCAGGACGAGCTAGCTCCAGCCCCTCTGTAGCATCCCTTGATATTGCTGAAGAATTTACTCAACATGGAGCCACAACACATGGAGCACTGAGTTCCCCCAGGGAAGCTCTTGAAGACCAGCTATCTGACTCCCTCTCTGAGGAGCACATGGGAGCTCCACATGGCCAATCCTCTCACGGATCCAGCTTCTCTCTGGCCATGTGTTTGCTGCAAAGCTATGCCGTCTACCGGCCAGTCCGACGCACCAAGGGGAGCAAGCTGCCAGTCTTGTGCCGACAGAGCTCCAGTAATGGAGGCGCAAGGCTGGGCTTCCCATATAAAGCCCTGAGAATGTCTTATGGAACCCCAGACAACCGTGTGGCAACACCTGAGCTGGAGACCCCTCTAATCACACTGGATGTCGGGTCAGATCAGGATTTCTACTTGGCCGGCATGGAGGATTTATTGGAAGATTTGTACAAAGAATATCCTCCCCCACGTCCCCACCAGGTATAAAACCTTAACAAGAATGGGGGTGGTGCTGAATAAAAGTATTTCACTACTGGAGGATGACACTCTGACTCTGTGGAGCAGTGAACATGCTCTGCAGCTGCCTGAGCGAACCAGCCTAACAGGCTTTGATGTTTGACAGTGCAGCCTGCCCACAAAACGATTATTCTCTGCACTTTTTTTTTTTTTTTAGCTTAGCTATTCACATAATCCATCCGCAAGTCATTTAAATTCTACCCACAGCATCTAGTTTATACCTGGGTGTATGTGAGCTATGGTGGTTTTTGTATTGAAATACCATACATTACAAGAGCAGTCAGGTACTCGTGAGCAGTGAAACACAGCATGCCCTAATTGCCTAATGTGTGTGCGTGAGTGTGCGCGCATTAAGAGCTCACAGGTCAATAAAGCAAACAGCAAAGAGTGGAAACCAGATGTCCTTTTTTAGCGAGTGTAAATATCCTAACGTTTTAGACCAGCATGTAATATGTTATTTCTTATCTAATCCAGTGAGATTAGATTAAGATTTAAGGAAGCTGCAGATTTACAGCGATCTTTACAGCTGCTAAATACGTTGAAGCAGCCTTCAGACAGATGAGTATTTCCAGTGTTGCAGGATTTTCTGCTCCAGTATGCAAGGACAAGTGTGTATTTGTGCAACACTAAACATTCAGTTTCTTGAAATTGATAATCCTCTTCTCTACTTATTGTAATACAGGCGTGTTTGTCTTGAGTTAGATTTGTGTGATGATCTTTGCGCAGGGTCGGCTGACTAAAGTAGGTTAGATGTGGGGAGACATTAAGACAGAGTGACTCCTCTACTGGCCTATTTTCGCTCGGAGCCCTTGAGGCAAAGTGAGCCACGCAATGTCAGACCACCCTGTCATCTCGGCACTGGTTGGCTACTACTGTAACGCCATTTAATGATATCTTAACCTAAAAAAAAAAAAATGAAGATAAGAGGAGTACCGCACACGCTTGCTCATGTCAGCTCATGCATGCAGATGCTCACAAATCACTTCAGTAGCTCTTTCCTCAGCACAGCTTTTTACACAGTACACATGAATGGTCAGAGTTTATGTACTTTGTACACACACGCTGTTACGCAATCCACTATGATTCTTATGCAGCCTGCAGCGTCTGTATTTTTTATAAACTTGAATAATTCAGATGCTGGATTTGGTCAAAAGACTAAGAAGATAAATATATATGTGGAGTTCTTTGTTTTTGTAAGTCAAAACTCACACATCATTTTATTTTATTTTTTTATTTTTTCTCAGAACCTTGTTGAAGAGCAGCAGAGTCAGCTCAACCAGTATGAGTGCGCGGCCGGTCAGTGTGTCAGCGAGCTGCAGAAGGCCCAGCTCCAGGTCCAATCCCTGCAGGCCAAGATCCACGAGAGCGAGGCCAACAATATGGTATATCAAATACAAACTTATCATTACACTTCGATATGCCTGAGGCCTGAGGACAGTCTTAACCTGCCTGTCTCCATCTGTAGAAGCTGCAGGAGAAGCTGGATGAGATGGAGTGTGAGCTGCGTTCGCTTCGCCAGGCTGCTCAGAGTCAGGAAAGAACCATTCAGGGCCTCACCGAGTCCATCAGCACTAAAGACAGCGAGGTGTGTGTTTTGGCTGAACACAGAGTAGAAGATGAGCGAAGGTGATATCTGAACCTGTTGAGAATGTGCTGATATCTGTAATTTATTCTGCTCCAAGGCACATGAGCTGTACCAGCTGATTGAAGGGCAAAACACCACACTGTGTAAGCTGCAAGAAATGGCCCATCACAACAAGCTTGCTCAGTCCAAGGTGAGAGCTGATGTTTATCTATTGATGTAATAGTGAGAATAGAGATAGTGAGAAATCTTGTGTTCAGCGTCAAGACGTACTGTTTATCTTATCAATCTTAGTGTGTGATTATTCCTCCTTCAGGCTCCAGTTGGGGTGAGCGAGTCTTTGACGCTTGCCCAGCTACAAGGCGAGCTGGTGGGGGTGCAGAGCTCCCTGTTCTCCCTCGGTCTGGAGCTGGAGGCCAGCCAGAGGAGCCTGAGACAGAGCCAGAGACAGGGAGACGACCTGTTGAGGTTCAAGGACAGACTCGACTCCGATCTACAAGAGGCGCTGCAGCACAGGGAGGTTACTGAAAAACACAACCAGGTCAGTTTGGTGGAGAATGTTGGAGCAACCCCAAGAATTTGAAAGAAGTCTTGAAGTGCGGACGGGGCAGCTCGTCTAACTTCTTTCCTCGGCTGCAGGACCTGCGCTGTACCCTTCAGAAAAGTCGCTCCGAGCTTCAGGCCAAAGAAGCAGCTCTGAAGGAGAGCGAGGCGGAGAAAGAGATCGTGGTGCAGGATAAAGACAGGAGCATCGCACAGCTAAAATGCTCTCTGCAGGACAAGGAGCAGCAGTTACAGGTAACACAAACACAATCCTCCACGCTTTTGCATACATATAAATGCGCGTACACAGATATATGTACATGCACACATTTCTGATCCTGTCTCAAAATCTTCATACTTTTAGGAGTACTCAGAAATGTTGGAGTCAACGGGAAGCTCCAAACCAAGAGATGCCCTTCTGGAGAAGTTAAGGGAGCGTATTAAAGATAGAGACAGAGCTCTGGAGGTAAATCACTGAATAACAGAATCCGTTTATACCATAGAGTATAGTGTGAGTCATGGGACAGTACAATCTGCCTCAATGTATAGCCTTTGCAGCAGAAAAGAACTAAGCAGGCATCTTGCAGCAGTCGACAGTACTGCAGCATACAGTACAATTGAATCACCAATATACAGCAAGTTGTAAAAAGCATGGGAGTTGTTGGGGACAAACATAAAGTCCTTATTTTGCACACCTTCCCAATTTTAGCTACAGCTACAGCAGCTACAGTCTGCAGTAAGGAACGTGATAAACTTAAATCAGAGGGTGTCTGCAGTAACAGAAGTGTGATTTCCTCCCCCTCTGCTGCCTGCAGCGCTCCATCGATGACAAGTTCCACTGTCTTGAGGAACGTGAAGGTCAGGTGAGGAGGCTGCAGCTGGCCCTTCGCGAGAAGGAACGAGACCTGGAGAGACTCCGCTGCATCCTGTCCAACAACGAGGAGACCATCACGGTACAAACCCTATTTTTTTTAAACGTAAAGTGATCATCCATCACGCTGTTGTGAGTTCAAATTTTCAATACGTAAGACATAATACTTTTGGTTACACCTGTGTTCCTGACCTTCAGAGTCTGGATGCCTTGGTGCGCGGTAAAGAGCTGGAGCTGGAGCAGGCAGCTGAGGCCTACAGGAACCTCCAGTGGCTGAAGCAGCAGAGTGAGGAGAAGGAAAGAAGCACTCTGAGAGAGAAAGACGCCATCATTAACCAGCTACAGGCAGCTCTGCAGGCACGCAGCCAGGAGAGCCAGGTGAAGCGCGTGCGGACACATTGCTTTTGGCTGTTTGCCAGGTTATTTCCAAACCATGAAAGACTTGCACATGTGGACAAACCTGTGCTACTTGTTTTACTTTGACGTATACAACAAGTTTGCTGACACCGCTCTTTCTGTGTGTGCGTGCAGGATCTGACAGCCGCCCTGGTTGCCAGAGTGGAGGCCGGTCCCACTGAGGTGGTGGAGGAGATGAAGGCTCGGCTGACTCTGAAGGAGAAGCTCTTCCAGGAGCTGCTGTCAGACCGCAGCCGCCAGTCAAATGAACACCAAGCACAGATCCAGGATCTGCTCAACACTCTCAGCTCCAAAGACCAGTATCTGCAGGTAGGCCTTGTTGATTGTAAGGCAATTAATTTCTAATTCACTTGATAAATGATAGATTTGTGCGCAACAAAAGAAGATTAAAGAAGATTTAAAAACGTCTTCACTCTTTCTCTTGTAGGATTATTCCTACAGGCTTTCCTTAGTGATTAGCGAGAGGACGGGCCAGCTGCAGGAGCTTCGCAGACAGCTGTCACTAAGAGAGCAGGAACTCTGTGAGCTGAGACGGGACAAGGAGAGAGAGATGGGAGGAGAGACAGAGCATCTGCGGAGTCTCCTCAAAGAGAAGGAAGCCTTTATCAAGGTATCTGGCCAAGAACTTACCTTGTTTCGTCCCTTGCTGTGTCTTCTTTACACCAGATCTTCTTATTATATATTTTATCTCTGTATCAGGAGCTGATGCAGGCCCAGGAAGAGGCCATGCAGCCACTTTCAAAGGAGGGTGAGGCAGAGATGAAGGCTCTGCAGGAGGAGATGCAGCTGGTGCTGAAGAAGGAGATGGAGGCTCAGGTATTTGTGTGGACGTTGCGATTATGCGCAAAAGCCTTGCCTTGTTTTTTGTTTTGTTTTTTTAATCTCACAAGTCCGTTCTGTTGTGTCGTCTCCCCGCAGAAGGAGATCTCTGCTCTGCGTTTATCTTTGGCTCGACAGCAGTCGGAAGGAGTCGTCACAAAAGATAACACTGATCACCAAGTAGGGTTTTGCTTCTACTGAGTCGATTAGACATTTTATTTATGTGCACTGCTTAAATTGTTCTTCTCCCAACTCCGCCCGCCACTTTGATCTAGTGCGTGCTGGAGCAGCTTGTGTCAGAGTACAACAAGCTGAACAATGCCCTGAGGGCAGAGAAGAGATTATACCAAAATCTCACGCACATTCACAAAAGCGACAGGTAAGGAAGCTGCACCCAGGTCGTGTCAAAATCTAGACTCTTATGAAAACAGTAAGTTTTTATGTCTTTCTCTTCTCATACTTTTAACCTTTCAGCAGCTCAGAGAAGATCCAGGCCCTCCACACTGAGCTAGATTCGGTACAGGCACTTCGCGGGCAGCTAGAGGAGGTCCTGGCCAGGACCCGTAACATGGCCTTGACGCTGGAGCGGGCAGCTAAAATGCAGCCTGACTTTGGAGGTGGGAATGAGCAGGGTCCAGCCTCCAAGGCTGCAGGCAGCACTGTCACTAACTCCCCTTGATGCTCTGTGTGACCGCAGCACGTCTGAGCGACACAGGCACTCTTAATGTGAGATGGAGCTGTCTGCAACTACTGACGGTCAGGTTTATGAAAGTGTTACTAAGAGTATAAAGTAAAACCTGACCCTCAGTCTGCAGGCAGCTTCGTCCAGATGACACAAGCACTACTCACAGCAGCAGAGCCCTGTTCAGATTAACCTTAACGGTATGAAGTGGAAATGTGCAACCCAGAGTTTTATTTATTAATATATAAGTTGTGAGTGTGGCGTGAAGATGTTTTTTTTTTTTGTTTGTTTTTAACATATATATTGTTTTTGAAAACTGCCTGCGTATTGCTTTGTAGTTCAATTGTTCTGTATTGCCATTTGTGTGTACTGTCTTTCACCGGTGTCACTCTTTTAGCCTTACCGTCACAGTGAAGTTACGTCTTGTGGAGAAGTTCGAGCTCATGCCTTACGGTGAAACGTCTCACCATCCATCATTCGTTTCACTTCATCTGTTTGTCAACGGGACGTGCGCACTTACCAAAGGCCCAAGATACAAATACAAAAAAGACGGCCTAGCACTCGCCTTCAGTTCAGTGTTAACCTCGAGCTTCAACGGCTTACGGCTTACTCCTTCTCCGCTACGTCTTAGTCTTAACAGATATGCATGAAACAGACGGTCAGCCACGTTAGATATAAGCTGGTAGGTTCGTTCTGGCTTCTTATGCATACATTTTAGGATATCTACTTGCATGGAGGTGGTGGATGTCGAGAGATTTGAAAATTTACACAGTGCTTTCTATAAATACCTGCAGATGTGAATGCCAGAAATAATACTTGCCCATCAAACATTTATATTAGGTAGAGTAGGTTTTCTAGAGACTTGTGCCCCAAGCTTTCATCCAGCCTCAGAGATGGAATCGTTGTCAACGCTTCTTTTTTTGTATTTTAAATGCATCAAGAAATAAACATGTGCTGGCTTTTTGTCAAAAGCACTTCTGGTATGAAGTCCTCTTTATTGTGTTTAATTGGGAATTTGTTTTTAAGAATATCCCAAACCTGAAATCCCCCTCTTGATATACCTTCCTCCTTTCCCCAGAGATTAACCCTTGGTGTGTTTTTATTCATCTCAGCCCTTAATCAGAGTAGAATGTGTTCTTCCTGCTCTCCTCACTTTGTCTTGTTTGTCCCAATGTGCGATTTTACAACCATAAGAACACATGCTATAAATGTGTTGTAATATTCCTTTCTTTTCTGTAGATAATCCAGTTTTAAACATTCGGATCAGACAATAATAATGTGAATTTAAATCAGTTTAAATGATTCTGTCCTCATGTCCTTGCTCCCTCATGCATGATGTTGTGGCATGGTTTTCGTGTTTGCATGGCTGTTCTGCTGTAACACCCAGTTAAATACTCATAATTGAACAAATAAGAAAAGCTCACGTGTTCTTACAGACAATACCTTGTATATAAAGGCACCCACAAAATCAGTTGTAAATAACACCAAGACTGTTTCTCTACGTCCCAAGAAGTAAGTGGTGACATTATGCAGTGCCACAGTGAGTAAACAGGGCCTCACATTCAACCAGTTCAGCTTACAGAGCACATTGTTCAATTGATAATAGCCCTGCGGTTACGCTCTGCGAATCCTCTGCCCTCTCACAAAGACATTTAGTCTGTTTCATACTTGTTTAAGGGTGGAGACATTTTAGTAATTATATGCCTTTGAACTATTTCTGACTATGAAGTAAATCATAATAAGTCCCAGCAGTTCCGGTGAGCAACTGATACACACCCAAGCACCTATCATTCACGTATGCCACTCCTGTGCGTGTGTGTGTCTCTTGTGTACAACTCTGGTATGCAAAACTGTTTCCCTTTGAAATTCCCATACCTCACTTTCCACTAAACTTCCCGTGTTCATGTGCTCACTCCTTGTGTGAGTGTGTGCTGTCCTTTACTGCCGCAGAGCAAAGAATACAACATAAACACAGTCACCATCAATTCCTTGAATGTGTGTGTCGTGGCTGTCGCTGCATATTTAGTCAGTTTTGTAACTGTTTAAACTCATAGACTCTAACACACACACATACACACACACTCATACCAGGTTGCAGTGGCTAGAGTGTGCTTTTGGCTGGCTGGCAGCGTATGACATAACATTTCCCTTTAGTCCCATGACTTCCAAAGTGGTGATTCAGTGTTGAGACAGACAGAGCCGTGGAAAGAATGGGATGTCGGAGAGGGAGAGACTTTAAAATTGCAAGAATAAGAAGAATAGCAGCGAGTTAAGTTATGAAGAAAAGAAGTAAAGAAAGTGGATATTGTCCTTAAATGGATATTGTGCTTCCAGAGCTCAGCACGGAGGAAGAGGAGGAGGAGGAGGAGGAAGAGGGAGATGACGAAGATGGCAGCAGCGACGAGTTCACGGACAGCATAGAGGAGGATGACAATAATGTGACTGCCAGGAGTTTGACCTCCAATCAGGTAAAATACTTTCACTAACATTTCATTGTTACTGTACATGTAGGCAGTTAGAGGCTATTAATAAATCTTTTCTTCTGACTTCTTCTTCTGTGAAGGCTCGTGTACCTGATTTTGTGACCGGAGGTCAGGTGAGGGGCATCCAGCCCCAGAGTGTCGATGTAAAGCAGCTGGAGGAGGCAAAGACGACACTTGAAGCTGAACTTAAAGAAATAAGGTCGCAGCTGGAGAGGGATGGATACACCTCGGTGGCTCAGATGAGGTGCATATTTGTCGACATCGCCTTCTGAGCTGTTTGAGGGATAATAGCAGCATTGTTTATTTGCCTATTCTGTGTGTGTGTGTCTGATGCTGCAGGACCGCCATGCAGAGGCTGCAGCAGGAGAACCGGGCTTTGAAAGAAAGCCATGGGCGAGCTGGAGTTGTGGGGCTGAGGACAAACACAGAGACGAGTCATAGGAGTCTGAACCAAGAGGAAGAAGAGGAGGAAGAAGAGGATGAAGAGGAGGAGGAGGAGGAGGAGGAGGAGGAGGAGGAAGAGGAAGAAGAAGAAGAAGAAGAAGAGGAAGAAACATCTCCGGTGGCGGTGGGGAAGCGAGGTCCTCCGTGTGTTAGTCTGAGAGACGAGTCGGGGAAGAGGCACTGCATGAGGCCATGCTCTCTGGACCTGGGCCCCCTGATGTCCCACCATCGCTTACAGCATCCTGAGATGGTAAAACATTTATTTAATACTTTTAGAGCTGCTATTTTCATGACTTACTATAGTAACAGGACCTAATAAAGACAGGTAAAGATGGAATGGCAATGAACTATTAATATTTAGTAATCATTTTTTATTGTCTGTAATCCAGGTTATTACTATAAAGAGTAATTTAGGTTTTTAAGATTATATATTTTACATACAAAACATTTGCCAGCTACAGTTATTATTTGTACTAGCTGTTGATCTGGGCTCTTGATTTTAATATTATACTGTAAATATGTTTAATCTTATATCCGTGGAGCAAAGCTTTATTAGAACAGCTTCGCCTGCAGGCCCTGCCCTCCTTTTCTCCCTCGCTTCTCATTGCTGTGGTGTTCATTTACACTCTCCATGTACGGCTGTTCGGTGGTTTTAGTCCCATGTTGGTTTATTATATAAATAATGGAGGCTGCTCCTGACTTTCCATGCTGAAATATCAGCAAGTGTCGTGCACTGTGCGACGATAAGCGCTTAAATTAGAACATGAGCTCTGGTTGCTTGATATAATTCGTGTATGTACAAAAGTGTCGCTTAAAATCTTTTCTGCTGAAGGAGGTGGGGCCTGCCGATGACGGCAAGGAGGTGGGAGTGCTCTGGCCGGGCGCGGAGGAGGCGGCTCGTCTGCGCTCCGATCTGGCTCTGCGACACCAGGAGAACAGAGAGCTGCAGGAGAGGCTGATGGTGTCTGAGGCCACGGTCCACGCTCAGGCTGAACAACTGAAGGACTACAGAGATCTGCTCAGTGAGTCACCCTCAAGAACTCGCACGTCATTACACATGAAAAAGTGATCAATCAGAATCAAAGTAGACTGAGGTCATTTCTGTCTATGCAGCAGAGACATCTGTCCAGCAGGCCAGTAAGCAGGTGCAGGTGGATCTGCAGGATTTGGGTTATGAGACTTGCGGCCGCAGTGAGAACGAGGCTGAGAGAGAAGACACCAGCAGCCCAGGTGATAAACACATGAGTGATGAAATGTCTCTCTGAGCGTTTATGTCTCTTCTTTAAAAAACACACGCGTCAATGTGTCTCCTCATCTCTCCCTATTCCAGAGTTTGACGACTTGGAGATGTGCACATCGCTGTCCCATCATCAGGACTGCGAGGGCGCGGGTGGTGGGTGGTACGCCGGAAACGGCAGCGGTAACAGAGGTGGTTATGAAGTGGAGGAGGAGTCAGCCTCTCTCCAGCATCTGGTCCAGGATCTCCGCTCACAGCTCACCCGCTGCCACAAAGTGATCCGGGGGCTGCAGCTGCGTGTCCGCTCCTTGTCTGCCACCAGCGACTACGCCTCAAGCCTGGAGCGCACGCCCCGCAAGGTACTGTCCAGCTTCTCTGCTCTAATCTGCTGTCTTTTAATCCTATTTTAAGCTCAGAACAATGCCAATTTTAGAGTTTTTTTTTTTATGTGTAATCTTTAATTATTTAGGTAAATTGGGCATTTGAGACATCACCAGCCCCCAGCGGTGTGGAAGACGATGAAGGCTGGATGTCTGACACCCAGGGGATTCGCTCAGGGTCTAAGCCCAGCAGGGAGCTGCAGGAGCTGATGGAACGAGTTGCGTCACTGGAGGCTCAATTAAAGAGCACCAGGCTGGAGGGCAAAGGGCAAGCAGAGGAGGGAAAATGTGCCACCTGGCCAGGGTGAGACAACAGACTTAAGAAGAAAGAAAGGGAAGGGGGGATGGGAGGACATAATTCCCACATTTAGCTTATCTAGAATCAGTCAACAGATGCACATGAGACTGGTTAGTCTTATGACTCAAAGCCTTTGGTTCTCAGCAAATATCCCCTGTTAATGCTCCCTCTGGCTGTTCTTTCTCCCTGCACAGGAAGTACAACTCTTTGATCCAGGCACAAGCTCGTGAGCTGTCCCACCTCAGGCAGAGGATGAGAGAGGGCCAAGGAATCTGCCACATCCTGACCCAACACCTCGGAGATACCACCAAGGTGCTGCAAACGTTTCTACATTAATTCAGTTCTTAATTCAATATTCTTTGAACTCCCTATACGCTGAAACAATAAGTGAAAGTAGAAGGTCTCACACTCTCTCTTTCAGGCGTTTGAGGAGCTCCTGCGGGCCAATGACATCGATTACTACATGGGTCAGAGCTTTAGAGAGCAGCTGGCTCAGAACTCTGCCCTGGCACAAAGAGTGGTCACCAAGATTAGCGGACGTAAGGGACATTAGCATTATCATGAGCACAGTGAAAACAACTTCACTTGTTTACCGTGCCATGTTACTGTTTTGTCATTTGAGGTGAGGTTCCTTTCCCTCTCTTTTATTTACATAGGTGAACGTGCAGAGAGCCATGATGACAAGACAGGCCATGAGTTGCTTGCCTTACGGTGAGTCAGCTCGATCGTATTCATGTACAGTACTCATTGTGAAACAATACTTTTACCTTGTCACGCGCAATGTAGGACACACAGTGATCTGTGTTTACAACTAGACTTTCTGTTAGATGTGAATGTGGAGAGCCCATTTCATAACATTTCAGTTTCAATAGAGAAGTAAGAAAACAGACCCACAACTAAATCATAATCTTTCTCATGATTTACCCTCAGGGCATATACTTAAAGTGGGTACCACTTTAAGTATAGTGCCACCTAGTGGTATGGTTGCAGATTGCAACCAACTGAACACAACTGTGGAAACATGGTGGTGCAACTTGGTGGGTTCTGTGGAAGAGGACGTGCTCCTTATGTAGATATGAAGTGCTGATTCGAAACTAATAAAAACATAACAGTGATTACATAATAAAAAACATTTTATTATGATTTGTATATTCAATTTATGCTAATACATCCCCTAATACACCCCCTAAATCGTACACACTAATTTTGTTGTATGTACATACTGTAAAGTGTTTCAGACAGTATTATGAAGTGTACAGTAATATTATCAGAATATCTTCATCAAATGCTGCAGAGTTTTTTTTACAGCGGCGTGATCTGCTCACCTCGCTCGTTGTTATTGGCTTATTTCGAGGAGCGCAGTCGCCTCTGCGTTAGTGATCAGTGACCCTCTGTCATGTGGCACGCTGCTGCATGTGAGGAGCCGTCCACATGCCTGCTTATGGTGGAGATGAGACAGAAGGTTGCTGTTAATCCACACGCAGGCCACCACATGGACCGTTTAAGTCGAACAGACTTTACGCAGGTGTCCCACCAGGAGGGCTTAAGACGCTTACTGTCAGTGGGTCTTTCCCTGGTGGTGCCTCATTCAGCGGTACCCTGCTGAACGACCGACAGTTTCCCTTGGATTTATACAAAGTTACTTACTTATGTGTGGATTTCTGTTATTCTGTATTGCTATTACTTTATTTAAAAATATTTTTTTTTGAATGTCTAGCATCGTTTAATCAGAAAACATTGGTAAAGTGAAGGAAGATCTGAAGACACCAGAGCATTTATCGCTGTTGGATTTCCTCCCACTAGACAACGCTCACCCAGCTGGACTGAAACTCCGATGGCTCCTCTTTGGAAATCTATGTTTTCTAAGAGCAGCTCTATATACAGGGACTCTCTGTGGTCTTTTTCTGCTGGTCGAGGCCAAGCAAGAGACACAGCCTTATTTAAGTTGCTGGTGGAGAGAGATAGGGAGCACATGATTCAGCAGCTGAAACAGTAAGGCCAGCGTACATGCATATATTTATACGGGCATATTAACCCCTTAATGTCTAGTTTGTCTGTCCTGTTTTCTCCTTGTTGTAAAATAATCTTAGCCCACTCTCAGTTCTCAAGTATTTACATTTTTTGTGTTCTGGCCAGTGGTTATATTCTACATGCCTGTATATCACTGTTAGTACATTTCCTCCAGATGTCAATCTTGCAGATTTGTTACCTCCACAAAAATTTGGACTCTATGGGTGCTTGAAGCGTGCTGCTGCAACTGGTTGCAGACTGCTCCATGTGCAGCCCAAGTGTCCAATTGTTGATTTATCTTAATTGGTCATCTTGACGATAGGATGCCAGAAAATTGTGAAATATGTCGTAGTTTCCCCCAGCCTAAGACGAAATCATCAGTTGACTTATTTTTTCTGACCAATAGTCCAATAGCAGGATTTAGGTATAAAATGAGCTCCATTGTGAGATACTGGGACCTGTTATGCTTCTTTTTTTCATTAATCAACTCAAAATGTAACTGTTGAGTCTCGTCTCTGTGTGCACATGCAGGCTGAGTAAGGAGTTGCAGCAGAAAGATAAAATCATAGAGTCCCTCCACACCAAACTGCAGCAGCGTCCCGACACCCCGTCCAGCTGCCACGCCCTCTCTGAGACCACCGACCACTCTGACAGGACCTCCTTGGTGTCTGACGAGTACCAAACCAACGAGGACTTGGAGCTTTGCTCTGATCTAGACACCAGAGAATATCAAGAGGAGCATCACCTGCGTCAGCCGGGACACCGATCAGAACAAGATGGTATTTTTGAAGCTTAATCTTTCTTCTTTGAATTGCGTCTTTCTATCCTTTTACCTTCCATTCCCCTCCTCTAGTCCGTCCATCTATTCCTCCTCCTCATGGCCTCCTCAAGTCTTCCAGCAGCTGTCCCAACATGCTTTATTCGTCCACTGTGCGGTCCTCCAGAGGTATGGGACTCACAGATGGCTTGCAAAAGACTTGCAAAATACCCCAAAAAATTTCTTTTCCTCCTCTTCCTTCTTCTTTTATACATGTCACTTTCTGTCATCCCCCTCCAGCCTTTTTCAGTGAGCCTGTCTCCTCCTCCCTCTCTGTCCCCTCTGGCCCTGACGTCTGGGGTTATGAAGTCACTTCTGACCCCCGGCCCAGGGCCCTGTCTGTGATCGCTGTTCGCCCAGAGCTGGACACGCTGTACAAACAGATGAATGAACAGAACTGGGGTGAGGGGCGAGGGAGCGTGTGCCATGTGTGGAAATGCCTGGAATTAGTTTGAAACACGATCATTTTACTCACAAATTCAAACCTTGTCATGATTCTTACACCTCTTTGTGTATGTGTGCTACAGGATTCGCGGTTCCCCACGACAAGGCTCTGTTCACTCTCTCACCTGGTGCCCACAACCAGCATGACCTCTCAAGCTACAGCCAGCTATCCCATCATGCCTTTCAACAATACCAGCTGGGTGGAATCCCAGAAGGCCACCCGATGAATTCTGACTCAGGTCTATTGACAGGGGGGCCCCTGTGGGATGCAGTACAGCCAGTTGGAAGCTATTCTGGATCACCTGGACACCAACCAGGAAGCAGCCAAGCAGGTGTGTGGCACTGCTTTAGTGATATCAATTATTAACCATTACAGGCTAATGACATTTACTCACTATTTCCCACACATTTTGAGGATGTTTATTTTAAGCTACATCCGAGAAATCAACTTGAACAAGCAGTCAATTGATTATTATAATATTATTGTTTGTCCACAGGGGTAAATTTGATAGAGGAGCACCTGCGGGAGGTGAGGTGTCTCCGTCAGCGTCTGGAGGAGTCCATTAGGACCAATGAGAGGCTACGGCAACAACTCGAAGAGAAACTGGCCTCTACTGGGCGTGATGGAGGTAATGTAGCTTCACACACCAAACAGCGTCACTTCTTTCTCTCTAAGAAATTATGTAAAGAAGTTTGGGTTTTTTGTCCAGGGGCCCCAACAAACATCTATATTCAGGGACTGGACACAGTCACTCAACTGTCCAATGAGATCAGAGTCCTGAAGGAAGAGAACTTGGGTCTACAGTCACGCCTGCAGGCCAGCACAGGTACTTCATTACAAAGCTAAAAGAGATTTAGTTGCTTATAGAGGCAATTTTGTTACATAAACCCATTTCGTCTCCCCTCAGACACATGTGAAGAGGTGGTGCAGTTGCGGGAGGCCGTGTTTACAGCACGAGCCCGCCTGAAGCAATCAGAGCTGGAGGCCGAGCAGTGGAAGGACGAGCTAAGACGGCTGCAGGCTCACAGTCAGGAGCAGGGACAGCAGATTCACGCACTGAGGCAGGAGCGACAGGCCGGTCAGGAGAAAACCAACAGGTGCATATACTGTATGCCGATGGAACAAATTAGTCAGTGACATGCAGATGGAGATTGTGTCTATATATGAGTTTGCATATTTGTTCTCTGATTGCAATTTATGATAACGTATCTGTACATTGTCAGGCTCCAGCACGAGGTGTCCCTGCTGCAGCAGCAGCTGTGTGAGAGCAGGGAACTCATCCACTCCCTGCAGAGCGAACTGCACGTTTACGATCGAGTGTGTTCCACCACCAAGACCAACAAAGGTCAGTCTGTTCATTTTAAACTAGCTGTATGCAGCTTCTTTAAATGAAAAGCCATTATGTGGAAGTTCTCTGTGGAAATCTTTGCTTTGGCGCCATCTGGTGGTAGATAAATTAATAGATAAAAAGTAAACACTCAAAGTTATCCACAATGTTTTCTAACTTTGAAAGAGCCTGTGATGAAAAGAACCTTAACTCCTGAAAGCTATGCACTGCTTTGTTAGAGTGAATCCCTCCAAACTCCACAGAGCACCCAAACAGAACTACTGTGTCCAAGACTCTGTAGTGATTGTGTATTTTGTCTTCAGGGTACCTGTGTGAGGTCCCAGGTCTACCAGTGGAGCTGGGGGAGCTGCTCGGGGAGGTGAGGAGCCTGCGGGCCCAGCTGCAGAACAGCGTCCAGGAAAACAGCGCCCTCAAGCAACTGGAGCTCCACAAGCAGCTGGAGCAGAAGCTGGGAGTCGGGTCTCCTCGGACCCCCTCTCTCTCTGCCCTCACTGCCAGCCCTCAGAGAGAAAACTTCTACAGGCGGCAGCTGCTTCATGGTGAGACAGAAGCTTCAACATGTTGCAACGCAAAATGTTTGTGAGCCTCGGTGTGCTGTGCTGTGGTTTGCTGCGTGCCCAAGCCTGGTTTGTGTATGTGTGTGCCCCACAGACCCAGCTCCGTCTCCACCAGTCAGGGACATCGGTCTGTTTAACTGTGGATCTCCTGGTCCTCCCTACTCAGACCTGGATGACAGCCATAGCACTGCCAATGGTGCGACTTAACTGCAACTGATTAACTGCAGCTTCATTTGACTTAAATATTTTTATTGTAAAGAATTGCTTTTTAACAATAATAAGCTCTTGTTTTTTTTTTTTTTAATGTGTCAGTCATTTAGATGTAATCCCAATAATCACTAAAATCTATTTTGCATTAATATATACAACAATGTCATTTAAAGTCGCCCCAAAATACATTCCAGCTCTGTTGCCCCCAGCAGACCCTCTTGACCCGCACTCTGAACTGGAGGGGGAGGCGCCTGATGGATCCTTTGCCAACCGTAATGGACGCCACGCCATCGGCCACGTGGACGACTTCAGTGCTCTGCAGCAGCAAGTCCTAGAGGGGCGGAGCCTTGTCCAGCGCATGGAGACGACCCTGCAGGCCTACATCGGCCCATCCCTGCTAGAGGGCAACCAGAAACATAGCAGCGAGCTGGTCTGTTTTCCAAAATTCTAATGGCCAGACAAACAATCAGAGTAATGATAATACAGCACAAGCATCTGACTGATCTCTGCTTGCAGGTTCTGGACTATGGATGTGTGAAGAGTCTTCTGTCCAACACCAAGACTCTGAGGCAGATCTTGGAGGAGGCGATGTCTCTGCTGAAGATGTTCTGGAGGGCAGCTCTTCC
Source organism: Chelon labrosus (assembly GCF_963514085.1). NCBI lineage: Eukaryota > Metazoa > Chordata > Actinopteri > Mugiliformes > Mugilidae > Chelon > Chelon labrosus. Next base: position 11,938,515 of record NC_140342.1, read on the forward strand.
CAACACCGATCCCTCCATTCAAATCCTCAAGAAGGTTCGAAGAACACATTGTGACATTTTATGACCTCAGTAAAACACTTTGTGTCAAGCTGAATATCAACACGTGTGGTTGCAGGAGCAGTGTATGCAGGAGGAGATCTTGTCCCTGAAACTGCGTGTGTCTGAGCAGGAAGAGGTTCTCAAGGGGACGATACAAAGACTGAGGAGCACCAGCCGCACCAAGGAGAGCATGGAGCACTTCATAGTCAGCCAGTGTAAGTGTTCACGCGTGACTGAGAGAGCGACAGGAAAACAAATGTAGGAAGGTTGAGTGTGGAAAAAAAGGCCTGGTAAGGCATGAGGAAAGGAAGTGAGAATTATCAACAAACAACGCTGCACATCCATTCTTGGAAGTGCAGAGAAATCCCAGGTTAAGTTTTAGACAGAAACAATAAACCGGACACTTATCACCCCTCAGCTCTAATACACAGGTCTCTGAAGATTTTAAAGACACATACGAGTGCCTCTTGTATGTCACGCTCAAAAATAAAACTATAAGGTGTTTCCTATGTATATATAATGTATGTTGTTTTTGTTTTTTTGCAGTATCAAGGACTCGTGATGTGCTGAAAAAAGCCAGGACAAATTTAGAGGTGAGCTAAACTCACTGCTTCATCTGCAGTCTCATCACAAATTGTTAGGTTGTCTATCTTGTGTTTGTCAGGATGTTACTGTATGTTGTGATGTCCCTGGTGTCTTTAATGTCTTTTGTAAACTCATTGTGGCTTTCTTGTCTCACCTGTTCCTTCGTCTCGAACTGGTCTCTTCTTTCCTCCCCTCTCTTCTCCTTACCTTTAATTTCCTTTCCTCTCTTTCAAACCCCCCCAGAAGAATGAGCTGAGGCTTTCCTCTCTAAGCTCCTCCTCTTCCCCTCCCTACACTGGTAATCGTCTGACATCGTGTGGTCTTGCATATAGGTAGACGTTGTCCCAGGCATATGACTGCGAAGTTGATCCCTCCTGAACTGGATCTAATAGTAAATGCGGTGAAGAGTCTGTGACCTGGGGCAGCTTCTACCTCCGTGTGGACTTTTGCTGTCTCTGAACCGTGTTGACATCACTGCTTTACCATCCCGTCTAACAGTGACATCCATCGTGCCTTTTATTTTTAAAACATTTGGATTTTCTTAGTGTGCATTAGAGGAAAAATAAAACATGAGAGATAATGGGTCCATAATGAGACCATAAAACAAGCCAACCTCACACACAGCTCCACTGAATGACTTCATATCACATTTGATCTTTATCACTGTAGATAACGTGTGGTTGCAAGGTTGATATGTATTTAATCACCTTGTTTTCAACATTGCCATATACGTGAGGTGTGTATTCCTCTAACATGGTAAACATGTTGTTTACTTCAACGTGTCTCCTGTTTTAAGGCCAAGGCCTCAGATCTCCCACACTGAGCGCCAAAATAGCCGCACATGGCGTAGTTTCCACTCTGTGTGTACGCTGTCAGAGTATCACAGTAGGGTGTACGCGCAAACGGTGGCCTTCAGCCTCGGGAATGAGTGGTGGCATAAACACCTGGATTCATTCACGCCACGAGGCACACGACACGGCAGGACAGGGCAACAACACTGTAACGGAGTGTGTGTGTGTGTGTGTGTGTGTGTGACAGTGGATTTCAGTTGCAGCACTGCTTGTTCTCTAACCATTCATTCTCAGCTTTTCATGCAAGATTTGGGGATTTTTATTACAACTAACACTTCGCTCAACAAACCGCTCCTTGCGGTGTGTTTTTAAAGGAGTGGTGTGACATTTTGAGAGATACGCTTTCAGAGTTGGCTGAAAAGAACCATACTATCCGTACTATTTTTATCTTTAATATGAAATTAATGAGCCAAGGGGAGATTAGCCTAGCTTAGCATAAAGGGGAAAACGCTAGTCACAGGAAGAAATTGCATGTCTTTTTTATTTTTGTACAGATTAAACAAGATAGATACAAAATGTTTGTTACCTTTAAACAGAAGCAGGTTAAGTGTTTCCTGTCTTGTGCTTTGCATTGGCACATAGGCATATAGGGATGGATCCTTTCATCCAACTCTTGATAAGAAAAGGACCATGGTCGCCAAAATATTAAACTACTCCTTTAAATCTCACCTCCCCTGACGGTTCGGTTTGATGAGCTTGTGTAAGGACTTTTTGAATGCGACCTTAAATCTCGTCTCTTCCCCTCAAATCCAGCTGAGGACCCAGGAGGTGCTTCCAGAGCACGGCCTGCTGATCGCGGTTTCCTGAAGACAGGAGTGGCCGGCGTTGCTGCCCATCAGCGTCCGGCGGCGAGGAAGCGCAGCAGCGAATGCCTGCTTTAGACTTTTACTGAACCAGCCTCAACTCTACCACCTCTGACCTCTTTGCTGAAACAGCCAAGTCCCGCCAACCCCCGCCCTCTTTCCCCTCCCCCCATACACCAGCTTCCCCCTCCCCCATCGACCCAGCCATAAGAGTACTTCCATCCTTCCCTCCTCCAGGCAATATGTGCACCGTATAATCTGCACCTTGAGCCTTACCCTTTCCTCCATCACGTGTGTTATTGTCTTTGAGTGATACAGTCAGCAGTTTGCCTTGTCGTGTGTGTGACAGAAGAAGGAGTTTGAAATGTGCCTCTGGTGGTTTCAGTGACGTGTGTCCTACTGTTGGAACTGGTTGAAGATGCCCTCAGATGCTGACCTTACACTAGGCACATTTTTCCATCAGTATTTAAGAAATGTTAAGTTATCAGTGTGCTTTTATACATTTAGACAAAGAATTTACACCAAACACTTAAACACGTTTTAAAAAATCAACTTTAAACTTCACTTGTGACTTAAGATCCAGTCTTTGTATAATTGCACGACCCGCATCTAAGAGCATCTTCTCCTGAGAGCCAGGCAGCCTGTGGACGGTAAAGTTTGTAAAGTTGTTTAAAATGGCTTGCGGGAGGATTTCTGCGCACACGGACACGCGTTTATATCTGAATGCGTGTGATCGAGCACGGCTCACTCAAAGACAAGACAGCCTCAACCCCTGACTGCCACCAAAATGCAAATTTACTTTTCGTGGCACTTTTATTAACATTGACGTCTTTTTTTTTTTGTTTTGCAAATGCAATGCAAAATAATTTTAAAAAATTACACCTATAATGTATTACTACACACAGTGGAGGAATGTATAGTAGGTAGGTGATCACTGCTATGTAGCTGTGTATATTTGTGGAGGATGCTTTAGAATGATATGCCGGCCTTTAGCCAATGGGTTATTAATAGCAGAACTAAAGCCAGAGAAAGGTTCCATTTAAGCCACAAGCCTACTATTTACGGTCCCAATGGGGATCTGTTTGCAAATTCAAATGTACTAAATAAGTCAAAGATAGAAGAGCAGAGCCTATCAGTCAGATTGATTGTGGTTTTAAGAGCTGGATATGTAAAGAGGTTCAAGTACTCAAATGGAACCAGGCTAAACACGCGTATTCACTCCTCTGTAGGAGTTCTCATACGAGCATGTGCAATAATGATGTTTTTTGAATGAATATGCTGCACCGGGTTATTATTTCTACGCCTGACACTGGATTATTATTCACACTCATAGTAATGTTAGAACACGACCAGATTGTACCCTTTTCTCCTCGAGTGTTGATGCATGACCGAGATTGTGAATTATAAAATCTAATCTATGGAACAAGCCGATACTTGCCAAAGTTTGAACTTCTTCTTTACTTCACTCTGACTTGCCTTATCCATGTGAATGACAAAACCCGTGCCGGATAATGCCGCCGGGGTTACCGAAGTGTCTTTTTTTTTTAAAGGGCCTCTAGAACCACAGAGACGGTAACCGTTAGACAGCTGGTTCATTTTATTTTGAATTGTGCGACAGAAATGAGCTCCTTTCTGGACCAAAACTCTATAAAAGTGGATTTTTTCCCCCCCACAAGGCCATATGCTATTGTCTTTATGTTATGTCGTTCTCTTGGTTCAGGCCATTTTTAGCATTCCCATGGCAATGGCAATATAGATTATTAAGTTCTTAGAGATGATACAAACTTTGGCAGGCTGCTGATGGCGTCGTTGTTCCGTTATTTGCTAATTTAGAACAGTTCAGTTTAGTTTGTTTTTTGTGTTGCTGTACATTTGCCATTTTGTGCTGTAAATAAGCTGTAAGATTTTTACTTTGTGAGTGCGTGTGAAAACATCCAACGTTTGCTTTTTGCAAAGTTGATTATCTGGGTAGCTGTGCAATAGCTTGATTTTATTTTGATGTTAAACATCATTGTGTTACGAGTATGTTTGCTACTTTCACTTCCTGCGATGCATAATTTATATGCGTGTGTGTTTGTGTCACTTTGAATCAATTGGTCACATGATAAGTAATCACAAACTATGCCTTCATGATATTTAAGACACTGATAACACCATCATCCACCTATAACAAAGCTCTGATTAATATCGCTTCGCTTGCCTTTGAATTTAGCTTGAGCTAGCTCAGTCTGCTCTCGTTGGTAGAAATGGCCTTGAACAAGCGTCTACCTGAGTTTTGCCAAATAAGGTTTTGTTTGTGCTCAAGTCTTCAGAAATAGACAAAAGTTGCCAAGTATTTCCATAGGGGTAAACAGTTACGGGGAGAAATGTAGAAAAATTGTGTACTATAATTAAAAAGCCAATGACTGGAAAGATTGTGAGACGTTGGTTCACAGAGCACCTTGTTGATGCGCAAACAAAGCCTTTTTGCTATTTGCTATAAAGAAGGGAATCAAACAGCAGTTTGAAACGATGTATTGTGGAGTTGCATATGTATATAGTGCTATCTGATTGGTGCAGCTTTTTTCCTGAGTTTGTGTATAATGAAGTAGAAAGCCGATGCAGGACTCATAAGGATCCTGTCTCTGATGAGAGTTAATGGTGTGTTGTGTTGGCAAACGTATTATCTATGAAGGATTTTAAGAACGAATGAATAAAACACTTAAAAAGCTTCTGCGGTCTGTTGTTTGGTTTCTATTTGGATCTCCATGAGTTTCTGCTTTGTAGCAAATGTGTTTGCCACAGTTTATTATAGCGAGAGATACTTAACACCAGGGTGTGACAGCTCTGGTCACAATCAACAGAGATGTCACAATGTGATGAAACACCCCTGGGTGCAATGCGACATCACCGCCAACAATGTGAGAGGCTGATGCACAGGATTAAAGCAAGAACAAGCTAATTTAATATAAATGTTCAGCTATGGCTCATGGGAATCAAGATTTTAATTTAAATTACTGTCTGTTAACTCTTCCATCAAAGGTGACAGCATGGCAATTGAGCCCACTGAAGAAATAATATGGAAGACCTTCAGTTTACAGTATTCACCATTAGGCGTCTGTAGAGAGACAAAAAAAAAAAATCATATGCCAAGTCACCCATTAGTTATATTTGTGCCATTGTGCGGTCTGATGAAACAGACCAGATATGTCTTGCAGATAGACCATGAAGCACAGCAGTGGCAGCATCATGTTATGGAGGTGCTTTGCTGCAGGAGGGACTGATGCCCTTCAGAAAATGGGTCTTTGAAATAGACTATGAGCCCAAGCATACTTCTGAAGTTGTGTCCAACAAAGTCAAGGTATAGCTGGCCAACACAAAGCCTTGACCTCAATTCAATAAACTATTTGGGTTATAATTCCTGCAACCTATTCTAAGAAGCTCGTAGAAGAAACTTCTGACCCACTGAGGATGTGGTGGAAGAGATTACCGTGGAGATAAAGCTTTCTCTCTACAATTATTGTGACATTTCACATTCTTAAATTGATGTAGTAATCCCTACTGACCAAAGACAGGGAATATTTACTAGGGTTAAATGTTAAGAATTGAGAAAAAATAAGTTGGTGTATTTGGCGGAGGTGTATGTAAACTTTTGATTTCAACTTTACCTCTTTTGTTCTCAGCACCAAAGAGAACAATGGGATAACTTTGAAATGTCCCATTCAAGATGATTTTTAAAATTTGGAGCCCAGTTGTTTAAAGTGACATAAAAACAGATATTAAGACCTTACAGGAGTATCTTTAATTTACACCAAAGAGGGTCAAGTTAATAATAAGGCGTGCTAGATTCTTATACTAAATAAAGAAGGCAAAAAGAAGAAATTCGGACCTGAATGTCCTCCCTTTATTTGCAAACAAGTAAAACCTTGTACAGGATCATCGCACTGCTTCTGCAAAGCACTGTAAAACATTCATGAGAAACAGCTGCAAAAATTCAAGTTTTGGTTTTAGCCTTAAATCTCCACGTCCATGGCGTTTCTCCGTAATCCCTTATCACATAACTCTTCACAGCTCAACTCAACATTCACCGAAATACTGTCAGAGCGCCTGGTTGAACACCAACATTTATGACAGCCCCTTTTATCTGTAGATCAGCTGTGGGCATATTCTGTACCATAAGTGCAAACCATTAAACAGCGCAGCAAGGGGCACAAACAACTTTTAAAGCCAGGATACCAAAAAGAATACACATAAGCTTAAATGTTTAACACACAAACAAACTTTGTACAACATTTAAATTCATGGCAACTGATCATTCTCTCAATAGCCCTGTTAATACGTCTGGTAATGTGCCTCTGATCACTTTTTTTGCCTCAGACATTCAATGAAAACAAGCAAGTTGAAACGGCTTGGGTGTGCAGGCCTCCACGTATGACTGCACATGTAACAGATGCATACAGTATATTCTCGTTTCATAAATAGAACTCAGTACAGATACACAGATAAATTTACCGAAAATAAATAAAAATAGTAAATTAGATTCTGCAGTTCAGAGAAGCTACAGTACAAGAGTTGTCTGCTGCATAGTTAAAAGCTCACATCAACGTCAACAAAGTGCTTGCAAGCTCACATCGAGAAAAAGGCAAACAGCAAAACTAAACACCGAGCTCTGGCCTCCGTTCTCCGCCTGAAATGCGTTGAAATAGACGAGCACTCCGTCCATAATGACCAATGTGTTGAAAACTGAAATGATAGGCTTATCTGTAAGAGGCAGATTCAACTGAAGTGTAGGAAACTCAACCACTTCCTCAGCAAGAGCATCACATTGTTGTTCCTGATTTGCCAAGGGTTTAATTCAGTGCTTCTTCTTTTTTCTTTTTTTTACATTTTATTGCACTTTTAAGTTCAAGCAACGCCTTGTGTTGTGCTCCCTTTAGCACCTCAACCCTGACTACAGGCCACTTCAAGTCATCCTGTCACTGTGCATGCAATCACGTCAAAAACGTAACTCAACCAGATGACTTACTAACATCAAACTGTAACACTAAAAATCCCATGAAACATCACTCACAGGTCCTCTATCTGAGAAGGTGACACATGACACAAATGTGCCACCCAAAAATATAATGTGCAGCAAACACTCAGACACACAGTGATTTAGTCAGTCTCTTCTGTGGGTGTCACAGGTAAAAAGCCACAGTGCGGCTGTTATCTGTCGCGGACACGCGCGCACTTCTCTCCCTGTATTCAGAGCCCTATGTAGACAGAAGTGCAGCCTCTTTAAAAACCCCAGTCACAGTCTTCAGCTGACCTATAAACATGTTTCTGTGCAAGACTTCGGCTAAATGTGATGACACACACACACACGCGCACACAAAAAACAGCAGAATACAAACATGCTGCTCTCTAAAAGCACTGTGGAGCAACCAGGTTAAGGTTTAGATAGGCTTGTAAAGCAGAGAGGTGACGTATTTCTTCTTGTATCTGTGAGTCGCACTCAGCACCATTACTCCGTCCTACACAGAGAGAAAAACACAACACAGACTCAAGGTGACGCAGATGAGAATCACACAAAGAGTAAAAAAATAAATAATTCAGATTTATTTATTTATTTCCAAAGGAGTCTTTCAAAACACTTGTGGGATGCCTGCGCTTGTAATCTTTGGACCACTATGACCAATTTCCCATAAAACAATGCAGTAAGCAAACAATTCTGCAGTTCTGACCAGCGTGACTTCTTTGGTATGTCAACAAGTATAGTTAGTAAATAAAGTACAAATCAAGCACTAGCAGTCACGTCTAGATAACATGAGAAGGATTGTGACCTTACCTTTATTGAAAGAGCGTAAAGGTGATTTAGCATGACGTGGTTGGGTTCAGGCAGCAGGGCAGGGTCACACTGCCGACAAAGAGAAACTCAGTATTAAATCAGAGATGTAAATAGATGTAAATGTGGGGAAGGTGGAGGCACTGACGGATATATTGGTGTCTTTGTTGAGAATGACTTGAAGCAGGTGGGGTGGAAGGATCGGTGGGGCTTTGAAGTGCTCCTCGGGTCTAAAGATGTACTGCTCCTGCCCGTATGGACCTGGAGGGGAGCTGGACAAGTCTGTGAAAATACAGTCGCAATTAAATTTGCTGTGTTTACACACTTGTGTATGATTTGACAGCTGCAGAGCAACCTGAAGTTTTATTATATCTATCCACAAGAACAGAAAACAACATCTATTTAGAATAATTACACGTAGAGTACATCCGTATTTTGACACTCAACTCTATGTCTGAGACTTGTATTAAAGCTTGATAAAATGCTGGGTCTGTCATGAAACTGTGGATGGCAGAATTACAGAGCAGCCTGACCTGACGTGTCTGAGCACTCCAGAGAGTCCACCTGCAGGGCGTCAAACACCTCAAAGTCAGACTTCTTTACGTGGATCAGGTTGTTGATGGTGCCGAGTTGGCTGGTTACCACTGGCTGTGGAAAAGAGCAGTAATCCCAGAGGTAATTATTTGTATTTATTTGTAACCCATATTTTGCTGAGATCAAGAGAGGTTTAGATGACAAACATGACCGTATAAAAGCATGGGCATCACGACGTCACCTATTGGTTTGTGGATTACTGATGTGAAGATGTTGTTTTTCAGAGACAGAAGTTGCCATATTTGGACGAGAGGAAGGAACTGGACAGGAGGGAGGGACGGGTCTGACAGAGAAACCAAGGAAACTACACATACTGTGGTGACGGGTAAGCAGCGCCTAAGGCCATACCATGCTTTACGGTCAATTTGACTCGAAACAAATAGAATATTAGTGACTAATACTAGTGACTAAGACAATGAACTCATTAGGAAAATGTTTACTGAGATTGTAAATCAAGTAAGAAGTATGTGTATTTTCTCACAGATTTATATACACAATTATTTCTGAAATTCTGAGTCACCACCAGCTGACTATTAGAAAGACTGGAGATTTAAGACACTTTTCATACAACCACGTCACTTCTTTTATCCAGACTATGTCATAGTCCATACAAGTCTATGTGTGAAATCAATTTGAAGGCTGTGAGGAGACAATTAGCTCAGCATAAAGACTGGAAACTAGAGCCAGCAGCTAGTCTTCACCACATACAAGCATTTGCAAAAATTCTGTTTCCTGAATGATAACATCTCAACGTTGTGAGTGTAGCTGGTTAATAACACAAAGTAAAAGTTGTACGGCTCTTCTGAGGTTATGATGCCCCTCTCAAAGGTTTGGACGGATGAAATTAAAGTCTTAATTTCCATAAAGGCTTCATCGTAGATCTTTATAACAAGAGTTGGGACCTTAACTAATTGAAGGGAAGAATTTCACAATATATGTACATGATAATACAATGATAATAAGAAATAATATTGACACTGCTGTACCTCAGAAGGATCATGGACCCACTGCCCGTCTACAAAAAACTTGTACTGGTGCTCTCCTTCAGGCAGGTCCAGAATTGCTACAAAGTCATTATGGCTTTGGAAAGAGAAAAAGACAGAGTCTTAGAGAAACACTCATTCTGTAGTGAAAGGCTCACATCCCATCCCCCAACAGAACCCTCACACATGCACCCTCCCCCGTCCAGCCACACACACTCACCTTCTAACATACACACAAAAACACACACACACAAACCCACACTTACACACACAAACATACACAACCCTGTTAACAATCAAACATCCCACCAGTCCTCATTCCTCAGCAGTAAGACAATCACACACTTTCATAGACTGGGACTTGCACCAAGCTGCACTTCATTTACATTTTCTTCTTTTTTTTTTAAGGGTGTTTTATATATTTTCACAAGTGTTCTATTTAAATGTTTGTGTTATTTATATGTGAGCCTCTTAAGCCGGGAGTCTCTGCAAAATTTGGTTATGTTCTCATAATGATAATAAACACTCTTGATTCTTGATACCAGGATCCCAGTCTGTAGAAACGCTACAGCTGTCCTGGGTTGTAGCTATGGCTGCAAATAAATCCCGTTTACCTTTTGTTTAGTGGTATCTTTGTGTTCCAGTTGTTGAAGGAACCAGCTATGTAGACCTCCTTCCCTCCTCCAGCCCAGCGGATCACAGTGGGTCGAGCCTGAGGACCCGTTTTGACCAGATCATCCAGATCTGGGGTGAATTCTTTCTCTCCTGACGCCTGAAAGTAATAAATAAGCAATTGCGGGACAGTTCGTTTTTATGTATTATAAAATGTGAAAGGTTTTTCTGTACAATCATTTTTTTACGTGTATACCTTGGACTCGGTTCCGTGGGTGTTGAAGATGTTAGGATCATCTGTGCTGTCAACCATCTTGCTACTGTGCTCTTGGTCTTTGTGACTCCCGCTGCTGTCTGAGCGGTGGGCCTTTCCTCCGTGGCGCTCCCCAGCCACCCTGTCGCTTGTGTTGCCCATAATGGACCCCTATTTATAGTGCCACTGGAAAGAAAGGGCAACCCATTATGTGGCTGAAAACAAACTATGAACTAAACTTCAGAAAACCAGAAACTGATTTGAGCCAGAATCAGCAGTGAAATGTTTGTTTTACAGGTTGTGTAAAGTTGATAACATGCTTTGCTATTATGTAACACACTGATCAGCGACAACAGTAAAACCACAAACCTGTGAAATCAATAACACTGATAATCTCATTACAATGTAATGTTACTCTGGGAAACCTGGGTGCTTGGTTTTAAGTGAACGTTACTTTGACACATACCACCACCTGAACATTGTTGCAGACCAAGCTGCTTCCTTGTAAGTGACGTACATATACCCTGCCTCAAGCACAGTGAGCAGCCATCCATATGATGTTAAAGAAAATGTGATTCATCAGACCAGGCTACCATCTTCCATTGCTCTGTGATCCAGTTCTGATGTTCCTATGCTCATTGCAGGAGCTTCCAGCAATGGACAGGGGTCAGCATGGGCATCCTGACTGGTCTGCAGCCATGCAACCCCATACACAACAAACAGTGACGCATTGTGAGGCCTGACACCTTTTTATCAGAACCTATTAACTTTTCCAGCAAATTGAGCAACAGTAACTCGTCTGTTGTATCAAGCCACACAGGCCAGCCTTTGCTTCCAACAACCCCATGACCGTGTTGCTGGTTCACCGGTTTTCCTTCCTTTGATTGCCACTGATCTCTGCAGACCAGGAACACCCCACGAGAGCTGCAGATTTGGAGACGATCTGACCTGACCTTGAAGACAAAATAATAATTTGCTGCCTCATGTATCCCACTCACTGACTGGCGCCAGGATAACGAGATAATCTGTGTTGTTCACATCACCAGGGAAGTCATAATACTATGGCTGATAGACGTATGTTGGCTTTCATGAAAACCTAACTGCACCAGAGCCAACTAGTATGTCAAATTTAATATGAAAAACAACATCTTAGTACAATGTGATCCACGCCGAAATGCTAACAGCTTTCCAGAAAGGCTAAAAGGGCTTAACACTAGGCTAGACAGATAAAGAAGGTAGCCTTCTCCTGGCTGTGAACCCGAACTTTCCAAAGCGGATCAGACGTCAACAACAGGTAAACACAATCACCTGTCAAACATGGAGTAAACGCCCACTAGCTTAGCTAACATGAAAATCAACAAGTGCTGACATCCAAAACTAGACAACAGGTTAAAAGTTTGCATGTTCACAGCTTGCTACTGTGGCTGTAACTTACCACAGTGTTGCTGTTGGCAGCTCAGCTGTGTCCACCTCAGGTCACTTCAACAGGAGAATATTTTTAGCTGCTGCTTACAGTTTAAGTTAGCTACTAGCTGCTAGCTGCCGACACACTATCAAGCTGTTTTGTCTTATTTAAGAAGACAGTGTGGATAATGGCAACGCGACGAAAACTGTAGTTATTCACCATGTAGTTACCGTAGAGTAAAGAAACTTACCGACACCAGCTGGAGTGGTTCAGACAGTAGTTTGTGTTTTAGTGAAGGGCCCACCTCTTCACAACAACTGCAGGGCGCCGCGGTGCTGCCCCGACTACGGCGAGCGGCCAGGACAAACTTCAATCGACACGTTCCCTGCGTACGTTCAACGGTTCCCTGTGAGAAGTGTGAAGGACTGAGAGGTCGACTGAGAGGGAACGACTACAGAGGAGAAATGTTGAGCCAGTCGGCATAAATAGGTGTGTGGAGTAGTATGTTGCTGAATTTAAAAATTTTAAAAGTCTATTGAAAGAAGTTGGGGTGCTGTGTAATATAAATAATAATGTAAATTAAAAAAAATAACAGAAATTGATAACACAAAAACAAGATATCCATTATTGAAACTAAGGAATCTTATTGTTGTTTTTGTTTTTGAAAAATATAATCATTTTGAATTTGAACACATATTTTGCCTCTATTAGCTCATCTTTTGACTACTCACTGAGGAGACCGACTGTTTTAGTTTTGAAAACAAAGTGTTTTGTCACTGCTTTGTACAGGATTTTTGAAACCATTTAATGCATTAAACATTTTTTTTCCGCTCTTGTGTTGCCTTCTTTTCTGTCTTTGTAGCATTTTACTTAAATATATTGTGTAAATAGCTGGCAAATTATTGCAGTTTCTGGAAATGGGTTTGCCATCATATTCATATTAACACTACTAACATTACTGTAATTGGTTCCTATTATCATAATTACACTTATAACATTGTAGTAAATATTTGTGATTATAAATATGTACTTTAGCTTTATTTTCTCCTCTCTGTGGAATTTTAGAAATCATCAATACAGGGCTGACAGACTCATTTTCTCACTCTTTTACTTTACAGTTTTATCTTCTTCCTCACAATCGTATCTGTAGTTTAATACCTTCATTGATGTCACTTCAACTTTCAGTTTCGCATAAACATGTGTCCACTTTTTGCTGAAGCTTTCAACACAGTGATTCCCACATGTTGAAGATCTGACAGTATCAAGTACACTTTTAAGAAAGTTTTCACAACTAATATATCAAGACCCGTTTCAATCTCCAAATGAATGTAACTTAAACTAAACACAATACGCAGACTGTCAGCTTGCATGCTGCATGAAAACTTCTCACCACTTGTCTCTGAGAAAGAACAACAAAAGGTTAACTGTAACATGATCCACTGGGTGTGTATGTTTTATGGTCTTCATGTGTTGAAAAGAGAAGTGACACATGACAAAAATATGCTCCTTGCCAGGATTTTAGTTAAATTATTACTGTTTTTATCTATGAACCCCTTAAGCATAACTGAGAACAGATATATATACAGTACAGAAATACAGTATATATACTGTATATGGCTAAAAACTCCTGGTGTTACGAGTGTTTACACCAAGAGGTTGTAAGGCACATTTAAATGCAAATACAGATTGTGGAAATGGTTTGTTTTCACATTGCACAAGATGTGTGTCTTTATACACACACTATTCCATCCAGTGTTAACAAGTATTGATTTTCAAGGGCTGGTTATTTTTAGTTGACAGTCGTTGATCAGAGCACAGCTTATCTAGATCTTATGTCACTCTAGGTCAGATGATCACAACTTAAAAAACCAAAGTGTTACATTACATTTACAGTATGCAGACATGTGAACATCATATTTTCTGTGTCTGTGACCACAAACATGGAATGGGATATGTGCCACATTTCTCTAGAGAAAAACATTTTTCCTTGTTAACAAAAAAGACATTATGTCCCATTTGTTTCATCACAGTTTAAAGGAGTATCAGTGGTATAAATAAGACAACCTATTATCTGCTACGTTTTCTGTATTATGTGTAGAACAGTCTTTGAGTCAAGCATTTTTGGACAGTGTATAAACGTGTGGAGAGTGTCATTACTAACAGTAGGACAGAAATAAAGCATGCACACCACAAAAAAATAATGCTTTAGCAACTAACAGACAACTCTTACACACAGTCTTCCATCCCTCGAACTTTTTCTTTAGCAGATGGAAGTCATGCTCTGTATGTTTGATGTCTAGCTGTCTTCTTGGAGTTATTTCAGGCATTTCAAGTCTGACACTTTGTTTTTTCATTTCAGCTCACAGTATCATTTTGAGATTCCTAAGCCGGTCTTCATGTACTCATAAACCACATAGCTAATGCTGACGGCAGGAATGACTTTCATGAAGTTTGGCAAGATGCCCCGGTATAGTCCGAAAAAGCCATCTTTGGCAACAATCTTCCTCATCAGGGAACTCATGGACGGCTGGTCTGACGCATCCAGAGACGCTGCAAAGAAATATTACATTAGGGAGGCAACTCATCACTTGTATCTAGTGTATTACATTTAAGACCTATTGACATTCTTTCAAATGTCAAACACTGGTTCTGCTGCAGTCTATCTACTTCAGGTGAACGCTAAAACAAGTATGTTTACATACAGTATAATACTTAATCCTTTTACAGAACTGTGTCACCACATAAACATCTTGTGTGTTGTTTAATTGTGTTTTTGTCATTGATGTTACCCAGTGTCATATTGAGCGTACCTTGTGCCTGCATCCGTGTGCGTACAAGTGCGAGTGGATAGCTGGCCAGCTGGCCACAGGTACTAGAGATGGTTCCACAGCCAAGCAACACCAGAATACCAGGGTTAGCTGACTCTTTGTGATACGACAACCAGGTGTTCTTCAGACTCTGAGACAGAGCAGAGGGAATCAAAAAATGTACATCAGCATAACACAAAAAGTCAGTTTTCTAATTAAATTTCACATAGCCCTGCGATACCAGATGAATTGGTTTATTGTGCATGTAAAAAACAATGTGCATTCTGGTGCGAAATATCACTGAAGGAGCAACATCTATCATTAGGCCTGCATACCTCATAGACAGCGAGGTCTATCCCGGCGTAGGGAATGATACCAAATAAGTTAGGAATGTAGCCCTTGTAGAAAGCTTTGACACCCTCCTTCTTCAGGATCTTCTTGGCACAATCAAACATTCCTGCATACTGGCCTGTTTTCCTCAGGGTCAGCCGAGTTTTTAAAACCTTAAAGAAAATATAAAAAAGAGGAAAACATGAAGTACAGATTGTTAAATCAAACTTTCATTTGATTTAAGCACAGTAGGACACTAGTCCTCTTGCCTCCATTGGGTAGATGGCTGTCTGTGCCGTGGCCCCAGCTAGAGAGCCAGCCATAAACCTTTTGTGTGTCTCAATCTTCTTTCCCTCTGATGATAACAACTTCTTGTACTGTAAAAGAAAACATAATCCGTAACCATAATATTTACAAGTGAACTGAAGTGGAGTGAAGAGTTCCTTACTTGTTCATATGCCATGAATTTGATTGCTGTCTCGGGAGCAATCTTTAAAACATTAATGCCATTTCCCCTCCACAGTGAAGACAAACCTCCCTCCGCAACCATCTGCTTGAAGCCCCCTACCAGACTTATCCGGTTTGTCTTAGAAGAATGAACCTGCAGTACAATATATATATGTGTTTAGCAGAACAGTTTCAACAACATCTACTTGTCCATTTCTTTCACATTATTCACCTGCATGAAGACTTTCATTCTGTCCAGCGGAGCAGTACCAGTACGAGAGACAGCCCCCGCCATGGCGCCTGAAGCAAGCTGCTTCCACCAACCGCCTGAACTCTTCTCCTCTTCTGTAAATTCATCTGGGATAGCAAGACTGTCACCGATATCCAACACCTAGTGATTACATAAGCAAACTCTCTCAAATAAATGTAATAACATGACAGTGCTCTACCTAGTACTACACACATCAGAATTACTGTGTGGTTGTAGATGTGACGCAAACCTCCTTTTGAGGTCAGTTCAGGGACTGATGAAACAACCGTTTTTTTTTTTCAGTGTTGTTTTATACAGAAGAGAGAGGACAACATTTACAATACCTTGAACAGCCAGCCAGAAGACTAATGCATCCAGAAAATAACACGTTTTGATGCACAGTTATTAAAAAGGCCACAGCAAGAGGGAAAGGTAAAAAAAAAATCTGTTGTCTACTATTTTAACAAGTACTGAATTGAACTGAGCTGCTTATCCTTTTGCTAGAACTGCTTGTGAGACCATAATCTCTCAGCTGACTGATCCCACGTCCTGTATGCTTTAGCTGTTTCAGATAAACATTAGCAGTGTTTTTCCAAAAGCATCAAGGTGTCTGTGAAAAACATGGAGAGGAGGTAATTTAATGCATTGCTGCAAGAAGCTAGTTATGTGTCCTGCAGTCACTGCTACTCTTACGCATTCGTGGCATGAGAACGCAGCTGTCTGGAAAAGATTTCCAAACATTCAGACACAGAGCCTGTGAAGAGACGCAGTGTTTTTCTATTGATGGGGAGTTAAATCTTGTGCTGACAAACCAGTCAATGACATCTTTGTTTGCACTAAGAAGAAGTGGAGGAGTCAGCTGAGGTAAACAATGTGTGGAGCTGTGACCTAATTCTGTTTAGACTTTTAAAGCGGTAACCGAAATGTGAACCGCAGAGAAAATCCATATTATCTAACAGGGAATGACATGGGATTTATTCTGCAGTGGTTGCCTCTGTGTGTGTCTGCAGAATACAGTTTACAGTGTCTTTCTGTAGGAGTCATACCGTGGAGTGCTTCCAGTAGCGTATGATCTCGTCCAGGTTGTGTGCAGGGCATAACAGGAAGTGTTCTCTCCACTCGTTCCAGTCAACCATCATGGTGCCGTCAATGTCCATACTAAGGAAACACACTGAGCTTAGTATGGTGGCTTATTATGTTGGAATACATTGTATAAAGCATATTTATGACTCATATAACACACAAGCTATTAGCTATATGTTAGTGCATATAGAGCAAACCTCTGTAAGATCTTCAGGGCATCCTCTCTGCTGACATCCATGCCCAGCTCTCCAAGACACTGCTGGATTTCTGAGGCATCAATGCGCCCTAGCAAATAAAAACTCTATTGAAACAGGCTGCAGTATAAACACATATGTGGCTTTGTAAACATTTACTGGCATGTGTCAGCGCTACTGCGGCTTCACTTATCTCCTACCATCGTTGTTCCTGTCTAGACTCTTGAATGTCAGCAACAGCTTCTTCTCGTGCTCCTTCAGATACTTGGAGAACTCGTTGAAGTCCAGACTCCCATCTTTGTTTTGGTCACCGGAGGACACGATTTTCTGCAGAGAAGAGATACAATCTTATGGTTAATTTCAGTAATATCAATGCAAGTCGCACAATCGTGGATATAAACAGTCAAACCACTAATGAATTCCATGAAAAACGAGCAGGCCGGGGCTTGAGCTATCTACTTAGAGTTTGTACCTGTGCGGCACCTTGGCGGAATATGCCCATTGCCTTGAGGCCCGCTCGTAATTCAGCGACGTCCACCTTCCCATCTTTGTTGGTATCGAGCCTCTCAAACAGGTCCTGGTATGGCCTCACTCTGTCGGCATCCCAGCACTGGGCATTTGATAGTACTAATGTCCGTAAGGTCTGATACATGGTAGACCTAACAGTGGGATCAGCGTTCACAACAGCCGTGCTGCAGTCAGGATCCGATTATTAATCCATATTGAAAATCCTAATCCTGCGTTAAATCCACATGTGAGGTCTGCGCCGGAGATTTAAAATAAACAGCGTTTACTCGCTTACTGTGCAGGCTGTCCTGTGCAAAGGTGTACTCCGTAGCGTTACAGGGGAACTGCAGTAATCGTGTTGGGCGGAGCTTCGAAGCTGCTGGATGTTTAGTACGGAAAAGCGGGAAAGATGGTAAAATAGGAAAGTGGTGACATAAATAACCACCGGATTAACCACATGCATAACCTATTTTATGCCCATGGCAGTAAACTTCTCGTCTTTGCTCGTTTCCCGTATGATGGTGCATTAAGGAGGAAATGCCTAATCTCTTCATCTGGACGGACGTGTCAGTAGAGAGAGAAACATAAAGTGTAGTATTTCATACAGCACAGCGCCGCTGGTCGCCACTAGAGGGCGACGTTTCCCCGCGTAACAGGAAAGGAGCTGTTTCATTTTTAGTTTGAAGCACTTTCTCTTTTCATATGTAAAACACCCACTCGAGTGCCATACCATACCCATGGATGACAGCTTTTTCTTTTTTCCTAAAGTACTTCCACTTCTGTTTAGTAAGTTTACCTTGTCTTGTCTTCTTACTTCATTCTATTTATCTGAGGGCTGAAGTATTTTGTAAGATATTTCATCACAATTTGGTCTGCTTATAAAACACTGCAGTAACATAGAGTATATTGGTTTAAGCTGAACTAAACAACACTGATTTAACACTGCCTAGATGTCAGCGCTTCATTAATGCTATTATAGTAATAATCGGTGCATTGTGCTGAATACTTGAATGTTTGAGGAACCAGTTGAACACAGTAATTAAGTATTCTTGCAGTGTATTGTTTCATCACTTGCAGAGATTAATTCAGAAAGGTTTTCAGTATTTATAACCTTCAGGGAACTTTGGGGGTTCCCTGAAAGTAACTTTAAGGGAAGGACCCTAAAACATCCCCTATAAATCCTTTAGGGAGCAACCCCTGAAGGTTAAACTGAATGAACTTTTATGAATCGTCCAACAATGGTTCCCTAGAGGTTCTCAAAGAAACCTTTCAGAAAATGTTGTTGTTCCATCAAGGTTACTGTTTATGTGATCTTTGGGGAACTTTTAAGGTTTGTTCCCTGAAAATGACTTTGAGGAAATGTCCTAGAACATTTTCTATTGATATTTTTGAGAGAACATGCTATGCCTTTTTGGACAGCCCTCAGGAAGCCTTTTGTGATTGTTCCCTGTATGGTTCTCCAGAACAAATGAAGAATATAAAATGTACAAATTCAGGAAAGATCCATAAAAGTTACAGTACCTTCTGGTGACATTTGTTTTACATTCAGAATTTATGGGTTAATAGCTGGGTTATAGCTATAATCCAGCTATTAACCCATAAATATAAAGTTTGTTAACTCAGTCTTAATAGGTTATTAAGACTGAGTTAACTAACTTTAGATTTGAGTACAAGGGAGACGTGTGTAAATTGTTCAGATCACATGAGTCTTATCATGGGTCCGTCGCTTCTCTTTTTTCCCACTTCTCTGTTTTACATTGTGTTTTTGTGGTCACGGAGATTACACCAGGTCCGTTTATTAGCTTTTCACTGAATGTGTTGTTGGTGATACCGAAAATTACATTTCTCCTTTCAGCAGGGTCATTGTCAGACTTATCGTTAAGTCTACAACAACCCAAACAATACAATCGTGACCAGGGTATTTCTCTTATTTCATCCGGCCGTCCAATCAAACCGCGGAATTTCCGTCACGTCATGTATTATATTTTTCAGTGGGTGGGAGGAAGAGATTTGAACTTTGAATCGTGTCTGCAGCAGCGATCATGCAGGCAGCGACAGCTGAGTGAGCAGCAGCAGAGACAGCACGGAGAAAGTGTCCAGCTGTCTGTCAGCTCCTCCACTTCAGTCAGCACAGCACACATCATGTCCTTCATTCTCATGAAGAAAAAGAGATTCAAGTTTAAAGTAGACTTCAATCTGGAGGAATTGTCATCGGTTCCCTTCGTAAACGGAGTTTTATTTTGTAAAGTGAGACTCTTAGATGGAGGCTTTACTGAAGAGTCGTCTCGGTGAGTTTTTTTTTTCTATTTATAGTTCACTGGTTGTTCAAACCAGCTCGAGTTGGTAAAACTTACGACCAGTTTTAAGTCCATATTCGGTTTACTTTGGACACCTGTGTAGCATTTGTTGTCTCGGTTTGGTTTCACTGACAACAGTGAACAAGTGTAGTTAACGCCTGGCTAATGTTCGCCGACTTACTCCACTGAAGTTATAACTTACCTAGTCAACCGTTGAACTACTTGTAAGCAAGGAGGGGGTAAAATCCACGATGCAGTGATTTCAACTGATTTTAAAAACTCTCAGCTGCGCTAATACCTTTTCTGTAAAATACGTTTTTTTTTTTTAGTAGCTTTTCTGTTTGTGTGGTCGAGCAAAGCAGTTGCTAAGCAACACAAGTACCGTATGATAAGTTTTACTGGAGCAGCTATTTCAGTCCACAGTTTTAAACAACAACAATAACGATAACGTTAACATACAATAACAGTGATAATAATTTGGAGATGTTACTGCTCAGTTGTTTCCCGTTAATTTTCTTCTATTTAATTTTCTTTAATTTGTGCATTATTTTTCATTGTAATGATAGTGACGACCAAAAACAGACTTTTCTTCCATTGTGAAGCCCAGTCTCCTTCTTGGACCTATCATCATTATGACCGCTTTAATGAGTCACTGTGGAAAAACAGACAGTTTAGCACATGTCCACTGCTGGCCCTCATTATTTGCCATGGCAACTCTCTGCCCCTAAAGACTATAGTGTAAACACTGTATTCTACTTTTACCCTGCTTCAACCACAACTGTTCCCCTCTTTCCCCCCCAAACACGAGTATACTTACAGTCTTGTTTATTGTGTTGTGAAACTATTTATGTATCTGTTAATTTATGTGCATATATTCATAAATTTCTCCTATCCCTGTAGCTAAATGTACTGTAAACATAAATGCCTTCTGTGTATAGTCTGCATGTTCCCTGTCAAGTCAGTTTTATTAATGCATCACAAATTACAGATTGATCTCAAACTATTTTCAAAAGTTTCATCCTTGACATAAAGTCGAATTTTCCTAACATCGGAGATTAGGCTGAATTGTTGCACACCTTTAGGACACAACGTCCAACAATTAGCAAATATTTGCAAAGGGTGAGTAAATTACATGCATCATATACAGAACGCTGAAAGGAGTTACGTGAAGTGTGAAACATAAATATACTGTGTATTTGTTCATTTATCATTCTTAATGGTCTTCCTACAGATGATGGCAGATTTGTGATTACTAGCTTTCTGCATGCCTGTGTGTTTTGGTTTCTATTTGAAGTATAGTGTTTCTAAATGTTCTTGTCACACAGAGAGTCCGTCCAAGCCAACTGTGTCCGCTGGAAGAAGAGATTCTCTTTCGTGTGTAAGATGAGCGCCAATGCTGGGACAGGTGTGCTGGACCCCTGTGTGTGCCGAGTGTCTGTGCGAAAGGTACAGGACATTTTTTTTCTGCCATCAAGCACAGCTTTGTTGACACCACAAAAAAAAAATGCACCATTGTAGGTTTCCATAGCAGAGTCCAAGCAGTCTGTGCAGGCCTGAATGTGCTTGGAAAATATTTACGTGCATAAGTTTAAAAGCGGTGTTAATGTGTTACTCAACACATTAGGAAAGTGTTTGGTGTCAACTTTGGCGGTAGTGCAAGGAATTACAAAGTTTTTACACAGAAATGTGTAAAATTGTAATAAAGAGGGTAACATCGCTTGTATTTGTTTTTGTCATTTTAGGAAGTAAAGGGTGGAAAATCGTTTGCAAAGGTAATGTTACTCTTCTTAAGTCCGTAGATTTGCGTGAACAAGCTTTACTACAAGGGGTGGCTTGGAACAGTCTTATCAAAATGATAACAGTCAGCCTCTAAATGCCCTTTGAGGACATTTAGGTGGGCGAGTCTATTACTAAGAGTGTTTTGTTTCTAGTTTCCGGGTTAAGTTACTAATTAAAAAATCTGTAAAACAAAACCTATGCTATGTTAACAAGTACCTTTAAGTTTAAGAATTAAGTTGATCTCTGAAAATTGAAAGTCCTACCTCATACACACTTATTGTTTCCCACTACCTGGGATAGGCTGGATTTCTTCATGTGTAGATTGAGAACCGTCCCTTGATACAATAAATCCTTAGTAATGGTTTGACAGGAAAAACGGCACAAATAACTGTTTAGTACAATCTATACTGAAACCACTGACTGACTTGGCTAACTAGTTCAGTTTTATCCATATACAGCTGGGCTTTGCTGACTTGAACCTGTCAGAGTTTGCTGGGTCAGGCAGCACCATAAGACGGTGTCTACTGGAGGGATATGACACAAAGAACACCAGACAGGACAACTCAATACTCAAGGTATTGTGGTCCAGCAACTCACAGCTCCACAACCCAAGTCACCAGTTCTTGAACTTTCTTCTTTCTGAGAACACTGAATTTATGTTGACTCAGCTAGGAAAGCTGAGTGCTCTGACATCTGCGACAAGACATGTTTGGACTTGTGATGTGTAACCTTCCATGAGAATGCATTTTAAATCTGCCTATTCTTTCTGGGGCGTAGATCTACAATGTAAAAATGCTGCATTCTCAACCAAATTCTACTGTCTTACTCTTCTTTATGTGTGATGCAGGTTGTCATCACCACACAGCTTATGTCTGGAGACCCCTGTTTTAAAACGTAAGTGTTCCTCTTCACCTTCTGTTTCATTCTCTTGATGGTAACATGTCTGTTACGTTCAGTTATGTTCGAGTGCGACCGTTTCTAGTAGTTACAAAGATGCCTAAAGTACAAACATCTGCACCTAACCACAAAGGAAAGTGTCTTCATCACATCCCGTCTGTCACCTAACTGAAAGCACGCTCTCAGCTGTTTTTTCAGACACCCACAGAGTCTAAAGCTGTGGAGTATTATTTTGTAGCTGAGATCTTATCAGAGATCTAATAACACCTCACCCAGAAATTAATCTGCCCAGTCTCGGTAGTGAAGAACAGCTGATATGTGATCAGCTCAATCCAGATCTAATATTCTCAGAAAAGGAAAGTATGAATAGCAGTTTCTCTTAGAAGATGTGATGTAACATCACGCTCCTGGCAAAGCCTGTTCCATGTGCAAACAATAATTTCTATTCATCCAACCCTAGTCGTTCTCTATATTGTTTCCTGTTCCAGCTCCTGCTTAGTGTAGTAATACACAGGCTGCTGCCTTGGAGATGTCTAAAGCTTAGTCATTCATCCCACTCAGTGTTACTCATTGAGTGCGGTTGGGTTTACAACTTTTCACAGTGGAAGGTTGACGCGTTTGTTTTGCGTTTCTTTATCCTTTTGTTTGCCTCTCAGCCCTTATTTCTGTGTTTAATGTCACAGTAGCAGTGAAGTGGTGTTTCCTGTTAACTTCTGCTGAAGTAGGTGCTACTAAGAGACCAAGAGACCTTTTAATAGATGAATTACTTCTCTTATGACTCATGTATATTGACCAGGAAGCTCTGTTCTGTGTGTGCTGATGGGTTCAGATATGTTGGTCTCAATGCCCGTAACAGTAGATAGATCTTTGTTACAACAGATATTCTGACTGAACAGAGAAAGCTCAAGTTAAATAGTTAACACTGGCTCCGTTACCTCAGGTGTTCCAGAGAGCCAGCTTGTATTATCCCAGGAGCCTGGAACTAGCTCACCTAGATGGAATGTGGTTGTTAATTATCAATTGCACTTGTGTCGTTCCTGTTACGACATGCCAAAATGTCTGCTGTGAAAGAGATCTTGTGCTATGACAGGGCAATTTACATACATACATTTAATAACTTTTGAAAATGCAAATGTAAGCAAAACCAAGAGATATAGGCTGAAGTCAGATAGCAGTATTCTATGCCATCTATATATGCTGTTTATACTTTATAGCATTTTGGGTGATTAATTCTCAGTAAATTAAAGAGCAAATATCATATTTTCTACATATTGATATGCATTGCAAGTATTTGGTTGTCTCACATTTTTGAGTAAAAGATAACTCTCAGTCCCAGCATGCATTGCATTTTATACTCACTCTTTTAATAACGTGACGGGTTCTTGTGTTTCCTTTAGTCCTCCATCTACAGCCATGACTCTGGGAATCCCACAAGTTGAAGCAGAGTGTCTCCTTGAGGACAGAAAAGGAGGGGACATGCACACATCCCACTCAATTACCAGTATGTATATGTACAGTTTTGTGTGCTGTTTCTTACAATAAATACCATTTCATTCTAATTTGTTAAGTCTTGACAAAGCTTAGATTTAGTGTGAGACTATAACAGACATTAGTTAATGACAGAGCAAAATGGCTCACCATAAAAACATTGTACTACTTAAAGTAAATATTCTAAAGAGCCAACACTGCCTCTTGCTTATTGTACATGTCTGTGAATTTTGTCTTTGTAAACGGAACAACATGGTAAAAGTGTATGATTTGCAGATTTCAGCACTGAGTGTCTTGCTTTTTTCCTTAGAGACTCCAGGAAAGTCAGTATCTGTCCCTGATGAGCTGCTCGCGTATGGTCACTCTAGAACACCAAGCCATGCAAGTCAGCAGTCCAAAATTTCAGGTACAAACACACATGTGCAGTTTTTTACCACAAGAAACCATAAACATATCCTTACACGTTGTGCTTTTTTTTCTCCCTTCCTGTAGGTTACAGCTCAAACCACTCCAGTCTAACAGATCTGAGCCATAGACGAACTGGGTCAGGAGGTTCTGCATCTACAGGCATCGGCAGCATCCTGGAACCCACTGATCAGCAGGGGGAGAGAGCAGAGAAGGAGGGCAGGACCTCTCCCCCAGTCTGTGCAACCAACCATCACTCATCCTATTATGCATCTGAAAACCTCTCCACCCCCACCAAGGTTCTAAGGTAATACACACAGTTACTCTGAGTGTGAAACGGATACCTGAAAATGTTTAAAATCACCACAGTAGATTCATTACACATGAACACATGGTTCAGCAGTCATAGACAAGTGTTTGGCATTACTGTTAGCACGCTGTAACTCTATAAGACACACGACAGGCAGTTATCAAGTTCTTCTCTCAAATTGCAATGTTTCCCTGGTTCATTATTTGTATTGTCTCCTGTCTTTTCCTATGGAAAACACATTTTCAATTCAATTCAATTCAAGCACTTTATTTATCCCAGAGGGGCAATTTAAAAAGGCACAGAAAGCAACAAAATACACATGACGACAAAAACAAAACAACAGACAAACGAGATTAAAGTGCAAAATGACCATGAGTTGTGTCCACATTAACAACGACCCTTACATCTGCCCTTTGAGAGAGTCAGAGTTCAGGAGCTTGACTGCTGTGGGGGCAAAAGTGTCCCTTCTCCTTTGAGTCCTGCAGCAAGTACAGCACAGTCTGCGGCCTGACGGAAGCCACTGATAAAGCCACACAGGATGTGATGTGTGTGAGGGGTCTTGTAGGATCCTATGAGCGGTTCTGATGGTTTGCTGTTCACAAAAAGTGGACAGAACTCTAACAGGGTGTCCAGTGATTTTAGCACAGACATTTGTCATCTTAATCTCTGTTTCTCTTCCTCCATTAGACACCCAGTAAAGCAGAATTCAGTGGAGAATCAGCTGAAGAGGGTTGACGCCACCAGAGTGGATGCTGATGACATAATAGAGAAAATCCTGCAGAGCCAGGACTTCAGCCATGGCTTCTTGGATTCCAGTGCCGAGGGTGTGTACACCTAATCCTGGCGTGGAAACAGGATCAGATTACTTCAAGGTGTTGCAATGCAACACTGCAACAATGCAGCAACTCATAAGAATGCGATTCAAATGCAACATCCTGAAACCGTAATTTAGTCAAAGATTAAGTAATGAATCGACTGTGAATCCTTGTTTAGTATAATAAGCGTATTGTAGCAATGACGTTGACGTGGTTCACTGAGACAGTGCTGCACTTAAAAGTACATCATCTGATGGTCTTCCTCAGCTATAAACAACCTTCTGTAGGAGGATGAAACATCAGCTGTGTCACCATCTCCCCTATTCCATCCCCTTGTCAATTGTCAATTATTTTTAGAAATCCTACAAACTATGTGTCAGCTACGCATTTTCAAACCCTGACTGTATGAAATGATTGTCAGTTTTCTTATGTCTGACGTGTCTGTCTTGCTGCAGAGGAGGGGCTCAGCTTGTTTGTTGGTCCTGGAGGGAGTACTGCCTTGGGAAGCCAACACACGAGGTGGGTTTGATTATGTAACTGTGGGCTTGTGGGTGCCACACGACAGGCATTTACTACAAATATGGGGCATTGCAACCACGCTAAATAAAGATTCTAAAGAATCTCTATCAATTATCTATGATCTACATGTTTTATGTCTGGCATGGACATTATCATGATGAGATCATTTAAATTCCACACCATTAATGTGCACATAAAACAAGGTCACTCACTCAGCACTGATCAGATAACCACCCTCATTTCCTGTCATGTAACACACTGTGGCGTTCTCTTTCAGGGTCGCAACTGGAGCCTATGAGCAGGTGGTGATCAAGCGCTAGGCTATGGAGAGCATGTGTCTGTCGCAAAGAGTGCTGTATTACTCTGACGCCACAAGACTGAGCAGTGGCTGTGCTGTCAGAACTTGCTTCCACCTCACTTCAGGATTTTTCAGTTTGTCTAATGCAATCCCTCGCCATCCGACCTACAGCATCTGTTGGTTGGGACAGCCCTCTAGTGTTCAAGAAGTGGAGCTGAAGGCCACATTACTGAAATATTTTATTGACTGGTATACTGACATTTCTGATGGTTTTCTTTGTGCCTTGTGAAAATAGTAAGAGATTCATATGGCTAGTCTTCCGTTCAACCCTCTTGCTGACATTTTAGAAGCCAGGGTTCCCCCTGCCATTAGTGGAGAAAGGTTCCGCTATTTATAACTCATTGCACTATAAGCAGCAAGCTAAAATGTCGGTACAGTATGGAGCTTGTTTACTATAACAGTTTGTTTTAGTATTTTATTTAAAAAAAGGGGATTGAGACAGTTTTTTTTTCTGCAACAGACAGTGGGTTCAAATGTATTTCTCTTAAAGCATACTGTGTAAGAGATGATGTCACACTGTTTAGCAGGTGTTGTTCTTTTTTTTAAAGAAAAAAAGAATGAATTCTGCGAGCAGGAGTTTGTGTAAAAGACGAATCCCAGATTATCACTGGCCACCATGTAGAGTGGCTGTAGAGGGAAGAGGCGTGGCTGATATATTTAAAGAAACAACAAACTGACAGTAAGAAATGTATGTGCTATTATATTTAAGTCTCTAAAGCTGAAGCCCGTTCCACATATAAGCACCTCTGCTCACCTGGTTGTGAAGGGGGATGTATATTTAAAATGAAGTTTATACATGTACTTGTTTCAGTATGATGCCTACTGTTTGTGTGGGCACATGTGGGTGTGTAAAGTAATGAATTTATTTTTACCACAGATTTTGTAAAATGTCAAATGTATAACTGCAGTAAAAATGTATATTTGCTGCCACTTAAGAGGTAATGTGGATAGTATGCACGCTACGTTCCATGTGTGGAAATTTAACTCTGTTCTTGGACATGTTTTTAAATAAAACACATTCACGCTGGATCACTCCCAATCACGATTTAAGCTTCTTTCCTCTTGGCATTTTACATATGGGTGTGGTGGATCATTTCACCCATGATTTAAATAAAATCTCGGGCGATAGCCTCTCTAAAGCAGAGCAGTGGATACTGATAACTGGATAGTTGGTTTACAATCCTGGAAGAGGCACAATGAAGTCATAAACGTATTTATGGTTACAGGTCCGACACCACCATTTCCGGTTAAGGAAAAAAAACATTTCAAAATAAGTGTCTGCATTACCTTATTATGAAACGACGAAAAGAAAATGTGTGGGTGTTTTCGAATTCACAATATTACAAATCTTTAACAGTTGCATCATATCCGAGCAGGAGCTCTACAAATGTTGTTTTTTGCAGTTAAACACAATTTAGCAATTGAAGTGTGCATATAAGCTTTTATTTTGGAAGAGAAACATTCACCGTGTGGACGTATGTCACAGCATCAGCCGTTTACACTGCACCACTAACATTACGTTTCCGGTTCCACCTCGCAACAGTACTTTGGCTAAAGCGACGGCGGGAAGTTGTTTTCGTCAATTTAATACCAAATCAGCAAGAACTACACGGACGGAATTGTTAACGGTCGATAGTTCACTACATATTATTGATGGATCTGTAGTCGGGAATACGCTAACAGAAAATTAAGCTTAGCGGCGTGGGATCCAGCTAACATGGCTAACGTCGGGAACCAACTACCAACACAGGCCGTTAGCAAGCCTGCACCAGGAAAACATGGAAATACACTGCCCCTGTGGGGCAATGAAAAGACTATGAACCTCAACCCAATGATTCTCACCAACGTGCTGTCTTCGCCGTATTTCAAAGTTCAGCTTTACGAACTAAAGACCTACCACGAGGTTGTGGACGAAATCTATTTCAAGGTAACGTTAGCACATGCTAATCCGCATGCTAGTTAGATAACCGCGTCCAGCCGAGCTAGCATTATTGTGATAGCAAGGGATAGCAGCCGTTAAGTAGCAAGCGAAACAGCGATTAGACGGATGTGGATTCATCTAAGTCAAGAGTCAAGAAGATGTCCTCTTAATTCGCGTTATTGTGATTCAATATTTAAGTTATTAGTAACGTGCAAGTAGCGCTAAATAAAAGATATAGCAGCCAAGCTAGGGTGGATCAAATAGCCGCCAGTTGTAAATGTAGAATTCTTTAACGTTATATTTAGTTAATCCAAGCTAAGTTACAATTGTTTATTGGGTTTAAAAACTAAATAATATGTCGGAAAAGAAAGACAGTCGAGCGTTAGGGATACCTGTTAAGTTTTGTTATTAAAAGGGGTCTCGATGTTTCTGTTTTGAAGTGTGTGTGTGTGTATACGGAATGCTCAAAGAAGCCCTAGTAGACAGGTGTATGTGTGAGGTACCTTCATATGGATCCCGCTGTACTTACAGGTGACACACGTTGAACCCTGGGAAAAAGGAAGCAGAAAGACCGCAGGCCAGACTGGAATGTGCGGAGGGGTAAGTGAGAAGTACGTGCTTTTTATATTCCCAATCTTCCCCCCCACCTCCTCTACTTTGTCCTTCCCAGTGTGGAGATATTTCAAAGTGGTCCGGACTTGGTATGAATTACAAACAAGGCCACTGTACACAATTAAATTTCTGATTATTGTACCTCAGTGTTTGAGCTGATTAGTCAGTTATTGTGAAAGGTGAGCTGTGAATCTTGTGCATTGATGTGCTTTATAAACCCGTCTCCTTCATCCCTGGTAGGTGCGTGGAGTTGGGACTGGTGGGATTGTATCTACCGCTTTCTGTCTTCTATACAAACTGTTTACCCTCAAACTGACACGCAAACAGCTGATGGGTCTGATCACTCACACAGACTCCCCATACATCAGAGCACTTGGCTTCATGTACATAAGGTATGGATCTTTGTTTGAGCCCCAGTCAGATTTAATCGCTGAATGACGATTCATTCTTCAGGCATCTTCTGTTAATAAAAATATTGTTTGGACACCTTACAAAAGTGTTAAGACGATAAAATTTATAATTATCCATACTAATCTTATGTGTTGAAATTCATGCTTAAAACATTTCTAACTAATGGATCAAAATAAACTCCTTGTGACATCTCCACACGTACAAAAAGCTCAATCTGTGCTCTCTGCTTTGTTGCGCCTCAGATACACTCAGCCCCCAGCAGATTTGATAGACTGGTACGACGGCTTCCTGGATGATGAGGAGGTATGTCACCCCGGGTAATAATTTAATGTTTCTTTCTCTCCATGAAATGCGCAAACACCATACGTTAAAAGCTGTCCATTTACTCCCCCTTGTGATGCTCCTAGCTGATTTTTCACCTTTGCCTTCATTTGGCTTAATTGTCCCCAGTTTTTTGTCCAAGCTTGAGTAGCTAGGTTACTTGCTCACTGCTCTGCTGATGGTTTTAATCAGGGTAAGTACCACATACGATGCTGAGTAAATCTTTTAGTCAATGTAATATTAAGGCATGCCCTCTGTTTATTGACACGCTTTTATCAGGACTTGTTGCACAAAACTAAATTTGGGAAGAATGGCAATTGCAACATTAACATGTGGACACATTTAAAAACAAATTATAGAACACATGTCAACATTTGAGTATATTGTATATTCTCATATTTAAGTCAAATATAATTTGACCCCAGGCTGTGCAACCAGGCCTCCTCTGATGTTCTGTTGCAATATATTTGAATTGATCAATCTGAAACCCTACCCAACTGGTTAATTCCCCTTGTTTTTTTCTTTAGATGCCCATTGTGCAGCAGGTGAATTGGATATTGTATCTCAGCACTGTTGGTTTGCGTGAGTGCAAAGCGGCTGTTCTCTACCATTTAAAGTTGATAACATTCAACTGGTGTGCACTTACCTGCTCCAGTCTGTGCTTACAATGTTGGCAATTTTTTTTTTATCCTACTTAAGAGCGGGAGGCTCATTAATACTTTTGGGGGAATGAAGAAAGAAGCCAAGGCTTCTGTCTTTGTCCCTTTAGCACAATCAGAAAGTGCCTCAGCGTTCCTCTCTCCCTTCCTTCATTTCTGCTCTGTAGAGAGTAAATGCAGCTACGCTTTGAAGATGCTATTTAAACAGACACTGTGAAGGAAGGGGATTGGTTCATACAGATGTAGTGGTTATCAAAGCTCACGCTGTAAATACAGACTCCAGGAACCGCCAGAGAGAGTTTAGATCAGGCAAACTGTTTGAGATATATATAGTATTGTTGCATCTATTAATAAGAAGCAGAAGTAAAGCCAGGCACATTTGACTGATATGAAAGATTAAGCTAGATGAACAGAGGTGAAGGTTCAGTACTTGGTCATCACAAATAACTGTTTGATTTGAGTCAAGATTGAAAAGGCAATCACAGTAACACGTGTCCTAACTGAAGTTTTTTTTTTCTGTGTCCTTTTTTTTCTGCAGGAGCTTGACGTGAAGGCGGGAGGCGGTTGTGTGATGACCATTGGAGAGATGCTCCGCTCCTTCCTGACCAAACTGGAGTGGTTCTCCACTCTGTTCCCCCGCATCCCCGTGCCTGTGCAAAAGAATATTGACCAGCAGATGAAGGCGAGGCCACGGAAGGTGCCTCAGAAGGAGACGCAGGAGGAAGAGGCGTCGTTCACAGAGCCGGGGAAGCAAGTTGAACGGCGGCATTCCAGGTAACAAAATATTTTATGTCGTCGTATTTTTCTGCCCTTTTATGGGTAACTTAATGGAAAGAAGACGTTTTGGCCTTTTTTCCTCCTGATACTCAAGACTCAAGGTTTCTTTATTGTCAGTTTCCCTATATGTTCACGATATACAGAAAAATCTAATAAAAAATCTAAATGAACAAAATGTAAAGGAATAAAAACAGGACAAAAATAGACATAGTAAAGTATACTACTATACTTTACTATAGTAGTATACTTTACTATACTATAGACATAGTATAGTAAATATATAAAATCAGCCTATGTACAACAGTGCAATGTATGATTGTAGCTTGAGTTTACGATGCACACAAGCCTACGTACGTGGGTCTTGTCCTTCATCACTCTTTTCACCTTCCCGTGCAGCGTGCTCCTGATCAGCTTCTTCCCGTTACAGCTCTTGAACCTGACACCTTCCACGCTACACGTGTATTGATCCAAGGTGATTTAGTGCACACAGTGTGTTATAAATTAAGCCGTAACATACCGAGAGTGGATATGTATTGCAGATACCCGTA
Organism: Chelon labrosus; assembly: GCF_963514085.1. Taxonomy (NCBI): domain Eukaryota; kingdom Metazoa; phylum Chordata; class Actinopteri; order Mugiliformes; family Mugilidae; genus Chelon; species Chelon labrosus. Next base: position 11,970,181 of record NC_140342.1, read on the forward strand.
ATTCGATTCGTTCCAGACAGAATGACTACGAAGAACATTTCTGTTTTGTCACAGCATTATTCCCTCTGGGGCAAATTAGCCCACTTTTGTCAGTTCGTGTATATGGAGCTTTCACTTTAAGATGTCCACCACAGAATTTTTGAAATCTAGGACTTATATTCTGGGTCAGTCATAGAATATTCATCAGAAAACGCTCTCATTTCAAATGTTGACAGTTCAGTTTCCACAATTAAAAACCATCTGTAACAGTTTTGTACAGATGAATTGATTGAAATTGACTTTATTTGGCGTTCACGCCAAATAAAGTCAGTAAATTCTCTCCAGTGTGTGATGTATACTACTTTTTGATTTTGTAATAGTTATATTGCACACCATCAGCACCTGGAGGAAGAAGGGCTGTGCACAAGGACTTTGTACCTTGATGGCGTCAGTAGTTATGTTTGTTCGTTTCAGTTTTAAGTGGAATTCCTCTAAACTGCTGGTATTTTTTTCTTTCCAGGTCACCCAGACGGACACCGAGCCCCCGCAGGTCGCCCAAGCGGTCCAGGAGCAGGAGCCACCATCGGGAGAGAGACCGCCACGGCCCCAGCTTTGATCGAGAGCTGGAGCGAGAGCGTGACCGCCAGAGGAAGGAGAAGGACGGCAAGGACGGCAAGGACGGCAGGGATGGCAGGGACGGCAGGGACGGCAGGGACCGAGACAGGGAGAGGGGGGACCGAGGGGACAGGGAAAGGCGGCGGTCCCGTAGCGCAGACAGAAACCAAGAGCGCAGAGAACGCAGAAGGAGCCGCAGCGGCAGCCGAGAGAGGAGGAGTGAACGCAGGGAGAAACAAAGAGACGGAGGGGATGACAAGAGCAGGAGGAAGGACAGGGACCACCATAAAGATCGAGGTACAGAGAGGGAGAGGTCCAGGGATAAGAAGAGCAGGGGAGAGACTGACGACCGGAGGCACAAAGATGATAGAGAGAGGCACAGGGACGAAAGGAAGGCCAAAAGGTCGAGCCGTAGTCGAAGCAGGGAGAAGAGGCACAAAAGTGGGGGAGAGGAGAAGAGCAGGAAGAGAGAGCGCAGCCACAGCAGAGAGAGGGACAGAGAGAGAGACGGGGAGCAGCGTTCTCACAAACGCAGTCGCAGTAAAGAGAGGAGCCACCATCAGCGAGAGTCCAGTAACGACCATAGTAAACACAGTGAACGCAGAAGGAGTCAGAGCACTGAGTAACTGTCGCCTCGCAGCAATATTACTTCTTCTACTCCTGTGTTTTTCCTTCCTTCCTTCTTTCTACCCAGCTGTCTGGTCGACCACTCGTGCTAAAGAGAAAGAATGTTGGTTTATTGGACATCTGGAGTTGTCGCCTTTGGCCCGATGTAATGTTGCTTTATGTTTTTCTGCTATTTCAATCCAAGTTAGACCATTGTTAGTCTTCACTTGAAATCCTAAGAGTGAGAAAAATGGCATTTTAATTTTCTATGGTTCATGTTTTGGCCCTGGAAGATATGGGTTTGTACATAATGTTTGGAGGCTGTCTGCACGCGATGAACGGACCGAGCTGCTTTTCCTGCTGGGTTTGGTGCAGTCTGGACCGAAGGCTCAGCTCCACACTGTCATCACATACTTTATGTAATTTATAAAGAATAACCGTTACGTTTTATTTTCAAGCTGTACAAAAGTCAATACATGCTTATTTTTAAAGTTTGACTAATACTGCGGTGCATTTGTCAACGGTTAGCTGGAAAATGGCTAAGCCGGTGTAAAAAAACGGTTCAGGCCCCGATCGCGTGCAGACAACCTGAGAATGTTTTAATCCTCTAAAGGGCAGTCTGCAAAGGGTAATTTTTACCACACACACTTGAGCCCTGCTTGTGTTGTGTTTGGGGTATTGCTCTGTTGCATTTTGTTTTCTAATAAAACACTTTTACAAAAGTCGCTTGTTCTTGTTTTGAAAGTGGACGGCATGCGAATATCACACAGACACAGTTGTCATTTGCAAGTACAAACAATACTTGGAACAGTTTTATCAGAATATAGACTGAAAATAATTTGCATATTAAATTATACAACAGAAATGGCAAAAAGTAAATACACTGCACATGTTAAAACACTTCCTGATATATATTACCTTTAAGAGGGCTACTGTATAATTTACAAAAAGCGAATATAAAAAGCAGGAGGAACAAATCCCTTTATATAAAACATGTAACCACCAAACAAATGGACAAAACCTACTTCTATAAAGGATTTTATACAAAAAAGTAAAGTAGAGGCTTTTATTTTGAAGACCTCTACCTATACTCTACACTGTCACCTAACATAGCTCAAGCTTTAATTATAAATTGCGCAGTTTTTTCTAAGCCCGTAGAAATGCAAATGTCAGAGATAACCCCACATTAATCCCCAGATTTAAGGCTGAGTTATGAGGAAAAGATTTGCCACTGGAGGCGTGGAGACCTCAAACTTCTCCCACCGAAGAACTTCTACTGTGAAAACCCCTCTCCGGTTTGGACGCACACAGGCTCCGACTCTGCTCCGCTGTCTCCCGTGTAAATGGCCGTCACGGTGAAACAGTAGGTGGAGTCCGGGCTCAGGTCGGTCAGGATCATGCTTTCCCCGTACACCGTCAGTTCCTGGTGCTCACCGGTGCTGCCTTGCTTCTTGACTAACAGGCTGTAATGGGAAGCAGCTTCCACTTCAGACCACTCGATGAAAATCACCGTTGACATTGCTTGTTTGACGTCCAGCACCGGAGCTGAGAGGCCTCCTGGTGGAAAGACAAGCCAGAGTTATTTATGACTGGATTATTTTTTCACAATACATGAAGAATTTAGATTGTATGAAAGCTTATATATTTATACATGAAGCATTTTTTATAGATTTTAGGTATGTACTCACCGTTTGCTGGCATTTGTTGGCTCACATCTCTCCTCCTGCGTCCTTGTGTCATCACTAAAGAGAAATAACTTCAGTCAGTACCATGTAACCTTATACAGCATGTCCCATGCACACTCATATCACTTCCTACCAATTGCGACACTTGTTGCGTCACTCTCTCCGGCTGCGTTGCTGGCTGTGATCACCAGGTTTGTGGAGGCAATGTTGTACAGAGAGCAGGACAGCCCCGTGGTGTTGCAGAGCTGGGCTCTTGGCGTTACACTGCTGTCATACACGGTGTAGCCGGTGGCGTACGCTGAGGCGTTCCACGAAATCGTTGCAAAGGAGCTGTTGCCACTGTACGCCACTCCTGATGGCTGACATGGAGCTGGGAGAGGAGAAATAGGATTTTAAGGAGTGTCATTGCTATCCGGTGGGGGTGTCTGGTCTGGTCTACTAGGTGGGTGGTACATGTCTAAGTGGCATCCACATGAATGAATGCCAGCTCCAAAAGTTTCCCAGCAGAACATTGGATTGTCACTAACGATGGTCGGCGTTATTAACTTCTCCTGGCAGTGGTCATAATGTTATGCCTGATCAGTGTAATTCACATTCCATCTGTGTAAGTGATGGCACTTGTCAGCTAGAGCATGCAGTGCAGTCTACCTGTGGTTCCATTGAGAGGCGCAGAGTTGTCACTCGTCCCCGCTGCGTTCCTGCTCTGCACCGTGGCGGCGTAGGATGAACCGCAGGGCAGAGGAATCTCAAAGTACGTCGTGCTCGTCCAGTAGGAGGTGATCTTGAACATGGTCTCGCTGTCTCCCAGCAGACTTCCCGTCAAGGTCAGCAAGTACTCTGTGTCGGCGCAGGCGATCTTTGTCCAGCTGAAGTGCATCACCTGGACCTCCATCGCCATCGGCAGGAGCTGCACCTCGACACCATCTGGGGGGCAGGGAACTGAAGAGAAAGACAAGTTCATACACTGACTTATTTAAATATTAAAAAGTGTTTGATGAGTGCCGTGCTTCTCCTGTACCTGCTCCACTCTGCACGGGGTCACTGAAGGAGCTGTTGCATGCCCCATCTGAGGCCTGGACAGAGAAGTTGTAGACGGTTCCACAGTTAAGGCTGTCAATAGAACAGGAGGGGGTTGTGCTGTGACAGTAGAGCATGGTTCCATTTCCATCCTGAGCACAGCCATAATAGTCTTCAGCATTATCGCTGGGCATCCATGTCAGCATCGCAGACTGATTGTTACAGTCAAAAGTAACCGAGAGTCCACTCGGTTGGCAAGGACCTGCACGCAAGGAGACGTGAGATGATATAACTCTTCGTAAAAGTTGAATTACTGTAATAACGTTAGGCTCTGATGATTCACATGTCTGAAATCAAATACCTGTGTTCAGTGTTGCATTTTGACTGGCTTTGCTGGAGCAGTTCTCATGACTGGCGGTCACAAACACCGTATATCGCTGGTCACAGTGGAGCTCGGATATGCTGCAGTTACTGGAGGTGGTGGCGTTGCACGTATGCACGTGTCCATCTGCAGCCGTAGCGACAACGTGGTAGGTTTCAGCAACCGGAGAGGGGGTCCAGGATATCAAGGCACTGCTGTCCTCACAGGAGGGGTTCACCGTCACGCCTCTGGGTGGACAGGGCTCTGTGAGAAAGTAAAGACGAGTTATCAAGACTTGAATTTAAATTTCTCATCCTGACGTGCATAGATTTTCTAATTAGATCACAAAGGAGTTTATAGTTATCTAGGTAGGCGGTTTTCAACTCAGAGCTGTGGACTCCTCCGATCAGTGCTAATATAAATCCAGGGTCAACTTTCTGAACTTTGCAACTGGTCGAACATTTTTAAACATGATTTAAAGTCCCTTCATTGTGGAACTTTGTGAACTTTACAGGCACTGGACGGCAGACTTTGTTGCCTTTGGAGAGAGCCAGGCACGCTTGTGTAGCTTCATAAGAGTCATATTTCCTAAAATGTGGAATCACTGCTTCAAGTGGTCACATGTCACAAGGCTGATTTACACTCCACTGTTATGAGAAGATAGAGAAAAGCTAAATGTACCCATGCTAACTCTGTAGGGCGGACTTCTCATGCTGCTGCACCGGTCTGACGAAGCAGCTACTATGATGGTGTAATGGAGGTCACACTGCGCTCCGTGCAGGTAGCAGCTGGTGCCTGTGTCGTTGCAGAACAGGTAGGTGCGATCGCTGGCTTCGGCTGTGGCAGCGTACAGAGTGGTTCCGTCGCTGCCCTCCATGAGATCCCATGTCACGAGGATGGAGGAATTGTGACACTGGGGGAAGGCTGTGATAGCAGAGAGGGAGCAGGGCGCTGGGGGAAGAGACCTATTTTATTAACACTGCATGGAGGAATATTTTCAAATGACAAATAAGTGCTTTTAATACAACTAACGCACCTGTCTGCAGGTCGATGGTGGCACTGGGCCGACTCTCACACTCGCTGTTTTTAGCGGTGACGCTGAAGTTGTACAGCACACCACAGGCCAGGTCTTCCACCTCACATGTAGAGTTGGTGGATGCGGTGCAGTTGGCTGCATGGTTCTCTCCTCCCACAGCTGTAACCAGGTAGCTGTCCGCCCCAGAAGCAGCATCCCACGATATCCAGGCAGAATTGGTGACACAATCCAGGCTGCCTCTGATTCCTTGAGGCTGGCAGGGAGCTAAGTACAACAAAATCTGAAAGTTAAATTGCTGACTCAACGGAGGGATTTGTGCAAAATGGGTTTTGGAGTTTTCATACCTGTCTGGATGCTGTGGGTCTGACCGTGCTGGCTGCGGCACTCGCCTCTGACAGAGGTGACCTGAACGGAGTAAGTATTTCCACATGTGGCGTTGCTGATGGAACATGCAGCGTTTGTGGTGTTACACGAGCCGCCGGTTCCTCCGTTCGCCGCAGTTAAAGAGACCAGAAAGTGGTCAGCGTCTCTTACGGTGTCCCAAGAAATGGTCAGGTCGTTTGATGAACAGCTCACCTGGGCACTCACGTTCTGAGGCGGGCAGGGGCCTGAGAGCACCAAGACAGTTTGATTACACATTCACAAATCTGAAACTGAAAATATTTGATATGCACTGCACGGACATCAGTACTGGAGAGTGTCTCTCTAACCTGAGCTGAACATCAGAGCCTGACTCTGGATGCTAGAGCAACTGTCGTCCATGGCAACCACCCGAACAGTGTAGCGGCTGCCACATGTGAGGCTGGCGAGGCTACAGCGGAGGTCAGAGGTCTGGCAGCTGTCGTTGCCATGGCTACTGTGGGCCGTCACTAAGTACCGAAGAGCCCCGCGGCTCGCCGGCCAGGACACGACGGCAGTGTTGTTGGCACAGTCCATCACCACTGAGACGTTAGTGGGAGCACATGGCACTGCAGATAGAGACAGCAGGAGAGGTTAGTCATTACATAGATGGCAGGAGGGCGACAACTTCGTCATGTCGGATTCAAAGTTCAGCAGCAATAACTGAAGCCCTGAAATGTTCACATGGCCATAAAATCAGTTAGTTTCACTACTACACAGCACCGTGCTCGTACTAAAGGTTGCAGTAGCAGAAAGAAAAAAAAATATATTTATATAACAACCATTTACACCCACCTGACTGCACACTTGTGGTGTGACTGGAGGTGACGTTACACTCCTGGTTGGAAGCCGTGACCGACACGGAGAAGTTGTACCCACACTCCAAGCCAGGAACACTGCATGTGTTGGTGTCCGACATGCACATCTTAGAGATGCCGGTGTCGGTCTGCATGGTGGCTGTGTAGTAGTCTGACCCATTACCGGGCTGCCAGGTTACCATGACGATGCTAGAGAGACAGTCCTGCCTGGTGGAGACTCCCATGGGCGGGCACGGCCCTGGAGGAGTAAAGACACACAAGTCGATGTCAGGTCACTTTTGGCTCGCTGTTACATGTCAGTAATTTCTGCTTGACTCATCTTTAAAGTGCACCTACACGTCTGTACGGAGGCGGAGGCGCTGGAGTTGCCGGGGCAGTGCTGGCTGAGAGGCGTGACCGTGAGGCTGTAGTTTTGTCCGCAGGTTAACGCAGAGAAGTCTGCCGTGGTGACGTTAGTGCTGAGGTCAACTGATTTGCCCCCTGCCTGTGCTGACACCGTGTACATCTTTGAGCCGCTGCTGGCGTCCCAGCTCAGAGAAACGACGTCCATGCCGCAGTTCACAGAGACAGACAGATTCTGGGGCACACAAGGCTCTGTAAGGAAACAAAGATGATGCGTAAGTCAAAACAAAGGCCTTTGGATACATCACGGTTGTAGCATAAAGGATTTTCTATTTGATAAGACTTTATTTTATATGTCTGTAGTTTTTAAATAGTTTTCTGAAAATAACTGTAATATTAAAACAGGAAAAACAAAACAATTAAACAGATTTTAATAAGTCACAGAGCTATTTCTATTAATTTACTAGAAACTTGGTCATATAAATTGACATTTTTCTTAATTTTATAATGTAAGATTATAACATTTTCCTCATACTTGATGCTATGTTTTCAAGGAAAAAATATATAGACCCATTAACTAAAGTATTATAATTTCAATCTTTCCATAACATACCCATGTGGATGACTGAGCTGTTGCTAGGCAGGCTGCTGCAGTTCTCAGCCTTTGCCTTCACCACAACGGTGTACTCCTCTCCACAGTGGAGGTCGTTCCATGTGCAGGAAGTGCTGTTGGTGAGACATCTGTGACTGTGTCCATCAAGGCCAGTCGCTATGGCAATGTACATTTTGGCCCCATCACTGGGCCCCCAGCTCACAGAGCCAGTGTTAAACTCACACTCCACATGGGTCGCCACGTCCCTGGCTACACACGGGGCTGTGGAAAGATGGTGGACACAGAACACGCTCAAAAAAACACGGAGTCAAATATAACAAAATGCATGTATCCAAGACGTATTCAAGGTCCTACTGGTTTTGAAGAAGGCCGGACTGCTGGGGACGCTGTCACACTCGTTGCCCCGTCCTTGCACTGTGACGTTATAGTCCTGTCCACACGGTAAATTGGCAGACAGGAGGGCTTGGGTTGTGTTGTGGGTCAGCGTGTATCCGAGGCTCCCTTTGGCTGTAACTAAGTAACTCTCTACGCCGCTCGCTTGGTGCCAGGAGATCTGGACCTGCTCGCTCTGACAGTGAGCCTGAATTGAAGCAATCACGGGCTGGCAGGGCTCTGAGAGGAGCGGGAAGAGAAAGGAGAAAGAGAAAAAAACAGTTAAGATGATACCAGTCTACCAGCTGGTAGCTGTCGCAGGCTATGATTAGTACACAAAATGAATTTGCTGTTACTTTCATGATAAAATTATAGTTTTGATCAAACTAAAATAATGATTCTTTGAGAACATTGCAGTTGGAGGAAGTTGCATTCAAGTCTAAGTTAAAGTAAATAAGAATCTTAGAAGTGAACTCAAGTATAGTACAATACTAAAAAGGTGTATTTAATTAGTATATATACAGAAACACTGTTTAGCTTCTAGCGTACCTGTTTGGATGAACACGGCGCTACTGGCCTGGCTACAGCAGCCTTGAATGTGCGCTGTGACGGTAAAGTTATACATCTCTCCACAGTCCAGACCGGGGAACTGACAGGTAGATCCTGTACTGTTACACGTCAGCACTTCGCCTCCTGGGGTCTTTGTGGCGCTTGCCATGTACAGTTCAACGTCAGATCTCTCATCCCAGGATAGGACAGCAGTACGGGAGCCACACTGCAGGCTGACAGCTGCACCCTGAGGAGTGCAAGGACCTAAGAAAGGTGTTGAAAGTTTAGTGTTAAGCTGTGACCAAATACTACACATACATCAGCCAAGTATGGAGATTTACTGTAAAAGCTCACGTGTGGTGATGTTAGTGTATGTCCGTGCTGCGAGGGTGCATTGCTCGTTGGTGGCGTTGAGGCTGAGATTGTAGGTCTCCCCACAACTCAACCCTGCCACTTTACAGCTGTTGTGCTGAGTTGTGCACAGAGTTTGAAGACTTCCCCCGACAACAGCCGTCAGAGAAATGTTTGATGTGCCATGAGTGGAATTCCAGGACACCACAGCGTCACCATCGGAGTAACAGCTGACTTCTACCTGTATCATTCTGGGAAGGCATGGAGCTGAAGAAACATGCATGAGAAAAATAAGGGGGAAAAAAAATAGATGGCAGAAGATCACACAGAAAGACAGGTGCAGAGATTGTGCCCAGGATTCCAACCACTTGTACACCACCTGTTCTGATTTGATATACTCAGTATTTCTTTACCTGATATAAGGGACACCACTGCACTATCAGAGCTGTTGTACCGCTGCCCCAGTGCCTTGACCCAGACGCTGTACACTGTGCCACACATCAGCCCGGAGACAGCACACATGGTGTCTGTGTCTGTGCCGACACAGGACGCGTAGTGTCCGTTTCGGTTGTCAAAGTAGGCAACGTATCCCACAGCGAGGTCGCTCAGCTGCCAGGACACATTCGCAGTAAGTTGTTCACACAGTATGCTGGCTTGAACGTTGGCTGGTGGGCAGGGCTCTGATGAAGGCGAGAAAACATTTGAACGCATGAATGACAGAAACACAGAGACCTGCACGTGGAGAAGTTGCAAGTTTCCGATCAGAAACAAACCTGTCATGAGGTGGTAGGGTGCAGAGACCACAGTGTTGTTGCAGGCATAGTTTCGGGCCGTCACGGTGACGTTGTAGATGTGACTGCACTGCAGACCAGTCAGGGAGCAGCGAGTGTCGTTTGTGTCGCATGTGACGGTCGGGCCTCGGTTCGTCACAGCTTGAACAGAGTAGAAGCTGGCACCTCTTGCTGCGCCCCACATCACTTTGGCACTGCTCGCATTGTAGTGGACCGAGAGGTTCATAGGAACACAGGGCTCTGGAGGGGACGAGGTATTGAATTAAACTGTAACATATGGCCACAAACGTGATGGCTGACATGGTGCAGACAGGTGAACACTTTATGTCGTACCTGTTGTGAGGTATCCTGACATTTGAGCAGAGCTGTTACAGGTTTGTCCTTGAGCCATTACAGTCACGCTGTATTTCTCTCCACACTGCAGGGAGCTCGGCTGACAGTGTGTGTAGTTGGTGGTGCAGCTGTCTTTGTGACCAGAAGAAGCTGCAAGCATGGTAACGTAGGACATAGCTCCGATGCTGGGTGACCAGGATATGGTGGTAGAGAGGGCCTCACAGTTCATCATGGCTTTGATGCTGCTTGGCTGGCAAGGGGCTGAGGAGTTAAGAAGAATATGACTTGTAGCTGAATATTAAAGTGGCAATAATGTCATTTGATAATGTATAAGTGGATCTTTGAGCTCAGATTTGATTTAACATCATCACTTTCCATACACCAAAAGTGAAGAATGAGCATCTGTGTATAGAAGACAAAGTGTGTATTGTATGTCTGCAGCCACGACATAAAGAGAATTTCTTTACCTGACATAAGAGAGACCACTGTGCTGTCAGAGCTGTTGTACTGCCGCCCCAGGGCCTTGACCCAGACGCTGTACACTGTGCCACACATCAGCCCTGAGATGACACAACTCGTGTCTGTGTCTGTGCCAACACAGGAAGCGTTGTGTCCATTTTGGCTGGCTAAGTAGGCAACGTAGCCCACAGCGAGGCCGCTCAGCTGCCAGGACACAGTCGCATTAAGCTGCTCACAGTCCACGCTAGCCTGAATGTTTGTGGGTGGACAGGGCTCTGATGAAGGAGAAAACACACACATGTAAAAATGTAAAGGCCTTCCTGTAATAGTACGCCTTCTTGATGCAGTGACTGACCTGTCATGACGTGGGAGGTTTCAGACGCCATACTGTCACAGACCTGGTTTCGTGCTATCACAGTGACGTTGTAGATCTCACTACACTGCAGGCCAGTCAAGATGCAGGAGGTGTTACTGCCCCTACATCTCAACATGGAGCCCTGATCCGTCAGAGCCATAACAACGTATGAGCTAGCGCCGCTGGCTGAGCTCCACACCACCAGGGCAGAGCTCATCATGTAGTTGACTGAGACATTCGTAGGAACACAGGGCTCTGGATCAAGACAACATTAATTAGTTTTGTTAGAGTTAAGGTAACTCCTTCAGGTTTGAGTTAAGAGTCCAAAGATCTGAGTTGTACTCACCTGTAGTGACTGTGGCAGGGGCACTGGCAGGACCAGGACAGCCCGTATGCATGCCCTCCACAACAACAGTGTATTCCTGCCCACACGCCAGGTTGTCAAGGTTACAGGACGTGCCCATTGCACTGCATGACGAATTGTCTCCACTGGTGGAGGTTGCCTGGACGCTGTATCCTGTGGCTGCAGCGCTAGTGCTCCAGCTGACCAGAGCTTCGTGTGTAGAGCAGTTCAGGTGAGCCAACACATTGGTTGGAGAACACGGGGCTAGAAAAGGAGAGAAGATCAGCTTCAGATTTAAGAAATATTTTTTATTTGCTTTCTTGCAAAGAATTCAATTAAATAACTGACACTTGTTTGCGTTCCAGTGATTATGCTAAGCTATCATGCTGCCAGCGATAGCTTCCTATCAACACTACACACACAAGAGCAGTGTCGTCTTCTCATTCAGTTAAAATCTCTTACCAGTGAGCTTCTCTACAGGAGTGCTGATCTCGCTCATGCATACATTAGTGTGTCCCATCACACTGAAAGTGTAGAGCTGACCACAGCTCAAGTCCAGGAAGGAGCAGCTCCTCTCAGTGGAGTCACAGGTGGAGTTGACACCTGAGGCAGAGGTGGCCATGACAGTGTAGTTCTGCGTTGTGCTGCCATGGTCCCACTTTACTGTCATGACGTTGGAGCTACAGTTCTGGTCAACAGTGGTGTTCTCAGGTTTGCAAGGAGCTAAAAGTGGTTAAAATACATGTAATTATTAATGCCTAAGCATACTGTACATCATTTTAAATTTAATAGGAACATGAAGAAGCTGTACCCACCAGACTGAACCGCGTAGTCCGAGCCAGCGATGATCTGGCAGTGAATGGAGGCGGAGGTGACAGCCACCTCGTAGATCTTGCCACAGTGCAGCCCATGGATGGAGCAGGAGTTGGATGTTGAGTTGCAGGATGCCCTGTGTCCATCTGTGCTGATGGCCCAGGCGGTGTAGTCATCTGAGCCTTGGGTCTGAGACCAAGTCACATTCATCACGTTGGTGGTACACTCTAACTTGGCTACTACATCTTTTGGCAGACAGGGAGCTAGGGGAAAGAGTTTGATGAGAACATGGTTTATTTTGAAATTCAGGTTTCACATGAATGTGTTTTCATGTTCTTCTGTCTAAAGGAGCGCGTTATCAGACTCTGCTTAAGGTCTTGCAAACTCAGACATAACTATTTAAGATTATGTTTGGGAAGATATTAGAGTTTCTGGTAGCTTGTCAGCCAAAAAAGCTGCAATCATTGACAGGTCGGTGTTCTGACACAAGTTTAATCGTGGATCTACAAAATAGTACAATAAATGCTAGATTTCTAGAGTGTCTTATTTCCATTGTAAAGACATGATGTGTGCAATAAACAAAATATATCTGCATCTTAGTTTTCTGTCTTGTGTTCTTCAGTTGCTTGTATTGTTTTGAAGTTAGAACAAATGCATCAGTAACTGTATGATAAATCTCACACTCTGACTATGATGAAAGACAGAAGATGTCTCCTTGGAAGCTATGGCATTGTTGCTTCAAGATTCTTGGATTTTGCATCTATGGCAGTGAGTCTCCAAATAAGCCTGCATTTGTCTCTTACCAGAGTCAAACTGAATTTCAGTGTGTTTGCTCCTGTTGCAGCTTTCTGTGGAGGCCACCAGTGTAGCAGAGTACGAGCGGCCACAGTGAAGCTTCACAGCACAGGAGGTGTCATTGGAGGAACAGGACGCGACGTGGCCGTGCTCTCCTGTCACCTCCACAGTGTAGAAGCCTGCTCCGCTGCTTGCAGCCCAGGAGAAATTCCCGTTATTCGTCCCACAGTCCACACGAGCGGTTAAATTTGAGGGCTGACAAGGCGCTGGGGGAAAGCAGGACATTATGCACTGTGAGTTCATTCTACATTAGGATGATTTATTGTTCTACCCCCATTGCAGCAGGTAAAACTCTTGCAGTGGTTGCTATAGAAACCCGTCCTACCTGTGCTTATTTCTATTGGTGGACTGTAGCTGCTGCGGCAGTTTCCATCCTGGGCTGCAATGCGGAAAGCATACCTCTGTCCACACGGCAGGTTAGACAAAGTGTGCGAGGTGTTCAAAGTTGTGTACACTGAAGGAGCGTGTGTGCCGTCTATCCTCTCGGCTTCTAAAAGGAAGGTGGCCGCGCTCACCGCACTCCATGAGAGGGTCAGCATGTTTGTGTCACAGCTGACCTGCCCCGTCAAGTTAGCGGACGAACACAGAGCTAGAATGGTACAAAGAAAGTAAGTAAGAAGTGTTCTTTTTATTGAATCCACCTAAAGCCCCAAAGACTGACAGTTTCCTCTCACCTGTTCTCAGCTCTACTGCTGAGCTTGGCTTGCTCCGGCAGCCCCTGTCCTCAGTTACCACAGTTACAGAATAGGTTTCCCCACAGTGGAGGTCAGTGAAATTGCACGTGTTGGAATAGTTGGAGCTGCAGGTGTGAGTGTGCCCATCATCAGCAGTTGCTGTTGCTATGTACAGATCAGCCCCGGTTACATGAGACCAAGAGACGGTGCCGTCCTCACAAGCCTGGGACGCACTGATGTTCCTGGGAGCACAAAGGCCTGCAGAGGAGGGGAGAAAAGGGCTTTAAATCTGTGTTCCTGAGCAGAAATGTAGGTAAAATATTACTTCAACACACCTGCACTAAAGCTGTAAGCTACACTTGGGTTTCCTGTGCACATCTCAGAGTACGGTGTGACTGTGACACTGTAGGTTTCGCCGCAGTGGATGTCAGGGACTTGACAGCTGGTAGAGTTGGTGTGGCAGTGGTGTGTGTGCCCATCCTGGCCTGTCACTGTCACATTATATCCTAGAGCACTGGGGCTTCCCACCCACGTCACCAGGGCAGAGTGGTTGGCACACATCAGAGCGGCACTCACATTCCTCGGGGCACACGGAACTGGGAAGTGAAAGGGGAAAATAAATGGTTGACAAGGTTGTTATAAAGTGGCAATATCTGACATTTTGACTTATAGGAATAGTCAAACATTTGGGGTATTATGTTTTTTCACTTAATGCGCAGATTAGCATATTTTCGTTATTTACCTGTTTTAAGGGATTCGCTGACACTTGTGCTGCTGTTGCACTCCACCCCCTGAGCTTTGACAGTTACGCTGAAATCCAAGCCACAAGGAAGATCTTGGAACTCACAGCTGGTATTTGTAGTGTGGCAGCTATCTTGATACCCTTGTCCTGCTACCTGAGCATGGAAGCTGAGGCTCCTCACAGGGTCAGTCCAACTAAGCACTGCCGTGTTGGTGCTACAGGTATAACGCTTAGATATGATATCTGGAGAACAGGGAGCTGAAAAGGAAGCAGAAGACAGATTATGTGAGTTTAGCAGATGCAAGAAGCAAGTGCCACGTACTGTACCGTCTCCATTACAAACACCAATCACCTGTGGTAATATTGGTGCTGCTTCCAGGTGCACTGTCACAGTGGTTCCCTCGAGCGGTGACCCTGGCCATGTAGTTCTCACTACACAGAAGATCTGTCAGGGTGCAGGAAGCAGTGGCCGAGCTGCATGAAACACTGTGGCCGTTTGCAGCTGTTGCATTGACTGTGTAACCGGTGGCATCAGCCATTGGTATCCATGACAGAAGAGAGGAGTTGGTGCCACAGATTAGAGAGCTACTCAAGATAGAGGGAGAGCAAGGAGCTGAGAGGGAGACAGAAAGGAACAGCGATGAGAAGTTGTTTCTAAAGCCACATAGAAATAATCTGTTTTCCCTTTGTGCTCGTGACTTCTACCTGTCATCAGGACCACTCCGCTTGCTCCAGTGCTGTTACAGTTGGCATCCTCAGCCATCACAGTCACGTTGTAAATTTTTCCACACTGCAGCTGATTCAGCTGGCAGGAAGCAGTACTGGTCCTGCAGGTAGTATAATGTTGAGAGCTGCTCTCTTTAGCATGCACAGTGTAAGCCACAGCCCCGGCAGCTGCAGCCCAGGACACTGTGGCCGTGTCTGAGCCACACTGGAAGACGGTAGTTATATTGACCGGGTCACATGGTCCTGGAGGAACAGGCACATAGTCGTCACATGAAGTATTCCAAGTCGAGAAAATAATTTAGAAATTCATAAAATGTGCAAAAATATGTAAACGCCACCTGTCATCAAAGTTCTTTGACTGGGAGCGCTGGCGCACACGCTGTCATGGGATGTTACAGTGAGATTATACTGACTGGCACACTGGAGGCCAGCAAAAGAGCAGGTGAGATTTGACGAGGAGCAGGTTTCAGAGGACCCACTGGGGCCCGTCAGTATCGCTGTGTAATAGGTTGCACCAAGGGAGGCGTTCCAGGAGGCCCGAAGAGAGTTTGCACCACAATCTGTCACGGCTGTTAAGCTCTGAGGGGAGCATGGTGCTGGAAGGAAGATATCAAAACACATACAAAAGTCACAAAACATCATTTGTGGACATGTGTGCTATACTTTAACGTTCAACATACATATTACCTGTGTGAAGTGTCTGTGCTGGGCTGTATGATCCGCTGCAGCTGCCAGAGGATGCTTTGACAGAGACATTATAAACCTGGCCACACTGAAGGCTGCTCAGTACACAGCTGGCACTGTTAGTGTTGCAGGTGACGGGACTAAGGTTTCCATCCAGAGGCATA
Organism: Chelon labrosus; assembly: GCF_963514085.1. Classification (NCBI taxonomy): domain Eukaryota; kingdom Metazoa; phylum Chordata; class Actinopteri; order Mugiliformes; family Mugilidae; genus Chelon; species Chelon labrosus. The sequence goes on from NC_140342.1 coordinate 11,985,863, forward strand.
GCGGTGGCACTGTAGTTGAGGGGCACGGCGGATGCAGTCCAGCTCACTGTCACGTCATTGGTGCTGCATGACAAGTCTGTGCTGACATTCCCTGGAGCACATGGCACTGACAGAGAACGTAGTGAGAATTAGTCTGAAAGGCATTTCCCAACCAACACTCATCAAGTTATTAACAATCATTTCTGTCTCACAAAATATGTTGCGGCTAAGATAACAGCTTCATAACATCTAACCGTCCTCCAGCTTAATATACATACATGTTGTGGCAGATGCTTAATACTTTGTAAGATATTAAGTATATTTGAAATACTTTTCATGTTAATTTGAACATGCTAGATGAAATATAATAGGCTTTTCCCCATCAGAGTTAAGTGCCAATCAAAAGATGTGTAGTACTCTCTCAGTACCTTGATCTTGCCTGTAGGAGGCACTGTAGTTGCTGACACAGGAGCCGTCCGTGGCCTTCACCATAATGTCATAGTTTCGGCCGCAGACCAGGTTACTCAGTGTGCAGTTGGGGCTAGAGCTGTTGCAGGTGAGGGTCTGTCCATCGTTGGTGGCTACCACAGCATAGCTCACTGCATTTTTACTGGGGGCCCACAACACCTGGGCAGCTCCAGCACTGCAGATCAGCTGGCTGGACACGTTAGAGGGAGCGCATGGCTCTGCGGAGGAAATCAAATAAAACATCAATCGCTGCCAGACAGGCCAGAAATCTCTGTATCATTGACATAAGCGTGGTGGTAGTCAGTGTTACCTGTGTCCAGAGAGACAGTGCTGCTCAGTTGACCTGCACACTTGTCATCAGCTCCTGAAACACCAATGGTGTAAACTTCCCCACACTGGAGCCCAGGAAGGCTGCAAGAGGTTTCACTGGTTCTGCACTCAGACCTGTGACCTCCACTGCTCACAGCTACAGCAGTGTAATACTTGGCGCTGTCACTGGCGACCCATGAAACGGGAACAGGATCTGGAGCACACCTGTGCACGGCTGAGACGTTGGTGGGAGGACACGCCACTGCGGGGACAAAAACGTGAAGCAAGGTGTTAGGAGGTGTTTAACAAAGTTCTTCCATCTAATCGTGCATTATCTGCGTTTCATACATGTTTGCACCATGACATCTGGACTCGGCAGACTGAAGCACGACCCGGTGACAGAGAAGACGGTCACCGTGTAGAAGCTTCCACAGATCAACCCCTCCACGATGCACCGAGTCTCTGTAGAGTTAAAGTATTGGTCCTGGCCCACTCCTCTGGAGATGATAGTGGTGTAGTTCTCTGAAGGAATGGAGATGTTCCAGCTGATGGTCAGCTCACCGGTGATGCAGGTCACACTGGCCTTCACATCCTCAGGACCACATGGCACTGAAACACAAAGATACAAGACATCCTATTTCACTGACGTAAACAGTTCTCTCTACCAGTCAGGTGAAAATCCTCTATTTTTATTTGCTTGGTTTAATGTCTGGTTCTGGATATTAGCTGTGGATTCTGCCTTTGTTTCAAACACCCGGATACCTGAGTCCATGCTTATTGACATCGAGGTGGACGGACAGTTTCCATCATGGTAGGTGACGGTGACGTTGTATTTCCTTCCACATGGCAGAGAGGAGATTTTACAGTTGTTGACTGTGCTGCTGGTGCAGTTGAGCTGAGCCCCGCTCGGATCCACTATTGTCGCTGTGTAGAGACCTGTAGGCCGGTGGTTCTGCCACACTATCAGAGCATGATTGGCGTCACAGTCTCTGAATGCCTCAATGTTGGTTGGAGGACAAGGTGCTGGAAGAGATCAGGAGGACTCAAATGGCAGTGACTTCTGATTTTAAAAAGACCTGAGTTTGTTTCACTCTTTCTCTGTGACACTCACCAACTGTCTGACTTACCTGTCATAAAGGTGACCTCGTGACTGGCGGTGCTGTTGCACTCGAGATTAGTGCCAATAACGCTAGCAGTGTAATTCTGTCCACAGTTGAGGCCCTCAATCAAACAGTTGGTGCCCACTGAATTGCAGCTGTGAACATTTCCGCTTGCATCTTGAGCAACAGCGATGTAGAATATGGCACCGACGCTCGTCATCCAGTTGAGTCTCGCAGAATCCAGGCTGCACTCCACAGACGCTGAGACATGGGTGGGGGTGCAGGGAACTGAAGAGACAGGAAAGGTTTGTGTCTCAGGGAACAAGTCAGATTAACAGTACCCACTGTCAGGCAATGTCAATGTCAGGCAATTTCCCCATTGTCTGCAATTTCCCCATTGTGGGACAAATAAAGGTTTTCTTATTCTTATTCTTATTCTTATTCTTATTCTTATTCTTATTTCACCTACAAGGAATGACAAAAAAAACAATCAATTGTGTCGTGTCATGCGGTGCTCTCAGTACGTACTTGTCTGAGCAACTTCTCCCAACACCTTGTCAGTGGAGCAGTTGTCATTGGAGGCAACAATCCACACACTGAGATGTTCGCCACAAGGCACCCCGGTAACTACACAGCTGTTGGAGGAGGAGGTGCAGTTGTAGGTTTGTTGCGTGTTCCCCTGTGCTTCTACAGTATAAGAGAGAGCTCCGGCAGCAGAGTCCCAGGATGTCATCAGCATGTCAGCGTGACACACAGCATCTGTCCTCACGTTTGTTGGTAGACAAGGAGCTGGATGAAGACAATTCAGAAGTATTATACAAAGAAGGATATGCTTTTTTTTTGTCTCGTACATGTAATAAAAAACGATTTTCTTGACACTACTTCAATCGTCAACCATGCAAGTAAGTGATCACTGAATTAGAAACAAATCCTACTCACACGTCCGGACAAACTCGGAGTGGCTGACTGCGCTGTTGCACTCAGAGCTGACAGCATACACATTGTACCTGTAGTACTGACCACAGCCCGTGTTAGTGAAGGTACAGCTGTTGTCTACTGTCCTACACTGAGTCTCTGTGCCAGCGTTGTCTATGGCCGTGGCCACGTAGTAGAAGGTGTTGTTGGTGGGCTCCCAGCTAAAGACGATCACATTGCTGGAGCACTGGTGGCTGGCCTGAGTATTAGCTGGTGCACAGGGGACTGGGGGAAGGAGATGGAGAATGAGACATCAAAGCATGATCAATGCAGAGGAAATAAGGGATAAGAGTGGAGATCACATTTTGCGATCCAGTGTCTGTGTTTACATTAGTTTGACTTAATTCGCTTCCTATTGTTTGAAAGTTCTCAATTAGATCAAGAACTTTTTCTGGCATTTACGTCTGTTTACAGCTATCACTTTGTCAGAGCAGACAGGCGAGAGTAACGTGTATGCTAGCGACCAGATTAATTCCCCAGTGAGTGTGTCTCCTTCATCTTTAATTTTTCAAACTGATACTACAGCTGACCTTTAAGATAACTCCCTGGTTCAATAGCCTGTAAAGAACTTTGGATTGGCTGGTGTTGGATGGCAGCTCTTGTTGGCTAATGTGAGGGTGTGTTTTGCCACTCAGAAAAAGAAAAGAGTATAGGATACCATGGGAAGAACCTAAACTGCTCCCCACAGGGGAGACCTGTGGGTAAGGTTTGTGGTGATGTCGGCGAGTGTCTATGTGAGAGTGAGAGAGGTAAAATGAGAAGGTGTGTGCATGCCCGTAAAGACAGGTGATGAGCCGCAGACAATACAAGCATTTAAAAGGGAATGACTGAGGATTTATTTGTCATCATGTGTGCAGGTGCTGCCCTCACCTGTCTCAAACAAGGAGGAAGCGTTGGAGGTGCTCTCGCAGTCATCAGACATGGCCGTGACATGGACCTTGTACTTCTCACCACATTTGAGCATGATGATCTGACAGCTGGTTGAAGCAGACGTACAGTTGAGGGAAGCCCCGGTGCCGTCGACGGCCGTGGCCCTGTACAGATTGGCCCCGAACACTAGATCCCAAGTCACTGTCACCATGCCACCGGAGCAGCTGTATTGCACGGAGACTGTCGTGACCGGGTTGATAGCTGGAGAAAAAGAAAAGTGTAGGTGGCAGGTATTCGTTTTAATTTTGACTTAGACTTAGACTTAGATAAACTTTATTGATCCACAAGGGAAACTGCTTGGTCACAGTAGCTTAGTTGCACGTAAAAAAACACTGAACTACTGTGACATGTCTGCAACATGTCTGCAGCAAACGTAGAAGTCTAGTTTATTCAATGGATCTTAAAATTCTCTATTTCTATGATTGCTGCACCACTTCCGTCCCAGTTCCTGCACGAGAAATTTACAATGTTTTATCGGTTAACCCGTGAAAAGTTGAAGGAGTGTTAGTTCTCAGGCAACGAACTGACCTCAAACATCATCATAATGAACCGTATGTTCGTATTTCTCTGACTGACTTGTGGCACACAAAAAGAACTAGGCCTTACCAATCACAGTGCTTGGGAAAATTTTCAATTTTATCACTTTCATTAACCCTTCAAAGTAAAATACTCACTTGAGGTAGTGTGTGTGACATTAGCGGTCTCTCCAGGCTCCAAGAAAGTACTGAGTGAAGATACTCCCACTAGGTAGGTGGAGCAAGGCTCCAGATTACTTATATCCATGGATGTTCTAAAGGTGTTATTGATGACTGGGGTGTTGCTGGGGTTGTCATTGTCTCTCACAATCACTTGGTAAAACAGGACTTTATCTACAGAGTTCCACGTCACTCTGGCTGTGCTCTTCCCGGTGGCTACCAGAGTCACCCCAGTCGGCGGCTGCACCACTTCCAACAGAAAATAAAGGCGTTAATCTTACGAGTCCACAAATCACAATGCACGGTTTAATATTATACTAGGAGAAAACAAAAGATGCATCCTGTGTGCACTTACATGTCGTTATTGTCCTTGTTTTACTTTTGGCGCTGTTGCCTGCACTGTTGGACGCGTAAATGTAGCAGTTGTAAGTTGTTGAAGGTGTCAAGCCATCCACTTGTCCGTGCAGGGTTGTGAAGGTGTGGTTGTATCTCCTCAAAGGAGAACTAAGATCCTCCACAAACAGGATATAGCTGTCGGCCCCTATCACGCTGGACCACTTAAACTTTATAGATGAACTGGAAATAGCTTTTGAAAATGTGATCTGAGATGTAGCAGGCACTGTGGGGAAGTGAAGGAAGGCATTCAGTGATATTCATCAGAGGAATTCCCACGATTTATTCATCTGGTTATTAAAAAAAAAAAAAAAAAACGTGTCCTTACCTGTCATGCTTTCTTGAGCATCTGTGCACACCAAAGTCAAATTAGTAAAGACCTTCAGTGTGATTTGATAGTCATACCCGGGTTTTAAGCCCTGGATTATTCTCTGCGTACTGTCTGGTCCCTGCATCACCACCACTGGAGCGATACTGGTGGAGTTCACAACTCTGAAGTCTAGTGTATAGTCTGTAGCTCCACTGTAGCTGCTCCATACCACTTTCAGGGTTGAGGCGGAAGGAGATGTCACTGACACAATATTGCACCCTAGAAATGATGGCAAAGGTGAAGATCAACAGGTATTTCAAATGCAATGCGAAGGAACATTAAATATACAATACAGAGATCAATACAGTAAAATCAGTGTAAACGTTCTACTGACCCACTGAGGCAAAAGAAGAATAAAGACCAAACAGACATGCTATCTATACAGTCTCTACAATACATTATCATCAACATCTATCCATCAGCCAAAACCTAAAATCTCCAGGACACACACCTGTAGCCACAACATGATTTATCTGAAATAAAAAAGAAAAGAGAAATACAATAAATTACTAAATATTTGCCACCTGAATTGAAAACAAGAATGTGGACTGAATTTAAAATGTATAATCACCTGTAAAACAGACAGTAGGGAGACTGACAAAATAAACGTCCACATCGTATCCGTTGTAAGTGGCAGGGCTCCTGTAAGTCACACCTATACTGCACTCAGCAGCTCGTCTGAAATCTTTACACGCTGAACGCTGTAGATCAACCTCATGGGAGCCAATCAGGAGGTCCCAAATGAGGACAGGTAGATAGATAGATGCCTGTGGGCTCCTTGTCATCATGAGAAGGAAACAAAGTATCAGGCTTGTTTGGAAGAGCTGGGGGGCAATTTCAACCCCCAACGCCACTGCACTCAGACACTTCTTCCATGGTCCAGAAACATTTCACCTTTCAGTCTGGGGGTCTCCAGCAGTGCTGGATCAACTTTGAGGATGAAAATATAAGCTGTAACACTGTTGTCTAAATCCATATTTCTTTAATAACACTACATGTCTATAGAAATAGGATTACCCTATTAGAAAAGTAATCTGATCCTCACAGTATGTCATCCTGCGTGACTGAAATGTGAAGTGACCTTAGACGTCCTTCCTGGATTGATGTCGTTTTTCTCAGAAGTGTTCTGTCATTAGACATTGTTGTATAAAATCTTCCCTTTCACGGCTGATGAAAACAGAAATACGAAAATGTTTCCTGTTGTCACGTCCTGTCGTGTTTTGGTTGTTGCTGGCTTCATGTGGTATTTTGTTCAGTCTTTAGGACACAGGTATATGGACATATATGTCACTAACAAGAAAAATGTCTTTTGCTATAACTGCAAAAATGTATATCTTGTATAAGTATAAAACTAGTTGACTTATAAGATCACATATAAATAACCAATAAAATCATATAAATAGATTCAAAGGCATTTTCTTTTTAAAACAAAGGCTTACAGGGAGGATTAAAGGCGGGAATAGAGACAGATTTAAGACCAGACAGTCAGACGTACACACACATATATATGTATATATAAATACTAAGACATGTAATGGAACCAAGCCATCATTAATACGCCTTTGCTTTTCCTTGTATATGACTTTCAGTGATACATTATGAAGGTAATGTATATAATGTATGTAAGCAACAATTAAGAAAGACGATCCAGGCACACGCAGAACAGTGATGGCTTAGGTGTTTGCAAATTTTAATACAGATATACTGTGTCCAAAGCACATAGGCTAGGAGATGATTGCATATATTGTAAAATCCCTCCTCATGGCCATAAAATAAACTGAAGCAACCCTCTATACGGTAGAGAACAAATAGGTGAAGAGTTTGATATAGCTGAAAGTATTTAATTGAACAGATAAATAAATGAAGGTATCATCAGCATAAAATGAAAATAAATTTGAATCTTTTCTATAACCTAGCAAAAAGTAGAACAAAAGAAACTCTAGAGTCACAAAAAGAGAAAAAAAAAAACTTTTCAGAATGCAGAAATACATCTATTTAGTACAGTACTTATTTATAGGTTGTATGTTTTTCTGCAGGGAGTGTTACATAAATTAATGCGATAGCTTGTCAACGAAAAGGTCCACACCTCTGCCTGAGCTCTTCCCGGCTGCTTGTGTTTGCCTTTACCACCAAACCCATTGTCCGTATTCAAATCACAACGCTGAAATGCATCTGGTTGGGTGTCATGTAGCTTGTGTGCGCCACAAGCGTGAAACCAAACATTCTTGAATGCGTGCACGATTCGCAAATTCACTGTTTTGTGAAGTTTACCCCTGGGATTTTTCACCGTCTTTGCTGCTTTTGTTGAATTACTGTATATCCTACCGTATCAGAGTCAGTGCAGTATGCTGACACATACATGACATGTGCATATGTTTAGAAGAAGAGATGCTGTAATCATCAACAAAATCGAAATCATATCGTTGGAAATATGGAAATTACAGCACCTTACTGTTCTGTAATCTAATGTGTACGCCCCCAAATGCTGAACTCTTCACTGAGTTGAACAGAGAATTAAGTATTTGTAATGCAGATACTCTAGCTTGTATCTCTGGTAGTGGTGAGTGACCACAATAGACAGTATTGATGATTGGGAGGGTAGTCAGAGATAAGATAACACATAAGTACTACTGATCCCCCGTAGGAGAAATCCAGGTTGACACAGCGACATTAGAGTAAGAAGACAGTGAGAAAACACTGTAATCATGAACTATGTAATGAGAAAAATAATCTGTCTGACCAGTCTGACCACTGAGAAAGCTTTCTACACTAGCCTACCCAGTTTGTTGGCACCACAGGTCCCGGTACCACCTCAAAAACAGCACATCTGACCAGTATAGTATATTGTTCCTTTAGTAGTCAGAACTTCCAGGTGTCTATCATTTCCACTACCTCCCTACTGATGGTGACAAAGGCGGAGGTCCTCTTGACTTGCTCCTACCAAGTACCATGCTTTAGTCAGATGTATGTATCTATGACAGATGTTTATCCAGTTTTCCTAACATTCTCTTTACTGTCCTTCTGGCCTTAGGAAGATGGGTTCATCCATATGAGTTGGGTTTTGCTCAAGGTTTCTTCCTGTTAAAAGGGAGTTTTTCCTTACCATCGTCGCCTTCAGGCTTGCTCCGGGGGTTTCAGGTGGGGTTTCAGACTGGATGTTGTAAGGCGTCTTGAGACAATTTGTATTGTTATTGATGCTAAATAAATAAAATTGAATTGAACTGAATTGAACTGAATTAAATTTAATAACATCTTCACAAACTAAACTCCACACCAGTTTAGAATTGAAGAAGCACCTTGGGTGATCGGTGAAACGTCTTCAAGAAAACAAGTCTAATTGTCTTGGTTTGAGCTTTGATTTTTGGAAATGCTGTGACCTCGATGACAGAGAAGCTCCACAGACTTATGTCACCTCTATTACAAAAAAAACTGTTGTGAAATGTATCAAGTACAAACTGTATATAATCCCCTTGCACATGTACTGTTTATACCCACTACTGTCTTCTCTGCTGTTCTGACCACAGCTCATCTCGTCTCATCTTCTTTTCTTAGTCTCATTATATAAAAGATATTTTATTTATTTAAATCTTTAATCAGTTTTGATTATGTATTGTTACAAGATTACTTTTAGCTGACCGGTGCTACATTTATCTATTTGTGTTTGTGTGTTTTCCTTCGTTTCTTTAGTTTAAGCTTGTGTTTTCCTGATGTCCCACCCATCTTCATTGAGAGGAAGTGTAGCAGTATATTATGTTGCATATATTATATTACACATATATTTGTGCTGTAGTGCAAACTATTGGTATTCTGTATTAATGTTTAATATCTGGTGTCATTGCAGTAGTATTTAGACTTAAATGTGTAACGGCAACAGTAAACCCAGACAGAGACACTTACATGTGGGTCGGTTACCCAGGTTTTAAGGTGAAAGTCGGTTCACCAGGACCGGTTTACTGTATAAGTCAGACCTGTTTTAGGGAATTTCTCTCATCTTTTTGTTGGACAACAGTTCATGTATCAACATCACCGCTCCATATGGAAAACCCACACAAAGTGATTGACAGCACGCTGTGTTGTAATGCAAAAATGTTGCTCTTTATTGTTCTCATCTGCCAAAAGGGAGCAAACAAATCCTATGACATTGAACATTGAATCTATTTTCCAGCAATATGAGCAGATGTATCATCCACAGGACATGCCACACATGACTCCAGGCGAACGAGATGGATACCCGCTGACCCACTTTCACACTCTGACCCTCTTTCAGGTCAGTTTTACAACCAGGAGACATGTCAAACTGCAGCCGTGTGGAGGTCTTCTACTTGGAGAAGTCCTAAGATATTATTTTAGAATTATTCTTGCGTAAAATCATGACTGTCCTGATACGTCTGTGTGGCGATCTCACTGTAATGTTTTGAGTTCTGCTTAACTTTAATTCTTTTTAGATGATGATTACATTTTGAGGTTACATCGAGTTTTATTCAATAGTCAACTGATTAAAAATGTGGAACTGCATAACATGAAGTTTACAAAAAAAAACATGCATTCCTTTCATAACAAATAGCAAAATTATTATTATTTTTTTTTTTCAAATGACCATTCCTAAACGAATCTTGTATTGCTCTAGCTTTTGTTTTCCATCGTCATTTTCGTATTTATTATTCTTTTCTCAATAAAAATTTGATATTTATGAAAAATAGAGATATTTCATCTGGGTATGCTAAATCTTCACAGTTGTCATTGGTGTAAACGCAGTCCTCTGTCCTTCTTGTTGTGTTGTTAGTGGAGATAGTGGGCGGGTGATCTCTGCAGGGCAAGAAAGATGAGAGAAATAATCAAGCTGGACTTTGTGGAACAAACTGTTCTTAACCAATATCTTATGCAAGCACCTGTAGTAATTCATCATACTGACAAAAAAAAAGTGTCTAATGAAACTTTATATACTATAAAGTAGAATACAGTATACTGAGTCAGGGGACCATCAAATATCATCTTACCACCACTCATTCCAGACACAATAACACGCCTGTGTCACATTCCTGCAGAAGATTTTCATCTTCACGTACCTGAGTCATGTTCCCCTCATTATTCTTTCCATGTTTCAGTGTCACATACCCCAAGAACTCCCATAGGTAAAGACAAAGAGATCACGCTCACATGTGCTGCTTGTCTAGAAGCTCCTATTATTCTACCTGTGTGTACTAAAGGTACAGTCGATTTACGGGTTTTTAAGATGCTGTCACAAGATACCACTGAAACTGAAATGTACTACAATTGTTATGTAAAGGAAAGCACGTTCTTTGTCAGAGCCTCTTAAATAATGTGGTTTATGTGATTTCTGACGAACTCTGAGCAGTCACAGAGTGTGAGACCATCCACATGAACAACAACAATGACTCTGCATTAATTGTATATACTCACTGAGAGATCTTGTATGAATCTGTTCCTTTATTCTTCTTTTTTATTATTATTTTATGTGGACAGATCGAGATTTATTTTTTACGCTTATTTAAGTTCTGTGTTTTTGTACAAGAGAGCAAAAGTTACCGGAGTCAAATTCCTTGTATGTGCACACATACCGGCCAATAAATCTGATTCTGATTCTGATTCTGATCTGACAGGTCAGGAGATAATTAACTAGAAACTTACCACATTTACTTCACACTTCGTCTTCCACGAGAGATCACTACAAGAGAGAGACGACATTTTAGTGTATTCCAACAGTTAATAAGACTTTTTTGTGGCAAATATGCTCATTCACCATCTTGCTGCTAATGAAGAGTGAGAGATTGGAAGATTGATACTAGTCTCATGTTTGTGAGCAGCAGCTGATAAAAACCCAAATCAAGGTAAAAGAAGCTAGTCTGGCTTGTGTGGTGGTGTGAATGTTTATGCAATAGACTTAGATAAACTTTATTCATCCACAAGGGAAATTGCTTATATATGTGTAACATGGCGTTATGTGTATTGTGTATTGGAAACCAAGAAATAAAGCTTAGTTATATTCCTGCAACCTATGCTGCTGCCCATGCACGTAGGCTGCATCTATTATGAGCATTTTTACATGTGCACTGGGGTGTCGGCATCATTCTGTAACTATGCCGAAAAGTGAAAAGTCATCTGAGTCAACAGTGAGTAGGAGGCAGAAGGAGGGAGAATTTTGGGGGCTTATCCGGCAACTGAGAGATGTAGAGTAGGAAATCAGCTGTGGTTTCGGACCAATCACAGCTCATGCGGTCTGCGTCCTGTGACGTGTAGTTACGTTTCTGGGGACATTTGCGTCCGGCTACAGCATTCGTATGGCATAGCTCCAACACACAACCATATATGCGGCTTGAATCTGGCACATAACTTGTCTCAAAGCTGATTTGCATCCTTGTTTTTATATGGATTAGGCAAACCAGAAATGACATGTTGATAAGTGAGCTCTGAAGGTGAACAGTGGTCATTTGTGTCACATATGGATGGAGCCAAGTTAACTGTTTTTCTTTGTTTGCAGATTTGTAGCTGCTAGCTTAGCATCCCATCTATCGCTCATCTAACAAGAAGGTCAGTAAGCACAGTTAGTTAAATGCCAATGCTTTTAACTCCTGCAAAATAAAACTATAATAGTTTAAATCATACTTACCCATACCAGCATTACTTCCTGGGCAGGGTACTGAGGATATAATGAAAGAATGTAGTTGTTACCCCAGATGAACACAAACATATATCTATATATATGCTATACTAGTAATATACATATACTCATTGCATCTGTTTTTCACCCACCTGAGTAAGTTCGTGGATGACAGAAATTGACTTTGACCCCATATTGTCCCACAGGTGCTGCCACCACTGTGTAGACATCCCCGCACGTTTCCTCCTGGATATCACAGTACATGCTGCCTGCACCTGCGATGCAAGTGTAGTTGGCTGCTGTACCGTACAGCTCTACTGTGTGAGAATAGATCTGAGGGCCCAATGAACGCCAGTACACCCTGAGGGAGTTGTTGGTGCGACGATAGAGCTTGACGCCTGTTGGACAGCAAGCACCTATAACAAAGAAATTTTGTTTTGGTTTTTTTTGTTAGGATCGCGTGTGTATACTTTAGATTATATCCACTGCTTGGTTCAACACATGGTGAAGACTTTACGACACATATTTCTACCCTCCATTAGCTATGTATATTATAAATATAAATGTATTTGTCCTCACTGGATGAAAATCCATGATATTTGCACTCTGACTTGTGTCCTGTGCTGCTGATGGCTTCCAGGTGGACGCTGTAGTTGGTGCCACAGGTGATGCATCCCATCAGGCAGTGGGTGTCCAGAGTGTGGCACTTAGCATGTCCTCGTGGGGATGTCAGGGAGGAAATGTATGAGCGTGCTCCGGTGCCTGGTGACCAGGTCACATTGGTCATAGCCTGGGTGACCTGTGTGACATTCACATACGAGGGGCAGCAAGGACCTTGGAAAGAGTGATACAGAACAATAATCAATACTGTACAGTATTTTGGCATGTGGGAATTTGTATTTGTGTGGCTTTTGCTTGCATTCGTTTGTGTCGCACGACACAAATGTCTGATATGAGGAGGCCAAATAAGTATTTTTCATTGAAGACGGTAAACTCATTAATTTTATGTAAGGAAACTACTCTGGAAGGAAGATTTATAACAGCTTAAGCAGCAAAAAGAGATAAAGGTGTTTTCTTTTGTTGTTGCTTTGCATATGATTGTAAATTATTTTTTTCTGTATAAATTTAAAGGACCTGAGTGTAGGATTTAATGACATCTAGTGGTGAGGTTTGAGATTACCAATCTAGAGTAAAACCTACCAACAGGCATTCACTACATCTGGTGTTTGGTTTGCCTTTTCTGTGTTACTGTAGAAACTGTAGTGGTGCTATGTAGATATAAGGGTTTCATTTTTAGCTAACAAAAAAAAACACTAATTGTAATTAAACTGTAATTATTATAATAATTATGGGTAATTACAGGTGATTATACACAAATGAATACTTTGTGTCAATTGATACCCCTCAAAAATGTTCATGATGGACCTTTAATATTTAAAACTATCAATGACAAATCATACCGTACCTGTTTCCAAAGGTTTACTGAATCCAGGAAGACTTTTCCCCACAGATGTGGTGGCCACTGCCGTGACCTCATATGTTGAACCACAAGGCAGCTGTGTGAGTTCACAGGAGTTGTTTCTCGACTGGCAAATGTGTTTGTCATAGCGTCCAGTGGCAGAGACGGTGTAATCTGTGTTGGGGGCGTTGGGAGTGGTGATGACAACTCTGTATGTGGAGCTGTTGGTCTGGGTCAAATTCAGGATCTCTGGAGCGCAGGGAGCTGCAGTGGGACAGGCAAACAGGAAGCAGAGGCTATCATGTAACAAATGATTGGAAAGCGAGAAATTATCTTTATAGTAATAGTTTGACATTTTGAACAATACACTGACTCAGAGAAGAGCTGAGAAAACCTCACTTATATAGTAATGCTTGCATATAGCTTAGCTTAGCATAAAGACTTGAGCGCAAACAGATAGCTGGCTCAGTTTTGCAGTTCAGTAATCCACATTGCTCTTTATTGTTTAGTGAATCAGTTAAAAATGTGTTCCCAAAGGGAAAGACAGGAGAGTCTTCTCATCTAATAATCAGCAAGAAGGTGTAGTGTGTTTTATCCAAAATGTTAGACTCAAAGAGATGTGTGTGTCTGCAGGATGATTGTGTGCTTATGCCACTCTTCATCAAACTCCATCTAATGTGTTGTACACCATCCTCGTCAATACCTGTCTCGTGTGTGTGTGGTGTACAAGTGCGGTTGCATCCTCGTAACTCGCTGCAAGGTGTCACCGTCACAGAGTAAGCCGTGTTGCACGTCAGATCAGAGAGCGCGCACACTGGTGAAGTGTCGTTGCAGTGGATGACGTCATTGGTCTGTGCTGCCGTCGTCTCGTACAGCTCGGCCCCTTTGACCGGGGTCCACATGATCTCCAGAGTCTCTGTAGAAACCAGATTTATGGAAACGTCCTGTGGACAACAGGGAACTTGGGGGTGGGGGATGAAGCAGAAAGGGGAAGAGATAATTAACGTTGAGCAAAGGTGGTTTATATGGGTTTCAGCTATCAGTGCAGTCAAGTAATTTTAGAGATGTTTGACCATAAGCCAGCAGGTACGATTACATGTACCTGTTACTTTTTATAGCTAACATTTTAACTGATCACAAAAGGAACAGGTGTAACCACACTGGCTTGACTCCTTTTGTCCTACAAAGCTGTGCCAGTGAGCCAGAGCAATTGTTAAAGTAGGGGCACACCTAAATTGAAAACAATATGAATTACGCAGATGCTTTTATAAAATATCTTTCATTAAAAGGCTTTTTTTTTTTTTTACAACAATGCCATGGTAGGGATTTCTAGAAAGTTCAAACGTCTAAGGTTTTAGAGTTAGCTGCCAGAGGCCTTTGAGTCATCGACTACGGTGTCAAAAACAAACCCAGTAAACAAAGCACAACAAGCAGCTTATGAAAATGATCGTGTGGCTTTGAATGTTCCTTCTGTTCTAAAGGGTTAGCCTATTCAACAGCCACAAGGGGAGTTTCATATGTATAATGGCGACTTCAAACGGGGTTGTGTTGACCGTTTTCACGCAAATAGTTCATATGAATGCCCCCTCGTGTTGTACTCACTACCTTGAAAGTTCAGAGTTCACAAGGTGTGATGAGTTTTTCTGAAAGTAAGTTGAGTTTGGTTGAATTTGTATTTGTAATTTACAATATGTCAGAAGAAACTTTGAAGATGTCCTCGTTTTTCTATTAGGCTATGCATTACTTACTTGTTAGCCTTGGCGCTTAACAGTTTGGCAAGTTGTTGTGACATATTTTTGCTGTCATTCTCAGAAATAAGATGGTTAATTATGGTGAATTGTAGAGCTGTATTTCATAATTTTATAAAAGAATATTGAGAAAATTGTTCATATTTCCAGCAGCCTCATTCTTTCATTATACGTTTGCATTTCCTACAGTAAGTTAGCTAGTCGTTAGCTAGCAGTTAGGTAGTCGTAGCTAGCTAACTGCCTTGGCTGCCTAGCAACAGTGTTTTCACGAATTATGGCCAGTGTTACTACTCTTAAGCTAATATTTTACAATATGCTAAAAACACAAGCTGACCAGTTCCGTTTGACAGCAACATAAGTTTAGTGGCGGGTGAAAAGTTATGATAAGTTTTAGAAAATGGCTGTTGGACTATGGTGGGTATGTGTGTGAAATAAAAGAAGAGCAGAACATATGATACGAATGTGGTAAAAAAGGTGCCACTACTGCATATGTGGGTGCCTCTGTGTGATGGTCCTACTGGTGGTGTAGTTGCGGACGTGTGCGTAAAGGCTGGAGCCGGCCTGGTTGTAGGGGAATACGCTGGTGAGGTATGTGTAGCCGCACATGCAGAAAAATGGGCAGGTGGTTTCAGTGGTGTTGCAAGACTTCTCAGTCCCGTCATCCCGCTTGATGAAAGCCATGTAGTGCTCCACCAGTGGCACCTCGTCCCACATCACTGAGCAGTTACCAGCTGTGGGCTCCTCCACCCAGATGTTCTCCGGAGGACACGGGTCTGTTGGAGAAACAGATTGTCTAATTGTCTTAAAGGCGAAGAATATTGTGTGACTTTGTGTTGCGTGTGATATACCCACATGTTATGTAGTCAATTGCATCTGAGGGGCTGCTGGGCCCGGCGTCATTATAGGCTACGACAGAGACGGAGTGATTCTGTCCACACTCTGCAGGTATGATAAAGCAGTATATATTTTCTGTTGTGCAGTTTTGGCCATTAGAGGTCCAAGCTATGTAGGTAGTAGCGCCTTGGACTTGCAACCAGTATACAGCGATGCCAAGAGAACGACCCTGAGTCACTTGGACGTGGGTCACATCTGGGCTCGGAGGACCTGGAGATTAGACCGTAATGAAACCAAATTATTAATCAGGGTGGTGGTATGGCTTTTCCTATATATGTCAATTAGTGTTATTCTTGCTTACGTGTGATCTGGCAGACAGTGAGGGTGTCCCCAGTGCGACCCTCAGAGTCCCAGGCCATGCCCTTGATGCAATATGACACTCCCGCTTCAAGGTTGTCGTATGTAGCCATCGTGTCAGTGGTGTTGAGTTTGAGGCGGGTGCTGGATCCCTCTCGGATGATGCACAACGTGTAGAATTTGGCGTGCTCCACCGGCGTCCAAGAGACAAAGATGGTGTCGTTGGTTGGGGCGGACGTGTTCAACTTGGGCGCCACCACAACTACACGGAAGAGCAGGTGGAGAGGAATGAGTGCAAGTTAAAAAAAAAGAAGCAAAATAATCACATTACATTTGGTTGTCCTTCGGGAGAGGAGACAACCTAGTTCTCATGGTTTCTGTTTTCATATTAGGAAAATAGTAAAGAGCAGAGGGATGGATACAGTTTCAACCTTCATGCATTGGCTGCGAAGAGTAGACAATCAGTGACAATGGGCAGTGAAATGACAAGCCGTTATGGCCGGCGGAGTGAGATAACAGTCTATTGTTGTTTAGGAACAACAGAGAGGTTGCATTTCACTTTTCATACACTGGTGACTATCTTGAGTAAACTCCTACTAATGTGTAATGTCTGGACAAGTGAAAGTGGATGAAAGATTATTGTTGGTCTTGATGGTTTGAATACGTTTTGCTAGATGTGTGAGACCTCGGTCCACACTGTGAAGTGTATTTTGCCGTACCCGTTCTGGCCTCAACGGGGTATGAAGGCTGGCTTCTCCCCGGCAGGGAAGAGTTGAGGGACAGGACGCTCATAACGTAGTCTGTGTAGGGCTGGAGGTGCACCATGGTGCCGGGGGAGCTGGTCACATTGGTCTCGTAGAAGAAGTCACCCGTCTTTGACTCTGCCCTCAGGATGTAGCTGTCCGCCTCCGAGACCTCTGTGAACTCCACGGTGATGCTGTCGCTGTTTTTGGAGTAGGCCTGCTCGATTCTGGGTACATCAGGAGCTGAAGAGCAGATGGCAAGCGTCAGATTTCAAAATAAAAACATCTTAAGTAGGATATAATAAATAGGATACTTCTTACTGCACTAAATTTACGCTTTTCATTGTTTGGTTTATCAAAATAGGACTGTATATTCATGATAATGTCTTTTATTGTCTGACCTACAGTACTAAACCCAAAGCTATTCAGTTTAGTGCTGTGTAATGAAATAGAGCAAAGAGAGAAGCCTTAACCACAGTAATCTGCATTTCCTTTATAATTTGTGTGAAGAAGTGTTTCACTTCTATTATATATGAAGTGAGTTCCGCCTCAATGAGCTATAACATTACAGTACTGCCTACAATGAGATTTAAAGAGGTACTCCTGCATCCATGAGTACCTCAACTTTTTGAAAGAACTTTTACTTGTAGTACTACTTCACTGGGGGTTCAGATTTCTACCTCTTTACATATTGGTACGTAGCTGTATCTGAGTCAGTTTGACTGTCTTTGCTCTTGTTACTGACCTGTTTTCGCCTCAATCACTGCGCTGCTGAGGATGTTGTCAGCGTTGTCCCTGGCCTCCAGCTTCATGGTGTACTCTGTGTTCGGTGACAGGGAGATAACCGAGGCCATCACTGTGTTGCCGCTGAACTGAGCGAAGACTTGTCTTTCCGAAGGGTTCTCGGGGGTGGCCGTGATTTTGTAGGAGCTGGCGCCGGTGTGGCCGCTCCACTGCAGCGTAATGCTCTTCGATGTTGCCGTGAACACAGACAACGTGATGTCTGAGGGAAGATGGAGACGAAAGAAACAGATGGAATGAATTCAAAATGACCTATGGGTGGTATTAGACTAAAAATGTCTGATCCTGATCAGGTATATTTGGGTTGGTTTGAGAGTCATTTTTAAAAACTATTCACATTTAAGGAATAATACAGTATTTATAACTATCTTAAAGCAAATATAAAAGAAGACTGTTTACCATTCTGAGCTGCACATACCTGAAAATGACAAAACATGTCAGATTAATGAGTCAAACAAGGAAATAACTCGATGACAAATGACAGGAAATACAGTAGTTTCAAGACAAGGACATCATTCCAAGCGTGGCAAGCTATTGGTATTTCATGTTATATCCTGAGGCAAATTATGCCCTGTATCATATTCTCAGAGCATGAGAGGCAGCAGGCTGCACATTACCTTCACTCAACACAGATTTCAGGACTGGTCAGAGCAGGTATTTCTTTCAGGTCGGAATGAATTTGTCTATTGAGCTATGGTTGGGCATGCCACACGCACTTGTTGAAAGCAGTGAAAGAGCCTGTGTTCATATGTTTCAAAAGTCTGAACACTGTTCTTTATCTGGACATTATTATTATTATATACAAAATCAAAGAAAATATGGTAACTACTGTACACTGATGAACTTTAAATGCTTCTTTGTGTTGAATATTACAGTTATTTTAGTAAATTAGAGAATAGTCATTTCTTACCCCTGTGAAGGTCAATAAAAATAAAAGTTTCTGCATCTTTAACTGCATTGTTCCCATCCCTTCTGTGTTTTTCTGCCACTGCCTGGAGGCGAGACGTAGGATGCTTTTTCTCAAAATGACTTCAAGGAAGCAGCTCGGGCTTAAATTTGTGTTTTTTCTCTCCCCTTCTTCTTCTCTCTCTCTCTCTCTCTCTCTCTCTCTCTCTCTCGCTCTATCTCTCTCATGAAACGACAGGTACTTTATTGTTTCAGCAAATACCAAAGAGCCCAAAGGCGGTAACTCCTCCCCTCAGGGGTGCCTGGGTGGCCTATCAGAGAGAGAGAGATGGAAGCTCACCTTTCTTAGATGAGGATGCTGATAGCATCAAGTTTATTGCAAATTGTCAAATGTATTTGCAGACATTTCATTAAAATACACTAATTGGTGTGATCCTGGAGAATAGCCTCAAACATTTTTTATTTACAAAATTAATGAGTCTAACTTCCCATCAGAGAAATGTCCACATCTTACATGAGGAGATAACATGATACACGTCCGTGGGTCTACATGACCTCCTTCTGTTGTTGTCTGGAAGAAAGCTGAAGTTTACTGACTGTTTAAGGTTTCCTCCAAACAATAATTTCATTTCTCCTGGTTTACTCTCTTGTGATATCTAGTGATAGATGACACTTTGTCCTCAATTTGTTAGGAAACAAAAATCCATCAGGTCATCAAGACCACTTTAAAATGTATCTCCCGTAAATTTAAATATCACATCTTAGTTCATTTTGTTAACACGTTTGCTGCAACTGAAGACAATCGTTTATATAACCATGCATGGAAAACCCTATTGGAAGATCTGAATTTGGAGGACATACAGTAATTTCATAAGTAATCTACAGTGAACTTTGCTGTACTCTATAGTGCTTGAATGCCTGGCCAAAAAAAAAGTTGCCACCAAAAAAAAAAAAAAGGTCACACACTCTGATATCAGCTTTGATTACAATACGCATTCACTGTGGCATTGCTTCAATAAGCTTCTGCAATGTCACAAGATTTATTTCCAGTGTTGCATTCATTTTTCATCAAGATCTTGTATTGATGATGGGAGAGTCTGACCACTGCACAAAGTCTTCTCCAGCACATCCCAAAGATTCTCAATGGGGTTAAGGTCTGGACTCTGTGGTGGACAATCCATGTGTGAAAATGATGTCTCGTGGTCCCTGAACCACTCTTTCACAATTTGAGCCCCATGAATCCTGGCATTTCCATCTTGGAATATGCCCGTGCCATCAGGGAAGAAAAAATCCACTGATGGAATAACCTGGTCACTTCAGGCACATAATGTTGCTGAACCTAGACCTGAGCAACTGCAGCAACCCCAGATCACAGCACTGCCCCCACAGACTTGTACAGTAGACACTAGGCATGATGGGTGCATCACTTCATCTGCCTCTCTTCTTACCCTGATGGTATAGTGATGGTTCCCCACTATCCTTCCAGTTTTTAATAATGCGTTGGACAGTTCTTAACCCAATTTTAGTAGTTTCTTCAATCTCCTTCAATGTTTTCTCTGCTTGATGCATGCCAATAATTTGACCCTTCTCAAACAGACTAACATCTTTCCCATGACCACGGGATGTGTCTTTAGACATGGTTGTTTAAGAAATGAGAAGGTACTCATTGCATCAGTTGGGGTTAAATAACTTGTTGCCAGCTGATAGATAATCGCCCATGCAGTAATTATCCAACAGGAGGCTCGTACCTATTTGCTTAGTTAAATCCAGGTGCCGACTTTTTTTTTGGCCAGGCAGTGTAGTTTAAGTGAGAAAGACGAAACAAAGTTAGAATAAAGGCTTTTTTTTCCCCCTATTCCCCAGTGGCTAAGTACCTGCGTCAGGCGTGTATTGTGAAATGGACGGGGAGGATCCTTGAGGACTGTGTGGACAAACTCTTTTGTGCACCAAGGCCAGAAGGAGAAAACTGATCAAATTCAGCTTCACACATCACATCAGATAACTGCATTCACAAACATAGAAGAACAAGAAGTAACAGCATCAGATTTCCACAATCAGCGAAACAGTTTTTTGTTGTTCTGTTGGAAAACTTCTGGACCTGGCATTCATATGGATGTTACAGACCATGTACCACCCACCTAGACTAGATATTTGGGCATCGATGTGTTGTTACAACCGTACTTTATAAACAAAGGAGCTGCTTAGAGATGACTGAGATGGGCCGGTTAGACTGAGATGTAGATGTCAGACAATATTAGTAGTACATTATGACAAGCTCAGAAAGCCGCAACTGAGGAGAAACACAATACCAATGCAATTAAAAGGTTTATTCAGAGACTAAATTAAATGTCTGGTGTCAAGGAGAGAGAGCTGCGGAGAGTGAGAAGCCTCCTATAAAGGCCCAGCCCACATCCTCTTAAAAGAGCTGACACATAGTAAAACATATATCAGAGAGACATTGGTGGTATTAATGGATTCATCCTCATTTGTCAACAGATTGTAATTAAACAGGTCACCAGTTCAACTGAACATGAATTGATTTTGCTGAAGACCAGACTTAACAGGGAGACACCCCAAACAAACTGGTGCTGAAGGTGTCTGCAGTGAAGGACTGAGAGAGAAACATTTGGGAGATGAAGGTCTGCTGATGGTTATGGGTTGGAGACTTGTGTCAAATGTTGATCCAAATATACTGAATATTTTTATATGTTCAATTACTTCTCTAGCCCTGAGCTTTAACATGTTTTTCCATATTGATTTGAACATACTCATATTAAAACTAGGGCCTTTACTATAGTATTGATTGTTTTATTTTAAGTTGAATGTAATTTAGACTGCCTATGAGTCGTTTTCTTAATATTTGTTAAATTTTAGTTTTTTCTCATGACCGCAACCATCAGATACGGTCCTACTTATGTTTACACTCTCTTTCAACTCTTAATCTTTTAGAAACTGCTCATCCCATCTCAGATTTCAAGGAACTCGGACTGTGTTTTCTCAGGTGTGTAACTGTCTGGGTCATAGTCTCACTGAAAGTGAGAATATTGCTTTTTGAGTAAAGATCAAACCTAAAAGTTGCTTATAGAAGATAAATGCTGTAATATATGTTGTTTCTGTGCTGCTGTATGATTCAGCCAATCAGACATAACATTATGACCACCTTCCTAATATTGTGTAGGTCTCCCTTGTGCCTCCACTGCAGTTGTGACTCATCAGAGAATGGACATGGGCCTTCTGAGGGTCTCCTGTGGTGTCTGGGGTTGTCTGGTCTGGTCTAGGTGGGTGCTACGTGTCTAAGTAACATCCATACGAATGCAGGTGCTAAAGTTTCACTATATTGTCATAAGTCAATGTTATTTACTTCTCCTGTCAGTAGTTTTAATGCTGTGGTTGATCTGTGTGTATTCATATATGTATAATTCTATTTAAAGTAGGAGCTCATAAACTAACACTTAATAAAAAGATGTAGTCACAGAGAGACTCCTACAAGACCTCATAAAATCATACTGTGTACGTAAGTGTGTTTCTCCTGCCCTGAAATTCAGTTTTGACCTCAAGAAAAAGTATATCATTGTGTTTCCTAGTAAAGATGTCCTGAAGAAAAGCTAGAGCTACAGTGGCCCACTTTGACAAACACACGGACAAAGCAAACAAACAAAGGCTGCCAGTCAAACCCTTTAAAGACAGAAATTTAATAAACCTTGGGGAGGGCCACAAAAAAAACCCCCCAAAGGAACCACCAATCGTTGGTAGGTCATCTATTCGCCCCTCCCTGACAGTAGATCAGAATTAGGTGCACTGTTTAAGCTTGCTGCACATACAAATGATGACCACATAATATTATGTGTATGGAGGTATCACTGAGTTGGCAGTGTTTATGATTAGTTAGACTTGGATTCACTGATTCTGAGTCATTTTGAATAAATGTATGTGAGATACAACTACATAAAGTTTCTTTGGTTTAACACCACACCACCCACAGTGGGATGTGAGGTTAATCTCTTCAGTAAGGGCATTATTCTGCATCTATGAAATCAAAACCTGGCTTATTATTCACTCACCAGACTCATTAAAATGCTGTGACCCTTTTTTTTTCTCAGGACGTTAGTTTGATGTTCTGCATTTCTGTTTAAAAATGGGAGAAGAACTGGTTGAGTAACCGTGCTGACTTCACTGTGACTAGTCGTCCTACTGACGGCCTACAGGTTAATGGACATTAAGAACTTTACCTTCTCTCCAAACAATCGGAGGAGATAATTCAGGAATGTTGTTTGGACACTTCTCATTTCCTGATACCCCTTCAGAACAACAGAGAAACTCAACACCCCACAACAAAAACTGAACACAGCCCGGCACCGGCAGGCTGCGGCGCTGACAGGAACGGGGCCACAAAGGCGTCCAACAGAAACTCAGTAAGAAGACACTGCGTCTCCAGCAGCCACAGGCCAGCGGGCGCGGGCATTACAGGCGTCAAATGAGCACATTAGCTAAGAAGACACAAGCTGATACTGGTTAGAGCTAAAGACGAAGAGGGTTTTTCCTGAAACGCTATATTACCAATCTGACCCAGATTTAATCTGATTTAACTGCATCTCCTTTCGCCTTTGGCTGTTTGTGTGTTGGATAGCTAATAGTTGGGAAGAAGAAGAGTTAGGTGACACCAGTGGAGTCAGTGAAAAGATAAAGTTTATATTTATTGCTTCACTTGCTGAATGACATGTGCCCTCACAGCTGGATCACATTGTGCTTCCTCTGGGTTTTTGTTTACAGTAATACATACTGCTTATATAGATATGGGTATGATTGGCCTTCTATCTATGCTGTTATGTCAGAAAGTCATTTTAGTGGATATGAAGCGTCTGTTTTGGATGCATTTTATACAGTGGTAAAAAGTAAATGTACGACCATGTAGGACTTTTTTATTCAAATAATTAACTGCCATGACCATAAACAAAGATATCAACTGAAAAATCCCTACAAAATGTTTTGATACAGTGAAATTTTACAGTGTGATTCAAGAAATTTCAGGCATATGTGTACGTAAACAACACAAAATCAATATGGGCCTCAGGTGTCAGGTATCATATAGCCTGGAAGATGGATGTAACCTGGCTCTACTCTGGGTTTTATAAAGCCTGGTGTTTCCTGCCCCCTTGTGGCTGCTTGTTGTTAAGTTTCCTGTGCAGCTGAGCCTTGGCCAAGTCAGCAGAGAGTCTCCTGGCCATGCGGTCTGTGGTCCTCTTCATGCTCAGGGCCATCTCAATAGCTTGATCCAGAGTCCTGTTCATGTCTTCCTCCTGGGAAACCAAAGGAAACTTTCCAATAAGCTGAATATCGTGGTTACACTTGTTATATTGTATTATACAGCAATGACTAGAAGATAGGTATTTTTATATATACATATATAATGTCTTAGGATGAGACCTTGTTCACACTGCGTCTGCTCGTCCTGCTGCCAGTCTTGGATGGCACTGACACAGGAGACAGTGTCCTCTGGAAGTACACGTTGCTGGGCAGGAGCGCCGAGTCCGACTGAGTGGAGCGCTTTCTGTGATGGGACACGGACTGCAGCGGTGGATCCCTTACTTTATAGCTGGATTTGCAGATCGATAATAACAAATGATTAATTCGCTTTTACAAACCCTTGCAGTCTGTGTTTGTATTATTCGGGTGAGACGTGTTCACCTGGCCGGCAGACTGCAGGAGGAGCCGTAGCTGACCTGGAGGAGGGGCTTCTGGAGAGAAGGAGTGGACAAAAGAGACCACCTATCCTTGGAGGAAAAACTCTTCGTGATGGCTGATGGAAACATGAGAAGTACTACAGTGTGCACAATACAAAAGCATAGTACTATCAAATATTGACAGCCCAGGTTTTTATTTTAAGTTATAGTATTATGGCCTGAACTCTATTTTCACAGTGACAAAAAGGCTAAATATTTGATTGTTTGTGAGTCATCAGTGTGATGAATTTTAAATGAAAAATCTATTTTTTACACTTTCTTTTAGTGAGAGGTTGGCTTACTTTGTGGTTTTTGCTTCACACCGCTTTCAGAAGCCCCATTGTTCTCTTCTTTTAAACTGGAGCACTGAAATATCCCTACAGGAAAACAAACATAATGTTCAGCTGAAGTGTGAATAAATAGCAGAATGTACTCTGCTGTGACTCTGACCTCGTTTGGACTGAGTTGTTTGCTGAAGTTCATATTCTAACTCTGCTGAATGGACGCTTCTGCCCCTTCTCCTGCTCCCTACGGGCGAACTCTGTAGCTCCATCATGCTCTCGGAGCAGCTTGTGTCACCACTGTTTGTACCTGGATAGAAAAAAAAAAAACGACCAAAAGAAATGAAACGGATGAAGAAGTACCTGCACACACATAAAGAGATGCTCAGAGTCCATTGTTACGTGGTGGCAGAGGGAGGTACCTTTGCTCTTGCTGGGGTCCATGTCTGATGAGATCCAGTCCTCTATCTTCACCTGACTAGAACTGAGGTTACTCACACCTCTGCTGGTTGACTTTCCCACACTAGAGATCACAATAAAATTATCTTAATATTGATTCAACTATGATAACATCACAGGATGCAACAGGGGTTTCAAGGTTTATTAATAAAGGTCCACATGCACTGACGTGGAGGATCAGATTCCCACCTGTAGCAGGCTGGTCTGGGGTGAATTCTGGTTTTAGACCTGCGCCCCTGACGTTCTTGTCTGTATTGTGAGGTCAGATAGTCCATCTTCTGCGCTAAGTGAGGTAGCTGCACTAAGCCCTCCTCCAGGTTCTTCTTTAGCCGAGACACCTCTGACTGCAAGGCCAGGATAGCCTCACTGGACACACACATGAACACACACACAAATATGTTGATGCCCATTTGTTAAACAGGAAATGGAATAAAAGATAATCACAATTTTTTTTTTAACTATGTTAGTAAAATAATTGCTTTAGCGCTCACTAACCTATTACAAGGGCAGGAGTTCAGTGGGCTTCCTCTGTCTTCAGTATCCATGGAGGTGCTGAGTACAGGCTCAGACACGTGATGAAGGAGCTGGGCACGCAGCTCGTGGTCAGATCCTGTTTAGTCAGTTGTGAAAAAAAAAAAGAGTCAGCCCTAACTCAGACGAGATGACGTGAACCTGAAGAAGGGCTCACTCACCCTGCAGCCTGACTGAAGATTCCTTAGTGGTGCTTTCCACCCACAGCTCCACAGCAGCCGTTGCCCCAGAGTGCCGCCTTTGGACAGATGGGTGGGAGCTTTCCCACTGGATGTCGGTCAGGGCAGCTGAATGGATGGCTGTCTGCAGGTTGGAGCAGGAGTCTTCACTGTCTGAGCTACTTAGACCTTCATTTGGGGACGGCACACTTTGGACGGGAAGATCAAAGTTGACAATGAACTTTCAAGTTACACCCATGTGATATATACATGAGGCACCATGACACCCTTATCTTTACCTTTCTGTGAGCACATTTGCTTGAAATGATCCGGAGGCTGATTGATTCAAGTAAGAACTTCCAAATCCACTGTCTGTTTCTGGACTCACAATCCTCTGTACCCCGAAAATACACAACAGCAGTTAACATAAAGCAGTCTCCTACACACCACTGTAACTTGAACAGAATCCATGAAAACCTGCCGCATAACATTAGATTATGATTGTGAGTCCTGGAAGAGATGACTATTCACCTGTGACTGACCTGTGATACAGATGAGGTGTTGAGAGGAGGCTCAGAGAGGCTGCAGCTGTCTGAGTCTCTGGGTGCATCAGAGGAAGAAGAGACCTCCACTGGCAGACTCACACAATCAACCAGATCACATTCACCCTTTGGGCTGGGGACAGTATCCAGGGTGCTACAGCTGCAGCAACAATAAGGGAGATATTTGATTATATAAAGTCTTGAGAGGGGACATAAAGAGAGCTAGTGAAGAGTGATAGTTTTGTTTAAAATGTAATATTGCAACAGTAGGACGTGTAAAATATTGCATTGTGTATGATAATCTTGGATTCCTATTTCAAATATGACAATACACTATAATAAAGTAGCTTAATTACGTTGTGAAAAAGGAAAAGGAGGCACCACAACAAAGCTAGTAAAGTCATAGTCAGCTGTTTAATATGTTCCCAGCACTGACCTGTTAGCTATCCACTGCCTCTGTCTGGAGGTTGATCTGGTTCCACTCGGGTCAATGTGATCAATCACCTCTGACAAAACAGGGCTCCTCTCCTCTTCATTGCCCTCCTCACCCTCAGCCGTCTGGGTCCTCAGAGGGCCCGGTGAGTCCCTGAAGCAGGACGGAGAAGGAAACCTGCACACACGGACCCAAACACTCTGTTCCCTCTGCACACTGTAACCCAACGCCAACACTGCACCTGAAACACTATCTGCCCACAGGAAGGCTGAGAGCGTGCCTATTATATGAGCACAAGCATGCACGCAAGCACCACTCAAAGCATCAATAGCTGGACACAATGAGGTTGTACCCAGCGTTAAGATTATGTTTCTGAGCCTGGATAATTACATTCATTTTTCTGTGTAGAATATTCACTCACATTTATGATTATGACATAGCATTTAAAAAACATAAACCTTCAGAAAGATTTATTATTTTAACAATCTAAATGTATATATTTATAAACATTATATAATAATTATATAAAAATGAAATATTACTGGTACCCTGAAAGCCACTTGTTGCATGCAGTGTTTTTCAGTAGAGAGTCAGCCGTTAAGATCTCACTGCTTTGGTCTAATCCACCATCTGCATGGAGCTCACTCGCCTCCTCCACTTCCGCCTCCTTTAATTTCTCTCTCTGTGTGTCCATTTGATCTCGAGCAGTGGAAAAGCCTGCACTTGGCCCCTGAAACACAAAACCCAGTCAGATCATTTGCGGCTAGTGTAAACACGCGAACGCACACACTCGTCCAGCATCTCCTCCGGGGGATGATTTATCATGAATGAAGGTGCAGGGCGTGAATACACACACAAGCTTCTACATTTCAACAGAGCTCGCTGCATCTTTGCCAACTGCAGACATTGGTTTCAATTAGTGGAAACATGCTCAGGCTGATGTCTACCAGATGTACTGTGCTTCACAACTCAAGTGTGTCAAGCAAGTGTTTATGAAACAATGTGTCTAGCTATTTCTACATCTAGTCTGTATCTACATATATCTAGTTCTTATATGTTTTTGAAATATAGCCAAAGCTACTTAAAACATAAGTGCTTTGTAACAAGACTAAAAATAAATGGATTGTTGTATAAAATTAATAAAGTTACTGCACTCATTCTACTCAAAGCTGAACAGAATATTATTTAAAAACACACCAACGTTAGATGATTTAACAATTAAATTCCTAACAGTAATACCATTTCACATGTGCATGATAGTGTTATACCATACCATGCCATTCGTACAGCTGCAAAAGCTGCGGAGGTAAGCGACCGTGTCTGTGAGTTTGTTACCTCGTGCAGGGATGGCGGAGGTGAGGGCGTGGGCATGCGGAGAGGAGCAGGCTTTACATGCAGCGACATAGTCACAGGTGTGGGAGTGGAGGATGAGAGAGGCGGTGAAATCTGCTCACAGACGTTTTTGTCTATCACCTCCTTTATGTCCTCAAGGTACATCCCTATCCTGAATATGTCTCCCTCCACTTGTCTGACACACACATATGCACACAAATGAGTGGATGCCTTATGGTGACACTGACACATTCACACAGCTGCAACATGGGGCTCTCTCTTTAACCTGTTTGGGTCGAAGGTGCCAGTGTTCCTGGACAGGCCCATGTAGTTCTGCATCTCCAGAGCTCTGTGCTCTTCCTTCTTACTGATGTATTTCCTTTCCAGCTGGTCCTGAGCCTCCATCATGCTCCTCAGCATCTGATGAAGAACAGGTTTCATGTTAATGCAGAAAAAGCAAAAAAAAGGCAAATGTATACATCTTTATTTGCACAGCTGAATGAAGGATGAAACCCTTTCTTACTATTTGCTGTTCTTCTGTGCTTACGGCCATGTTGCTCACACTAAATTTGAATTCTTCCACCTGAACAGAAAAGGGTTTATGTGATTTAATGGTTGAGGATGTGCATTTAATGGTGGCCTGGTAATATGTGAAACATATTCAAACGCACTTTCTGCATGAATTGGCTGATGATGTCTCTCAGTTCATTGGTCATTCGTTCCCCATCACTGGGGACATCATACAGCTGGCTTGAATTAGTAGATGTGACCTCCTTAATGGTGCTGTGGAGCGGGGTTTCTTCTTTTTCACGTACGTTTTCTGAAAACAAACCAACACAGGAGTGATATACACCCAAAATATGAAAACAAATTATGATTAAAAAGCCTATAATAAACATCTTTTATTGTATAGACTTGCAAAAAAAACCAAAAACATTTCACCGAAGAACACCAGGCTTCTTCTTTTTGAAGCTATTCAATCTATTTTCCTAACAAGATGCAATGCCGGGAGCATTCTGTGATATCAACGCTACGAAAGCTTAAATAAATGCCTTTGATTAATTTATTCCTATCATCTGATCATCTGACACCTTTTCTCACTATGGTAACCAGTTACACTTCGCTGCTTAGTGGCAAGTAGTGAAGCAAAGCGTCCAGCTATCGTAATATCAGCTGGCAGATACAGAGACGTACCTGACGAGGAAAGCTGAGGAGGCGGGTGTCCAAGATGATTCCCATCAGCTAACTCGCCCCGATCTTCCTCATCATCATCATGATCTAAATAAAGCGTCAGTTCTGAGGAGGGCTGAGTCTGTGAGAAGAGACATCCATAAATGGGTAAATTATATCGAGACTGTGATTTTTAAGTGTTAAAAAAGAAAAAAAGAAACAACTTACATTGGTGCCTAGTCTCATTTCGTCTATGAGATTCTCTGCCTCTGCATACTTGGTTAGTAATTTATCATATTCAGCCTAAAGACATTAGGAACACGATAAACGCTAGCCATGTGTTCCAAGAGAGCGACAGTGAGATGGCATGAGCAAATATATGCAAGAGGAACAAAATGTTGTGGGTACGGATGCACTAGGATAAGGTCATTCTGAATGTTTTTACCTGCAGGTGATGCACCAGCGCTGGAGGAGTTTGTTTATCATCATCTTTGAAGACGTAAGGCTTCTCTGGTGGCTGGACTGAATCCTCCAGGATTCTGCTGATTACATCTAACATGCCTGGGGAAGACTGGGCTCTCTGTATGCTGCTGGGAATCTGAGGAACACATCTGGATGGTCCACTTGGAGTTTTGGGGATTTTCACTTTAGGGGCAACTTTGGAGAAGTCAGGCAGGGGATAATGGACTTGGCCTTGGCCATATTTCATCTCACTGAAGGATCTGGTGCGCAGCAGCGGGACCCTCTGACCCTGATCATCCTCTTCCGCCTTTACTTGCTTCAGTCCATCTGCCCTGATGTTCCCACTGCTCTGATTAGAATCTGTACCTTCCGAGCTGGATGAATTGCTGTCAGTAACAGCAGATGTCAAATTATGAATTTTCCTTTCCGTTTCCTCCCCTAGACTTGCATTTTTTGGTGCAGTATGACTCTTTTCATCATAGCTCTCTATTCGGTTTCTATTAATTGCGACACTGTTGTACACTGAAGCCAAGCTAAAAGCCGTGTCATCCACGCTTTCCAGCAGGGACACCTCCGGTAGGGTCTCTGCTTCAATCAGCTTCCCTGACCTCAGCAACTCCTCTTGGGAGAAGTGTCGCAGCAACAACTGGTTGATATCTGCAGGGCCAGAGCACGGTGGAGCAACTTCACTTTGATTATGCACTTCAAAGAAGTTTTCCTGTTTGTTGGTGGCTTCCTCTTGCAATAATTCAAACATACCAGGAAGCTCGGGACTTGCATGAACGGTGTGTCTTCCATCAGAGCTTGCGTTTCCCTCAGAGCTTGCTGTCCGGTTGAAGTAGGGACTTCCGAGCTCACCATCATATGGTAGATCCTCGTGCTCCTCATCGCTGGTATTTTCTCCTGGGTCTTCGTTGTCTTGGTTTATGGTCGACTTATCTTGCATGGTGTTTGGTCTTTGGGCAGACTCAGGCAATATGCTGCTCTTGCTTTTTACCACCCCCACACTCTGACTGCTGACACAGCTGCTTTCTGAAGAGGTGTCATCCAAGCCAGACAGCTCTGCACTCCCTGCAAATTAAAGAACACAAATACTGTAAATTAGAGGGTTACTCTTACTAATTAAAGTATGCCCACTATTAAAAATAGCCTGTTGTTGGGCAAACATACAATATGTCAAAGGTTTGCAGTTTTAACCCCTTTAATTTCGACATATTATATGTGACCATAAAAAGAATAAAGCCTCTAGCACAATAGATTTCACTTATCACTATTCATCACATCATATTAAAAGTCTGCCACAGTTTGAATTTTAAGTCATGTCTGCACCTACAATGTCACTAATTGTCTGTTAGAAATCTGTGTAGAAAAAGTGTTAAAGCTTTAATTGAAACGTTGCATTCAGACAGCAGGATGTATAATTAAGAGCAAAATTAAATAACATTTGACTTACCACTGAGATGGATGCTGGCTTCGGATTCAGCCGACTCCGCTTGGGACAGATGCAAAGCCAAAGAACTCTCCAGATCACTGAGGTGGAGACTTTCATCCTCGCTGAGGTCAACAAAGATGCTCTGCTGAATGCACTTCTCCCACAGCACAGTGCGCTTGTCCTCGCCCTGAACATCCTCGTCCGATTCCTCCGGATCCCCCTCCATGGACACTTTCTCTACGACAGAAACAGAAAGTGTGCGCTCTATTCAACCTCCCTTCACCTGTGTTAAGATTAAGAAAGGCGGCGTGGATGGAGCACCGGTTCATCACTTAGCAACGCAACTTGTGAACCGACAACACAGGATCAAAATGTGCTAAGCCATCAATTATTCAACAATCAATACATTGTGTGCGCAGAGGATTGTGTGACATTAATGTGTGAAGTGTTAATCATGTGCATGGGTGAGAGACATGTGCGTTTTCAGGGAGAGATTCCTGTCTTACTCCAAGAATAAAAGCAGCAATATCATAATATTTATTTGTTATAGTTTATTGCATTTCATTTTAAAGCATGTAAGCTGCATTGTAACAGTGTAGATCATACAGTCGGAGTTATTTCTATCTATTTATTACCCTGGTGCCTTCTTTATATTTAATATTGTAAAAACTGATACTATATTACTATATTAGTCAAACAATAGCAGGTAATTAAAATATACAACATTTTCTTGCTAAGACCGGAAGCACAAGAGAAATCTTCATGTGAAGTATATACAAAGTCTGCTAAGTGCAGTAATTGAGTAAATATACTTAATTACTTTCAACCACTGTTAGGAGATCACATGTGTGAGTGTTGTGAAAGCTTTGTGGTATTACAAGAAAGCTACAACGCTGCGATTTTAAACGGTTTCTGCATGAGTTGCATTATTTTGACCATGGATGTAAATGGAACTTACTCTGGTGATGAACTGTCCTTTTAGTTTTAAGTTGATCCGATCCACAGCCGTGGCCTCTCTCCTGACATCATCTCGAGACTTGCTACAGCATTTGTGCCTCTCTCTTTCCTGACATATGGCTTCTGGGACAGGTTTAGTTTCTGTGGCATCATTAATAATGTAGTCTACACGGCGGCGCTGAAGGTCTGGAGCCGGACTGGCAGCGCGTACAAGCTGGGGTCTAGTTGCTAGGTAACGGTACAAACCATCTCCAAAATTCTACTGAAGGAGTTAGCATTAGCAAATGAAGCTAGTTTTTGACTGTCAGTCTCAGTACATTATTATTGAGAGAGGGCACTTTTAACCGGTTTAACTTGGGCAACTACGCACTCTCACGTCCTTAAACAATACAGAGTAAGCAGCCAAGCTCCCACATTAAAAATAAAGGCGTGTCGAAATTTGCAACATGATTTGTGTTAATAGCAACTGACAGCTAAATTATTACAATGCGTCATCTCTTTCCTATTCAAATCGATTGGTCCAATGACTGTTGTTCGGGGCGTGGCTATCTTTGAATGCCGCTCTCTGATTGGCTACATGGCGAAAACACACAACTCACTAGTACAGTCGCAAGGTTCTTTCTTATCGAAGTTAAGTCGAAGTTTTACTAAAGTTAAAGAATAATGTAGCGATAGGGTAAATATAGCACATTTTGTTTTTAAACCACAGTCGTCCACTATTTTTTAAACGGACCCATGTTGTTTTCTCTTGTGAGAAAGTAAAGAAAAGAAGAGGACAAGTCACTATTGTTCGAACTGGATCGCCTAACGTAAGTTTAGCAGCTAACAAGCTAACAAAGCTAATCTTTGGCTGGATGCAGCTGGAGAGGGGTGAATTCACCTCCAACTGATCTGTGGCTTCAAACTGGCGTAATTTGGTGTAACTGGACACCTGACAGTAATACTGAAAGTCTGGTGTTTACATTCCGCTACTTAATCTGGAGTCACTGAATAGTGTGTAATGACAGAGAAGCACATTATTTTAATCAGTGGTTTTACTGGTGGCTACAATTTACCAGAAATATTTATTAAAAACATGTCGTAGTGTTTTAAGCTCACTATATGTATTTAATTGGTATATTATCAACAATAAGAATAATTGTGAAACTGTTTAGTATCGAACTGTAACGTCACACAGATTTCATTACACATTTTGTAGTTGTTTGTTTCGTAACACACAGTTAAGAACTCAAAAATTAAACTGTATTATATACTTAATTAAATTACAGTACATCTAGCAGAAATTTAAGAGCGTGAAGAAATGTTTGTTTAGTTTTTGTCTAGTTTAGTAAGATGCTAATTTTCTTATGTGGCAAATGTATTTTCCTTTAACAGGGGAGTGTTTACAATACACACTGACTTGCCAGTTCGTTAGGTACACTAGTGAAAACAAATGCATTTTAATAAAACAGTCCTGTGCAAAGTCTTCATGAAAATGATGTTATTCAGCATTTGTTTGAGAGCTGCTGACTCATTTATGTTTTATTTTGGAGGCTGTGGTTTGTAGTACTGTTGAACTGTACTGAGTCAGACTGACATGTGTTTATCTTATTTCGATAACTCAGTTTCAGTCAGTGCGCTAGCCTAAATAACAGAAGCACTTTGGTGTTTAATTTAAAAACATCTTAACAGCAGCACAAACTGCATCCCCCAAAATGATTACACCACTTTTCTTATGGTCTTTGAACATAAACCAAGCATTTAGTTTAAGTTCAGTGTTTTATGAAATCCCTAATCGTGTAAGAAAATCTGTTCCTGATCAAACTTAAGCAAGTACTGTAACAGATGTTTATTAAATGTAAAGTTATTCACGGTCACAACAATGTTTTTTTTTTTTTTTTTTTTCAGGGTTCCCAGATTTCCTGTTCCTGCGCGGAAAAATTACCGGTCAGTGTCCCAGTACTTACTGAGTTGTTTCTCTCTTTTGTTTTGGTACTGGCTTTTGCTGCCTCACGGTGTAATACGTAGTTGCGTTTCCATATTTAGATTACAGAGTCAGAGGCAGTAGTTATTTTAGTGCACCAAAGTACAAAGAATAGATCACATCTGCTGTGTCAGGATGAAATCATGCTGTATTTGTGACTCAAAAAGAGAAGTTGTTGTTGAAAACAACACTTCTTTTGATGTACCTTTCAGCATGCATCATTTCTCCCTGTTACACACTCGGAAATGCACACTGTAGCTTTGTGTGCAGGGCATGGCTCTGAGAAACACACCCAGCTGGCATACAATGGTGGAAAAAACTGCTCGAATCCTGGCACACATCAATGGGTGATTATAATAATGTGCAGGAACATGTACTGCAAAGCTCCCAAAACCATGGGCTTTTGTCAAAGCCATTCACAATCACCTAGCAATAAAAACACAAGTGCTGTTTTAGTTCAGTTAATTTATAAGTTGTAATTGTCAGTATTTTCTCTGGAAGTGTGCAGACTTAGTTATTCTTATATTTCATCATGCACCAACACCAGGCAGTGTTTATGTATTTTTATTTTTTTCTGAACTGCAAAATGTTCCCACACAGTTAGTATTGTGTCTTAATGAGAGGAATGTATATGCTTTAATCTCAGCTGGAAAAGTGTCATGCTGTCAAAACACGTCTGTGCTGTAAATACAAGAATGAAACAGCTCAGCAATCCTATTGTAGACCAAAGGTCCTTCATGAGGATGTTAATGCTAATGTTATCTGAGAATATGTTTTGATATGTAATATTTAAATAGCTAATTACGTAATCATTACCTTTCTCCTAGCTTGATATTTCCAGGCTCCAAAATGAACAATTTGTTGTGCTAAGATAATTAAAACAGGACAATTATATGACTATATGTAGGTGTGAGCATTTGGCTGAATGCTTTTGCATTGCCTACTCCATGAAATGATTTGCAGTTTTGTGAAATGTGTTTTAGCTCTCAGTATGTATGAACTATGAGGCTCTGTGTCACAGAAATGAAAGGCCTCTGGCCTCTGTTTCTGAAAGATTTAAATTATGCTGACTGCTTGATTACCATATCTGTATTGTTATATAGCATAAAGATTTAACCCTGTTTGCTAATAACTGTCCTGCCCCATTTCCCATTTTGTGTGTGTGGAGGGGAGGGACTTATGGTTTAAACTTGGGGGACAAATGGGTGTGGCTAGTATGATCTCATGGAGAAATTAGGTAATGGCTGGGCCTGGTCTTTACTGGATACAGTCTCTCTTATCCATGTTGCTCGCTTATCACTGCATTCTCCTTTGGTGGAAGCCGCATACTCGCAGTAGGTTTACCTTTTTTGCTTTCCAATTTAGAAACAATATTTTTTTGACAAATCATGCAACAGGTTTCTGGTTGCTCTTTCCTCTCAGTGACTATCTAGTCTTTGGCAGGGTAGATAGTGAACTTCCTGCCATCTCTGCTCACACAGGTTACATCCAGAGGCATTCATAGCTTTCTCACCCTGTTACAACTTCAGAGCACAAACGCTCTCCAAATCTGGACGAACTGAGTCACCCTCTTAGATTGACCGCTTGCCTGTGTAGATGCCATGCACTTATTCCCTTCTCTCTCGCTTCCTCCCTGCCCTGCTTGTGCACGCTGCTGTTGGGTTGGTGTTGCCATGGCGCCGTGTGGCCAGAAAGAGGCTTCACATACAGCATCTTGTGTTCTCTTCACAGAGGGCCGCTAACGAGAGATTGAGAGGCAGTGACGCAAAACAAACAATATACGAAAGCAGCTGTGTGGAGTGACGCTCAGGACTCTGCAGCTCTAACACTCATGGGTTTACCATCCCTTGTCAACATTCAGCAGAGGGACAGTCGCAGGCTTGACCACTTTGGGTGACTTTTATTCCGTTCACCACTTCTTGCCCTAGTCCGTTTTGACAACTTTTTGCTTTCTTTTTTTGACTCTTGTTTTTAAACGCGACCATTTTTTCGGGAACAAAACTGGGATTTTCCCTCATATTATGCACTTCAATGGATACCAGTGGCTCAGTGGTTAGCATGCAAGCTGAGGAGCAGTCCTTTCATGTCCGCTACAGGTAGGAATCTCTTGTCTCTCATCTAAAGTATGGTTGCAGTAGTATAGAAAGTGTGGCTTTACTTTTTAGCTTTTCCTTTCCCCTCACTAGTTTTACATGGCCCTCCTGAAACAATTATTTGTTGATGATCGAGAGAAGAAATGTTCTTTATATTTGTAGCTGTTTAAAGGCTTTCCTATATTTGGTTACCTTGTTAAAGAAGTGGTCCTATATAATATAAAGGTTATATATGATATACATAATATATAAGGTTAAATTATAGAGTGGAAGACTCTTTTTGCGGTGCAGTCATTGACTTTGTTGAGCAAGGCAAATTTCCTCAGGCATCAGCCAGCTGTCTCTACACACATGGGTAAAGCTCTCTGGCAGCAGGTATGACCTGCTCCAACTAGCTTCAATATTTAAACAAGCCCTGAAAAATTCAACACTGCTGGCTTTGTTCACGGCCACACGTGTGTCCGAGTTATTTGGATCGCGTAGGCGTCTGCTTGGTCAGGGGGCGGCAGATTTTTTTTGCAATACTGGTGGAATGGTCATTGAAATGATTTCATTAGACCACAATACAGAGTTCTCTTGTGTCTAACGCATCTAATAAAGCTACTTAGCGCTCACCAGCTCTATAATCTGTCAGGTGCAGACACTATAGCCGTAATCTTAGGTGACCAGGTCACTAGAAGAAAGAGCTTGGAGGAATGGCAAGCAGATTAGCTGATATGCTGATCGAGCAGTTTCCTCACTGCCATGCATTGGAAGTTAATACTGTGACAACATCACACCACGTCTCCTTGAAAGTTGTCCAACGCGTCATTCTAAAATACCTCTGTGACGTCAGCTGACTTACATTTTTGTTATCATGGAAAAAGCTTTTTATTTTTTTGCCATTTTTAAGACTTAAATCAGCAACAACCAAGATTTTCATCATGTTCTTTTAGTGTGACTAAGGTGGCGTGTTTGTCTATACGTTAGAGAAAGAGAAGGAGCTGCAGTCTGGAAGTTTTTCCAGTGAAAACCTCATTAGATGCCTCTCAGATGTTCCATGTGCTGTTGTTGTTGTAAGACACAAAAAGCCAGCAGGTAGGCTAGTGTTTTCCAAGGCTATAGTGTAGTCGCTTGGTAGTACACAAAAGGTATGCTCTTCTAATTTAAGGCCTACATCTGCTGACTATTTGGGACACCAAGTTTGCCTTTGTTCACAAATTATAGCCTAGCTGTATGGTGAGGCAAGCTACTGTGTTTGGTGATTTTGTGTCATTTCAGCTGCGCACAATAGACCATGAAAGCTATTATTATTTCATGACAGAAATTGAGTCTGCGTATTAGGGTTTCTGGGTCTGCTTTTGAGAACCACTGGGTGGGCACAGGAGGAAAATTTGCGAAAAACAAGTCTATAGTGTGTGAAGCTGATCTCTTCCTATCAATACAGTTTCCTGAAAAACAAAAGTTGGCTGTCTCAGTTTTTGCTTTGCACAGATACGCTGCTTAATCTTCCTTTAACAGATAAGCCACCAGCCATTGTGTTACACTACTTTAACAGCTAAGCCCAGCGTCATATGTAACTCCATAAAGCTTGGTTATATGTTTCTCTTAGAGGACCCACAGCAAAATGATTATTATAAAATCATATGCTTTGTTTTTTGTTGGGTTTCTATGCTGTGAGAACCAAGTTATCTGTAACCAGTAACCTGAACATTCAGTAACTTTATTGTTTTATAGCTGCTGTTTCTTTTTTTAATGTTTATTAACCAACACATAGATAACATTAGTCTGTGAACTTACATTTGTTGTATGATTGGAAATGAACTTGAAAGTCATGTCCTGTGTAATGGACTGAAACATGCAGGACAACATGTTCTAAATTCATGACACTAAATTTATTTCTAACGTTAAGGCAACGCCAGCCAACAGGGGAACAATGAACATTGTGGGTTAGAGTTTGTTCAGTTGACTGTAAAAGAAACCCACTTCACTTTCAGAGGCATGTCAAAAGGATGTGAGATCTACCATAATAAACAAACTCCAGTTTGAGCCATTGTTCTCTGTGGGTGGAAGGAAGTAGCGCTGTTGAAAGCCTTTGCTTCGAAAGAGGTTTTGTATCCCTGTTCTGAGTGGACTTTGGTCATTTGGCTGTAGATGACAAGCAAAAGAAGACCAACCCTTGCCATTTTTTCCCAAGTTGGCTCCAGTACTGTATGGGATTTTAGTACTTCTGGAGCTCTTCAATATTTTTTTTTGTCAAGGCTTAGCCAGTAAAAAAACAATCCAGAGACTGAGTCTGCATCTCTCTGCTCTAGGATGGAGGTCTCCTGTCTGGAGCTAGCTTTGGAGGGCGAGCGGCTCTGTAAGGTGGGTGACTACAAAGCTGGCGTCTCCTTCTTTGAAACTGCCATCCAGGTGGGCACAGAGGACCTGCAAGTGCTCAGTGCTATCTACAGCCAGTTGGGTAATGCCTACTTCCACCTGCATGACTACGCCAGAGCCTTGGAGTTCCATCGACATGACCTCACCTTGACCAGGTTGGACATAAACCCACAGTAGCCCACAGTCCTGAAGGTAACATTGCTATATTTATCATTAACATGATGTGTGTCACTTAGGACAATTGGTGACCTGCTTGGAGAAGCCAAAGCAAGTGGAAACCTTGGCAACACATTAAAGGTCCTGGGGCGGTTTGATGAGGCAGTGGTTTGCTGTCAGAGGCACTTGGACATAGCCAGGGACATTAATGACAAGGTGAGACAGCATGATCAAAAACATAACAGCTACAGTATTCAGGAAGATATGAGGATTTCAGAAGAAATGAGTCGAAACCACTGACATATTTTTCCTTTCGTTAGGTGGGGGAGGCGCGAGCTCTCTATAACTTTGGTAATGTGTACCATGCTCAAGGCAAAAGTATCTGTTGGAGCGGGGCTGAGCCTGGAGATTTCCCTGAAGAGGTCATGATGGCGCTGAGGAAGGCAGCAGAGTATTATGAGTAAGTCGCAGACTGTGTGGGTTTTAATCAAAGCGGTCTAGCCTTACTGTTATTAACTGTCAACACGCATCTACAGATGTAGCGGCTGACTGATTTGTTCAATTTTTATGTGAATGTTTAGGGAAAACTTGGCGATAGTTAAGGAGCTTGGAGACCGAGCTGCCCAGGGTCGAACGTACGGCAACCTCGGCAACACGTATTACTTGTTGGGAAACTTTCGCAAAGCCGTGGCTTCTCATGAACAGGTGCACTCAGAATACCCTTATCTATGAAGAACTTGGTATATGCATGCCTCAATGGAAAGTCACTTATTTGAACTGTATTTCTGTTTGTCTTATCAGCGTTTGCGCATAGCTAAGGAGTTCGGTGACCGCTCGGCAGAGAGACGGGCTTACTGCAACCTGGGGAACGCCTATATCTTTCTGGGAGAATTTGGAGTAGCAGCTGAACACTACAAGTAAGCCACAGCCCGTATATACATGAATAATAATATGGAAAAGCACGTGTACACATGGAATACAAACAAAGAATCAAAGTACTGTGGCTGCTTTCAGCCACTAGCATATATGTTAAAGTATATGTTTCTTTCTTGGGATGTTTATGTGTTATACCACAAAGCTTTTGTTGTTTATGTCAACGCAAAAAGGGAACAATCCCTCATGTATGACCTTATGTTTTGTTCCCACACTGAGCTTCTTCTCATACAGTATATCTTTGCTATAGGAAGCAAATATGAAGTTTCACTGTGGCGTTTTAAACCAGCTTGTGTGCATGTTTGTCAGGAAGACACTGCAGCTAGCGAGGATGCTGAAGGACCGAGCCGTGGAGGCACAGGCCTGCTACAGTTTAGGCAACACCTACACACTTCTCCAAGACTATGAGAGAGCCATAGACTATCACCTCAAACACCTCATCATAGCTCAGGACCTCAATGATAGGTAAGAAACACAAACACAAGATTTGGTCATGTTTCTTGAATTTTTACTCTACCATATATACATGGATTTATGTGTGTTTTCTTTCTGTAGGGTTGGGGAAGGCCGTGCATGCTGGAGTCTTGGAAATGCTCACACAGCTCTAGGGAACCATGACCAAGCAATGCACTTTGCTGAGAAACACCTGGAGATCTGCAGAGAGGTATGTAATGGCAAAAAAAGCCTAGAAGCAGTTCAGAATATTCCCTTCTTTGCTTTTGCCAACCTGATAAAGCAGGTGTGGTTGATTTTAATTTGTTTTTGTTTGGTTTCTTCCAGACTGGAGACAGGAGTGGGGAGCTGACAGCTCGTATGAACGTATCTGATCTCCAGATGGTTCTGGGTCTGAGCTATAGCACAAATAACTCCACCCTCTCAGAGAATAAGGATGTAGACTACAACCTGCATGGTAAAAACTGTTCAATCTCCTCATATGCATAATTAATTTCTCATGTTTTAACAGTGCAGTTTATGTGACATGTTGTGTCTTTTTAGGAGCAAGGCCCAGGATGAGCAGGCGACACAGCATGGAGAACCTGGAGCTAATGAAACTCACACCAGACAAGATGAATGTAAGAACTGCTCATACGTGTTAATCACATCATCAGTGCTGTAAATATATTTTGATTACTTATCTTTACTGATAGGAAGTTTCCTCCTATCAGCTCCTTCCTCCTGTTTCCGTTCTTCTTGTGGTAATCAGTCCATTTGTGTCTATTGAAGGGTCAGAAGTGGAACAGTGACATCCTGACCAAACAGTCCAAACCCTCCCTGGCTAAGAGCTCCTCCAAGCTGTTCTTTGTCAACCGATTGCGTGGGAAGAAGTACAAGACAGGTGGCTCCAGTAAGGTCCTCCAGGACACCAGCAACACCCTGGATACTAGCCAGACTGTGGCACAAGGACCACAGAAAGTACGTGGTACAGGGCTCAGTCATTTGATAACCACGCCCATGCCTCACTGAGTCTTCCACAGCTGTCATCAAACAAACTCTGTCCTGAGTTGCTGTTTTTCATGTTTGTTTTCTTTCATCATCAGCGACTCAGTCCCGACATGCTCGGAGACGAAGGCTTCTTTGACCTGCTGAGCCGTTTCCAGAGCAACCGCATGGATGACCAGCGATGTTCAATACAAGATAGAGGCAGCAGGTTATCGTTAAACAGTGGTCCAGAGTCGCCTCCCAGAGCCATCAGGAAATGTGGGTCCTCACAGTCCACCAACACACACAATGACGCCTCACAGTGATACATTTTCATTTGTTTTGACTATTGTTTTTTTCTCTAAATGTATAGCTTTGTCAGAGGCTGCCAACGTCTCAGGAGTCCAGGGCAAGCGGTTAGAGGAGTCAGCAGCAGGGGGAAGCCTGCCTGGCCTCAGGCTCAATCAAAACAGCAGCCAGGCCGTGCTCAGCCACCTGATGGCCAACGCTGACAACGCTGAGCCTGACGATGACTTCTTCGATATGCTCGTCAAGTGCCAGGTACCTGATCAAACCAAACAGACAGTGTTGGAAGAAAACTGTTCCTAAGAATACCTACATTTAACACACACTTATGGTGTTTTCTTCCAAAAAAGAACATTAATAATCACTATAAATAAATAAATAAGTAACATTTCTCTCATCTTAACTTTTCCTTTACAGGGGTCCCGTTTGGATGACCAGCGCTGTGCCCCTCCCCCGCCTCCTGTGCGAGGTCCTACCGTACCAGATGAGGATTTCTTCAGCCTCATCATGCGCTCTCAGGCCAAACGAATGGATGAGCAACGTGTCACCTTGCCTTCTACAGCAAGCTCTTCCAGGCCGAGCTCCAACTGAGTCTAACACCAACGGGACAGACGGGTGTTTATTTTATTTTTTTTATTCCATGAAGGTGTGGACAGCATTT
The DNA here is from genome assembly GCF_963514085.1 of Chelon labrosus. NCBI lineage: Eukaryota > Metazoa > Chordata > Actinopteri > Mugiliformes > Mugilidae > Chelon > Chelon labrosus. The sequence continues at coordinate 12,027,918 of NC_140342.1, forward strand.
AAGATTGACATGTGGTCACTCAGAATAAACCCCTTCCTATGTGTCCTTTTGGACAGAACAAAGCACTGTCAGCACTGTATGTAGTACACCGTATGGAACAATGTCAAGTTAACAAGGACGTCTTATACAAAACTTGCACACCAGGAAACTAACAGTAGTATCAGGGACAAAAGTGTTTTTAATGATTCTGTACTGCTGCTGCATATTTCATTTCACCATTTGTGTATTTTTGAATGCACAACTGCAGTTCTGTTTGTATTTATTGTACTTTTTATAATTGTTGTGAACCTGTTAACTGCCGTCCCACCACTACGAAGTAATGTGGTTGTTCTCACAGTGGTGCATGTGTCAGTGTGAACACAGAGGTACAGCACTCTTTCCTTGTATTTCATTTATATGTGAGGTTTTAGTCGTCGAGGTCTGACCAAGGAAAATAACAAAAGCTATTTTAAACAAAAGAATGAATTTAACCCCTGTACAGTCGTTTGCTCTTTTGTACTAAACGTTTTGAGTGAGGTCCGAGGAATAAAACTTCATTCATGTAGCCACCCTGTTCTCACTTTATGTATTAATTCCAAGAAAACAGAAATTACACCGTTTGTGTAAAAGACACTTTATTGAACGTACCAGCAATCAGACTTCAGTTAGCTTGAATTAAGTTAAAGTCACTTTTAAAAACAATTAGAAAGGCTTTATATGAGAGCCACTAGCATTTCAAAAACAAATCTGTACATACATTAACACAACTGAAATAAATACATCTATGTACGTATTAGTTTGGCCTTATTTGTTAAAACAATATACACTATACATGAAGATAAAACTTAAATATGCATCTCTGTCAGTAAATCAATATTAGAAGACGAATGTTAAAAGAAAGTGCGCATGTAAAATCCAAGAAAAGGATACAATGCCCTAAATACTGGTTTTTAATAAATAGCAAAAGTCTCTATCATTGTGCATATGGTTAGAACCTTGTTACGGCCAAAGACTGCCACCTACTGTTATTCCACTAATACAGCAGGAGACAAGCCAAAAGCTTTTAAACTTGTCCTAACTGTCATAGTGCCCAACCAAAAAAAAAAAAAGGTTGTATTTCCCTTTGATGCAGAATAACGACCTTCCATTGCAAGCAAGCCACTGCAAGACACTAGAACAGCTTCAGCGCAATAAAAAAAAACAACAACACTGATTTCGAATTTAAAACAAATGCACGAGCTAATTTTACACATTTTCAGTTGTAGTAATGCAGTGGATACAGTAACATCAGACATCCCACAGCTGGCTGATCAACAATGTATAATAACGTCCACAGATTCAGCCTTCAGGTAGGAAAAGCTCACTACTGATACACTGAAAAATTACGCGTTACGTCGACTTTTGTTTTCCTAAACGATAGCAGCATTACACCGGCTGTTAGAAAATGATATGCAAAAAAAAAAAAAAAGAACAAGGAATGTACGACTTCTCAAAATGACCTAACAAAATTTGATCATGAAAAATGACCATATCATCATTTCTTTTTACATTTTTTGTCATGGAAACTGAAAACTCAAGGAAGGCACCATCATGAACTAAGCACTCCTGTCTACAACTTCTCAGTATAAAGGACATGCAGCAACTGACTGGTGTGTGTGTGTGTGTGTAGGGAGTGAAAATGGAGGGTGACACCACGTGGATTAGAGGATTAGGGGATGAATAACCTTTCAGCTGTACACCTCGAACACAGAGCGATAAATGTGTAGGATCTGAAAAGAAAGTAGAACATGCAACGTGTGTGTGTGTGTGCTTTTGACGTGTCCCGCGTTTGTATCCATTTGGTTTGGACAGACGGGAGCAATGCCTCGTTCACCTGTTTGTGTACCCGCAAGAGTGCTATGTGTTTTTCAGACTAAATTGTGTTGAAAGGGTGTGACAGTGTTTATAATGCAGGAGGAGAAGTGTTGTTGTAGGGGAATGTATGTCGCCTGCTGGTTTGTGTGCATGTCGGTGTGTGTGTTAAGGATTGTGTGTCCACAGGGTGACAGTGCGGTCGGCAGAGGATGAGAGGAAGGACAGGTCTTGTGTGTGCCACCGGCACTGAATCACCTTGTCGCCGTGCTCTCCCACCACGGTCAGAGGCAGCGGTTTGGTCAGGTCACCTAGAAATAGAGGAGACAGAAAACCATGGAAAGCTGCTGAAGGTATCTTCTTTTCCAGCTCAGTATAATCATAACTTAGGGTAAAAGAAACATAAAGATGGCTGCAACATGTTGCTTTCTTTCACATATACAGCAGGTTGAGGCATCTACTGATTCATTATAAACCAATATTAGCACATAAATATATAGAATCTGTAGGCAGGGCATGAGACTTCGGTACTGGAAGATTTCTGGTTTCTGGTTGTAGTCTGGAAACTCGACCAGTTTGAACAGTATTTGGCTTAATGCATGTAAAGATGCTGACTTCATATGAAAGTTGTGAGCTTTTGGTTACAAAATGGGAAGTCGTGTCCACAACATGCTCAGGGTTAAATTGACAACATCAGCTATAAGACGGAAGAGCATCCCTGCTAAGCAAGTGTTAGCATCTTGAAGACAACGGGGCTAACACTTAGCAGCTAGGAGACATGGACCTTATCAAAAAAGATTGTTACATTTGGACCTTTCTCATGAGCACAGTAAACATCACTTCATCTGAGGGCTAGTTTGTCAACCAATACACTACAAAGCTGAACATAATCAGTCTGATCGTAGACACCATCTCTTAACTCCATTCTGATGTTTCTAGTTGGACTGTAAACAGTGACTGGCACATGGATCAAGTTCTCTTGGCCCAGATATCCATGATCGGTTTTCCTAATATCCACTGGCTACACCAGAAGCCCTCAAACACCGGCTGCTGAGCCTAGAGTGTAAGTCATCAAACGGTTGTCGATGGGTTCCCAGATTGTCTCTTGACAGGGTAAGGAGATCATTAAAGAAGCAGACACCGTCTTTGATTATCTCCTTACCCACTGCTGGTGTCTGCTAATTAATGTGACCCTCTTGGCATACAGAAAAAAAGAATCAGAAACATGCATAAATTGATTTGACAGTGTTCAGACCATAGCTCTGAGCTCTACTTGCTTTGGCTTCACTTTTGAATGTGACCTAGACTTCCTATAATTATATCCATTGTGTGTTTTTCAAATTACCTCACAGAAAATTTACTATATCTTGGTATTTATCCATATTTATACCACAATAGAGGATTGTATCCATGCTAATGGTCCCCATATAAAGGAAACAAATGTTTATTTAATATAAGACATACCTTGGAGGTTGCTGACCATGACCTTTGTGTCATAGGAACCAGTGAGAAGGTAGTGCGCTCCAGGGGAAAACCTAACGGACCGGACGTCGCTGGAGTGCGGCCGGTACACCTGGACGATGCGCCCTCCTCTGATGTCATACAGCATGCATGCACTGTCTTCCTGTCCTGTTGCTAGGAGACGACCACTCGGATCGACTGCCACCGAGGCAACAGGACTGCCTGCGTGATAAGGGAGGAGGATTTAGTTGTATGAACCGAAATATGACGATCGAGCGCTACCTTTGCAGTGTCCTCACGTAGACTTGCCGTGTTAAGAGTTAAAACGTGATGGTGAAACTCATGACAAGACATGAGACCTACCTGAGCCATGGAAGGCAGTTCCCACCACTCGAACACAGCTGGGCACCCTGAGGTCCCAGAAACGCACCGTCTTGTCTTGAGAGCCGGAGGCAATCATCCATCCTCCCCATGTATACAGAGACAGAATGTGACCTAGACAAAAATCACATGTTATACACTTTTCTGTAACAAACTTTCCTCCTTTTGACTTCTCACTTCATGTTTGACATCAGTCTGTATACCTGTGTGTCCACTGAGGGCATGCAGACCCTGTCCTCTCTGACAGTCTGTGGTGTAGATGTTACAGTCTCCCGCTCCGGCGCTGATCAAGATGGCTCCTCCACTTTCTGGACCCTCCATGAAGGCCAGGTCTCTGATGGTACCGTCGTGCATGCTGAACTCCAGGTCTGGACCTGAGACACATGAAGAGATAAAGAAAGTGAGAACGGTGGCGCCAACAAACAGGACAGTCATCACGTACTGACGTAGAGTACGCTCACCTGTGGCATTGCAGGTCTCTGCACTGAAAGGTAGGACTTTGACATATTTGTCATTGGAGCCTGTAGCCAGCAGCTGCCCACAGTGACTCCAGGCCACACAGTAGATGGACCCTTTGTGGTGTTTGTTCCTCTTGAAGCGAACGACCGGCTGTTTCACTGGACCTGAGCCGCTAAGAGAAGGATTGGGGACCATGGCTTTACTAGATGAGTGGGACACATTATCTACTCATACTAAGGAAAATGCATTAAGTCTGTGACTCTTATTGAAACAAAGGTCATCATCTGACTGAAATGTCACCTCGTGTCCAGTGTTTCTGGGTAAGCGCACACTCGTAGGGTTTTGGAGTTGGACCCCACAGCATACAGAGCTCCAGACGGGTGAAAGGCAACAGCTCGAACAGCCTGGGTATCTTCCAGAGAATGAACTGGTACAAACAGGCTTTTTGTTTTTTCACCCTGAAAACACATTAACACACAGATTACATGCAATGAGCTCAGTAATCTCTTTGGATCTTCTTTACCCTATGACATACAGTGCATGCTGTCATAATGCCAGCATGACATCAATGCCACTCAAACGTAACTGTTATAATCTGCTTAGTCAAATGCCAAATTAGCGTCACGCTGTATCGTCTTATACTCTGACCAAAACAAGCGGGAACGTCCTGAACGTTCGAATCACAACAGGTCAAAGAGTGGGATTTTAGTGTGTTTTTATTCCAGCTGTGCTTCCATGTATCCTACCTCTTTACTTCGGGTTAAAGATCCCGGAGAGTCATCCTGTTGACCTTCTTTCGGTTTCTGCTCGCTGTCAACAAACAGGAAACACAGTAAATATCTAATTCGAGAGAGGGTGCCATAACACCAAGAGGAAATCAGACCAACCTCTGAGAGACGACTGGAGACTCATTCGGGGGTGGGACTGTGCGGCCGCCGACGGTGCGCTGTGGGGTGCTAGACAGCACCCCTCCCCCTGGGGTCAGGCTCTGCTCCGGGGTCACAGATGGAGGATTATTATTGTCCTCAGAGGCGGGCGTGTTCCCGTTGCCATTACACTGCTGCGCCAGAGACTTCACCTCCTCTCCTAAATTCTCCATCCCCACATTGAGCTCTTCCAGCTTTTGGATGGACCTGCACAAACCAAGCACATACACATGCATGAGTTATGACTTTTCTTTCTTTTCCTTTTTCTCTTTAAAGTAATTTAAAAGAAAATAGGAGGGAGGCTTCTTTGCATTTCACTTTTGCCTATCGGCTGTTAGTCTACTGACAGGCTGGTTAAATCTAGTTAAAGCCACAAAGGGGACAGGACAATAGAAAACTGAAATAATGATGTCATTATGCACAGCTACCCTTGTGAATAATGCAGAGGACACAGGCTGGGAGAGGGAGGAATGGGAGGAAGTCTCTGGGGGCATATCAAAGGGCCTTTGTCCTGCTGTAAAAACAAAAAATAAACACCTTTCCTTCCTTTTTTGATTTCAGTGGAGGCTAGATGTACTGATGTGGTGGTTTGGAGGCAATATATGAAGTGGGAATATACGCGTAGGACAAAACCAGCTCTGAGTGAGGGGCTTTTATTGTGCAGGACTCTAATACCCATGAGGTGATGGTCACATGTGATGTGATGTAGCTGATCAGAACAGATGGCGCAATAAAGACCGGAGGGGGGTGGGTCATACGAGGGAAAGCCACGTGGGACTCGTCATTTTCACGGCCTTAACGCGTCAACTTCACGTCAACTGACAGCTGCTCCTCTATTGTTTGAGGATACTGAAAGGCATACAATAATTAGCAGGCTTATTTCAAGCAAGCTGCACCGCAGCTAATATAGCTCCTTTCTTACAATGGCAGTTTCGTACATTTAGCCCCTGTTGATATTTCGACACCTATAGTTACTAGTGGTAACAGTGAATGTGGTTTAATAGATTAAAAAGAAAAACAGGAATTCAGGAGGATACAAAACAAACTACTGTCTACTGGCCGTTTCATTCTGTGATCTGATTTTATACTGCGTACAATGTGAACTGTCCACGCATAGTGAAAGCTGAGAATCGGAGGTGTGCGGCCTGTGGCCTGCAGCTCTTTATCTAACAGCCACTTCGGCTGCTTTGTTCCATTACTGCCTGCAACATTTCAAACTCATCCACCGCTCAAGCTCACTGACAGAACACATTATCTGTGACTACTGCACAATAAAAATCAACACGTGTCTGACAGTTCTCTTAAGGTGAAGCTGCAACAGTTTGGTTTGCATCGTCTGATCACAGTTTAACATTCTGCCTTCATGTCCAGATTTCTGTTTACAGAGATTACATCAGCAGTAACTTTATACAGGATTTTTTTCTGTTAATCTCACCAAAGACAGCCAGTACAATCTTCAAGACTGACACCTTGAAGTTCGTGCCTCTGTTTCATATTTGCACACTCCCGGTTTGCAAAGGGCATTACAAACAGGTCTTGCTGTGTCTGTACCTGTTGAGGAACTTTTCTGTGAGGCTGTGCTGCATGTCGTTGGGCGGGGGCTCCTGCTGGACCCCTCCCTCCAGCAGCATCTGCTGGTACATCTGCCTCTGCTGCTGCTTCTGCTCCAGGTGCTGCTGCACGCGGAGGCGCTGGCGGTAGAACTCCTCATACTTCTCCGTTGAGTCGCGAAGCTGAGGACCAAACACAGAGCTGTTAATGCGCCTGGCACACAGGAAGAACACATTAAGTATGTTATATTCTGCAGAAGTACCCCTCAACTGTCTTTGTGTTGTACTATATTGTAAATCATGGCAAGGTTACACTAGAAAAGAAGCAGTAAATTTAATGCAAGGAGGAATGATCAGCCTTCAGTCAGAGGAAATACACAACATAGTTTAAAGAAAAGGAATAATGGAGGATTGCATTCATTTAAGTAAATAATATAAGTCATTTTATGGAATATCATGACTTTTCCATGTACAAAGGCAGCATTGTGATCACGCGAACCCTGCTCCTCTCTGTCCTTTGGCCAGTTCAGGTATGAGAGGAGGAAGGAGGGTGAGACCAAGAGCTGAAGACAGGTCACTTCCCCCCTCTGTCCTCAGCTTCCTGTCCTGACAATCTGATAGGAACAACTCTGCTGTATGTATGTGGTGGGGGGGGGGGGGGGGGGGGCGACACTGGAACTGTGCCAGTCCTGGAAAAGAGAAGGAACGCAGAGAGGACAGCAAGAGCAAGTGGGCAGGGATTTGACAAAGAGATCACAAAGACCCCAAAGTCTGCTTCAGTTCCTGGCTTCTTTATGTGTCTCCAAGGTGACGGGGGAGACAGAGCAAACTTCACACTCAGCTACACAGGGGGGCCCAGAATAGAAACCATGAGACAGACAGACAGACACAGATTCTGTGTTTACATGGAAACACGAGGGACGTAATGATTCATTTTTGTGGTTGAGCTCCTGAGTTCTCGAGCTACGTCTCTCCACTGACCTAGAATCAGATCCGCTGTCTTGTCAAGTCTTTGTTTTTTTTTTTAATGGCAGGGATTTGGGAAGTCACACTGGATCAAACAAATGAAACCATTGTGTCTATTCAGATTTGGCATATTTCTTTATTTATGAGGTTTCCGTTTCCCCCGAGTTTATGTGTTAATACCCAATGTCTGCGCACACCACACCCAAATGCAAGCCCCTGTTAGACATACAATGTTATCAAGGCTTAACAACAGAGCTATAATTAACCAGCCAGTCAAAACACCACTCTGAGCTTCCCTGTCAGCGTCAACAGTGACTAGGCTGTAAGTCAGACTTGTAGGAGAAGGACTCAGACACAAGACTAGAAAAGATTAATCACAACTGAGACTGTCACTGTAGGCGCCACACACACTAGAGAAAAGAAAACAATGTGGGGACATAATAAAACACACAACCCTTTTGGTAATGTCTGCACATACATGCTCAAACTACCAAACAGGTCCAACGAGTTAAAAAAGCTAACATCAATGATGCGTACCTCATTCCTGTCAGCTGAACCAGCGGTTGGCGCGTCCTCGCCCGGAGCTGAGGCAGGACGCATGTTCTGGGCTCCACCTGAGCTCATCATCTTGTCCACAGGCGTTTCTGTCCTTGACCTTCACAGAGAAAACACAGTAGAATATCTTCTAAGACAACTAACAAGGTAGCACACAAAACCAAAACGCCCACAGAGCTTGCTGTTATTGTAGCTCCAGGAAAACATTTTGAGACTGACAGGAATGCCTCCGAGCTCTTACGTTTCAGGGGATTCCTCAAAGATGCTGTGGCAGTCGGAGCTCTCCATCATCAGACTCCTGCTCAAGCTCTGGCCCCCCACTCCAGGATAGTGGAAGTTGGCGAATGAGTGGGACATGGGAGAGACCCCTTTCCCCGGCGGCATCTCCCCGCCACTCGCCCTCTTGTCCTGCCCGGACAGCCCGTAGGACAACCCGTCCAACGCTGGGTTCAAGGAGCGTGACATGTACGTATCGGCGGACTGTGGGCGGCGGAGCGGGGAGGAGGGGTACGGTGAAAGTTTGCTGATGAGCGGCGTGAGGAGGTCAGCGTAGCCGGTCTTAGCGGGCTTGACCAGGCGGTCTACGTGGATGTTGAGTTGCTTCTGTTCGAAGGCGCAGGAGAAGACGGTGTGGGACAGGTTCTGCATCCAGGAGAGCAGAGACAGGTCCAGGTCGTCGCAGCCGTTTCCGCACAGCATGTCGACCCCCAGGAGGACCTCGCCCTCCGTGATCTCCTCACCCGTCGCTTTGCTCTGCAAACAAAAAACACCAAACGATTGGCAAGTTTATCACTTTAAAATTGATTACGTAAACTCTTCTGTAAGCAGTTTAAGGGACAAACTAGTTCAAAGCACAGCATCTATGTTCAGATTTAGCACCTGGCAGAACTCCACGCAGCACTCATAGAGGACTCCCTTGAGAAGCAGCTGAAAGAGTCGATCCCTGCTGGCCTTGAATCCAGCCTCACTGAGCTTCCTGTCTGCAGGGATGAACTCTGCCACCATGGTGCAGGCCTCCTCAAAACACTGCACCCTGGCTGTGCTCGGGTTCCAGTCCTGAGGGGACACCAGCAGAGAAATCAAATCAAGAGACGCAAAAGTAACAAAACAGCCAACTATGGCAGAAAGTGCACAGGAGAGTCACGTTGCAATTACAGCGAATGGGGACAAATAAAACAACGGTGCAGAAATTATAGTATAACATTACTAAATTTGATGCAGATTTCATCTATGACACTAAAAGTCTTGCCTTGAACTCTGCATGGTTTGTGAGACGGGGCAGCGTGAGGAGCAGACACAGTTTGCTGTAGTCATCTTTGGAGGGACAGAACTCCTCCAGGGCATGGAGACACTTGACTGCTTCCTGCATGGTGAACTCCAACTGAAAAACATGACATGTACGTCTAACTGTCACAGATCAGTGAGCAGAAGTTTCTCTCTAAATAGCAGAGATAGATGGTACGAAACAGCTAGAGTTGTACACCGGAGGCACAGCTGACTATAAAACGTCAGTGAGATTTATTGTTCTTGATAGCTTCAGTACAAATGATCCACAGAAGAGCAGGGAAACTTTCCTCATTCACAAAATTGCACATTGCACCAGGCAGAATATCACCACCAGCACAATGTCAAGCCTATGTAACAGCCAGCAATCTACACCGCCAGGCACGCTAGTGGACACTGACCGGGCACGCCAATACACAGTGCACACAGATGTCCAAAGAAGTCTGAGCTAATCCAGTTAATAGGACATGATAGCTGCAGCACAGCGATGCCATGTGACAGCAGAGCCACAGCTAGCCTAATTTAAAAGAGGATCAATAGAGAAGAAAGAGTGTCTCTGCATGTGTGACTACACTGATCAGGCATAACATTATGACCACCTTCCTAATATTGTGTAGGTCTCCCTTGTGCCTCCAAAACAGTTGTGACTCGTCAGAGAATGGCTATTGCTTCTTCTCAGGGTGTCCTGTGGTGTCTGGCAACAGAATGTCGTTAGTGGGGGCCTTTGGGTCCTATGGGTTGAGGGGAGGGGCCTCTGCGGATCATCCCACAGATACTTGATCAGTCCGGGATCTAGTGAATTTGGAGGCCAGGTCAGCACCATGTGCTGGGGATGGCTGCTGACATGAACGAGTGTCACTGCTATGGGGTGGGGGTGCCTGGTCTGGTCTAGGTGGTTGGTACGTGTCTAAGTAACATCCACATGAATGCCAGCTCCAAAAGTTTCCCAGCAGAACATTGGATTGTCACAAGATGGTCAATGTTATTCACTTCTCCTGTCAGTGGTTTTAATGTTGTGGCTGATCGGTGTACACCAAATACTGTTTGTCAGAGTCACAATGTTACAATTTCAGATTTGACATTTCTGCAAAAAAGAAAATTGAACAACTCCAGGCAACATCATCATGTGCTCCTCATAATATCCTATAGACTATAATGTTCTAATAATAAAGTAAATTTACTGTGGCTTAGAAACATCTGTTACTAGGTTTGAACTACAGTCTGTACACAGTTTTACAAATGTATGTGCACTTCAATACTGGGTAGTCTCTGATGTCATCAAAACTAAAAATGCTATCCACTGCAAACTCTTCTTGTTACTGATAGGGTCATATTGGTGTATATGACTTTCTTCTGAGTCAGCTGTAAAGAGAGTAGCCGCTAACTGCACATTTTTACCAGCAGACAAGGCGACTGTATCCACAACAACAACGATACTCACAACCACGGAGTATCAAAGGAACACACAAACAGCTTAATCCAGGTAAGTCCTCGACCACAGTGTGGTCAACAGACACGTCACTGCCTGCATAGAAATGCAGCCACCGTTAAGCTCATACAAACACACGCACATCAAACCAGCCGGGGTTATAAGCAGACAGAGGTGAGGCTCGGTCAGATCTAGAACTACAGGGATTAAAAACACTTTGATTCTCTTTTTGTTTTTTGTTTTTTTTCATTGAGATAGAGCCTTCTTGTTTACTGCCATGACAACCAGTGAGATTTAGTGGAAAGACAAAGCAGCGCTGTCACAAATCTGGTCACTGTTCACCCAAGCTCAGGATCAAGGCTGCGTCGGGAGGCTTAGAGAGCACAATGAATGCTGATGATTTTTACTCACATGCTGTGGCTCGTCTTCCGCAGACATGGCATTGTTCACGCACAGAGCCTCCAGAAACTTCTGCTTGAGGACGATGTAACGAAACCTGTGGACATTAGAAATGTCTAGGAGCTTCAGCTACAAAGAGTCAACTAATGGAGCGAAAATATAAAGAAGGTACAAAAGGCAGTGAATAAATTATGTGACAGTGAACTCACCTTTTTCTGTCAAACTTGTCCATGCACTCCAAAGGCTGAATGAACTGCAACACCTCGTCCCACTGGCCATCAAGAACCAGTTGCCTGAAACAAAAACAAAAAATGCCTTCTCATATTTAGACGTCCCACAAACAAGTCACAGTCAGTATTTAAACATTTGCTTCCCTAATTGTTGTGGTATTCCCTAATAAAGGCGAGACAGCCTATTAATAAACATTTCACACTAGAAGGTGAAACCCCGATCTGTAATTAATACTCAGGCTGAGGAGACTTGCAGACGCCACAGTGCAGGCTGACTTCCAAGGCAACACTCGCATCTAATGCAGAGGTGCAGTGTTACACTATCTCTAATGTAGAGGACACTATCAGAAACACTAAACCTATGACTTGTAATAGCTTTCTGCTGTTTCTCCCCCATAGTAAGCATCGTTTCTGGAGCTGCAACGTGAGACATTTATATCCAGACTGCACAGTGAGACGGAGTTCATTTACCTGAGGAAGAGCATGTCGTCAGAGTAGAGTCCATTGATGACGCCGCTCTCCTTTTCCAGAGCCAGCATGCTGATGTGCAGCTTCCGGGAGTTGAGAAAGTCCAAGATCACCTTGATGATCTCCACCTCCTTCACGTTTATGGTTTCCTCCGCTGTCATGGTGACGACGGACTGCCTACGACAAGAGCAACGGAGCTAAAAACAGAGGAGAAAAAGACAGTTTCTACTTTCTGCGTAGCAAAAGCCCTGAGGCCACTGAAGCAGGCTCGTGACCAGATCCTGCCTGAACCCCTGGATTAGGATAAGGAAATGTAGGTTGCGAGCAGCACTGAACACATATGAATGCTTGGTTCAAGGTACAGCATAAAAGTAGGACACACTTTAAGCCTTTGGATATCAAGTTGACTCTTCAAACATCATATGAATATATGACAATGTTACATTAAATCGCCAGATGTTTGGGTGAGGCCGTTCAGTGGGTACACTAGAGAAAACAAAAGCACTCTAATATAAGAGTCCTGCAATAAATCTTATCTTCATGAAGGTTATGGTATTCAACGTTTGTTTAAAATAACTGAGAGAGCTGTTGAACTTTTATTTTGGAGGCTGTGGTTTGTAGTACTGTTAAATTATATTGTGTTGTACATGTACATGTTGAGACATGTTTCTATTATTTCAACAGCCCCATTGTAGTCAGTGGGCTAGGCTCAATAACTTTAACTTCAAAAGCACCACAGACTACATCCTTCAAAATGAACAAACAGTTGAATCACTACCATTCTTATCATAGACTGAACATTATAACAGTCATGAAGCTACGACTCAGTGCAGGACTGTTATATTACAATGCATTCATCTTCACTTGTGTACCTGATGAGCTGGGACGTGAGTGCATGTGTATGTAGTGTACATCTACCTCCTGAAGAATCAGTCAGATGCTTCAGTGAGGCTGGAATTACATGAGAGTTGTAATTTTTCTGGATAAAACAAACCCAAAAAAAAGCCAAATGCACCATTTTTCATGCTGCTTGTTTACCATCTAGCAAACTCATCCCCTGAACTTACTGTGCAGTTTGACATTAGGTCAAATGTGTATCAGCTGACAGCAGTGCAGACAGGTATGATGTGTCGTTTCATGCAGATGTGCCAACACTCAGACTTCACCCTCCTTCAGCATCCAACATAACAAAAATTAACTGATTTAATGAAATTGTTCAGTTTTTCCCAGAATAACATCCGGTTTAAGTTTTAAACATTATGACAATTTAAGGGTCAAAACAGAAGCTGCTGTATGTGACTTAGAGCCTGTGAGGATGAGTCCACATGTTGTGTTTACAGAAGACATCCTTGTGTTACTGTCGTGACAGTAAATAGTCTGTACTTCATTATGATTATCTACCAGGGTGGCTGAGTTTTTGCTTGACACATATAGGAGCAGGAAATGTGTTTTATTGAGCTCCCAAATAATCACAGAGCAGTCACTGCAGTCCTGCTAAGCTAGCATGATGGTTAGCTAATAACACTGGCACTAAGCCACAAGTCAAACAGTATAAGGAGCTTAGGCTAGTCGCTAGCTTCATATGGTTACTGAATTTAGAGACCGGATTAGAGCAAAACCATCTAACAGCTAGTTACTGCTAGAGCTCATACAAAGCTGGTTAATTTATCCGGGGACAGGACGGAGACTGACTAGCTAGCCAGGCCGAGAGGAGAGGGAGGCATCATCCGCTAGTTAGCCGCACGGTCGGGTGGGGTGCGCACTGACAGCTTTCCCACCAACAACACCGACTAATGCTCACCTGTTTCTAAAAACTCATGGGAGGAAAACGCCGTCCTCTTGGGTGTTTCCGTGCTGCTGTCACGACTGTACCGCTCGGTATTGTGTTGTTTTCTGGCGGTCGGTTCCTCCTCCTCCTCGTCTGGTTGACTGTGTCCCCTCCTTGCTGGATCTTTCTGTGCCGCTCCGCTGCGGTCTGTCGCTGCCCAGCCCTGCCTGCTCCTCCTGCTGCTGCTGCTGCTGCTACTGCCTGCAGGGGCACCGCCTCCATCCATCCTCCACACGAACAAACTTCACATTATCAACAGAATGAAAGGTTATATTATAGAAAGAAAAAGAAAAAAATGTGTCTGAGAAAGGAGGAAGTTAAAAACAGAAGTTAATATGTACACTGAGAGACAGTGGCGTACGCAAGGGGGTGACATTGGGGGCACTTTCATTTTATGGCCCTAAAGTAGGGGCCTTCAGTTCGATTCAAAACACTTTATTTTTCCCTGATGGGCAATTAAAAGGTACAGAGAGCAACACCATTTACAAAACACACACAAGTTAACACAACATGTGCAAATTGGAAATGACACAGTCAGTCGACTGTCTCTGACTAAGCACTCAGTCAAAGTACAGAGAGGAAAACTGTCTATGGAGGGACAGAGAATCAATATGATGCTGGAGGTGTCACAGTTCAGGAGCTGGACTGCCGTGGGGACAAAAAAATGTCTCTCCTCCTTTGTGTCCTGGAACCTGGACAACGCAGTCTGTGATCTGATGTGAGGAACTCAAACAGAGTGTGGAGGGATCTTGTAGAACCCTGTGAGCATTTTGGATTGTTTGTTGATCACATAGATAGATAGATAGATAGATAGATAGATAGATAGATAGATAGATAGATGCACACAAAATTTCGTTGCAAATGGCTCAGGTAGCAATGCTTAAGGCACAAGTACTTAAATAAAGTGTCTAAAAAACAGAACAATAACAATAAGAGTAATAAGTAATAATGTGCATAACAATAACAATATTGTACTGGATTATTTCACTGAAATTTATGCACTTGATTTATTGCAATGAATGAATTATTGTACTGAGTTATTGTACTGTATTTTGCATCATCCTCAAACCTGACTACAGACTATTTGCATTTCAGAAGTCTTATGGCCTGGGGTATGAAGCTAGCAGACACAGCTCTAACAGGATGTCCAGTGATTCCTCACTCATTATCCATGATGGTGTGAGTTTGACCAAAAAACAAGTGAAGTGTTACCTGTTGAGTCATATTCACATTACATTTAAAGTATAAGGGTCCTTCTTTGCTCAAAGCAACAACCTCCAGGGCTGAAAAATAAAGCCAATCTTCAAGTGTCCAAAAACTGCAGTTCTTCGAATGAACACTTGGGCCTGACCCCCAGACACGACCCCACAGACCTCAGTTTTAAAATAGGCAACTTTACAACATGTTTACAGCCTGATATAAAACCTTTTTTGATCTCCGTTGCTAATCTCACCACAATAGTGCAACTCACCTGTAAAGGCTTAAAGTCATGCATTTAAATGAGTAACAAGTGGGTGTCCTTTAAGGTCGCTAGCTGTTGTGCTGTACTACATGTCTGCACAGTTTTACAGTCCCTTTTAAAGTCCCTTGTATATGCAGGATGGTATTTTGCTGGAATATGCTTTTTTTCTTTTTTTACAATAATGTGAATACTCCTCTCTCTACCAGCAGTATTTTGTATTTTTAGGGTCTGTATGGCCCCTCAAAACTTCTAATGCCTTCAAAGAAAAGGTAGGTGCACTCTTAAACCCTGGCCACATGCCCACCCATGACCTGGCCTTCTGAAATGCTCCAAAAAGCAATAGAGTTTATGGCTAGAAACAAAGTTATTAAATGTTGTGTTCAAGTGTCCTATTACAGCAGCTGAAGATAGTTTTGATAAATTTACATTTGTGTTTGTACAGCATCCATCGCACATTGAGGATCAAAGATGAGTTACCAAACAGGAAAAGCTTTAAGTTCCAAGTAATGTGACAGAAAATATATTAAGAAATCTAAAGTACAGTGTCAACAAAGATAGGTCCTGCATCTTCACATCTATTGTAAGTTTGCTTGTCGGGTCCTGATAGAAGGGTCCCTCTTTTCCTGTTTTATTGAGGTTTCTGCCAAGATTTTGTAACCTTGTGTGTTGTATGCTGTGGATGTACATAGATTGACACACTAGGTCAATTTATACATGATGATGAGAATAATATGAGCAGGTTATCCATTAAAAACAAAGCACCTTTCAATCAAAACACAGACACCACGAGTACTATTGATAGCTGGCATTTTAATAAAGCTCAAAGGAATAAAAAAAAAGAAGAATCCATGAACAGTTGAGCATATTGTGTTAATTGAAAAGAAAATGAATTCAGGTTTTGAAAAAATACTATGATTTTCTCAGTTTACTTACTGCATTTGATACAACACCACACTCGTAAGCCTCGTACAGACTTTGCACACCTCGCCTCCTCAGCTACACTTTGCACTCAACACACTTCCTTCAGCGACTGTACTGTTTCATTAGTACACACTTCCAACAGGTAAATGTCAATACAAAAAATACTTCTATATGCCAAAATATATCTGTACAGTGTCAACACATATTGATGAATAATGCATGATTTAAAAGAAAAAAGTAACAGTAATGTAAAACTAATACGTCCTGAAGTGGGAAAGTGTTTGATTAGACTTGACAAACAGTGGACAGGCTCTTGAAGTGCTATCATAGGTGAATTCATTTTATTTACAATTGTGGACCACTTTGAGTGTAATCTCGATTTACTAGACAAAAACCACATTAAAGTGACATTTTCAGTATTTGTTAGTACTAACTGCGACATGGTCGATGGCGGTTATTCACTCTTAAATTGCACAGACTGGTGACACAGTGTGGGATTTCTGTCTAGTCTACTACACATGATAGTCTTTTCAGTGATACCATCGAGTGATCACACTTTTTGCATCTGTAGCACGATCAAAAAGGCCCCGAACGACAACAAACTGATACCGATAAATTATAAAAGCTACTCAAAAGCTACTACAAGCGGACTTGTTCATTTTGAATGGAACTGCCATTATATACAAACCAATTTAATTTATATACGCATCGTATATTATGTTCCTCTGAATAAAATCTAACACGCTTTTTTAAAATATGTTCAAAGCATTATCAAAATCAAATAAATTAAGAGTCCATTGCAGGTGCTTTCCAGAATTGGTTGACGGCCCTCTGTATCCTCGATAGTCTCACACACTTTTGGAAAGTAATTGCAATCCCCAACTGAGGTATTTCCCTCACTCTTCTTGGCACTTCACTATACACACACACACACATACACAAATTTCAACTGTCTACAAGTTTTTCAGTCACATGTAGATAAAAAACAAAAACAAAAGTACATGCCTGTATATAGCAGCGAAACTTTCATCAAAAATGCTGCCTCTGCTCACAGACAGGCCACCCTTTAAATGACAACGGATCGGTGCGTAATCTGATCTCAGACCTGCGTGTACACACACGACGAACAGACTTTTTCAACAGGCGCTGACAGAATGACACTCAGAGCGCATCCACATGACACAAAACAAGCATAAGGCCACACATGATCAACTCAGAGAAACCAAACTGCCTCTGTCCGAGGCGTGACATTCAGTGCTTCAGTGGTTCAACTAGGTAAGGCATTGGTTTGCCTGTTAGTTTCTTTTTTTTGTTATTTTTTTGGCACATGAGAACATTGATACACATGCTGACAAGTACACACTTGCGCCTCATTTAAGTAGTCCCGAGTGTCACCGCCAGCTCTGCGTTTGTAACAATATCTGTGAGGCCCACTTGTGTTCTACATTCCAGTTTTTTCAATGGGGGATGCATGTCCCTTTAATGAAAAAGTAAAATCCACAAATTCGTCTGTCCTTCTGTCCATTGAAGCATGTCCAAATGTTGCCCATCAACACGGCACTACTTAGGGTGTTTTTTGGGCGTCCCCTGCTTCTTGGTCTGCCACAGATGGCTGGCGATGGTGATGGCGTCCACGCTGGCGGACATGGTTTTGGCTGGGATCTGGCTAAACTGCTTCCTGTCCGAGTTGTACTTGTACAGGGCCTCGATCATCTTGGTGGTAATGCTCCTCGGTCCGATGCCAGCCAGTTTGGTGATCTCCTCGGTCTCGGGGCAGTAGCTGTAAACAGACCTGAACTGGCATCCGGCATCGCGGAACAACACCAGGAAGTTATTGGCTTCAGACTTTTCCATTTCCTGCAGCAAAAAAAACGAAACAAAACGCATATTCAATCACTGCAGCATTTTCTCTCAGTGTAAGAAGAAATATATTCATTCAAAACAAAACATACATCAAGTATCTTGTTTTTCTGGCCCTCATTGACTTTGCCAGCCAGGCAGCAATGAGACAGGGCATTCTGGATGATGTGCTTGTTAGACTTCGCACTTGGTTCCTTATAAAGTTTGGGTCCTGTGTGAACAAAGCAAAAGCATGTGATTGCAAAAACGATAAATATCCAAGTAAACCACATTGAACAGGTACCGTACGTCCGTCTACCTGTGTATTCTGTGTTGGAGGGCGTGGAGGAGGTGGTGGAATCATTTTCCCAGTCCTTCTCTCCGTTACGACTACCACCCGAAGGACAAGAAGAAAAACCTTCTGCAGAGTCTGGCCTGCAGGTGATCACAACACAAACAGACAAATGACGCACACAAACACAAAACCGACCACATGAAAGGCAGACGCACACAATTAACACGTAAACCAACAATAAGACATAGACATGCACACACACACACAGATAAAACAAGGTCAGACACTGTGACACAATTCTCCAAACCCTGCCTGTTGTCTTGCATTACATCACACTGAAATACTCGGACGAGGCTGCACATTGAGGGTCACAAGAGGCGTGTTCAGCCAAGCAAAGCGAAGCCTCGGAGTTGTCTATATGGATGCTAGGAGAGATGAGCTGAAGCACTTATGAAAGGAAACAGCAAATACACTGGTGAAGCACAGAGCGGCCAGCGTAGAAAAGAGAGCAAACAACAGCCCAGGAGCAATACTGTAAGAGACAGGAAGAGGAGAAAGCAGCGCCGGAGACAGCTCACGTTCTAATGCAAAAGCAAAAACTACAATGATGGCGTAAGTATTTTACTCTAGATAAAGCCGTCTACATTTACGTGTTCGTCTATGCTGAGAAGAATGAAGAGTAGGCTAAACCAAAGGTACACGAAGCTACAGTATAGCCACACATTGTTGTCTTTTCGCAGTGTTACTAACCTTCCCTTTCTTTCTTTGGGAGAGCTTAAATAAAACGGGATGTGGGAAGCGGCTAGTTTGTTGCCTCTGAAAGATGCATGCAAAGTAGGGGAAGAAAAAGTGAAAGGGAGAAAACAGAATAAAGATGTGGAGAAAGAAGACCTCACAGAGGTTAAAAGAGTTGAGTCAAAGTCACAGCTCGGTTAATTATGTGCTGGGTGCCACCCGAAGGAAATACGTGAGAAATCTTGTGATTTTTTTGACACTGAACAGTGACAATATAGAACAATTAGTGTTTGAAATGTATTTAAAGGTACACACTAACAAGTCTTAAGTGTGGATCTCACCTGTTGTTCTTCCTGTTGTCCGGCTGGTCTCTGTCATTGTCAGCCAGATTGAGAGACGCCAAAGAAACACTCGACACGGAGAAGCCTCGAGGACGCACGCCTGCACCACAACAGCACACGGGGCAAGCGTGGATCAGCGCATGTCGCACAGTTTGACAGTTTGTTCATTTTGTCCGATTGTGTGCTGCTCACCTGTCGCTCTCACGGACGGAGTGGACGACTCCACGACATCCCTGTGGATGGATTTGGGCCGAGGCTTTTTCTTGAGACTCCCAGATCGAGGCTTGATGACTTCACCCATGTCCTCCATCAGTCTGAGCTGCTTCCTCCTCAAATATTCGTTCCTGATGTATTCCTTCCTTGCCTTGTCTTCATCCTTCCTCTGCTGCTCCTCCTCTGCTTTCAACCTGAAGGAGACCAAGATAGGATTTAGTGTACAACGCTCAAGTTTAGAAGATAAAATATACTCTAGTGTCTGTATATTAATGCCAAATCTGGCAGTAGGCGCACCGAGCAGCTTCCTTCTTCTGCTCCTGGTCCAGCTCCTGTTGTTGCTTCCTCTCCTGAGCCTCCTTCTCTCTGCGCAGCCTCTTCTCCAGTAGAGCTGCTTTCTTTGCTGCCATGTCCTCTTCCCCTTTCACATCATCCTGGTGTTTAATGGAAAGGAACACACAGATACAGACTGAAACTCTGATCATAGGCATAATAAATATTTAGTCTACGACTTTACTGCCTCCATTTGACATTTTTTGGACACTAATTCTTCATACAGTATTGGTGGTATTTGGCTTTTAAAAAGGTATTCAGTACTGGACTAACATGAGTTTGCATTCTGACTTTTTTTTTTTTCTGGCCTGGATTCACCCATGTATTGTCTCTGATCTGCTCATGGCTCAACAGGCACACCACTGAACATGTTGTTCCAAGCTCACACAGTGAGATATCCGTCCCGTAGCAGCTCCATAAGGCTGTGTTATTAATAACAAATTATTGACTGTGGATGGGTGCAGCTAAACTGCTGAACCGTGGGGAACTGCATTTTTTCTATAAAACTACAATACGTCCAATGATGTTAAAAACTGTCGCTGTTTAGATGTAAAAAAAAAAAAACAGGCAAAATGTATCTTGATATGGTACAAAAATATAAAGCCAAGTCCAGAAATTAGTTTGCCACGAGCAAGTGTTTGGCAGTTTTGCTTGAGAAGTGACATAAACTGTGAACCATCATCATCACCAGTGAATCAATTATTAAAGTAGTTGCCGACTGAGTTTCTTTCCATTGGCCAAGCTCATAAGAAGTAACCTTTCAATCCAATTTTAACTGAATATCGAAGCAGGATAAAAACAACCAACAGAGCCATTTTTGTCGAAAAAAAAATCGCCTCGACGATGCTCAAATGACGTGTACGTTTACGACCCTTCTGACCATGGCCGCATAAAGCCGGCCCAAACTATTTAATTGGCCTGGCAGATTTTCGCTGGGGGTAAGGCATGAATCCAGATTGAAATTCCCTCAGGGCTGCTTGCTAGAGAATTCATGACACAGATAATGTTCAGAGAGAGACTGGACTATTCAGGTTGAGCTCACCTTAAAGAAGAATCCACAGCACATCTTCTGGTCTTCTCCATGCACGTCTACTCCCGTTTCTCCCTCTCCTTCCATCTCCTGACCTCCACCATCTAGAGGCTTCTGCCCGGACAGAGGCACTTCCACCAGGTCTCTCCTGTCCTGAGGGTCTCCTTTGACCCGGATGCCTGTGGTGCCTTGGACCTCAGACATCGGCTGAAACAGCACCTCTGATGTCCTTGATTGTTTGGGATCTGCCTTCATCGCCCTCTCCTCATTCTGTTGCTCATCTTCCTTGTCTTTGGCCATTCCTTTAGTGGGAGCCTGAGGAGTGCCAGCACTCGTCTTCTCCTCCATCTCGTCTGTATTCTTAGTGTTTTCTTTGTTGTCCTTAGTGTCTTGGTTCTTGCTTTCCCCAGGCCCCTCATCATGGCCCAAGTAGGCAAAAGAACAGAGCTGGGTTTGGTTGGGGTTGAAGCGCCTCAGTCGGGGTAAGCTGTCCACTGAGGTGGGCGTGTTGAGCATCCGGCTGAAGGGGGTGACCTTCAGGTCATTCGGCCGTGGAGTGCGAGGTGTTCTGGCGTGGAAGGAGGCTGGCCGTCGCTTGAGGCCTGCAGGGGAACGATTGGGAGCGCGGGGAGATCCAGAAGAAGACAGGATGGGCGATAAGGATCCCACCGAGCCTCGGCCCGAGCCCCGGCCCGTAACACTGCTGCTGCGCAACTCGCGAAGCTGCCTGTGTTAAAAAAATACCCACAATTAGTATTATATTATTATTTTTCCAACATTTTAAAGTGATCCAGAATTCAGCGATACCTGTGTGGAGATGGAGCAGGAGGCGGTATGACCCAGGCTTGCTGCTGGTCTCTCATGGCCATGATCTTCTCCTGCTGCTGGGCCAGACGCTGCATCTCTGTCTGCAGGAAGCCCAGTGATGTGTTCAGCCTCTCAATGGAGCGTGTGTACTCTGCAAGGTCGATTTCCCCTGGGGTCACACCTGTATCACCACAAACGCGAACGGACTGGGATCAGAATTATTCACAATGTCTGAAAGCACAATCGAATATGCACTTTGAATACTGACTTTGGGAACATTTGCTACTTGGGCTGCAGGGAAATTGTATGAGCACCATTTATTTTATTTTATGATGTTTTCTTTTCACACCAGTTTCCCTTCTGCTTAGATATATGTATCTGTAAAAAGAAGGGATCTCAAAGTCTGCCAAATTAGATTTTATGACATTTTATATATGATGTAATGGACTGATTGATGGGGAAACAGTCGAAAGGTTAACCCACCGCCACCTTCTTCACAGGGGGATTTGGGTGCTGCTCCGTCTGGCTTGCACCTCTCCGCCCGCTCCATGGCGGCCTGGCTGTTTTCCTTGGAGGAAGTGAGCGGCTCTGGTGAGGGTGTTTCTGCTCCTCCCGAGTTGGGGCTCATGGGGGCTGTCACTCCTTTCCTTCTCACTACATTCAGAAAGGCAGTTCTGCCCATTCTCTGGCGGTGCCGAGTGAAAGCTGCTTCAACCTGAAGAACGCGAGGAGAGCAACACGATGTTTACTCTCACATATTGACACTACACCACAGGGAACATCTGTTGCTGTTCATCTGTTTACCTTCTTCTTTTGGGCTTCAATGGCTCTCCGTTTCTCTTCAAGCTTCATCCTCAGCTGAATCATTTCTGAGGCTATGAGGTGGGAGGGGTCTCTGGGTGAAGGAGTTATTGGAGAGGGTGATGTGATTGGCAGGGGAGGGGTAGAGATCTAGAAAAAAAACAGTGTGAAGATCACTGACATTAATTCAGTGCCAACGTACGTTTCTGAAAACTGCATTCTGCTTTTTCAGGACAACACAGGAACATTTGTGCGAGGGAACAGAATGGACCACAAACCTGAGATGGAAGGCTTTTTGTCGGGTGTGTGTACGGTACATTGAGATCTGAACTCTCCGGTGTGGTTCCTCCACTGCTCCTTCCCTCTAACTTCCTGAACTTCTGCTCTGCGAAGCTCGTCATCCGCACCATGCCGCCCCCAGAACCACCGGACGACGAGGTAGGACTGACTGTGTGTGACCTGGGGAGTGTGGGTGCTGAACTGGGGCAGGGGCTGCCTCTGTCGCCTCCATCTCCCCTCCCAGAGTTGCTGTCACCGACACTATTGCGTCCTCCCTCCTGGCTTTTCTCCGTCGTGGGCCGGTCGGGCAGAGGACACGACCGCATCATGGCCTCACAGTCTGGGTCTATGTCTGAATAGTCTCTCAGAGAGGAGGAGTCCTCATCCAAGCTCTGGATGTCCTCAGTCCGCACATGAATGCCCGTATCAACTTCATCAGTGGACAAGGAGTTGGGGTCGTGGTCATTTAGACGTGCCTTAGCTGAACCCAGGTCATCTTCTTGACCCTGGGCCCCTGGAGTGTCAGATGGCTCTGCACCGTGAAGAAAGAAGCCATTGTCTGCGTCTCCCACGCCCAGGCTAGCGTGGGGCCTTTCTGTGTCGTGGATAATCTTCAGGGCCTCCTCGATGCTCGGAGGAGTCGACGGGCTGGTGTGGCCTGTGTGGTTGCCGTGGTGATTGCTGGGGCTGTTGTCGTCTGGGAGGACTCCGTTGGAGTATCTGGGGAGAGCACCAGGTAAATTATAAGATCAGTGATGACAGTGACAGATCAGTTTGAAGGAATGTTTTAAGGTCATCCAGAATGAAAACATCAGAAAACATCTGTTATTGTTGTGTATGGGTTTAACATTTTAAACAGCTGTTCCTTTCGAAATCCAGATGAAAGTAGATCCCATCTTTTGCTGTTACACAGGAGTATCTAACTGCCTTTACTTTTTATTATGTGTGGTAGAATATGTGACGTTTACACTTGCTGTAATGTCACTCAGACTGATACTGGCTGTTACTAACAACACCTCCTATACTGCACCTGCTTTGGTTCTTGACCGAGAACGTGTTGTTCCTCCCCAAAGGTTTGTGGGAGCTGAAGTCCTCGTCCTCCTCTGGTATGTGTCTGCTCTGGCCGTTCACGCTGACGGGCGCGAGGGAGAGGTTGCGCTTCATGCCTCCTCTGGATGCATAGTGAACTTTGAAGCCCAGGCCGTCGCTGCTAGCCGAGCGGGTCATACCCCTGAGGGCGGGGGCCTCGCAAGGCGGCAAGGTCGGGTCTCCGTCCAGAGGAATCTCAAAAGAGATTCCCCGAGAGGAGGAGCTGGCAAGGGAAGAGGGAAGGAAATGTGTTGTTTATTTTAGCAGGGCCACACAGAACACTTGATACATGTAGGTCAACAAAGCTATGCTTTAGCAGGGCTGATGTACTGACTGTTTTTCTTTGGGCCATGTCCCAACACAGCCATCAACATAGGACATGGAGGTAGATCTCTTCATTACACCTGTAAGACACACAGATTTGTTTGTTTTTCACCGTACATGTGAATATAAATGATCAAATAGTCCATTCTAATACATAACAGGACAGGTTGCACAGCTGTGAATCAGCCACTAGGGGGCCTCTGGATTCAAATCAAAACACATCCACACTCCAACTGTTCAGTATTCATGTCCAGTTCGCTGCTTTTGGCAATGGTTATTAAAAAACATTTAAGCCAAACAAAAGTTACGAATAGGCAAACTCAATAAAAGTAAAGGGTAAATTTTCCCTAAACATTGTCCATTGTGATTGTGCAGTGACTTTAAAAGTGTAACCTATTATAAATGAGCATTTTGCACATGCAAGGCTCAAACTAACTGATAAATAAACGAAAAGGACACAGGCAGTTTTTAAGTTCTCTTACAACGCAACCTGAATCTCACAGATCACAACTTATGATTGATATTTACCTTCAGCGGGGATGTTCTCCGGGCTGGAAGGTCTGTCTGCATAGCTCTGTTTGACTGGACTGGACACAGGAGCCATATTTCTGCAGGTGGATGCAGGTTCACAGGCGGCTGCAGAAGAAAACACAACTGCAACAGTGAGCTGATCAACAGACATAACAATTACAATGCATAATATAGCAAATAATCACTGTTACAGTTATTAACAGCGTGCTAATGTTGTAAAGTCGTACTGTACCGTTTGGGTCGAAGACTCTGGGCTGTACAAATGAGGGTTTAACCACTTCAAACCACCAGAAAAGCTCAGCCATAAACACCAGGTAGTTACTCTGCAAGACCACACGCACATTTGTGGTTAATGTTGCACTTACACATGCAGGATTAATGTCACTAGCACAGGGTTCTTCGCAGCTCCTTCTCCCCACATGTCTCCGTAAAAGGTGACAGATGATACAATCGCAATTTATATAACGTTCTGACTGATCAATGAGGTCACAGCCAGCCAATAGTTGCTAGGTAACTGGCTTAGATGTGTGTGTGCGCGCGTGTGTGCAAGTACTTTGAATATATGTACATGTTTCATTGTCTGAGTTGTTTAATGTCAAACCCAGACTCCTCCTGAAATTTGCCAGAAACACCATCTGGAGTTTAGCTTAAATATGTCACATATGCTCAGATGGATGCACCAAGCAGCGAGTGACTAATCCACATTAGTGACAAATGCATTCATGTAATAAACAGAAAGGCTCAGGAGGTCTGTGCAGATGATTTCCTTCTCATTAAGCCACGTAATTTCTCCTCTAATAAGGATGGAACAACAAAAAACTTTAATTTTCTACTACTCTAAACCGCAGTTACTCATTCTGCATCATTAGCTGCACAGCAGAGTGAACCGCTCAACAACATAAATAACATTTCTCTCCATGTGATATATTAAATGCATTGGCACATGCACACAAACACTTGTTAAGATTCTGTGAGCAAAGAGTCTGCAGTGAATGGGCAGCATGCCAGAGACTTTAACTGCTCTTCACGACCACCTCCCCCAACATTGTGCCTTTCTACCCCTATATAGACAACGTTCACACACACTATAAACAATACAGTGGATGAGGAATGAAGAGAGACACAGCGCTACAAAGCAAAAAGTGCACAAGTGTGAAAAGTGTCTGCTGAGCTGTTCTGAGGAATGGAAAGTCCCAGCGAGCTCGGTCCGTGACTTGAATCTGAATGTTTCGACCCACGCTCTCCGCATACTATTTACCAACTCTGGACGGCACGGAGATGCTCTTAAAGTTGCACAGTACGTCTTTTATTAATCGGAAACAAATGTAAAATTCACATATTTAGTATCTGGTAAGAACAGGAGGGTTGTGGAGGGAAGAGAACAACAGAGGCAGGCGGAGACGGGTCAGGATTGTGACTCTCTTCTGAGTAGAATCTGTCCTCTGTATGAGCAGGGAGTGGGCTGGGGTGGTGCTGTCCTCATACAGCATTTATACTCAGACAGGCCGCAATAATATAAATGCATAGTCTGGCAGCAAAGCAGTACTCACTGTAGCAAAATGCTCTTTATTCCCGTAATACACGCACACACACACAGTCACAGTAACAATCCCTGTGAGAGCCAAGCCAACACTCACATTCATTATTTAACTTTTCCTTGCGTGACTCATTTTTACCCACCCAATGCTCTCCTGCTACCCCCCCCCCCAAAAAAAAAACGTTTCTTTTCACTCCTTCTTCTTCAGCAGCATCCACAGCAGACAAACTTTCTACATCATCCACATACGTTTCTTTGAGTGTCCGAATGCCAGCCAGCCTACCTTTATGGATGCATGTGCGTAGAGCATGTCCTCCAGGCTGAAGTGGCAGCAGTGGTTGAGGTTGTTCCTGCAAAACTCCTGCACCAGCTGGAGGTTGTACAGACTGTCAGCCAGAGACATAGTCTCCTTGAGGCAGATATCTGCTCAGCCGTGGGAGGGGTCAAACACACACACAGAAGGGAGGGGTAATAGCAAAGGCCAGACAGGAAGACAAGGAAAAGATAAGGCTTAGTTTATGTTTAAAAAAAGAATAGGCTAGAAGATAATTACCCTACTTTTCCCGCTCCTATTTGTGCCATATACAGTAGCTGAACTGAACCACTCAGATTCCTTGAAACAATTCAAACTTTTCAAACCGTCCTCAGCTCCTTCTAGATGAATCATCAGGATTTTTTTCCCCTGACGTTACTGTAAAGACAGCCCAAGAATGTGTAGGATGTCTGGCAGGAGGGAACGGAGCACTGACAGGGAGCGATTTTCTCTGGAGTGACGTCACTCTGTGATTCACTGTCCTTTTTTATTATTTTTGGAGTAAATCAAGCTGGCAGAGAGAAACCTAAATAAAGTACAGCTTGCTCTCACATCTGGTTCACATGTGTGCGAGCCGCCCGTGAACTGCACTCGATCCCAACCGTCTCAGAGCACCGACATGAGCTTTGTTTATCTTTGAAATGGCAGCCAGCTACTCCTCTAACGGCTCGCCGTCACATCCTCCAACGGGGTTGTGCAGTGGCAGCGTTGAGGGGGGTGAATCCAGGACGCTGGAATTCACTGTTAAGCCTTCTTGAGGTGTTGCGGGCCTAACTTAACGAAACATCGGTGAAGGGAGGTGCCCACTTGAAAACCCCAAAGACATGCTGCACACTGCCGTTGACTAGGCCAGGTATCTGATGTCTTTGTGTTAGTTGGTTGGTTGCTATATTCGTTTGTTTAGCAGCTGAGCGGGCTGCACAAGCCAGCAGCATTTATTTAGTTCATATCTCGTAACGCCTTGACTTGTTGTTAGCGTTTCTCAGTTGGACAGGGCCTCTAAATGTGTTTTGATCTTGGCACAAGGGATTGTAACATCTAATCCTGTGTATTAACGAATGAAACGGCAGCCAGCTACTCCTCTAACGGCTCGCCGTCACATCCCCCTCATGACCAATCACATTCCAGCCCCAGGCATTTTCAGAAATGACAGAGGATGCAAGTTGAAAGGAAACAAGTCCTGTTTCTTTTGTCCAATTTGTCCATGTCTGTCCTAAATCATATCAGGCGTTCCTGAGTCATCAACCTCAGCATAGTCCTCTAGTTTCACCATTAACAGCAAACACAGGAAGATCAAACTGGCCCCAAAATAGTTTAGGATTATGGAAAGAGGTACTGATGCCTAAAAAAACCCTTCAGAAAACACTTTAACAATTGTATTAATCTTCTAAAACCTCATAAGACAAAGGCTAATGGATAATAAATACACTCTTTGTTTCGAGTAGCCTATTCATATGTATTGTGTAGTTACAGCGGCAGTGAGAACAGAAGACAGCGTCCTTTGTGCTGCCCAGCTGAGATTCACTCACTGAATGCCACTGAATGCCATTCTTTCTTTTCCCCAACTGCATGACTGAACTGACTTTAGTCTTGTGTGTTTACTTTTTGGGTTAAACACAATAAAAGAAAGTGCAGACAGTGAGCGGGCCGTCACAGATTGACCCCACCTTCTAGTCTGATGGCCTGCGGGCAGTAGAAGTGCAGCAGGGCGGTCAGGGCGCAGCCGTCCGTGTTATCCTTCAGCAGATTCTCCACCAGGGGGAGCGACGGAGCACTCTTGTGGGCATGCTCCCTCCTGTAGCGAGCCTGAAACCATGGCAACGGCACAAAGACATCACCTATATTTGTCATCGGGGTGGATGTGTGCAGTTGGCTTGCCTGATTATTGGTACACAAACATTCACAGTCTTCCATCTGCATGCACGACTCAGACACACACGGACAAGTAAGTGGGTAACTGTGAATTGGAGGAATTTCAAGCAAATAATGGAGACTGAACTGGTCATGCACATCAGCACCTAGTGGCATACATAGAATAAAATCAAACTTTGCGTTACATTTAAATAAAAAAGATGGGATCGTAACACAGTTTCTTTCTGTGATTGGTGGCGAGGGGTGGTTAGTTCTCTGCATGCATGCTAGCAAATGAATGGTTTGCAACGTTGTACATCTGTTGAGAATTAAATGACACTGAGGTAGACTGCCGCAGAAGACAACGCATGTGATTTACAGTTTAATAATAATCAGTGTCATCCTTTACAGCCTGAGGGTTTTCTCTGTCTCTCTGGGCTTGTAAAAGTAACAGAGACAACACCGCTACACATGCCTTCAGGATACCGGTACTCCCAGTCGGCCCATAAATACACACACAGGTTTTGTCACGTTTGCATTTAACAGCAGATATGATGGACACTTCGATCACAGCACTGTCTGACAGCCAGCTCCGTCCGTGAATCGATCCGTGAGTAACAAACTGCTGTCGTTCATGTAGTTTGGTTTGTACAGTATGAATATTTAATACAGTAAATCCATGACTGCTTTTTCCCCCACTTTAAACAACAGAAGGCAAACTGGAGCGCTAATAATATAGAGGCAGGGTCATTATGTTCAATTACAACATCTGGTGTGGATGTGATCATGCTATCATGCTACTGGACTGTAATTAGCTCTTAGAGGCTAAACTCCCTGACAAAATTATGTAGGTCAAACATGATTACATGATTACAATATCTTTTTTTCCGAGTGTGTGGGGATGAGGGAAGAGTTAGAGGTATCTGACCAAACTGTGACGGGCGTCAGGGACACATGCGATGACAAAACAAGGTGGGTTTAAGGGAGGGGAGGTGTTTTTTTTTTTTTTAAATGAATGGACTTACAGGTACCAATCTCCAGTACCATTTGCTAGGAGACTTGATGGTGGATGATGATTTGACAACAACAAGAGAGAGCGGGAGAGGCATTAGGCCAACAGTAGGGAAAATCTTCACGATGCTACTGCACTGCTACAGCTAGGGGACAGATTAACTAATTCTTGAAAGAACTATGAGATGTTGCACCTCGACGAAAAATGACACAGTCCTCAAAATGTGTCCACATTTTCAGACCTGTTTCACCTGCATCAAAATTGCGGATGCATCTGCTAGAGAGGTTGTAGCCGTTGTCGAGCCCAGACGGACACTTGACAAAAAAGTAACTTAAATAACTATTTCATTGTCTTATCTAAATCAGAATTGTCATACAAAAATAGCTAATAGTGGTGTGACTTGTAGACTTGACTTGTTGAATGTAGTGTACCTGGAGGGAAGTCAGACCTTTGACCTTTAACAACATTGTTCTTTACATAAAATTCTACAGTAACCTCCACAGACCATTTCATATTACAAAAAGGAATTCATCGTCACAACTATTACACTGTAATTCCTTTTGAAATATAAGACCAAGACTCATCAGCCATGCTAGCAGCTCTGTGAGCTTGTACAAAGCAATGATTCAAGATAAAAACTGTCAGCATCATTCAGCATAAAGTTTACCGCCTTAGTTTTGCATGTTAGCATGCTAACATTTGCCACTTAGCTCTAAACGCAATGAACATCTGAGGCTCATAAAGGCTGGTTTTAATCTGATAATGGTGCTAAATTACATGCTGTGGATTTATCAAAGTCATTGGGTTTCATCCTCTGGGGATCATGTCTGTCTGTAAAAGAACTTGACCTCAATCACATCAATTGTAATCTTTACAGCTACGTCACTAATGTCGCCAAAAAAAATCTATTTCACCTTACTAGCCCATGGATGCACAAAAAATATGATGGATGATAAGTTTAAGGTTTTTCAACTAAGTTAAGACTAAACCTTCTAGTCAGACGCTGTTCCAAAGCTAGATCTGCACCAAAAGTGAGCTGCTCATTTCTTGGCCTCTGTGCTTACATTCCACAAGATCCACTTGAGTCTGATGAAAGGTCCTTGAGATGTTGCAAACTGATCAACAGGACATATTGCTTTACCTCTACAGACATAATCTGATTTTTCTAACCGCAGAAAATCCTGATTCCCATATAATGATAATGATATACTGAGTGTTTTTAATAGCTTCACACTGAGTCATATTTGTAAGAACCCATGTTAGACATTCAGATGTTCAGTATCGCAGTCTCAGTCATAAGACCACAGTTAAAGACGTTTCACACTGTCCCAGAATAGACGATACTCACTGAGGAGCATCTTGTGCTCATCCACTAGTGTGTATGTTTGAGCGTGTGTGTGTGTGCGTGTGAAATTATCCTCCTCATCAGTGAATAGACTTCTGTTGGGGCTGATAATGCAGAGAAGGAGCTGTGTGATGGAGCATGGATCAGGAAACCAGCTGACTGACACTGAGCACCCAGTTAACCCTCACATTCTTTGAAACGCTGTCTTCTTCTTCCTTCGTTGTAACTTGTTGACTTTGACAAAGCCTGTGCGTGTATATATGAGTCAGTGTGGAAGAGGTCACACGCCCCATGTGTGTTATCAGCTTACAGAGCGATCGCAGTAAGACAGTGATCGCTCTCACTATGCAGACACAAAACCAGACAAGAAGTATAAAATATGCCAAGAAATCCCTACAGCCAATAAAAACTCTTCTACTTCGAGCTGATCTCGTGATATCCCGCAGCTCTTTAAAGAGCAAGAAGATTATGCTTAATGTGAATGAACAGGGAGACAGTCAGCATGACCCTGTGCAGCCAATTTACAACCTTTGTATGTAAACTGTATCATGTTTTCAGATGTGCTTGCAGTGGGATTTTATGGATGGTGGTATCAGTTTTTCTGTCAGCCAGCCTGAAATATCTCCACAAACATTCAGTGGGTTCTTGTTAACTTTGACATTGCCTTAATTTTCACTCTAGCACCACCTCATAGCACACCTTTCCCTAGGTGAATTATGTATTTCGTAATGTAATCTGAAAAAATCTGTAATTTATTTTGGTCCTGACTTTTCTTTTGCGCCATCATCGGGTCAGATTTGTTTGTTTGTTTGTCTTTAGCCACATTAGCCACTAGCAAATGTTAGCGTGCTGGTGAATATGGTAAACATGAACATGTCAGCACTGTCACTGAGTATATTGCCATGCTAACATTAGCATTTAGCTGAAAACAGTGTATGTGCGGCCTCTTAGAACTGCTAGCATGGCTCTCAACCAAAATATTAGCACACCAGTGAGCTGAAGCTAACTTTGAAACCACAGATTTACTCATGGGAAGTTATGACTATTAGCTATTTGCAGAGTGAGTGACGGAAGTATTGGTACAAAATAGCAGGAAGTAATCCTGCCAATTCTCATATGCTACAACTGAATTATATTTTCTGTACATATTTTACATGTTTTCACCCTCTCCTCACTTGTCAGACTGTGCTGTAACCGAGTGTGTAGAGGAGGATGGTAGCTGACTGCTGTTTGTGCCGGCAGACTGACTCGCTGTGTCACACTGCCCTTACATAACCACCAGGCCTGCAGGATGACACTGACCGCCTGCCAGCGACTCTCTCTCTTTTGCTACAAGCTGACAAAGTTCCCAAGTGTCCCTCTTTATGTCTCCTGCCATGGTGTCATTTCTTTCCCCTGTCTCTGATTATCCCTCTTCACTCTTTTTCTCTCTCTCTCTCTCTCTTCCTCCTCCTCACCCTTTCTCTCCTCCTCTGTCCCTTTACCACATTTCTTTGTCTCCTCTAACAGCAGTGTGGCAACCCTTGCCAACATTTCTCTGCAGCTGGTCCGAGACTGAGCTCATCTGTTCCCTCTGATTTACTCAGCTCTGTTTGCTGCGCCGCTCTGTGTCTGTCTGCATGTGTCTCATGTGGACGAAGATATGTGCTCATGTGCAGAAGTTTAAAATCCAATAATGTTAACTTGATTGAAGACTAAATGAAAATATGAGAGGCAGAGAATGTGGCTCAAAATAAAACCAATGTCGATAATCCCCTAAAAATATGCTTGATCACAACTCAACAGTTGTTTGAATGACTGATGCGGAGTCTGTGTGCATACTTACTTTCTGTGTCGTGTTGTTTGACTCCTGGATAGAAGCCTCTCGCAACTTCTGCTCCTCTACCAGGATGTCCCTCAGGTGTTCATTCACCTTGGGTGAAAGAGAGAAAGAGCGAGAAAGAAAGGGGCACACAGAGAGAAAGAGAGGTCAGATTTCACACAGGCATTTGGTTCACTCTGACGCTGAATAGTGAGTCTGTGCTGCCGACAGGAGGAACTTGAATACGAGGATAAGAGGCTCAACGCATCAAAGAAAATCTTTTCACCACCGACATCAACCATTAACGGCTAAATATTATTGCAACATAATATCTGGCGCTCAGCTGACTTTAGCTCAGGCACAATGTAAAAACAACTTCAAAGATTACTCTACTGGTGGTACTGTCTCTTAAATAGCCCATGATTACTGCATTTTATGTCTTCAAAGAGTCCATGCAAACACTAATGTAACACTTTGGCCTGAAGATGCACAAGGTCACATCTGCCATTCCCAAACGCGGCCCGCAATGTCTCAAAGCTACACAATCCCCCATGTTTTTAATCTACTTGGCTCTACAAATGACAGAAAGATGCACACATGCCTAAATTATAGAGCAGAAATCACACAAGCTTAGAGACAGATGTTTAAAATGTGTGCATCTCCTTAAACACCTCCTCATGGCCTGCAAATGCAACTTCATCTGAAAAAATAATCAGTAAGAAGACGAAATAATTTATATCCGTTAAAGTCCTCTTAAATTTTAAAGCCCGCTCAATGTTCGACTTTACTCTCTCAATCCTGCTTTAGCAGAACAGACGGTGTTGGACAGAGTCC
This sequence comes from Chelon labrosus, assembly GCF_963514085.1. NCBI lineage: Eukaryota > Metazoa > Chordata > Actinopteri > Mugiliformes > Mugilidae > Chelon > Chelon labrosus. The sequence continues at coordinate 12,061,377 of NC_140342.1, forward strand.
CTTATCTTTTGGTAATCTCTAAAATCATTGCATGTGGTCGGTGCCAGTTTGCCATCTAGTTAGAAACATATTAGATTTTGGACCGGCTGTGTATGAACTGAGAGCTGACACACTGTCCAGCACCTCTCGTGTCAGCTAAATCCAAAGCAGTCAAATAAGAAGTAACAGGCGGTTTAGACGTCTGCGTAAAAATTTTGTCAAAAGTTTCAGTCGCCATTGTTGAAAGTGAAGCAGGAAGTGGAAACAAAAATTGACTGGCAAAAAATACACAGCGCCGACTAGCGTTTGGGTGACGTTTTTACAGAGTGAGCCAAACTGACAATCGCACAAGTATAAATGGCTCGTTACGGCATCTATGTCCCACAGTACCCTAAATGAGATGTTGTCCTCTGTAAAGGGACAGTACATGTCCGTGTGTACCTTGTTGATCCAGGTGGTGATGGCATCCTCTGTGTCATAAGGCAGCTCCTGGATGTGTCCGTCGCCGTGCGATGGCTCAGCTGAGGAGTACCTGTTGATGCAGGACATCACCCTCTCCACACTCACCATCTCCACCGTGTAGGCCATCATCAGGGTGTCTATGAGCGCCAGATGGGAACTCTGTACAAACACACAGCAATTAAAAAGATCAGTACAACTACAGATCTACAATCTCCTTTTACTTTCCCACTGTTTTCCAAAAGCATTAGATTGACAATAAAAGCTCTAAAGTTAAACTGTTGGAGCAGATGTTTCCTCACAGCAATTTTGTTGATATCCAAAAGAAAAGATGTAGCATTAACCCTTTGTATGTGCCTCCCAAAGACATCAGAAACAGCAGATATGATATGACAGCTCTCATCTTTCTTTCCTGTCATGTATCCACAGCTTTTCCATGAAAGGGCGTAAAACCTCTTATGATATTTGAGACCATAGTGCTCTGTTAAATGTCTGCTGAGCTGGTTTCAAAGTTCAAGCTTTGTCTAATTCTGAATCATTCACCTTATTTGAGTGGTTCTACCACTTACCAGCCATCAACACCTACACAAAGCTTGACATTCTCCTAGCCTCTCTAATCCCATTCCAGGCCGGTCAGACCAACAGACCTCCCTTTCCCTTTCCTGTCACACTCCCCAAAAACATTCACGCTGTGTGTGTGTGTGTATGTGCTTACGTGTGCTCGCTGCTTACCTAAGCATCTGTCCGTGTGTCCAACCTAACTGAACAAACATCTAGAGTCTTGTGCTCAAACTGACATAAACAACCAGAGAGACCTTGTCCCTGCAGAGCCTGTGCTGCGAAGCACAAGCTTTCATTCATACCCAGAGAGCCCCGTACAGCAGTCAGTGTGACCAAGAGTTTCCCCAAGAAACAGGCTCCCGGTCCAGCGCTATGAGCCGCTACTGGTGCTCAATGTCATCACCTCATGCTACAGCGCCAGTCTAAACAGAGAGAGCGTGCAGGAGTAAAATGACCATTGGAAAGAAACTCCTCATGGAAATAAGTGTTGAGAGGCTTCAATAAACTGAACTTGAGTGTCACCTGTTGTTGGAGAAATTAAACCAAATTTAAATTTTTGTTCAGTCGAGCAATTTATTGCTTCAATTAATTAAAATTTCATAGAATATTTTAACTATTGCAAGGTCAAAGGTGACACTTTCCATTGTTTTGCTCTGTCTGATCAACATTTCTAAACCAAAAGCTATCTAATTCAAGACATAAATGATGCTGCTTGGCATACAGTATGTTCCACTACACCTGTCGCATATTAAAAGAATAACAGGATTGTTTTGTCTGGTGCTTGAACACGAGACTGACTGACTGTTTACGAAACCGAGAACAGACACTGTTTTCAATCCATGTCCCTTCAGGATATTGCCAGATATTTCACATTGCACGCATTCTCCTCCAGAGGTGCTGCAGGACGTGTGGCTGACAGCTGGACTGACTGACGAGGAGTGACCGGGAGAGGGAGACAGGCCAAGCAGCTTAGATCGAAGCTGGAGACCCAGAAAACACGATTTTCATGAAACCCCCAGAGCTTTTTCCTGTGATTGAAGCTTTTCTGAACTCATTTGCATAAAACTCCTAAATCTTTAATGGTGTTAAGAAGCTTGTGTAGGTGTGTGCATGGAAGTGTGTGTGTACAGAGCTCAAGACGAGAAGCCACACGGATTTAGAAGATAGTGACAAACAATTTGTATTAAGCGATTTTTTTTTTAAATGAACACGGATGTAAAAAAACATGGATCATGGGCTGCTGGCTGTTCCAAGGCCACAGACTGTGCTGAAGCAATATGCTTTTCTACTAGAGCCATCACTCTTTGGCATTGTTTGCCTTTCAAATTAAGACACAGAGATTCTCTTCCTTCTTTAAACTAACTTCTTAAAACATTTCTCTCCGTTTGATATATCCTTTTCTGTATTTATCTTATATTGTTATTGTAGTTGGATCTTATTCATTTTAATATCTTTTCTTCCATTGTGCCAACGATTTTCCTTTTTGGGTTTTGTTTCTTTTTGTAAAGCACTTTGTAACATTGTTGAGAAAAGTAATGTGTTATACAAATAGTATATAGCGGTATGTAAATGTTTGTCTCTCAGTTGACAAGACTGCGTGTTTTTGCAGGTTTTATAAGGGATTTGTGTATAACGTAGCATTTGCTAAACGGAGGCTGCTCTAAAGTAAAATAATTACAGCGCCAAAAAATGTGAAACACAACCTGCTGATTCCTGGCCAAATTAAACAAATATAACAGGACACAACACGCTAGTTGCTTCAGAGGTGTTGGTTGCGGCTGCATCTAGGGCTGAAAAATGAAGCATACGTGGAAAGCCAAAAGCTGCAGTTCCCTTGACGGCCACTTGAGGCTGGCTCTTAAAGTAAATCTCCACAGACCGCCATGTTAAAATTCCCACTTCCGCAGCAGACATAAACACGTTTACGCACTGCAGCTAATTTGGGGATGCACTCTTAACATTACTAGTTTACATTCTATATAAATTAGGTGGTGGCCAATTTGAGCCTCACAGGTTGCAGGCTCTCTGCCTCGGTGTCACACAATATACTCACATGCCACCTCTCAGCCCATTTTTCAAATTAGCCAAAACAATTCGGTGTCAGGCAATGCCAAGATGGCGACATGCGCAAAACTCCTACACTGAGCTTCAAACTGCTCTTTAGGAAACCTATGGTTGATGTCACAGAGGCTTCGTCCATCTTTATATACAGCTGATGGGTGGTAGGCTTGGTTCAGTGTGCTAAGTTAAGATGGCTCCATTCTGAGGAAGTGGTTACTATTAGAGAAGAAGCTTTGGGGCCGCGAGGTCACTGGTTCAACCCCTGTGAAAGTAGAGAACAAATCCTTGTATGTTCCTTGTATTTAAACTGGAAACCTATGCTAATTTGCTTTGATTTGATATGATAAAGCTCCCCAGTGTCTGCATAGTACACATAGTAGTACCCTCAAAAGCGCAGTCCTTCAATTAATAATATCAGGACAAATTTCAACTGTTTATTCTGCATTCACATGTTACCATAACTTTCTGAAGTTGTAAAATCTTGCCTGTGAGTGTTATACAGTAAATCCTGTACAGTGTTATGACATGCAATAAAACATTTAAATTCTTAAATCTGGAAGTCAGAATGGACCAGATTGTATTTCACTGTCTTAATGCTACTAAAGCAATATACGACCTCAACAACCTTCTTAGTCTGTGTTTTATCCAGAGCTCGTGTGCATGTACTGTATGTTAGAGTGCAGATAGGTCTGAAATGGTCCAAGAAATGGATTCGAAAAAAGCAGGACAGCATGTCCGGAGCCCCAGCTTGCATATCTACAGACTGTCTACATATCCATAGAAAAAAAAAAGACACTACTGTTGACACTAGAGCCTGAGTTCAAAAGCCATGCGCTGCCTATTATACCTTCACAAAGACCTTTGGGTGTGTATATGTGCACAGAAGCAAGTCTAAACCACTCATGGTGACAGATGCACCTTATAAGGCTGTGGAAATGGCAGACACTGGGTCATAAAGAGCTGTACAGAGCTGCACTACGCTCTGTCTCTATCTCACAGGAGCATCAGTATTCATTCCTGCCACTGTTGTACACCGCCATGCATGTGTGTGTGTGTGCCCTTGATCAAAGGCACCTATAGGAAAGCACTATACAGCTGAGCAAACAGATAATCAAAGTAGCCTCATTCTCTACAAACATCACAAGTGTCCGTCCAGTGCAGGGACACACTCAAAACTGACCTACATCAGAGCACTACAAGTGTTTTTTTTATTGCACGGCTTTACACCCACATGTCTGGCCCTGTCGAGATGTTCGTGGCACTGACAGTGCGGTGCAATTGTCCAAAACGGCCAATAAAAAATAATGACCCCGCCGGCTATCTTTCTCACACATACATCCATAAAATCCACTGAATCTTTCAGCGCCATTCAGCACAGAGCTCTTAGATGAAGGTGCACGCCCCTCTGGCAGCAATTTCAATTACAGCTCCCGCTCTCTCTCGTCTGTCACTTTCTCGGTGTCTTAACGCTCAGAGGGCTGGGGGAAGCAATGAGTGAGGCGCAAATGAAAAAAAGTCAAGGAGAAACAGGAAAGTCAGGCTAGAAAAGGGCATGCATGTCTTGAGTGTGCCGTTCTGTGGAGGTGGGTGTTCATGTGTGTGCGTTTGAAGAGTGGGCGGGGGGTTCTCATTTTTTTGCAGCAGACGTGCATTGACTCACTGTGAGACCCCACCCTCTACAGTGCTGCAGTAGTGCACATCTACGTCTTGCTCCTTCTCCCTCGCTTCCTCTCTCCTTCAACCCTCCCTACGCCACACATATCTTTCACGTGCCTTCCTCCTCCCTCCTCCTCCTCCGTGTGTTCCCTTTTGTTACCCTCCTCCTCTCCCCCTCTCTTTCCAGATGGCCACATTAACAGTGGGCCTTTTCCACTCGTTCTCTGGCACACACATGTCGAGACGACCGCCAAAAAGGCACCACCTCCTTCCACTCTGCTCCTTTGCATCTTTCGACAGCTCTTCCCATCTCCCTTCTTCCATATGTCCTCTTGTAGACTTCCACGCTCACCCTTTCCTATCTTCGCTTGCTCTACTTTCATGCTTCCTCCTGGTTTGCAGCAAATGGCAGCCCCTAAACTCCATTCCTCCCCTCTCCCTCCCGTTCTCTCCGTAGTCATTCGCCCTCTGACAGACTGCCACGCTCCTCCTTCGCCTGACAAGAGTTATCTCCTGTATTTGGAAAACCATGAGGTCATCATTTTCTCTGCAGATATACCATAACCCAAAATGAAAAGCCTCAATTTCAGTGTGACTGAAATTATCCTGCTGAGTCCGCAAATACACACAGTGCAGAGCAAGTTGAATGAATTCACAAGGGCAAAAAGTAACAATGAGGACAAACACATTAACTAATAGCCCTGCCTGTGTGCTACACAAATGAAGGTCAATGTGTGGGAATCGACGAGTCTCGTGCTTCCACTTAAATCTGCCACTAAATCAACTAAGACATAAAGAGACAACCAGAGCAGATGTACACTGGAAACACAAGCACTTCTGCAAGATTGAAAGGGCGTGGGATCATTTAGCTTTGAATCAGATCACACCTGTCACTCCCACAGTGGTGAGATCCTTAATGAGTGATGCAATGGGAACAATCAAATGCACAGAGGAAAATGGAACAGACTATGACTGATCTATCCTCTGGAGCAATATGAACAGTGAGCATCAGAGGAGGGCTACCAAAATAAAGCTAAAATCCGGAGTGGATGAGGAGGTCAAAGGCGGCTTGACGACATACGGTTAAAAATTCATTTTCTAGACTCATTTAATCCACATAAAAAGAGCTGAGATGAGCTGAAACGAGGCCCACGGTAGGAAGAGCAAGCATGGAGAAAGACAAGAGAGTCAAGGAAAGAAACTGTGAGACAGACACAGAGACAAGGGGAGGGAGGGAGGGGGGAGGAGGGAGGGTGGAATGAGCGCACTGCAATGCAGACGACCTTGTTGGCAGTCAGCAGAATGCGCCAGTCCTCCAGCCATGCGTGTGCTAGCAGTGTGTCTGGATCTGCCGCCACAGACTCCTTTCATAAGTAAAACATCATAAATTAACCATTCGCTCAGTCTTCTTTTGTCTCTAATTTTGTTTGAGTGCTGAAACAATTAGCCAGTTAATCAGTTAATCCACTGGAAATTATCAACAATTACTTGATCGAGTCATTTCTTGAGCAAAAAAAAAAAAAAATGCAAAACTCACAAATGTGAAGGCTTTACACTAAACTGATTGTAAACTGATTACCTTTGGGTTAGAATTTCTGGTTAAGCCAAGCAAAGTCGCATAAAGAAATAATTTAGGCGATAACAACGATGATCTATATTTTCTTAATTGTTTTTGACATTCTTTAGACTAAATTAATAAAAAATTATCAGATTAATCAATGATTGTTACGTTCTTCCGGCTGGATGTAGCTTTGATAACATGCTACTTCTATCTACAATATCTCTTGATGGTGTGAGCTAAGGCATGTTTGTCTAATGACACAGAGACCGAACAGTGAGTAATGGGTTGCTATAGGAAACCCATCATTAGCGGTTGTTTTTCTCTCAACAGGACAGATCTTGGAGGACAGTGTAACAGTAGGACTTGCGGAGACGTACATGAAAACACACGATCATATAACCTGCGTATTCCTCATGAGGGTAGATGAAGCTAAGTGCACATTAACATCCGCTGCCATATTAAGCTCAAACAATTAAATCTAATTGACTAATCAATGAAAGCTGTTTGCCGACAAGCCGGACAATTAATTTGGGCCATTTGTCAAGATAACGTGACAAACATTTACAGTAGATGTGAGGATTTGTTGCCGTTATCTGTTTTACAGTGTTGTAATTTCACGTTTTATGACTGGTGGCTGGTCACATTAAGTAATCATAAGACCTGATGGCATAAGCTCATGTTGTGAACATTTTATAGGCAATTAACAAAATGGACCATTGGGTGTAGCCATAGATCATGTCCTCATGTACCTACATGTGTGACTTCGGCAGTCAACAGAGTGTGATATAATCATGTCCTAGCATGTCACACATTATATTTTCACGGTTATATATGGATTTTAAGTATGAAAGTGCAGTACAAAGCTGATGGAGGTAAAGGACACTGAATATAATTGTGTACAAACAGCAGATGTTTTAACCTTCTTCTTCTTCACTGAATCCAGTCATGTCAGGAACATCTCAACTCACCATGTGTATGGGCGTGCTGGTCAGATCTCTCTCCGTGACCAGTCGGTCCTGGTCGGTGACGTACAGGCCTTTCTGGGCCAGGGCCTGAATGACGGCGTTGTGTCCCAGTAAAGGTTTGACGGCATCGCTTCGGAGGATCAGGCTCCCCGCCCGGCAGTAGAGCTCGGCAGACTGAAGGAGGCAGGCGACCGGAGGCTTCAGGTGCTCCTGGTTGTACTGGTCCCTGTAGAAAGGCTCCACCAGCTCCTCTGGTACTGCATCTGAGGCAAGAGAAAGACACAGAAAGGAGACATGAAGCTAGTTTTAGAGGACAGACTTTTTGAGTTGGAGAAGGCCTACAGTTTCCTCTCAATGATAAAAACGCAACAGAAAGGCACACTGTAAATGCTTTCTTTGTTGTTGTTGTTGTTGTTGGTATGCTTCACCAAAAATGTCTTTCAGGTGAAAGTATGAGATGCAGAAGATTAAATTTAGAAGAAACTGAGTCAGTATAAGCCCCAGGGATATCAACAGGAGGAGTTTTTTTTACCACCTCCATTACTTATCTTACTGAAGATCCAAACAAGACATGCTTGTGTTTGTGTGCCAAGTGCACTGCAGCCTACATGTGTGTTGGCGGGAGTGTAAGTTACAAAGTGTGGAGCACCTTCTAATCCTGTTACCTCATCCAGTAAATCTGATTTGAAGAAAATAGCTGAACAGAAACACACATGGCTGTGTTTGGATCGCTCCAGAGGGCGTTGCCTCAAACTTGAAGCAAACCTTCACCCTAAACTTAAAAGAACTACATTATGGGGACATGCAATTTTTGTCCCCATAATGAAGGCGAGTCCCCACAATGTAGCTGTGTAAACACATTTATGTCCTCACAGCACTGGTAACACAAGCGTACACAGCTACACTTCCAGGACTCACTCATTCTTCTTTATTTCCTGCTTTCTTTTTCCATCACACTATGTTGTTGTTAACCACATGGTGTGGGTTCAAGCTAAACTGTACTACTCATTAATCTATCATTGAATGACGAATACATAGTGTAGGTTGGCACTTCAATGCATTGGATAAAAATGCGTGTGTGTGTGTGGTGACACACTTTTACAAGGCTAAGTATGAGTGAGTATTCCTGGTGCGTGGGGTCATTTCCTCTCTGCCTGCGTCTGAATCACACCGGGGAAAACAAAGGACAGTAAAGGAATCCATCTTAAAGGTACAGCTTTGTGAAAGAAGAAAAGCTGTGGAAGCAACAAAACGTATAAAGATCACACCAGAAAAAATAAATAAATCACAAAGCTTGTGATCAAACCTCGGCAGTTTTCCAGTGGTTGTGGTTGGCGCAGCCTCCCCATGACCCAACAGTGTGTGATGAAAAGAGATATTTAAAGCAACAGGCAGATGTTCCACCCCTTCGTAACAAGCCCAAGTCACAATCGATCCAACTTCTGTCAAGATGTCTATGAAGCTGATTAATAGAGTGGTGCCTCCACAATTTAGCCTCTGACCACACAGATTTTTTAATAAAAGTGATTTTACTGTCAGATTATTAAGATACTCTTGTTAAAAAGAGTTTAGTTCACAGAACAACCCCACAGCAAACAGTCTGAAAATGGTTGCTTTTTAATACTTTAAATGTGAATTTAGATGATCTTTACATGAAAATAATTTCAAGAACATTTAGCTACAGCAGCACAGAGTTCATAAAAATCTGCCTCGTCAAGTAAAAACCCAATCCTTTGTGTTGGCCATCAAAGAGGAAACAGACAGGAAGTAGCTGCCACAGGAAGTCCAGGCACGGAGAAGACTGCTCCCCTGGAGACCCCTGGGATCACAGCTCAGCATACACAACCCAGTGGTCAGCAGTGTTTATCTCTGTGGCCCTGCTGCTCTTTGTTAATGATGCGGTTTGGAATAACAATAAAAATGACTTCTGAAGTTCTGACAGAAATCACAAATTAGTTGGCTTCGGCTTACGTGGCGCTCGTCCATTCTTCATGAAACACTGATCTCACTCATGATGCACATCATTACTACATGAATCACTTTAAACCTGCCATTACAGGTTTTTTTTTGTGCTGTGACCACAACGCTTACAAATCTGGCCGACATGGAGCGACTTTAACATTCACTTAGCCAATGTAAATCCAGCACCATTCTCCTTTTAGCTCTGTCTATGGTGTCCACTGACTCCACTTTATTCACCAGCTAGTCACTAAGTGTGTTTGTCTGGAGCAGAGCAGATAGCGTGCAGCGGTGCTTTTACAGCTTTTCCACTGAAAACAGTTGACTGCTGCAGCCATAAATGACACTGGTTCTACTCAGAGCAGAGAAACTGGACCAAAATAGTAAAGCAGAGGGCTGGAAACTTTTTATGTAATGTTTTCAGTGACGCTGACAGAGTTGAATAATTGTATTTGCAGCCATCTAAGGGCAACAGCTCAGGGAAAAGTCGATGTCAGTGACCTGTGCTTGTGTCCTGAATGACATAGCTGAGTCTAGTTGGGCTGCTCCGGTGTGATTAGACTCTTTGGTGTAAACTCGCCATTGAGTGACAGCTCATTTTGCCGTCTAACAAGCCGATGGCAGGCTGAGATTTACCAGTCTTACAGTTTCTACTGAGAGCTGCCAGGACTAGGTAAATAATTTAAATCACATGCAGATTGTATCCACTTGTAGTTTGTCAAAGATCATTTAAAGCATCAGAGATCATTTCCAAGCTTCAGATACAATGGCTGATGAGTGCAGCTACACTTAACGACTTAAATAAGATGATAACAGAAAAAAAAATCTGTGCAGTACTTCCAAACATTTGAATATATTATTATATTAATTGAACCTTCGCTGGTTGTTTGGTGCCACGTGCCAATATGTGGATGTAACAGATGTTTATTTAACATCCACTCACAAACCTCTACAAGCGTAAATCTAAGCTCATGCTCCTCTTATCATATGTTTTTTAAAAAGGGAATATTTTGGGAGCTAAGTACCAACTTCTGTCCTGAAACTGCTGTGTGAATTAAGTTTTCTCCCTATACTGTAGCACAAACCTGCATATTATGCAAATCCATCTCTCAGCAGAAACTTTGAGCTCATGGGAAAGTTGCTACACCCGAGCATCACTGGATTCAAACCATAGCTCATCTAGGCCAGAGAACACTCTGAGGACTGGTCGTGAATTGGGCCACAGTTCTCGGCGGCGCTGAAAGTGTGTCACCGGAGGGATGGGGAGAAAAAAAGGCAAGGCGGCGGCAGTATGCAACAGCCAGCAGGTCTTGTACAACCAAGCCTGGCTCTCTCACATGTTGCTCCACTGTACGTCTTTCCCCCCATTTCACGCTCTCTGAGGCTGAACGAGAGAGTGCGGCTCTACTTGGCACACACGGTCGGATCAATGGGTGTGAGTCAGACGGCCGTCCGTCCGCCTTTTGATCTCTTGCTCTTTCGTGTGGCGGCCGCTCAGAGATTTGGAGCAACGTACAGTACGCGGAGGCGCAGCTGTTAAAAGCTTTCATTAAGGGCTGGAGTAAACCTCTGGGCTCGGAGGAGGCTGGAGTTACTCAGCCTTTATGAGGCCAGTCAGCCAGAGCTGCATCCACAGCCCGCAGAGGACAGAGGTGCACACATGTAGTCACGTACAGAGACAGATTACTGACTGTAAAACCATCACAATTACTGCAGCCCAGAAAAGGTAAACATGACAACCAGCTGCTTGTGCACTGTGCTTAGAGAGAATAGCTTCAGTGGAGACGAAAATAGCTGATTGACGGAAGCTTTATTAGCAACTATTTTTCAAGCAAACCGACAAAAGGTAAAAGATTGTTTTCTTTTTTCTTTGTCTCACATAATAATATCTTCTATAAGCCATTTTAAGAAGTCACACTGATTAACTATTCCATCATTTTAGCGGCAAGCGATTTATAAATCAATAATTTACAGATTTTCAAGAAGTTTTTGGTCACTTAGGATTTTCGTTTTTTTGTTATCTCATTTGATCACAAACTCAATATTCTTTTTAGCAAACAAGACAAATTTGGCATTTCAATTTTAGAACATTTAGAGGTACAGAATATCAAATATGGCCATGGCCTTTAACCTCTAATATCTGAATTCGTTTCTTCTATTTATTTATTGTTTTTGTACTTTTACATATGCTTGTATATGTCAACTGTGTTTGCCTCAAACCGCCCCTTGGGAGACAAACACAGTGTCTTGTTATGTACAGTTCTAAACTTAAGTTATGAAGTCTTAGTCTCAGTGGATCGGCCTTCAGTGAACAGTGAAGGCTGTCAGTAAAGATTTGTGGTGTTACATAACGTTTGGTGTGACTTCAGCTATTGGGAATACTTAGCAGCAGTAGATAAGCAAAAGGTTAAACCAATAACCCTGTGACACAATGTAGTGATGTAGCAGATTTGACCTATGACCTCCAGGTAGGGACTGTCACGAGAAAAGCAAGCTAATGTAAACAAGTAGTTAGTCTGATAATCATCAAATATATGAATAAATGAGATCTATTCTCGCTTTTTGTCTATTCATTAGAACTGAGTCAATTTTTGGTTTGTTTAAAAATAACAAATGAGGAATCCATTGATTAATTGTGTTCGTCTGTCACAGTTGAGTGCCTGATTGCAGGATGTTGTTTGCAAAATAGTCCCACTTGGTCGCACACAACAGCAGGCCACGTCGTTTACACATGTCAGATGATTACCTCGACAGTGTTCCCCCACTCATCCAGCCCAAAAATGAAAACGCTCAGGAGGCGCCACCTACCCGAGCCGAAAGCCTTGGCCACCAGCCACGTCAGGCTGCAGGATATCTTGGCCCTGGTGAAGTCGTAGTGATCGAAGCTCTTGATCGCGGGGACGATGAAGGTCCGTCTCATCCCTCTGTCGTCTGTCGCATCTCCCATCGTTTTCTCCGTGTGGATCCCCCGCTACACCCGCTGCTGGAGGCTCAGTCAGCCGGAGGAGTTCCTTCTGACTGCGGATGACATCCCGTCCAGAGGAATTCAATGCAGCAAAAAAAAAAAAAAAAAAAAAAAAAAAAAAATCCTCTTCTCCAGACCAAAATGAAAAATAATTAAAAAAAAACTTTGAGCGTGGCCTGATGTTGGAGAGCAGCCCCCCCTCGATTACATGAGCGCCGTCCTCAGTTGATGCCCTTATGTTTCAGTGATAGCCTTAAACCCTAAAGACGGCACGGCGCAGTTATAGTGGCAAGATTTCTTCTGAAGATTTCCTCCATTCCCTGAAATTATTATCCTCAGGTCGACATAACGGAGCAGCTGTGCGGCAGAGGAGGAGAGCTACAGTCCAACACCAGGGGACAGTTTAACATACGAACTGAACTGGCTGTTTGTGTCCATGTTCTTCTTGTTTCTTTTTCTTTTCTAACTGTTTTCCCCTCTCCCTCTATCTCCGCGGCGTCTCCTCTGCGCTTTTCCTGCCGCACTGATCGGAGGATGGGACGCACTGCGCAGGCGCGATCCACCCACCCAGCCTATTCAATCCTGACTGGAGTCGCCACAATGTAATAGAGGCCGAGGTGGAGTTAACTGGCAGGATGGTTGCTGACTAAACCCCAGATGTTGTTTCCATGGAGAAATACATTCAAACTACTCACAGAATAAATACTATAAAGACACGTTTACTGTATAGTTTGTAATAGGAGGCTTATTCTTTGAATACATGTAATTCATAGGTTTTGAAATGGATTAGACACATACACCGATTAGCCACAACATTAAAACCACTATCAGGATAGGTAAATAACACTGACTTAAGTTATTGTGACAATACAATGTTCTGCTGGGAAACTTTTGGACCTGGAATTCATGTGGATGTTACTTAGACATGTACCACCCACCTAGAGCAGACCAGGCACCCCCAACCCATAGCAATGACACTCCAGCAGGACGCAGCCTGACACGTGACACAGGCACACACACAAAAACGGTTTAGGAACAACTCAAAAAACATGAAAAACAGCACAAGGTGTTGACCTGGCCTTCAAATTCACTAGATCCTAAACTGATCAAGTATCTGTGGGATGATCCACAGAGGCCCCTCCCCTCAACCCATAGGACCCAAAGGCCCCACTAATGACATTCTGTTCCCAGACACCACAGGACACCCTCAGAAGGCCCATGTCCATTCTCTGATGAGTCACAACTGTTTTGGAGGCACAATATTGTCATAATGTTATGGCTGATTGGTGTACTTTCCATAAATCATATTTTGAAATGTGATAGCCTTTTTTTAATTGTGAGGATTTGATAATAACAGTAATTAGTGCCCCAAACACACAGAAAGTAGTTTAGTTTTACATCGATAAACTTCAGATACTGTTTCCTACACCTCACAACTGTAACAGTCTGCTTACTTACTGTAACATGAGGTCACTATTTTAGGAGATAAGTCCGTGAACATTGTTGTTATCTGGTAAAATTCTTCTATCAGTCAGCTGTGAGCATGAGTCAGTCCTCGGCAGCGTGTACAGTGTGTGAATGATAAAGTAGTCGCCCAGATATAGCAGAGTTTAGGCTGAATTATGTCATACACATGAATAGACACCAACACAGAGAAAGAGTCAGTTTAAGACGTCTGATGTACAGAAGTCTGTGGAGAAGAAAAAAATGCATAGCCACTTTTCTTTTGAAGCCTGAGCGTCAGACATAACCCAGTTCTAGCCAGGTTCTAGACACATCGCAAGCATTATTGAAGCTAACTGAATGTACCTGACCACACTTTGGGTCTGAATACTTTACCAAGTGGGACAGTATACATTTTGATTATTAGCAAGTTCTAAAAAATGTGCTTTTACTTTGTCATGTTGCAGTTTTGTAAATTCAATTTGAAATGCATGCACTGGCATTTCATCCCCTAACATATATCTCAGCAAATGACAAAGTGAAATCTTTTGTCCTGTTTTGTTTTTAAATTCTGTCATTTGCAACTGTATTCAGACTGATTTAATACATTTTGCAATAGCCCGTAGCAGCCACTACACCTGTTAGTCCTTCTGGCTAAGGCTTTGCAAACCGTGATTTGGGCCCTTTATCCCATTCCTCCACTGAAGCCCCTTCAGTCTGAATGTAAACAGATTTTCTGTGTTGTTTTAGTGTGGCTGAACCACTCTGGGACAGTCAGAGACCTGTCCTGACGCTTCTTCAGAATAATCATTGCTTTGGTTCAGTGTTGTACTGAACTGTGAACTGTCACCCTGTCTCAGGTTGCTACTCTCATAATCCCTTTTTAATGACCTCTCTGTATCTCTCTGATCAGTCTAGAAGTCCCTGCTACTGAGAAGCACTCCTATAGCATGATGCTACCACCACCATGCCTCACTGCGATAATATTACAGATGAGATGGGTGCCTGGTGTTTTTTAGTGCATGCATTTCTTCTCATATAGTTCAGAAGTTTTTGAGTCATAGAATATTTTTCTTCACTCTGAGTCATTTAATGCATTGTGCAAACTCTATGCAGGCTGTTCCACAGCCTTGTACAGAGAGTGTGTAGTTGGTTTACCATAAATACCTGGTTGAATGGATCGGTGCTGAGATGGTCATCCCATCAGCAGGCTCTTCCGTCTCTGCAGAGGATTTCTGAAGCTCTGTTGAGGGCTCTCTTCATGTTCGTGATCAAAGACGTTCTTGCTTGAAGACTGGTCAATAGGAAACTCAAGGGAAACTCCTGATGGTTTTACACTTCTTTCATTTCACAATTATCAAGGTCACTGTGCTTCTGGGAACACTCACTCCTTCAGTTATAGTTTTATAGCCTTGAGCTGATCTACAGTATGCTTAACCATAGTTTTATCTTAGACTTCATGGTCCACATTTTTGTCCTGAATTGTACCATATTATAATCACAAGGCCGAGGCTTTCTAAAGTCTGGTCCAACAAACATGTCGGGATTATCAAACAGAATTTACCTGACGACACCTTGGAACCTGAATATTTAATGGGAGGTTTCAGGTTTAACGTAATCATTAAGGTTTATAGGGAGTACACTGATGGATTGATTGCCAGTTATAGTCATTTAAATTTTAATTTATAACGCATTAAAGAGTGCAAAAATGAAGGGCTCCGAATACGTTCTGACCCTTCACAGGACAAGTGGTTACAGAAGATGAATGAATGAATGAATGAATACTTTCTGGAGAGTCTTTATAGTGGGCGTACTATGTTTATATAATACATTTTCAAAAATAAGGACAGACTCAATTGCTGGTTCAGCTCATAAAAAACTTTAAATGTTCTACTGATAACTTATCACATTTGGCAAATAAGTATTTAAGTGTTCATAAACCACAGATGTCAAACACATGGCCCGCATGCCAAAACCGGCCCACCAGAGGCTCTAATATGGCCCGCAGCATGAATTTGTCAAGTGCGAAAATTACACAGAAGACAATTTTTCAATGAAAATAAATGCTAATAAATTTGTGCATTGTTTTAGTAAGAGAACTGGACAGAACACAACACTGAGACCAGGACCAAACAGCAGTGTGGCCAAATTTCACTTTTCACAAAAAAAAAATCATGTTTTTTTTTTTTTTTTATGAGGAAAGCTTATTAAATGTAAACATTCTCCTAATTTACTCAGAAAACATCTGGAGTTCTCTTTATTCTTTATAATAGATTATACTATATATTACTGATCCAGCCCGCTTGAGATCAAACTTGGCTGTATGTAGCCCCTAAATTAAAATGAGTTTGACACCCCTTTCATGAACCACTTATGTGTCTCATAGAGATCCAGTAACTGCAGCAGTATAGAGAGATATCACTCATAGCACACTTCTCCTACAAAAAATTAAGAGACACTAAAAAACTGTAAGAAATGAGTAATTTTTATATCTTAAAGAAGACACTGAAGACGTTCACCCAGCTACTTCAACTTGTTTTCACTGCTTGTCCTCATTTTCAGTCTGAACTATTAAAAGCAGTCTCTCTGGATCCTGTCTGGTTCACTGGTAGGTCCTATTATATCATGAACCTGAGCTGGTCTTCAAACGCCTACAAATCATTTTGTCATTTAACAAAAATCTCAGAGAAGTGACATGGATGAGACGATGAAGTCGAGAATATAGAAGATTGCATTCCTAAAATCGTTTCTGCTCCTAAAAACTTAATCAGACACTGATATTTTCCAGATCCCACATTTTATTCCAAAGCTGTCAAATAGTAGATAGACAATTATGTCTGGATAACACTCCTCCACAGGAGATCCTATATGAGAAATGTTTAACAGTGTTGCTCTCTAGTGACTAGAGAAGGTTCATACAACTTAAAAAGGTCAGAAAGCTTATATCACATATCGGCCAGTAGATGGCAGTCTTCTATTAAATATCATTCAATACTCACCGACCAGGCACAACATTATGACCACTTTCCTGATATTGTGTAGGTCTCCCTTGTGCCTCCAAAACAGTTGTGATTAATCAGATAATGGACATGGGCCTTCTGAGGGTGTCCTGTGGTGTCTGGCAACAGACTGTTGTTAATGGGGGCCTTTGGGTCCAATGGGTTGAGGAGAGGGGCCTCTGTGGGTCAGGCTTGTTCCTGTGCATCCCACAGATATTTGATCAGTTTGGGATCTAGTGAATTTGGAGGCCAGGTCAACACCTTGTGCTGCTTTTTCATGTTTCTTGAGTTGTTCCTAAACCGTTTTTGTGTGTGTGTCAGACTGCATCCTTCTATGGGATGACTGCTGCCATCAAGGGGTGTCATTGCTATGGGGTGGGGGTGTCTGGTCTGGTCTAGGTGGGAGGTACATGTCTAAGTAACATCCACGTGAATACCAGGTGCAAAAGTTTTCCAGCAGAACATTAAATTGTCACAAGATTGTCAATCTTATTTACTTCTCCTGTCAGTGGTTTTAATGTTGTGGCTGGCCAGCGTACTTTACTGGTACAGTATCTTTTAAAAAACATTTTGGTGTCATTTAATTGCTCCTTTGAGTTTTGTTCAGTCTTTTTTTCAACAGTAGATAAATAGAAAGTATTTGCCACTCAGTGATTGTTACAGTTTTCATATTTTAGTGTTCATAAAACATTTCTTTCAATTTCTACACATACACTGATCCAAGGAAATCAGAGAGTCAGTTCACCTTTACATTTATTGCCCCTCCTCTCTGTGGAATGAATCCATATGGTCTGTATTTCCTCCCAAATCCACATTCATGCGAGAATCGTTGCCAATCATTATGTACTTGGCATTTTGAATATGAATGTTTGGTTGTTGTTGCCACCACGTCCTGCCATCACCACCGTCTTCCGGTGGACCACCAGGGAGACATTTTTGCTCCATTAAAAGGCTAAGGTCTTCTTTGTCCCTCAGGTTTAAACGCTTCTGTTGATGAATTTTCAACAGTGCCTGCTCTTCAGTCCAGAATCTTTTCTGTTCTTCAATCTTTTTTTTCGGCAATGACTTTTTTATTTTTTTCTCAAAGTTCTTGTTCTCCTCAAGGTAAACTAGCGTCTGAAGAACTGGTGGGATGCGCTGTCTGGGCATGCAGTTCTCCTGCGGCAGCAGAGGGATAACAGTGTTGTACTTGTGTTTCTTGTTAATGGAATTGATAAGAGCAGTGTCTGTCTTCACCTCCAGCATCCGAGAGTTGAAGTTGCGGGTAAGGAGCAGGAAGGTAAAGGCCGAGTTGTTTATAGCATCCTCCACACACCTCAGAGTGCTCTTACCGGGGATGGCGAAGTCATCCGCGAAAGTTGCACCGTCACAACCGATGACATCTTCCAGTTTTTCCTTCATGGACTCGGCCATGTCTGCATCTTCTGGAGCGTGCAAGATAACAAACGCATAAAATATCTCTTCTTCGAAATCTTCCGCACCTTTACATTCATCGAAGTCTTCTGGAGCAGGTGTCCTCGCTGGAAGAATGTTTGCTGTGGTAGGAAGTACAAATGTTTCTCCAGTGCTTGGCTTTTTTGTTTGGTCTGGAGTCTGGGTGGTGTGACTGTCTAGCTTTCTGGTCGTTGCCGCTAAGGTTTCATCCATCTCTGAGTCTGTTTTTGCACCAAACAGAGGAGAACCAGTGGGTTTACTCTCAGCTGCTTGCGATTGCTCAGGTGGAATTAGGTTGGGGGATCCTGATGTTACCGGACCTATGTTGTCCCTTTGAAACGAGACTGCTGGAGAAATACTTATCTCCAAATGAGTGGGATAAGAAGGCTCTGAGAGGCTCATCTGAAGAGGGCTGGGAAGGCTGCTCACTGACATATCCTGAGACCCGGCAACTTTTAAAGTAGTATTTCCTTCAACCAGGCTTCTGTGAGGATCAAGGTCAGACTCTGACTTGACGTCGCACCAGGAGCACATCCACTCTGCTAACTCAGGTCCACAGACATCTTTAGCTTCCTGTCTGAATTGATCGTACCCCAGATCCTCACAATTGCCTGTTTTTATGGAGTCGCTGGAAATGGCTCTCTTGTAGGCCAGATTCCTCTGAAGTGGATCGCACAAGCTCTTCTCGGACAAAACTTTAAAAATTCGGGCCAACGCTGCCAAAGTTTCTCCGGTTAATTCTTGAAAAGAACCACACCGGATTTCAAAATCTTCTAATTTACCTCCACACGTTTGCCAACTTTCAGCCAGATATTTAGCAATGGAGTTATCCCTCAGCATCTGGAGTTTGTCCAGGGCCTGCTCCTCTCTCCGGAGAATAATCAGACACAAGGCATGTACGATATTCTCTTCAGGAGACTCACCGAGCTGAATTGTAAGGCTTAGCAGTCGCTGCGAAGGTGCCTTGACTAGAATGTCAAAGACATCTCTCAGTCCCGTCCCGCGCTCTTCGTGACTCATTTTCACTTTTACTTGCCTCCCAGGGTCCAGCATTTAGTCAAAAGATTCGCGAGTGATTTTCCAACATAATCCTCTTCAGTTCTTCAAAAAACTCAAGTTCTTGAAGAGAGGGGTGCACAGTTCCCTGCCCATTCTTGTTCCTTAAAACACCATTAAAACAGAAATGTCAGAAATCATGCAGGCAACATGCTAGCCACAACGTGGTGTGCTGTTTGAACTTTAAGAGCGTGTTAAAAAGTAGTCAATTATTTTGTGACATTTAACATCCTTGAAGGTAAAGTAAACTCTTGAGCTGATTTTCTAACACAATTTTCTAAGTCACTGTCATTGTCTTGTCGGAGCAGTGGCAGTGAAGTAGATGAGTGTGCTGCCAGCTCAAATAAGGAAGTCAAAAAGAGTGCTTCTGTCAGCTCATTTGAGCTGGTACAGAAAACTTTTCTCAAAACAGGAGTTACAGTAAATGTGGGATTAACTTGTCTGAGCATCACCGGGCACAACGTCAAACTTTAGGAGTGAAGTTTGTCAGTAATCGTACCTGTTGCAGTCGTAGGCCTCTGCCAGCTTGGAGCAATTTAGCTCCAGCACACTGATGATGTCACAAACTGTGAAGTATGGGAGCTTAAGAGGGACAAAAAGACAAAAGTAGGAAGAAGAATTGATGTCAAGATCAGAGTTGTCAGTATTATCACATTACTGAGTTGCACAGTCATTACAGTGGTATATTCATAATTCTCTCGCTCACTAACATGTACTTAGTGTTATCTGTTTTCTTCATCAATTTCCTCTCTGCCTAAACAAGTCTGTTTCTGTGTGGAGTCAGTAGCTCTTAGAGCACAATAGGAGAGAAGAATTCTGACTTTTCTCCCCCTCTGCTGAGAGGCAAGTGTATTTTTATCCACGGAGGAAACCTCCAACCCTGTATTTACCAGGGGTGGGGTCACGCCAGGCAGAGTGCAAGCCAACATCAGATCCCTGAATGCAGTGCAGACAGAGAGACTCTCTGTTCTGACTGCTGAGTGCGCCGTGATATGTTTACTGTACGACCACTTCTGAAGGGTAACTGTAACTCTATAGGAAGTGTGGCTCGTATTCCTCCCTTAAATACGGCTGTCGTGAGAGCGGCATGTATGCTCACTTTCAGAATAAGTTTTCAGCTGAGCTGTAGAGCACATGTCACCAAGACCGCAGCTCTGTTGTTTTAAGCCTGACCCCGTCTATAGCTGAGAGAAGCAAGCCGAACCAAGTAAGGGACGGTAGGAAAATTATTAGAGGGTGATTGTGGCTTTTTTGTCTGCGTTTTTATCTTGATGTATATAATTGGAGTGTTTTATATATAGTTTACATAAATGGATACAATGGGGCTCAGTTTGTATTTGTTATATGACCAGGCAGGAGGTTTTACTGCATTTCACTGAATCTGAATCCGCATATCAAATCTGAGCCTTTTTAAAATGCTGCTCGCGTCATGTTTTTGGTCCGTTGTGGGAAACGAAGGCATCTAACTGAGTTGTTCTGAGAGACTGTGTCTGTGGCCTGTGACTTTTACAGCGCTGTCCTGACTTAATTTCACCTTTGCTGCCAGGAAAACAACATTTGCATTACAAAAAACAATGCACTGATAACCACGACTTTCTACTTTCTCCTTAAACGGAGGTGAACAAAGTAATTCACCATTTTTTCTGCATGTATAATGCACCTAAAAAATACTTGAGGGGAAAATTGTTGCACTGCTACAGAGTACAGCACAACTTTCAGCGGTCAGGTGAGGCGAAGCGTCAACAAAAAATGTCCAAACCTCTATTTAAACACGCAATTTGTCCATCCAGCATTTGTTGTGAGTCCTGCAAATATGGCACTTGGCAGTTGTTTACTAGACTCTGGTTAAGTGGATCCACATGTTTAATCTAAGGTACTCCACCATGTTCAGTCAGTCTCGCAATCAGCTGTGTTGCTTTTGAGTATGCTAGTCTTTGCAGATGCCTGTAGCGTCAGTAAGAGATAAAAGAAACTACCCAAGAGAGATCATGAATTGAAAAGATTCAGTGAGGGATTTGTTGTCCACAGAGCTTATCGGATGTGGGTAAATGAAACCATCGTTCAGACCTCAGCCCCCTTTTATGATAGACTTAGGTTGCACATAGCGTACAAGCTGTAACAACATGTAGTTTAACCGAGGCTTCGCTCTTTATTTCAAATCTGGGGTTTGGTAAAAACATTATAATTTGCAGTCGTACATGCCCCTCAGAGCTGCCATTGATGCTGAGAGTACAGAAATAAATGTATTAGTAGCTCTTTAGAAAGGCTGGAATATTTAATATTTTTGCGATGCTTTAGATAAATCTTGCAATTTCCAGATTCCCTTCTAATGTGCAGTAGCTTTATTATTATTTCTTAGTGATACTGAGGTTTTAATTGAGGTATATGATTAATAAAAACTGCATGATTCGGTTCCTTGTTGGAATAGAGATTGTCACCAGAAAGGAAGACTCACACCCCTCTCCCCACCCTGGACATTTTAACACAGTCAGGCCAGGCTCTACACTTATATTTTTACACATATATTTTCTTATTAAAGCTCTTACGCCGTAAATGCCCATGCATACCTCCTTCACACACACACACACACACACACACACACACATGCTACACAGTTGCACACAAATTCCGCCCCAAACTCTGAAACACACATCCAAAAAAAAAATAAAAAACCCAACGCCCACACAGCCTCGGGATCATCCTCAGCCAGTTACATAACGTGCTGCCAAACGTCCGTCTTTATTGAGGACAATTCTTTTAACGAGAGACACGTTCTCCCAGCAGCTGTGTTAGTCAGCCTGGCGGTAAATTTGCTTTCACCTTCGGGCAGAGCATATAGTAAGAGGTTGTGTCAGTTCTGCAAATCCTAGCATAGCGCAGCTCCTCTAACGGTGTTTGGAGCAAACACGTTCTGACCTCTACTTGTTTTTTGGGGGGTATATTATGAACACAAACACATGCAACTTTCTCCTTGTATGGTTTATGACCATAAGCTAAAATGCACAGATGTGTGGTTTGTGAGGGTTTGTGTGGTTTCTGGCCGTGGGAGAGAGCCCTGAGGGAGACACAGAGGGGTCACATATAAGAGGCTTTAGGGCAGACAAGTGAAAAGGAGGCCCTTTCTTGGACAGAGACTGAGGATTAGGATGAAAGACATATGAGTGGGGGATGCTCTCTCTTTTTTATCTGTCTCACCCACTTGCTGCATCTCTCTCACACATTCTGCGTTGAGTCTATTCAAAACGAAGAGGAGAGAGACGACGGTACAAAGAGGAGCACAGAGGACGATACAGAGAGAGGGGACGCAAAGCCAGATAGATAAGATAGTGAGATAGCAGCAGAGCGAAAGACAAAGTGAGACCCTGACAGATCGATAGGCTCTTTAGAATTCCGTTTGCGAGAGGCCAGGAGAGGCCATGCAACTCACTGTTCTTTTCCCAGCCACATGATTCGTCACACATGCTAAGAGAATTTAACACACTCGCTTCTGGCAGGCAAATATACGCTCCACACACATGTACATGTGAAGACATACGCAGACACCAGGGCCGTGCACTCATCCAATCGAGCGCCCACACCCACAGTTTGGCCCCTTTTGAAGCAGTGAAAGAGACACCTGCACTGCACCCGCCGCTGCACTCTGCAAAGAAGTTTCCCCATTTTTCTGCACTTTCTCCAGTCTGGTTGAGAAAGCACAAAGCTTTAAAGGCTTACGCAACAATGTATTTTGTTCAGATAAGATAGAGATTATGTGTGGATGGCTGCAGCTTTAGGTGGCCTACATACATTCATGCTTGCCTCTGTGTATCAAAGCAAAAAATAACCTAAACTATCACACACTGAGGCTAGTTTATGTTGTTGACATAGCGGGTCAACAGATCTGAGTTAATGTGACAGTTAACTAGCATTAATTCAGGAGCAAAAGTAAATGAAGCGGGCCCGCGGACACGACAGGGGAGAGCAGTGGGGATGGGAAGACGTGTGTACTGTACCACACTGGACCATGCTTGGTTGAGCATGTAGGCCACGCCAACAACAATGCATAATACAGCCTCTGGTGATGGGGGATGGATGTACACACTCAACGCCTCACCTCGCATTCAAACACGCATAGACATCCACGGACGCGCGCACACACACACACACTCGCACGCATGCACAGACATTGACGGCGATGGGGCACGGAGCAGTTTATGCTCATATCAAGAGAAAGTCTTTGATCAGTGTGACAGGAAGGGCACTCGCCCCGGAGGAATTAGCTAACTCTTGCCTCGCAAAAAAGCACATCCACAATAAATCAGGCATGTTTGCATTTGCAGCAGAGGGGGAGAGAATGTCTGATATTTAGCTTCATTAATATGCTAAATGTATGAATATGATTTGTTCCAGTTCAATGTCCAGAGTAGCATGTCCAGAGCGCCTTGATAACTATAAAGAGCAGAATGTGCAGAAATTCAGTTTGCATGTATAATCCGCTCTATTCTGAACGACTCATTTACATGTGGCTTTAGAATTAGCACAACCATCACTTTTATTTCTCCAATAAAAATGTATTCTGGCACTTGGAATACTTTGTATGGGATTTCTTTTTAGATTTTATTTATTCTGATACAGTTACACCGTGTCGGTCTATGGTGTTATCTGTAGTGTCTTTTCTGGTTCTTAGCCTTCTCTCCAGTTTACGTTCAGCTGGAAGCCTCTCTCTGTGCAACATTTAACGCTTATTTACTGGGACTAGTTTGACATTATGAGATCAGTATCATTTGATTTTAGAGTTTCTAAAACCAACAGTTTTTAGGAGGAGTGGTTTCAGCATTAATTAGTGCAACCTAAAGCTTTCTATCAGCTTTGGGTTGCACTAATTAATGTTTCCAGTCATAATGCCAAGGTAAGCTAAGCTAGCTAGTTTATTATTTAAATTTACGGTCAAATTTATCTAATTGTGACCAGTGAAAAAGAAAATTTAAGTCAGGCTCCCAAAACAGAGGTGAAAGGAAGTGAGATGAGGGGAGAGGAAACCTGAATTGTATCAGCAATAAACAGAACTAAAAGAATAAATGAACCCAATCTGGCTGCACTTGGTGTTAGAATGACTGCCCATCCAAAAGCCCTTGCCCAATCCACCATGGCACTTTTGTCCGTCTCCAAACCCTGCGGATGCTCTGCTTTTATAGCAGATGCACAGAACCAAAGGATGTGAGGCATGAAAGCAATGGGAAATTCATTACATATTCCTACCCCCCTCCGTTCACCATAATCACCACAATTAGCAGACATCTGCAGTGACTCCAAAGCTGGGAGTGTATTCAGGCAATCAGAGCAGCTTCACCGACAGCACTGACTGCAGCCCCCTCTGTGATGGGCCTCATCCTGAAGGGAAGCATTCCATTAGAAACTCAGTGATTAATTGAGACGGAGAACTCGCTCCTGGCATCGAGCAAGAATGAGACCCAACAGGAGGCGTCCGCGATGGCAAATCTGTACGTGGGGTTGGTGGAGGTGGTCCAGAGTTGCTGGGGACTGTACCGTACTGTTGATGGTGTGAGATAAGGCAACTCACACTGTGGTGCACAATTAGCCGTATGAGAAGAGTTACTAGACAACAGCTATACGAAGATTGTCTGACCCATCAAATAAACAAAACCTGTGTGTGTCTAATGATAATCCGCATTTTATAGCTGCTTGCAGATATTGTCTTTGCTAATATCTCCTGTTCTAATTCGAAAACAGTTGATATCCTGATTGCCTAATTACGGAAAAGAAGTGCATCCTTTCGTGTTGGTTAACAAGAGGAATCAATTGTCTAACTTGCTAAAACTTTATTTGTTTTCCTGCTTATTGAGAGATGAGAACATTCACACCACTGTTGTGTCTTTTCTGTGAATGTAAAGCTAATGCTAGAAGCCGTTTAGCTTAGCATATCGTAGAGGCTGTCATCATTGACCAACAGCTTGCTTTGTCCAAATGCAGCAAAATCTGTTGGATAAGTCATCCTTTTTACGTTTCAGATTTGTTCAACAGTGACTTGTGGAGGTTTTGTTACCTCTAAACCAAACAAGGTCACATCGTTCCTTTAGTTGGCAAGCTCTGTGCTAAGCTAAGCTAACAGGCGCTCAGACGTTCAGTCATTTAACTCAAATTCCTCCAAAATGCTAAAACATTCATAATGTTCCTGACTGCATAATTATCTAAAGTGTTGAGGGCCCCACTGTATGTTCTCCATCTGTAGAGGATGACAGCATGTTAGACAGCTCATTACTGAAGCAGTTGGAGATGTCACTCTTACTAGGCACAGTATGGTACAGCCACGGTTTTAAGCCTCAGCTTAATACGTTGTCATGGAAATCAACAGTAACACATTGGACGCTTTTCATTTGTGTTGAGTCCAGTGCCGGCTTGCGTCTGGATCACACATGGACATAAGAGTAAACACGCAAATCAGACTAGCTTACACAGGCGCTGCTGCAAATGAGCCCTGTCCCCAAAATGCCAACTTAACTCATAAACCAAGCAGACAGACATATTTTAAGACTCGTGAAAACACATTTGGGGGTTCGTTAGATTGACTTGCAGAAGATTGAATTATCCAAAGCAGTTGAGCAATTACTGTAGATAATTTATGAGTTTTTAACTTGTTACAAATGGTTTTAATAAAGGTTGATCAATTATTTACCTAGCCATTCATTAGACATTAGACATAACATTTGGGCTATGAAAGTTCCCTTTGAGTGGTGTTCATCCTTTGTACCAGTGGTTTGAAAAAATACATCATAAAAGAGGCAACAGCAAACTACAAAAATACTCAATGAAAGAGAAACTGGTGAATGAATAATTAATATCTACTGTAAAAGCTCCCTGTTATATTATAAAGGATAAAGTAGTTTTACAAAATACCTGAACCGATGTACTGACTGAATTCATTTCCTTCCTCATTAAAAACATAAGCAACACAGATTTTTGTGTATTTTAACTTGTGAATAGTTTATGTCATGTTTAGCTTGGATTCTTCTACTTACTCACCATTATGGAGTTCAACCTTTCTTGTCACCTTGTTACATTCAAGTAGAAACTAATGACAAACAACACATTACGCTTGCGTTCTTGTGTTTTAATGTGTCTATGGGATGCAAACAGAGCAGACGCTTACTGGTCAGAACATTGCTCCAGAGAGCTGAATTCAACAGAGCAGCTTTAAAGTGGCTGAATGTTTCTCCTGTCAAAAACAGAACTAGGAAGGCCACACCTCTTCCAAAAAGCAGAAATCATGTCACTGAATGCAAAACTAGTATACACCGCTGAGTGCAGGATGAGTCATCAGTTTTAGATCTTTCATTCATTCATCTTCTGTAACCGCTTGTTCCTGTGAAGGGTTGCAGGGGAGTTTTAGATCTTTTTACCTGCAAAAGGACTTTTGTGTAAAAGACACAATGAAAGGATGAGGCTGTTGGAAATAACAGTATTTTCATTAGTCATACCATAGAATTAAGATGGAATCTCTAAAGTGACATTATGGAGTTATAGAGCACAACCACCATCAGACTGTACCAAACATTTTCACTTATGAACTTGAGAATACCATAAGAAAAACCTTGTTTGATTTCATGGGGACTTGGAGTAAAATTAAAGAAATATTAGTAACAAGTATAAAGTCGTCATTAGGCTGAATGACCACTGTCAATGCTAGACTGTTGCTTCCAAATAGCTTAATCAGTAACGTTAATTTATATCTAATTAAAATAGAACTGATCATGTAATTTATACAGTTCTCACGAGTTCTTGTAAATAGTAAAAAGTCTGAAGTTTTACATGCCAGTAGGCTAAGCCACAGTGTGGTTCACTGAAAGAAGCACAACACACGTTTTTACTCACAACATGCTTTTTGTTAATAGCTTACAACTGATAAAGCGCTCACAAATGATTTGTCTTATCACAAAGTCATAACAAATTCTCTAAACCCCTGGCAAAGCATATGACCGTTGAGCTGAGAAGAAAACATGAATTGCACCAACTATGGAAGGATTTCACATGATAGCGGTGCCACACATGAACACCCACATGGCGAGATTTGTGAAAGAGCTGTGATTGAAGCTGCGGCTAAATTAAGAGGAAAGAGAGATTAGGAGCTTAAAGGAAATCAAGCCAAGGCTGTTGCTCTCATTTGGGTGTTTGAAATTAGACTGAATAGTGAATAAATCTAGGTGCGGCACTTCTGAGAGCGTCATTCCCACCAGTTATGCAAATCAGCCTTCAAATTCACACAATAATCAGATGATGTGCGGCTTTGTTTGAGTTCGAGCGCGCCATTTTATCGGTTTAACGGAGACGAGAGTCTTCCAAAAAAGAGCTAATTTGTGGTCGATGGCCTCTTGACTGTCGTAAAATTGTAGAGTCACAATGAAATGGGAGTGAGCCTCCACTTGGTGCTTCCTTCCTTCCAGTCCGATGGTCTGGGCCTAATAAAGGCCTGCGTGGTGACAGACAGACCGCCTTTCTGCTGTGTGGAGAAATGTGTTCAATCACCATGGCTACCGATCAGAGAAGAGCCCCCGCTGTGGTTATTAGGATTTCTCTGTCTGCTCACACCAGCTCAGTATGCAGGTTAACATCTCACTGTCTGTATTATGGATGTGAATCTGAGTGTGTTCAGGGGGCCTCTGGGTCAAGGGTGATTTAATAATGTAAATACCCCTATACAGGCCAGCCGGTGGAGTTTTCAAGTATCATCTCTTGAAAACACCTCAAATGGATCGCCTCGGACTCTACTGCCTCAGCACTCATGTGAGAAGAGGGAACATGAGAAAGCTTTGAGCAGTATTGATTCAGCCGAGTACTCTCGGAGCAAGTACCAGAGGATCTGAAGAGAGAATTATCCATGCACCATTTCCTCCCCTAGTCCTGTGTGGAAAATTCTGCAGTTCCAGCTTTCTGGTAGCCTACATACAGCACACACACACACTACACACACACACACTACACACACACACACACTACATACACACTAAGAGAAAGTCACACTGTCTTGGGGTTTGATGTTGCAAAATTGTTTGATTTATTTATAGGCATTTTCTTCCATCTGAATAGTCCAGCATTTTTTTTTTTTTTTTAAATCTCAAAATAGTACAGACACAGACAGAAAACTAGAAAGAATAGTGTTGTAATAGTGTGAATTTTAGCATTTTTCTCTTCACTACATCAATTTTTCCTAAAGGAAATTGCCATTATGGGGTTATTACAGTGATGCCAGTGCCTACATTAAGTGCACTGAGGTCATTACAAACACTAATAGCCACCACAGACTTGAGTATAAGTGCTCCAATTTGTCTGTTAGTCCACATGAAGGGATTATCGGAAGCCATAAACTGTGCTGTATGAATCCACCAATGAAATTTCTGAGACACAGGGCATTGTCTGCATATGCCGCTTTGCCCTGAGTATCTTCCTCCTCTTCTCCCCACCCGGTTTCTCCTGAATAATACACGACAACCCCTCCCTTTCCATCCCCCGCTGCAAGGGCGTCCAATGGCATGCGCGCATTTTATCAAGCTATCTCCTCTGAGCCAATCCCCGTCCTCCCAGTGATCCCTGTAAACCGGATGCCCTCCCTTCTGCCCCTCACGCAGACGTAATCTGTGGATCGGAGGAACGGGCGCTCAGTCGGTGTGGAGTTGCTCTCGGATGGAGGTGATGAGAGTGAAGATACTCAGCAGCCTCGAAGAATCGGTCCACCTCGACAGGACAGTGTATCCTGCTTTTTTTTTTTTTTTTTTTTTAACAAGCAGGGTGAAAGAAAAATCTTGTAAGTATGGCATCATGTGAAATGCATAATCTAAAATAGCGAGACGTCAGCGTTTTGTTTAATCCAGTAGGGTCTTTGCAAACTGACAAGAAGGTGATGCTTTTAAACGATTATTTATTTATTTACTTATTTTAAAAATACAGTTGGAGTGCTCTGATGATTGTGCACATGGATTGAATGTGAAACTGTTTCAGTGTGTGTGATGGGTTCTGCGCTCTGCACCGATCAGGCGTCTCCGCGTCTCCGAAATCAGCGCATGTGATTTTTTTTTATTTTTTATATATATATATATATGCCAGTCATTTATTAAGGGCATCCCTGAGACTCGAGGGGGTGGAAAATACGCGATTTTCGATTTGTGTGAGGAACGTGGAGCCCTTTTTACGCACACTTTTTACTTTTGTAGCGCGTTCCTATACGTGTCGATGGTACACAGTGTACAGATAAATGCTCTTCTCGTTTCTTGGAAAGTTTGAACCATCTGTTTAAACACCTCGAGGAGCCCAAAGGAACCCAGTTAGGAGGCTCAAAAACATTATAACTTTGATTCATTTCACTCAGTAGACAGACTCCTGTCCCTCGTACTGGGCCTGAAAGTCGGCGATAAATGGTGGCTATTATTTTTTATTTTTTTCCAGCTGAACAATGCGCACCGGCTTTGTGCGGACCATCTGTCATTATATCGACGTTACAGCACCCCTCCTGCCCCTAAGAATCCGAATGAGACACCTGAAGAGCAGACAGCGATCAGTCAGAGCCGCCACCCCGTCTCTCGCCAAGCCGTGACTCATGATCCGTCTGTGTGGATGGGTGCGTAACGTAGCCAGAAAAGAAACAGGACCAAACTGGTGCAATTATTTATGTTTTCGCAAGGAGACGTCAAATAACGCACGCGTTGCCTCAAATTCAGGTTACTCGTGTTACTCAAATTCAGGTACGAACTGGAATAGTGCAAGTAGACAATGAGCGTGGCTTTGCGCATCCTGAACGCTCGGTAACGGTCTTTGCGCATCTGACTTCCTCCCGGATTTTGGGCTTTAGGCACATGGCTAAAAAAAAAAAAAAAAAAAAAAACCTGCCAGACTGCCATTTTCAGGGTGGGCACACCGAGAGCACATACGCTGACCAAATATACACTTCACAGTGAGCATTGCACACTCAGTTTGGCCTAGTGTGCCACTCAGCTTTGACCCTCTAGGTAGTTTAATGCAGCTGAGACACGGATTTTTTAAGGAGACCTTAGGCGACGTGTTGTGCCAAGCACTAATATGCCTTAAGGTTAATGAGGCAGTCTCCATAAATTCTTCTGCCATCTGGATGTAGTAGGTCTAGACGCTTAGTGCAGCACTACATTATATTGGATTGCACACAGAGTGTAATGAAAAAGTAAATTAATGGATAAAAAAAAAAAAAACAGTCCTGATAGCCATTTAACTGATCCTGCCAAATGTCTTATCCATAAATTAGTGGAAATATCTTTGTTTGTCTCTCGCTGTGTAGTGAATGAGGAGGCCCTGATTGATGCTGATGTGATCAGCTGTGATGGCCTCACTTCCGTCCCTCTCAGGGCCGAGTTACACATAATTCACTTTAGCATTGTCCCTTGTGAAGAAAACAACCCCCCCACCCCCAACCCCCCCAAGTAACCTCCTGCTCCTTCGCATTAAAGAGCAGCAAATATCCGAGAGCATATCTGTTTAATTCGGTTTGGAGTCGCTCTCTGAGAGTTATCAGGGCGGGATGAGTGAACAGAGCAAAGCCCATGTCTTCCTGCTACTGTAATGTGGGCCGAGGGGTGGGTGGATGCTGGCTTATCTTATCCCCTGCTGGAACTATGATCATCATTCCTGTGTAGCTCATTATCACTTATGATGAGTTTCATCAGCTGCACCCTGCAATTATGTCGAGGAGCAACCTGCTATCACAGTGGAGGGGCTCTCAGCCACGGATCGTTGTTGTTCCTCCATTACAGGGCATCGCTCTCACGACAGAATCCGCAGAACAATTCAAATTAAAAACGAATGCCACTACCGTTTGTCTTTGTCAGTGGAAATGTGATGTTAGCATCGGGGAGTCCCATCTAACTTCTCACATCATCAGCGCTTCTATCCTCGCTGCTGTCATTCTTTTCAATTAAAACACAATTTTCAAACACTTTAATTCATTTCGTTCTTGCACACGGGTCCACATCAGTAAATCCTATCGCAGCAGTTTAGCAGCAGCATTTGCACTGTGTGCATGTACCTTAGGTAGAGGAAGTACAGGCTTGAATGAGTTCATATCAACAGGAACCTGTGTTCGTAATGTGTGTTTGTGCTTCCCTCTGTTTCGCTGCAACCGCACACAGGAGAAAATTGGAAAGGTTAGGTAATGGAGACCCCTGCACCGTGCCCCAGGCATTGCGACATACTGCCTATCTAGATGAGTGGATGACCTCTGACCCCTTGTCTAGCCAAGGGCTCAGGTCTGCTTGGGTCAAGCCAGGTGGCTTTCAAGAGCCTATTGGCCCGTTCAGAAGCACATGACATTTGAACTCTTTCCACTTCAGGACCAAATGCACTCTTTTGGTTAATTAAGAAACTCTCACAGCTTGTGTGTCACTGTGTGTGACTGTGTGTGCGTGTGTGTTACAGGTTAGGGAGCAGAAAACACTGATTAAGGGATCAGAAAAACTTGTTCAAACCTGAACATCTCTCTGGAGTGATCTGATTTTAGCTGTTCTCCTCGTTTAATAAACTCAGACATTCTTATAAACTAAAAAAAATAGCAACATAGACGTGAAAGATTAAACTAGTCCAGTGAATAGTTGAATAAAGCCACTGCTGTTGTGTGCCGATAATAACGCGTAGTAAGACACAAACTAGTCCCGACCTTGTCGATGCTGTCACGACATGCTCTCCATTGTATCAATGTGCAAGAAACTCCCCATGGAAATTTTGGAATCTTTCCCATTGTTCCTAAAGGAAAGGGGGCTTTCATATGGAAGTGGGGAACGCCAGGAAATGACAGGCATTCTTTGTGGACTATCTGAAAATAAACTTGTGGGTCCTCGCCTCCCTCTCGACAGCTAAGCAAAAACTAGAAATTAGAAGAGAGGATTATGGTCTTAACAATTCCTCAGCGGCATTTTCACTTTCTTATGTTTCCCCGCTGCAATTTGTCCCCAAAGTATATTTTCTTATTCAGCGGACTGGAGGCATGCCATGAGACTTTCAGCTAAAGAGCTTTTGTCAAGAGCTTTTCACTCTTTTCTCCGCACTTCCTTGAATGGGCCGCATTCTTATTTTCCTCCGTATTTTGCCTTATCTTTGCCGCTGGCTTTAAAGACAACTCCGCTGCTTTATGAGGTTTGACAGTGAGGTCTAGTTGCCGAGGCAGGCCGTGTGGACTGGAACGTAAAGCTCTACATTCAGACGGCTGCAGTCGGGTTTGGGGCCGGACTTAAACTCACTTCACCCCTATACAGTACCTCGTATACAGGAGCAGCCTTCATTCTGCTGAGCTGGCAGGAAAGTGTAGAATTGGAAGGAGGGGGGAAAGAAAAAAAAATAGACCTTCTGTCTTTAACCTCAGAGCTCTTAGTTGCACGTGTACAGTTGGTACCTTTAATAAGGTGAAAAGAGCACTGAATTAAAACAGAAAGAAAAGTAAGAACTGGTTTATTTTGTTTTCTATCAACAAGTTTAATGTTGTTTTTCTTCAGTTTGGTACCAGGTGTGCATAGCTCTTTAGCTCACTGTACAAGTTCCTCCTCCTTCCTGCAGAGATTTAATAATAGGTTGTATTTAACAGGCTATTCTTTTGTAGCTGGTCAGTCTCGCCATACTTCAGATTAACACTCACACCTTATCGCCCCCCCGCCTCTCTTCCTTCTCCTCCTCCTCCTCTTGTTGTTTTTCCCACCAGGCCCATGGTAGTTCCCAGGTATTTGACCAGTGTAGCGTAGCCGGGAGGCTGGTTGTTCTGTCCCCTCTGAGACAAAGGCAGCATGCCTCAAGGAGAGGGATGAAAGGAAACGGGGCTGTGCAGCCACTCCTTTTTACAATGGGAAACCTCCTTAGCGAGGCTGTAGAGCAAATAACCACCTTCTCTCTTCCTTTTTTTAACAAGCACCAAAACCGTGAGATTGTGTCTCTATCTTCTTTTTTTGTAGCAGGAAGAGCGGTGCTGTGTATGTAGATGTGAGTTTGCGTGCGCGTGTAAAGAGGAAGAGAGGTATGCTTTATGTCTACGTAGACATGTTTTTGAGCTTTCCCCTCCTTACACCTGCTCAGTCTGAGCTGACAGATGGCATCTCTCTTGTTAAAGATATTTCCCATGTTGAGGTTTGGATGTGCTGCAGATTAAACTGTAAACCGGTGGTTGAAAATTAAGGGGACATGATGTAAGAGTAGCGTTCATTCATTAAATTTGATGCAGACATAGTGTTTTAGGTTTATTTTTCAGTATTAGGACTAAAATTTAGGATGAGTACTTTAAGGGTTTGCTTATATATGAGTAAAAACTCTGCAATTCAGTATATTTTTGCAAAAATTGAAAAATATAAGCATCTGTATCAGTATATACATATAGTAAAATGTACCTTAGTAGTGTAAACATTAATTTAAAAGAAACTGCTAAATGTCAGTATAATATAAATCTGTACGTTTTCCACTAAGAGGCGGACTGAGTCAAATGCTGCCCCATAGTGTAAAAATTTCCTTTTTTTTGCTCAAATGTAAATGGATGGAGGATATCTGTCTCCTCTAACCCGCCGCTGCTCAGGCCTAGTGTTATCATCTCGGGTGGTAGCCAGGGGGAGGGAGCGGAAGCCGCAGGAGTCTTTTATGGCTCCAGCTCCTGAGACAACCTGTTCTCAGGCACCTCTCTTCTGGCACTTTTTTATGACATCATAAATTCCTCCATTTCCTCTGACCAGCCCTAGGTGGGTATAAAGGACATACCTGGCCAGTAATTGTCTGTCTGGCCCTCTCATCTGTCAGATTCCTTATACTGCTGGTGACTTCCTCCAGAGCCAGACTCTCAGACTGCCTGAAGATACACAGATCTCTTAGATCTGGACGGCGGACCAATAAAGAAAAGTGGTTTATTTGATGACTGATCGTGCGAAGGGGCTTTTTTTCCTCTGTGCGCTTTTTCTTAGACGCCTTTTATTGCATCTTTCTTGGTCATTTAGGTCAGAGAGGGGAGCCAGCCTGGCACCCACAGCAGAGCTCTTTCTGCACGCATGTGCACTTCAGACCAACAACAACAGTCCCCTCTCAGACCTGTTGACACCTTTTGTTTGTTGAAGTCTGAAGAGCAGAAAAGAAAGGATTAGGGCAAGAAAGAGGAGGTCTTTTTGGGGTGGGGGGGCGAGGGAGGAAACCCTCTGCAACATTCAGCGTTCACATTCATTTGACGCTCGACTCGGCTCGGCTGGCCTCAGGGAGGCTGGAACAATACGCGCACCAGCATGACAACATTCCTCGAGGTTAAAAAGGTCAGGGGTCACCCAATGAGCCCACCCTGCCAATCAGTCCCAGGGCACTAACTCACTGCCTTTGTTTTTGCTCTATGTCTTCGCACTTGTTGAACAGACTCTGCACCTTGTGTTACAATGTGCCCTTTGCTCCCTAATAGACTAGATTGGCATGGAGCACTTTTACAGTTTCCTAATGTTAGTTTAGTCCGTTTAGACTCAGGGATCCATAGGTGAAATCTAAATCTAAGCAAAATGGATTTGACTTTTATTCTTGAGGTTTTAGGGGTCTAGAAACAGACGGGATGAAAGAAAATAAATTCGCTGGAAGCTGCAAAACTTGCAAAGCTTGGCCAGGTTTTCTTCTGCAGCTTATGGTCTATACAATAACAAACCAGATGTTTGGCAAGCCCAGATATAAATATATATATATATGGTAGAAAAATAACCACCATAAAGCAGCAGGCAGACTGTAATTATTGTCCATATTTTGAATTGATTTATAACTATTTTGTATAATAAGGCAACATGGGTAAATTATTAGTCTAACAGAGACTAATGTTAGTCCCCAAAGTCGTATTTTTTTCTCCCTTATGAAAAATCCAGGTTCTGTTTTTTGTTTCTTCTGAACGCCAGAGCACACTTAAAAAAAAAGTCTGAGAGCCGCCATTAAAGTGGAGCGTATGCATGTGTAGGCATGGAGCGGCATACAAGGCCCCTACAGGCAGACTGCGGGTCTGTTAGTCATTATGCCTGAATGTACAGTACACACTGGAGTGGACACGCCGCTACATTAAAGCCTCACCCACGGCCACATCAGACCACCCCAGAGAGACGCCGCTGGCACTTCCTCTGCCCGCTCACATCCCTCAGCCTCGAGGGAAGCGCGTTTTGGGATTTCCGGAGGATGCGCTGGACATTAATCGTCGGCTGATTAGGAAACGTTCGGCTGAAAATCAAATTCATTCATGCAGTTTCTGTTTACGTCTGTTTTTTTTTTTTTTTCTCGGCTTCACACGCAACTCCTGAGTATGACTTTTACCACACAATGAAGATCATTTCAGTCAGGTATACGGCAACATCTCACTTAGTAAGCAGACATTCACAATGAGCCACGTTCCTTTGTCCTCTTTCTCGGTGGAGTAGCATCACAGAGACTGGCTGACTGTAAACCTCCAGAATTTTATCCTGCGCACTAAATCCGCTTACAGCCGAGGAAGGAGACATCGCTCTCTATTAGTCTGCAGTTAGAAATGAAAGCCTATACGACTGCAGCTGTGGAGGAGCTCCAAGATGGGGACGTTTATTGTCAGGAACAAATAGAGGCCTTTTTATTTTGTCTAGCAGCTGACGCCTCTCCCCACCCACTCCTCCAAAACCGCTTTTGTGAGTAATGTAGAGTGGCCTGCTCGGGCAAGAGCGAGAGACCGTGAGAGTTTAAGAGTAGAAATTTCCCCCCCAAAAAATGCAGGGTTTGTCGGTTTGATAGGCTCTGGGAGGAAAGGCCCGGCTGTTTGCCATATGGTGCAATTATGTGCTATTTCGAAAGATTATCTCCCTCCATCAATATAGCGTTTAAATGTATATGTATATATGTGTGTGTGCGTGTGCGCATGATTTGATCTCTGGTTTGTACCCCCGGTGTAATGTTCAGATTCTGCGGCCTGCAGCTTGGCCCCCCATTTAAGCTGGGTTAGCTATGATCTCCCCCCTCTAACCCCAATCCCTCCCCCCTTCCTCTGTGATCCCTCCCTTCCTCACACACACACACACACACACACACACAAATGCACGCACAGTCCCTGAACACAAAAGAAATATTCAGCTGTAGAGAGGGGGTCCCTCAGAGGGCGCGACATTGAACTGGGGGGGGATTAAGAAGAAATGGCTGGCTGACACAGGGGTTGCCATGGCAAAGCCCCCTTTTCTCCTCTGCCTCGACCCTCTGCCTATTTTTCATTTCAAGTTTCAGTGCGGGGTGAGGTGTAAGTGCGTGTGTTGGTGACTGTGATGGAGTAGGGAAGATGTAATATGGCGAATGAATTTAGTCCCTTATCTGAAGCTGCTGTGGTTAAACCATGAGAGGGAAGAAGGCTTCTCGCTCGCAAGCGGTAGAGTCTGAGAGCAGAAATACCCCGGATTTATTTTATCCTACAGGCAGTTTATAGATCCTTACTAAGTGATCGTAAATATTTGACTACGTTATCGGACATTATTTACCGGGTAATATATTTCTTCACTGTGACTGTGTAAAATAATTTGTGTATGTTTGCATATTCATAGAGGGAGGCACGTCACCAGAGAACTCATAATTCAAAGATCCAGCGTACTCACGAGACAAAAAACAAATTGTCTGTTTTATGACTTTCTGAATTATAGCTGCAATAATGTGATGCATTTCTCATCCATTGTAGCCGGTGTGCTGTCGTGCCGGCCTGATGTCGGCCTCCCAGCCCCGGCAGAGTAATGGCTGCGGGTCTAGCTTGCTCAATGACATCAGCACCCTAAGCCGATGAAATGGGCCGATGAATGGCCATAGATCAGCGTTTACCATCCTGACGTCAGCCCCCAGTCTGTGCAGCAGTGCGGTGACACTGTCGGTAGTTGTTCTCCAGCTAGGGCCTGCTTTCTGACAATGGGAGCTCACAGTCTGTGGCCGGGCGATGGATGGGGTATTAAAGAGCTTGGCTGCACAGTAGGACGTCAGTATTGTTCCCCCGGACTAGATGTCCATAAGAAGCGTGAAAGATTTGAAGGTGGTTCAGTGATAGCGTTCGGAGAAATGTCAGGAGCGATGTCAAACCAGGGGGGGTTCAGCAGTGCATTCATTCTACCAAAATACCAAAATCAAAATGTCATTTACCACGTGTGGCATTTAAATGTGACATCCGTTCAGGTTTTGGATCAGATTTTGAGATATTACTTTTATTGCTTCCACCACAAAACAATGGAGAAGATTGGAATTTTATTGCAGAGACTCTACTCACACTGCTGAGAAGACATCTTAATGAGCTTTGTGGATTATTTATGATTTGGAGTGGATGT
The DNA here is from genome assembly GCF_963514085.1 of Chelon labrosus. Lineage (NCBI taxonomy): Eukaryota > Metazoa > Chordata > Actinopteri > Mugiliformes > Mugilidae > Chelon > Chelon labrosus. The sequence goes on from NC_140342.1 coordinate 12,098,777, forward strand.
AAAATTTTATATTTTAATTTTTTTGTGACCTCAACCAACTTCAGTAGAAAAATCTGAAATCTCTCAAAATCTGAGCAAAGGAAGTTACCCTCGTGTCCAGACACCACAGACGGAAATGGAGGATATGTGTAAATTTGCGTGAAAGCACTGTGGAATATCAGCGTTAATAACCGCTTCCTCATCTGTGTTTCAGATGCTGTTCCCGAAGACGATGAGAAGATGAAAGACTTAATGAGATGGTAGTAATGCAGTAAAGCAGATCCTCTCAAATCACGTTAAAGCTTAAACACACTTCATGGTGGTTTTTGAGCGCAACATAACAAGAGCTGTCACTGCCCCGCGGACAGAGGACTCATTCTGCCACTGTCTTGTGTCGTTACGCCCCCTTGTTGCGCAACCTGACCTCTGCGGTTTAAGCAACATCCTCGCCTCCGTCCCCTGCCTGTCTGACTGTCTGTCCTCCCTCCTCTATACCCTGCCTCCTCTGTCAGCTCGGCTCACGCTCACAGCCGCTGTCCCGCCTGTCTCGGTGAACATTCAACGCTGTCGGTGAGTTTGGTATGGATCACATAAAAACCATCGACCGTTGACTGTGCCCCGTGGCTCGCTCTGGTCGACGTCAGCGACGAGCAGAAGTGAACAAAGGGGCAAGTGGGTGCATGCAGATCCAGAGATGAAAACGTACGCACACATGCACAAAAGTGACACTCTGTTTCCACTGTACCCAAAGACCAAAGGTCACAATCAACATTCATTGCTGTCGCTGGGTTGGACTGTGTAGAAAAGCTCACTGAACAATGAGTGCAACTGTGGCCCAGATCTGCCTGACTCGCGTCTCAGCCAATCAGCCGACCGGATGTGAAGCACTCTGATTTCTTTATTTATATACTTCTTGTTTTTCACTTCTATTTTCTCCTCTCTTCCTCCCTCCCCGGTGGTGGGACTCTTAAAGGGAAGGGAGAGAAAGAGCGAGAGAGAGAGATAGAGACACAAATAGACTTCTGGCTGCTTGCTTGTCCTCATCCTCCTCTCCTCTCCTCTAATTGATGGTTATGTGTGCAGCAAGGGGGAAGGAAGCAGAGTGAATGTGTAATCATTTGGAGTCTCCTCTCCTTTAGATGTTTCATCCCTCTCTTTTTTGTTTGTCTAATTATATACTGTGCTCAGTTAACTCTGTGTTAACTGTGCGTCTGATTGGCAGAGAGGGAGGACAAGGGAAACAAAAAGGGTAGAAAGACCAAATTATTATCCAGATTTTTGTCTATTCTGTGTAATATCCTTCCTGCCGCAAATGCACTAGGTTATAACGAAATGCACGAAGAAGATTGTTTTCACCTTTCTGACTGAGGAGATCTCATTATGTGTGTTTGAGCTTCATGAGAAACTGTCTGGTTTCCTGCCTGCCCCAGTGTGTGTGTGTGTGCAAGTATGCAATGATAGAGGACCTGTCTGGTGATCTCAGAGTGCAATATGTTATTTTCCTTCTATACTAACGTCTGCTCCCTCATGGGAAAAAAAGCTATAACCTTGTCTCCCTTCACAGTCTGGGACCGGCCACACTGCTGCCATTTCTCATTGTAACCTTCTGTAACGACCCTCTAACACTGTGTCCTGTGTCGGTAATTCACGGGAGGTAAACACGGAGCTCAAATAGCTGAAGTGTAGGAATGTGTTTTAATGTTGCATTCAAATTGGGCTGCACGTTTTTGTCACTGATTCAACAATTAACCCAATAAAGTTTAATCACAACCCATTTGTTAGTGTCTGATGTGATGATTTACCGTGCAGATTAAACAACTGACTCATACTTAGTGATAATTCACTTAAGATTATCCCTTTGATTGTCTGTGATCAGTCTTTCCCTAACAGTGTGCACTCCCTCTGTCATTTAGTAACCAGGCCCAATGTCCATGTCCCCTCTCCCAAGTCTCTCTGTATTATTCATAGAAAAGCACTCTGTGCAGTGATGCAGAAGAGCGGGGGTGATGTAATAGCGGCTGTGAGCGTGGCTTCGGACTGTAATTTGGATTCATGCGACAGGAGAAAAGAACTCAGTTCAGCTTTGTTGAGGATGCCAACGGCTACAGCTGAAGGCCGGGGCACTGGATAATGATGCACAACTATAGTCACAAAGCGTAATTTCTTTGGTATGACTTCAGACTTGATTCATTTTAATTTGAAATCAAATGCAGAACATGACATTTCAAAAGGCTGAAATCCTCTCACAAGGCCCACTGTGCGAACGTTACGGTGTTAAAGGCGAAGGAAATGGTGCAGAAATGCAGCCGGTAGTTCAAATCATGGCACTGAAGAGTAGCATGCTGCGTGACAAAACATTTCACTTAGAATTGGACAGGCAAACTAATGCGAGCGCTGCACAGCACTTTGAAGTGACATTACCTCCACCTAGTGTTGAGTCTTTTCAAACGACTTGATTTATGTTTAAGTGTGGAAATCAGAAAGTATGAAATCATCCCTGGAAAGCAAACACCGTTAATCATGATTTAGATAAGCTATTGTTTAATTAGTATAGGTTTTACATCATTTGATAATATTTTTAAAATAAAAAGTTTTTTAAGCGCTTTTGATAATCTCTTTTCAGTTCAGAGCTTTGTAACCCTGGCTTAATATATTTAAACTGCTTTATAAATAAAATGTTTTACTGCTGCTCAAGTAGAACGTTACAGAGGAACAAAATTCATTCATAATCATGCGTGTAGATCTCAGTGGGGACGGGGACATGTCCCCCCCAATTTCTGAAAAACATGAATTGTCCCCTTTTTTTTGGATATACCATGACCTGGCTGACTGAGAACCTTCACAGACGTCCCACCCAATAAAAATAACCTAAATTATTCGAAATGAAACAAATGTATTTTCAGACTTAACATTCTTCACATTTTAGTTTCACATCTAAAAAGAAATGATTGTTATGATGGCATGGTATGAGTTGCATACCGGCAAAAAAAAAAAAAAAAAAAAAAAATCACTTTTGTGTCCCCCCAAATCCTGACATTGGATCTGCACCCATGGTCATAATATTAAGATAAGAAAAAGAGAAGAAAAACCTTTATTTGTCCCACAGCATCCTAGAATATGGCTTGCCCCGGGCATTGACATACATGTGCTGTCCCCCATAGTCCCAGAATATGTCCGAAAGTTGGGGGCCCAAATAATTGCTTGGCTTGTAATTTTCTATCAAGGCTGTAAAAGTGCGCACGTTGTTCTATTTCACAATCTACATTTAACAAGCTGCACCTAACTTGTCAATATAAGCGCCTGAGCGTGAGCAGCGCTCTCACAGACTGAGGACAGCTAACAACACAAGAACAATTGATTGTTTCTGCGCGGCGTCTTCCTGTCTCATCAGCAAGCAGAGTGAAGCTGCCTTTACAAAGTGTATGAAGCTGCACTGCTCTCTGCCGTGCAGACGTAGGAGAGAGAGAAAGTTGAGTGAGAATATTTAAAATGTATTGCTGGAGAAAGGCCCGTCTTCGTCTGTGAAGTTTTGGCTAAACTTGAAAGTCGTTCAAAAATGTTTTTCTCTCTTGGATGCATCCTGTTATTTACAAATGAGATGTTAAATGCATAATCGGAAATGAGCTTAATTTCTCATGGTAATGCACCCACCGGCTTCACTGCTGCAGCTTTTCACTGTTATGACTGTAAATGCTTGCACTTTAGAGATATTACACTATTCCATTTGATTCCATTTTACTCATACAGCTTTGTTAACATCCAGAACTGTCTCGAGACGCTTTAACCCTCAGAGCAAGCATTAAGTCAACTGAGATCCTTGAGCAGAACCAGAGACCAGCCGGGATTAAAGCGCATGCAGCGTACACACTGTTGCCTGTAAAGCTGGAATAATTTCTCTTTTTATTCCTATTTATACAAATCCCATTTTCACAATCATTTCCTGAGAGGCAGTAAAACATATTTTATATTCCAACTCTATGGGCAACAGTGTATGATACAAACATTATATAATAAAACACAATAGGTGGCAAATTGACCATGGATTAAAAAAACATATTTTTGAAACATTCACAAGTAGACAAGCTTATTACATGTTCAGTAAACTATGGATACATAAACCGATCAGAGAAGGATACGTAAAAATTAGTCAGAGTGAGTTTGCCATCTTTGAGACTCATCTCACTCTGCTACTGGTTCATCAGTTTTCACTATTATTCCATAACATGCAGCTACAGTGACCGTCTCTGAATCTCAGCCAGAATCGAGGTTTTCCACTGATCGTTCCACGACAGACCACATCCACCGCAATGCAAGTAAATTCATCAAGATCCAGGCTTTTCCTACACCTTTCCACAGTCATGCTCGACTGTGGAAAGCATCTTCCATTTCGAGCAAGGACACGCTATCAGCTCGGATTTGAATAACATGCAAATCACCACAAGAGTTTGAAAGATTAGCCGCAACAGATGAAGAGCGGTAGCATATACGGATATTAAACGAAGCTGGACATGACAACAGTAGTAGTTGTTATACTATAACCCATAAAATAAACCAGACATTCCACTTCACCGCCATAGCTGATGTCAGCATTTACAGCACCAGTGTGGAAATACCTGTTCCGTGTTAACTAAACAACTCCTATGACTTCCTCCTGCTGATGTCGCAGGACTTTCATCTCTTTGTGCTGAACTATTCTTCAGGTTTCATCACACTAAAACTTCCAGAGCTGGAAATTTTCACCGTGAGAATGTTCAACAGGGAAGTCAGATAACACGGCGGTATGCTGGTAGAGCTGTGACACGTGCAGCACGGTGTTCATTTCCAAGAACACATCAAGAAGAGTGTTTTTATTCAGAGACCTGTCATTAAGCAGGCAGTTTCAGAAATATTGTAATATGAGACCAAGAAATCAGTAAAGAAGCATACTATTCATTGTCATTTAAGCAACATTTTATTCTTTTTATGATGAAATATTTACAAATAAAGACATTTTCAAGCACATATGTAAATAGAAAAAATATATTTTTTACAATGCTCTTGCAACAGAGCTAATATTTGCATTGCTGACATTGTCAATGTGAGCAGTTTTACAAAAGAGTGAAATAGCTTTGGTTAATGAATAACATGGTAATACAGGCAGGGCGTGATAGAACTAGGATATTTGCTGCAGCGGACCCCTCTTCCCACAACGTCTACTTCTGAGCTTTGGAGGTCTCGACGACGTGAACCTTTCGTGCCTTGTTCCTGCAATGACAAACGATTGAGTTACTCCTCTGGCCATTTTAGAAGTTCAATATTTGTTTTGTTGTTTTGTTTTCCTAAAAAATCTCACCTTAAACGGTCGATGTAGTCCATCACCCAGGACAGAGCAGGGTTGGTGCAGGTCTTGATGCCCTTCTTTGTTAAGAAACTATAGATTAAAAAAAAAAGAAAAGAAAAGAAAAGATAAAATTAATATTTGTGCGCTTGTGATAATCACTAATATTGTCTCATGTGTTATTTAATCTGGCCTGAGAATCAAGAGATGGTTTTACTGATACTCACATGATGGCATTCATGTTGCACATCTCTGTCGCAGTCTGGACTGAGTACCCCTGGATCACGTGAAATGGCAGTCTGCCAGTCATGTATTTCTGACAGCATCCACGGTACGCTGTGAAAAAGTAGAAAACACAATTATTAGATAACGCCAGAGAAAAAGAGAGAACAGAACTGTTTGTAACATCCAGAAATAGGAATTGCGCATGTGTAAATCCGTGTAATTGAACAACAAACTAAGTAAATAACTATTTAAAAAAAAAAAAGAAAGAAAGACAAGGATTCAAATAAATACCTGCAGATGTGTTTGTTGTCTGCAGACAAATAGTAAGGAGCGCGATCGCCATCACTGTAACTTTGATTGACACCATATCTGTCCTCTGTGTTGGTGGCAGCGATTCTGTTCTGAGTTGTTATCTCGCCTGCAGTCTTCAGGTGGAGTCAGAGAGGTTGTGTTGGCAAACTGCTGATCCGGGCAGTCTTATATAACCCTGATCTGCCCACGCAGAAAGCATCATAACAGAACAGTAAACTCCCAGCTTTTTCCCCAAATAGCAATAGTATATATATATATAAAAGGGGGAAGTTGGAGGAGTGTTAACACACTCACTCACACACAGACACTCGCACACCCTCACACCCACACATGTGCACAGAAGCAGCATTGTCCCTTATCTATAAATATGACGAAGTATTGATTATTTGTGTGTGTACACGAGATTAGATCAGTTTGAGGAACTGCGAGTGTAAAAATGTTGTGACGATATAAATATGTTGCAGGAACAAATGATGTATTTAGGCAAAGTAAAAGTAAAGTAAAGCATTAAAGCATCAAAAGAAAAAGTACTACAGAAATATGGTATGTTGATGTATTATATTGTGTACATTAATAGATTTACTAATTAATGTATTGTATGCTTTGTCGCCTATATAAAAAGATATGTAGAAGTTTTGCTCAACCAATAGTTCAAACTTATTCAAAATGATCAAAAAATAAAAGGACATAGTGAAAAGGAACCAATCTTCTCATATGATAAGATTAAACATTCTTGAATGAAAGTCGATTATTGCCAAAGTAGTGGCCCTGACACTCCTTTCAACTGACTCTTTCAGGTTTGACAGTTTTTACAGTGGGGCGGTTTCATTTATAACAAATTATCCTATTTTAGAAGCTGTAAAAGTAACCACAAAACTGTGAAGTAATCAGAAGTCAAAGCTGCCAGCTAAAAGTATTAAAATAAAAATAAAATTGAGCACAAATACTGAAATATTATAACAAAGGAGTTGAACATAAAATTACAGGCCAAATCCACTAGCAAAAATTTATTGCACGGGGCAACAAATCTTAGGTCACCACACCTTGACAGCTGAAAGTGTAATTTTAAAGCCTTCCAACATGGGAAATTACAGCACAAGGTGTGCCTTCTCTTGCCGTGCATACGAGACATAAAAAGAATTCATCAAAAGAAACTTAGGTGACATTTAGAAACAAGTTGGAAACCCATTCAAGGAGGGTGAACAGAGCAGTGAAGTTTCAGTGAAGACCTCCGTGCGCTGACGTGATGTGGCCCGCTACGAGTGGGTTGTTTTGAGGTTCTTTTCTAGGTCAAAGGAACATGTAGTATGTACTCAAGACCCATGCATCAAAGGAAAAAGAGTGCATTTGGAGCAGTGAAATAGGTCATGATAAGTTAATGTCAGTGAAATTATGTATCATCAATTTTCCAGCCAAACCGCAACTATACTTGAGCTATATTTCGCTTATCTAACTTCCTGTCGCCTGCATTCTTAGTGTAACAGGGGCCAAACATAAGTCAACCAATTTAGTATCTCTTAAGTAATTTAAAGGTGAGATTAACCAACTTTTTTTCTTTAACAATCAAGCGATTCAATATTCAAGGGAACATCTGATTACAAACTTCTTCATGTTTTGATTTAGTGTGTCATGAGCCACGGCCTCCGCTAAGTAGCTGTTGTTCATCACTTATACACTTGTGCCTCTCGACAGTGACAAGGCAAAAATATCTGGCATGAAAAAGGTATAAATATTGCTCTCCCGACATTCATATGAAAACAGGAGCATTTCACGTTTCTGTAGGTGGAGTTTAGGCTGCTCGGCTGTGAAAAGATTCTTCAATAGGACGTTTTCACAGGACGCCAGGGAAGTCATTGTTTTATTTTCTTAAGCTAAAAAGAACAAGATCCTTACTGGGCGGGAACAGGTTATGATTTATAACTCGATATCATCTAAAATTTTAAAAACAGGGCTCCAATAGAGGCGGTTTTCATCCGACAGTGGCATTATGCAATATATATATATATATATATATATTTGAATATTCTTTTGATACCTACTAGTGTACAAACACCTGGACTAAGAATATCTCAAATACTCGACCTTATTGTTTTTCATTGTGATATAAATTGCTTCATCTTCCATCTCGCTCTACAAAGCGTAGATACCAGTTGCTTAGCATTAAATCATAGTAGCATAGTCAAGTTCCACACGGAAACACAAAAATGGTTAAAAATTTTATAGAAACTTTTACAACATCACTTTAGGAGCCCCTTGCGTCATAATAGGAAGTTGACAGGGAAAATAGGTTTTCACAGCCTTTAATTGTATGGTCACGAGCATAACTTCCACGTACTTACAGACAATAACAATGAGTGTAGAAGGCCTGTTGACAACAGATTTTTGATTTAAAAAAAAAAGAAGTAACCCGTAAAGACACGGCTGTGTTACTGTGAGTCAGCATGTGCAATACAAGGCCAGTGAAAGTGAAGTGAATAAATATTATTTCACTCATGCTTCGAGATGACAGTGAATGAGCTATGTGGTCAACACATACTGTAGACCTAAGTGTAAGTTGTGGTTGTGATTTGATCAAATACGTTTGCGCTGTTTTTGTTTGTAATTCATTTATTTTATACTGTATAATTACTTGTGTGCAGCCTTTTTTTGAGACAAAATGCATATCATATCATATTGCATTGAATTCTTTGGTATGATATGTAATGTATTGTATGGCATCTTACCTTATTCTACTGCATCCTTCCTATAGTACCTTACTACATTGTGTGGTACCTTATTATTTAGTACAACATACTAATAGTACAATATTTCTGTGTCTTATCGCTTCACATCGCATCTTATCGTATCGTATCATATCGTATATTATCGTATCGTATCGCATCGTATCGTACCGTGCTCGAACAGACTCAGACTTTCCATTTGCTACCTTATACTTCTGAGTCATGATGATGTGTTTAACCAGGGGTACTACAAGACACAGTGCAAAACTGATTAAAAGATAGTTGGAAGCAAAGTGAAAATGTGGTCACAGTCAAAATGCCTCTTCTATAATGCCATCCGTATCACATTAAGGTCAGCAGGATGTTTCGTTGTGAGGTTTAGTGTTGCTGCTGTGCATGTTCTCCTTCTCATGCTGCAATCACATTTGTATTGCAGGTATTGCAAGTATACCTGTAGTAGCAATACCATTAAAAAAAACACACTACGTTTATTGCATTATTATTGTTGTTATAAGTATTATGTGAAAGCAGCATTTTAGGAGGAGATGAAACTAAATTTTAGTCACTTCATTTAGAGTGGGCAGTTAAATGGATAGGATATTCGGCGAGGATATGTCCTTAAATTCGCACATACAAAGCACAAAGTAGCTCCATCGTATCTTAAAGACCTCATTGTATCATATCGTCACAACAGATCACTTCGATCTCAAAGTGCAGGCCTACTTGTGGTTTCTAGAATTTCAAAAAGTAGAACGGGAGGTAGAGCCTTCAGCTATCACGCTCCTCTCCTATAGAACCAGCTCCCAGTTTGGGTTCGGGAGGCAGACACCCTCTCTACTTTTAAGGTCAGGCTTAAGACTTTCCTTTTTGATCAAGCTGGACTGAACCATCCCTTAGCTATGCTGCAATAGGCCTAGGCTGCTGGGGGACGATGCACTGAGCACATGTCTTCTACTGTCTTCTCTCTGGCACCGAGTTCGTGTCCTATAATTTCTTATCTATTTCTAGTCGTGCAATTCTGCGCTATTGGACATAAAGTGAAAATGTAATAGTTAACATGCTGCTGTATAGCATGTTAACTGCTGTGTGTCCCACGTCGCATATTATGTGCTTGGTATATAAATCAGAAAAGAGATTATGGTCGCCAAAGTAATGAACTCATTTACAAAGTAAAATATGTACTTTATTCTACTATATTGCTTTCTGTTTCTTAGGAAAGTATTTAAAGTAACTGTGGCTCAGTAGGTAGAGCGGGTTGTCCACGAACCAGAGGGTTAGCGGTTCGATTCCCGGAATGTGCCACATGCCAAAGTGTCCTTGAGCAAGACACTGAACCCCCAGTTGCTCCCAGTGCGTGGCACTGGTGTGTGAATGTGTGAGTGCTTGTGTGAGCGAATGGGTAGATGTGTCTATGACTGTAAAGCGCTTTGAGTACCAATAGGTAGAAAAACGCTATATAAAAGCAAGGCCATTTACCATTTACTTAAATTTGCACAGTGCCAGAGTAAATATATGACATTCTACTGATGTTTATTAAATTATAAAGTTAAATAAGATTTAATGACTAATAACATTAAACATGTATTAATTGTGTATATATATATATATATATATATATATATATATATATGTCTTGTGTAATATCATTCCTTTTAGTAACACAGACTGTATATGCTATTTTTTTTTTTTTTTGCATATCCTGTATGGGAGGGGAGGGGTTGTGGTAAAGGTAAGAGTCATGTCATACTTCCCGCTTGACCCAAATAAGATGGAAATTACAGAGGGAAACCCCTCAGGGAGCAGTAAAGTATTTAAACTTCACAGCCAGAGGCAGACTCTATCAGATCATCCAAGCTGAGAATCCTGTTGACAGAACTGATTCACCGCTGAAGATAATGGCAAAAGTCGTGGCTTGCGTCTCCATTCTGCTGGTGCTGCTTGTGGCGATTGCTGAAAGCAGTAAGTATGACTTCATCTATGATTGACTGCAACGAGACGATGTATTATATCTCAGTACTGTTATTGGTTTATGAGAACACGTGAGACATTTCTATGTTCTGAACGACATTACGGTAAATATGTAACTAGACTTTTGTTATTCTTCTTTTCTTTGAAGGTCCCGTGATGATGTGCTGCACGCAGTACCAAACAACTCCAGTCAAACTTAAAAGGCTCAAAGACTACACAATTCAAGAGATGGATTACTGCAAACTCAAGGCAGTGATGTAAGAAAAAAAAAAAAGAATCAGTGCAACTAAAACAACACGTATATTCACTGTCAGCACTGCCATTATACTGAATTTCTTCCCTCTTCTGATAACAGTTTCAGGACTGTCAAGGGCAAATACGTGTGTGGCAATCCGAACGACCGGTGGGTTCAGGTGGCCACGGAGAAGCTGCCACGGTAAGATCACCTCTTTACTCAATCTATCTCCGTACTCAAACACCAGAACAGCACCAGCACTCATTTAGTTGTGTTGTGTGACTCTGTCTAATGTGCGTTCTTTTGTCTTTCAGAAACGCATGAACACCGTCCGCACGGAAGTCGCCTGAAGGACTCAAACCACAAAAGATGAAATGAACTCACAATTTCAAAGTGAATTAAAATAATATTTGTATTCTGTTTTTGTAAATCAAATAAAGTATATATTTTGATATATAACTTCAAGAACCTGGATCTGTTGTTTTTATGGATATTTTGAAAAACACCAAAGTATAATTTTTACAAATCCATGAATGAACATGAGCAGTAAAGTAGACGCATGCAGTAAAGTAAAAGTAAAAGTACTAACTGTCAAGAAGACAAGGGAGAAGCTTGAAATTACTTTACTTCTAGCATGACTGAAGGGAAATGAAATAGAGGGGAAATAACAGGGATGATGTAAGAAAAGGAAGGAAGACAAAAAGCCAAAGGTGCTTAAGATAGCACTAAAAAACTGTTAGTAAATATGATTTCCAGTTTATTAAGCATACATACCTCAGAATATTGCACTAAAACGCAGCGCTGAAATAAATGATACTTTTATGAAGGTTATAATCCTCAGCTCTTGTTGACATATTATTTATGAGCCATGCTTTCAGTTTTAAATTGTTTGCTCTTGTTCCTACAAACATTACTAAACTCGGGCACGCTGTGTTCAAATGTGAGATAAAGAGGATTATACGTGTGTTCATTTCCTTCTGGCTTGGCTAAAGAAATTCCCATGTCGCTTGCCGAGCAGCACATTCTTGAACTCATCCGACAGGTCTCATTAGACACCGATTCTGACTTCTTTGTACTGAGTGCCCATCTAGATTATTGAAGATTCTTATATGATTACTTTTGGGGCCTTGTGTAATCAGACTCCTGATCCAAGTACAAGTGTTGAAATCTTCTCATTAAGACTGTTGGCTGCTTTTGAGGTTGTTGATAATTTTAGAAAGAAGCTCTAGATCCATCTGGTTAGACTATCTTTTGTATAATCTGGTGTGTTTAGATTAGTATTTTGTCTCTCTTGAGCTCTATAAAGGAAATTTACTTGCATGCATTTTTAGTCTACCCATATTTTTACAACTGATGCTCTGTTGCACACTTCCTGAAGTTATCCACTCCTACCTGAATGAACAATTCTCCAACCTGCCTATGATTCCTCTTACATTTTCGAACTGTCATGTAACATCATCAGTTTGTATCATAAGATTCCACATGTACGCTTTAGTCAGATATGTGTATCTATGACAAATGTATGTTTATCTTGCCGTTCTCTTCTCTCTTTCTTCTGTCTGTACCCGGCTGGCCTTAGGCAGATGGGTCCCTCCATATGAGCTGGGTTCTGCTCGAGGTTTCTTCCTGTTAAAAGGGAGTTTTTCCTTGCCACCGTTGCCTTCTGGCTTGCTCTGGGGGTTTCAGGCCGGGTTTTTGTAAAGCGTCTTGAGACGATTTGTATTGTTATTGACGCTATATAAATAAAATTGAATTGAATTGAATTGAACTACTGTTTACTAATAACACTCATGTGCCTTATTTTTGTATTTTGTACATGTGGTATTTGTATCTCATTTATACATACTTGTGTTTTTTTGTTTTTTTTTACTTTTCATACATTTTTATATCTTTCCTTGTTGTGGCCTCCCCTGATATTAAAACTGGACAAAGCACTGGAAACACCTCTCTTTATATTGAACTTCCCAGTACATACAGGCTCTAAAATGCTGTTAAAATTAAATTAATATTTCTCTAAAAGCATTTGAACATTGTGGCATTCACTGAAGCTATGCTCTGTCACAGGGTTGTTGTATTAGTCTGCATTATTTTTACCCAACTATGATCCACATCGAGTGTAATTCAAAGCTCCAGCGGTGGGCGGCACTGCCCAACAGCCCAGGAAGGATTCACCTCACGAGGGACCTGCTGGATGTGCGAAGCGGAAGACACTTCCCGTGTATTCAATTTCAGCAAGATGCCTGCAAGGAGTCTGGTTTGGGTTTAAGTCATAACGAAACGTGTCATGCTGATAATAAATCGCTGTGGTTACGTGTCGGAAACCATGATAAGATGAAGCGATACGAGGATGCCCGCACATCGGTCCCTGAACGCAGCACAAGCTAGCTGAAGCTAACTGTGCTAGCCGTGTTGATGTAAATAATGACAGCTACGAGGGAAAGATGCTCCCAAAGAAGCAAAGTAAGAGCCATATAATTATATTTGAGCTTTTCTTTGTATGCATTACCTGTGCATTTATGTTACAGCAACTATATTTGAGCAAACACTCATTAAAATATCCCTACATTTAGAGTACATATAGAGTTAGCCTCTCTTAGCACATAATCACGTATATCATATAGCTAATGTGTTGTTTATAGGTGTAATGGCTGCAGTGGGGATGGTCACAGCCGGCTGAGGTACACCTACAGACCTGGCAAGTATCCAGGCTGAAAGTGCAGCAGTCATGAAAGAGGAGAGCACGACAGACAGTGGGGGTCTGTTTGAGGACCTGGACTTCCCCACTCAGGACACGTCCCTGTTCTCTGACAGGTCCACGCCCATTGCCAGACTGCAGGGAGACATCACCTGGCGACGGCCACAGGTACAGTGTGGCGTGTCAAGAGGAAACTGGAAATGTCAAAGTGAATTCCTCCTATGCTTTTTCTTGTCACAGGTCAGGTGTTTATGGGATGTTGTTGAGCCCGTGTGAATAGTGGCTCAGTAACACCTGTCACCCGTGATGTGCCCTCAGACATTGAGGGATTTCCTGAATCAGGTGGTTGGTTTGATTATGAAATGAGCTGGCACAAAGTCATTGTTCAGCGTACATAATACTTTAACATGCCTGAAAACAAAGGTAAGGCAACTGGACTTTCTTGAGTTTCTCATCCAAGTATCTTTGGCACTAAATGACTGATAGAGAGTTTAGGTTTTCATAAGGGTTGTGCCCCCCTGAAACTCACATGTCTAGAGTCTCTTTACTATCAATTACTAACCCGCAATTAGGGGATGTTGTTCAAGCTAACCACATGCAGATGTTCCAAAAAAACAACAACTCACCAGTCATTTAGAACTGAAGAGGCCACGTGGATGACCCCAGTTGCCTTTGTTTTAGCTTTGGTCTTAGACACACCGTGACCTGGATGACTCAGAATCTTCACAGACAGACTTTTAGTATGTTTTTCTTATCTGTTAACTGCTCTCCGATCCATTTTGACTAATATTTTTGAAACCAGCGCCATTTGCACGCTTTTCATTTAATTTTCACGCCTTCAGGAGATCTGCCAGTCGCCAGCTCTCTTTCCAAGCAACATCAACCTGGCTCACGTGAAACAAGGCCTGTTAGGAGACTGCTGGTTTCTCTGTGCGTGCACCTTCCTGCTCAAGAACAAACAGCTTTTAAACAAGGTACACAAACTGCACTGCTGTACTATCTGTTAGATTTCAATAGATCTTTAGGAACTGCAGCTCTGACTGTCAAAAAGGATCTTTTGCGCTTACCTTCTTGTAGGTGTTGCCTCCAGACCAGCCTCAGTGGGGTGACAGCAGCTACAGGGGCTCCTTTCAGTTTTGCTTTTGGCAGCAGGGACATTGGACAGAGGTGACAATCGATGACCGACTGCCTTGTATTGATTCTTCTCTTTGCTTCTCGCGCTGCCACTCCCCCACTGCCTTTTGGGTAGCCTTGTTGGAGAAGGCATATGCTAAGTAAGTAGCCTGAGCCACCTCTCATCTGTCCTTTAACCTGACTACACCATGAATTTTGATATAAAAGAGTTGTTGTTGTTTTCACTGATACATTCCTAATAACATATTCAAATGTAAATCTCACCGCCTATCCCTTGGATCCTCTCCAGGCTGTATGGTTCATATGAGCAACTGTGGGCTGGGCAGGTGTCTGAGGCCCTAGTGGATTTGACTGGCGGCCTAGCTGAGCACTGGAGCCTGGGAGACTTTGGTTCAGAGGAGGAGGAGGAGGCGCAGCGAACAGAGCAGGACAGTGACCAAGTCAGGAGGAGAAGGCTGGACCTGAACCTCCTGTACCCCGTGAAGGACGACTGTGCGCTCAGCTGCTCCACTCACAGCACCCTTGGAGGTCAGAAAAAGGGTTTCCTTCTAGATAATGCAACGAGTAATTTCAGGTTGCGTCACCTGCCGAACCTCTTTGTAGGAGTCAGTGAGCTGGGTCAGTACCACGCTCTGACCGTCATGGAGTGGCTGGATGTGAAGAGGCTGTCAGGGGGTGAAGTGCGACTGCTCAGGATCAGAAACCCGTGGGGAAGATGCTGCTGGGGAGGGGCCTGGATATGGTAAGCATGTGTGCTTTAGAGTTAGTATCTTCAAAAGGAGCTTTGCTGAATCCAGATATCTAGTAGTCAGAACATTTTAAAAAGAAGGTCAGGCTTAATTTAATGGACAGCCTCTGTCATCTCATCGCCACTATGCATCTAAATCTTTTCTTCTTCATGAAGGACTGTGAAAGTATCTTTAATAGAGTGGATCCAGACGCTATAATGATTTGTATTTTAAGAATGAACAATTACAGCTAGTCAAGTTTAATAATTATGAACATAAGCTGTCAATGGCATAGTTGTTGGCATCTCTTGTCTACGTCTCTCTGCAGTGGAGCAGGTTGGAGTTCCGTCGACCCTGTCTGTGCTTCAGACCTACAAGCCAGGGTGGCCGAGGGCGAGTTCTGGTTGGACGAGGCCGAATTTATGTCCCACTTTGATGATGTGACAGTGGGATATCCCATCAACAAAGAAGGACACTTAAAGAGCATATATACAGGTTACTGCAAAATCATTTAGCTGAAGAGGTTTCCTACTTTCAGTCTCAAATTTTAATCTCCTTTAACCCCATTTTTTACTCATGTTTCACAGGAAATGTGTTGCCACACAGTCATCAGCTTCCTGGTCGGTGGGTTAAAGGTCTCTCTGCTGGTGGTAGCCGAAACAGCATCGGCTACAGCAGCAACCCCAAGTTTTGGCTCAAAGTGTGTGAGAGAGGTGAGGTACTGGTATCCCTGCTGCAGCATCGGAAATGGAGAAGCCCTGAGAAACACGCACAAACACCACTCGATGACAGCAAGAACACAAAGCACCAGCACTACCAGGCTATCGCTCTACACGTGTGGAAGGTTTGTGCCGTCTTGTAATGTTTGCGTGTGACCTTTTCAGCTTTGAATCATATCACTCACGTGTAATTCTCTCAAGGTGGAGAAGAAGCGTTTTAATCTGAGCCGGATGTTGAACAAGCCTCCTTGTGCTTCTACTCACTGCCATGCCTACGAGAGAGAGGTGGTTCTCCGCAGGCAGCTGGAGCCTGGATACTACCTTCTTATCCCCAGCACCTACCAGCCAGGAGCAGAAGCCCGCTTTCTCATCCGGGTCTTTTCCTCCTCTGCCGCATCCCTCAGGTTAGAATGACTTGAGAGGAAGTGAGAGTCAGCAAGTCCATGTTATTCCTGTAAAAAATACTGAAAACGTTGACAAGATTCAAGCTGTTGAGTACATGAATTAAGAGAACATCACGTTTAACAGTAGGTGACATTTTCCAAACACTTCCAGATGTTACCCCTCGCCCCCACTGTCACATTTCTGTCACAACATAACAAAGTTCATGTCATCCTCAGTGCCCTGAAAAGCCCAGCACCCTCACTGCCATTAACAACAGATGGCGAGTGGGAGACCAGTTACTTCCGGGGCTCATGGGTGGAGGGAAGGACAGCTGGAGGAAGCAGGAACTTCCTGTCTCACTGGCAGAACCCCAGCTTCCCTTTTACAGTGAGCGATGGGCCATCAGGAGTAAATGTCAGGATTACCCTTCAGCAGAGCCGCCCTGACACTGACCTTCACCCTATTGGCTTCCACATTTATCAGGTCAGTGAGACATTAAGGGAGAATGTTGATGTCGGCTAAAAGCAATGAGCCATCAGTCACTCTGCAATGAACTGTCAGCTTAGTGTGTAATTAAATCTAGGAAAATGTGTGTCTGTTTTAACAGAGGTATTGTACTGTTTGTTTAAGTATTGGTGGTTAAGTTGTAGCTTAACTGCTGTTTTTACAGTGGCAAATATATATTATATACCGACCAGGCATAACCTTAAAACTGCTGACAGGAGAAGTGAGTAACATTGACAATCTTGTGACAATGTCCTGCTGGGAAACGTTTGGACCTGGCATTTGGGTGGATGTCACTTAGACATGTACCACCCACCTAGACCAGACCAGGCACTCCCACCCCATAGCAATGACACTCCTTGATGGCAGCAGCCATCCCCAGCAGGATGCAGCCTGACACAGACACAAAAACAGTTAGGAACAACTCAAAAAAACATGAAACGGCACAAGGTGTTGACCTGGTCTCCAAATTCACTAGATCCCAAACTGATCAATTATCTGTGAGATGCACTGGAACAAGCCTGATCCCTTAACCCATAGGACCCAAAGGCCCCCACTAACAACAGTCTGCCACCAGACACCACAGGACACCCTCAGAAGGCCCATGTCCATTCCACAACTGTTTTGGATGCACAATATTGGGAAGGTGGTCATAATGTTATGCCAGATCGGTGTACATACAACGTTACATTGACTTTATAAATTAATTTACATAAAAAAGTAAGAAAATAGAAAGAGAAAATAAATGAGGTGCAACCTTGCTTTAGACTCCAGCACTCATAGACTCATAGCATTAGTAATGAATGAGGCTAAAGGATCTTTTAGCTCTTAAAAATGTCTTTCATCCAGGTCATGCAAAATAATTATTCTACTTCCTTGCTTGGACAGCATTTTAAGATTTGTGACAATTTGTGAGCAGTCTAAAGCAGCAGTGGCTTAAAATAACATAGAACTTAAATAACAGAGCAGAAACATTGTCATTATGCAACTATTCTTTATCTGTTGCCACCGATCTTTTAAACTCTTGTATTGATTTACATATTATTCAAACTCAAGCTGCAGGTAGTTTTTGCTCGAAATGGAAGACGCTTTCCACAGTCTAGCATGACATTTCTGGTGTAGAAAAAAACCCTGGATCTTTATCTAGAATTTGCATGCAGAGTGATGGACGTGGATCACCGTGGCACGATCAGTGGAAAATCTTAATTTTTGACATTAAACATCTGAACCGCAATGGAATAATGTTGGCAAACACACACAAGTTTTATGCATCCGTGATCTTTTCATGATCAAAATATTTGAAAACACGTCAGATCATAATGGGGGAGAAGAATCATGCTGGATATCTACCCCAATCAGGCACAACATTACGACCACCTTCCTAATATTGTGTAGGTCTCCCTTGTGACTCATCAGAGGATGGACATGGGCCAGTCAGTGGTGTCCGTCCCTTCCTCCTCCATCAACTGTCTGCACACCAGCCATGTCGTGCACTAGGACGAACCCTGGACCCACTGCACCAGCGTAGGGTCTAACAATGGGTCCAAGGATTTCATCCTGATACCTAATGGCAGTCAGGGTGCCCTTGTATGTGCTCAGGGTGAACCTGCCCTCATTTGTGAACAGCACAGGGAGCCAGTGGCGGACTTGCCAATTCTGGTGTTCTTTGGCAAATGCCAGTCGAGCTTCACGGTGCCATGGTTATTTTATAGGGCTCTGGCAGGGCCTATCCTGAATCTCCTTGCACAAAGGAGCAGATCCAGCTCTCCTAGAGTAACTGCCTGTCTCCTGGAATCTCCTCCATGCTCTTGAGGCTGTGCTGGGGAACCTTCTGGCAATGGTGTATATTGATGTACCATCCTGGAGGAGTTGGACTGCCTGTGCAACCTCTGTAGGGTCCAGTTATCGCCTCAGGCTACCAGTAGTGACAGCGACCCAAGCCAAATGCAAAACTAGTGAAAAATATGAGGAGGGGAAAAAATGTCAGTGGTCTCCACCTGTAAAACAATTCATGTTTTCATTGTTGCCCCTCTAGTTCACCTAATGTTAACACCAAAGCAACTGAAACTGTTTAACAACTCCCTCTGCTACTAACTGACCAGATCAATATGCCAGAAGTTTAACTAACTTGAAGCTGTACTCTGATTACATTTTTAATTTTGTGCATATATATATATATATATATATATATAATATATATATATAATATATTATGTGAAACTACTTCCATCCATTCTTTTTATCTATTGTAAATTGATAATGTATCATGCATCACCTTGTATCATGTACTCTTGTTTATATGCTGCATGTATGAGTTTATCTGCTTGCTGCTTGTCTCCTCACTTCTCTCCTTCTATTTTCTGTCTCTATTTGGCCAGCCTCAAGCACATGGCTGCAAAATTAACAGTTTGAAAGCAAGAAGGAATTTTTCAGAAAATCAGCGTTGATCTATGAAACTTATATGCTGACTTTGCACCATCACTGTTGTAAAAGACTGGAGTAACTGAACATCATTAAGCCGCCTCTGTTAAATTATCCACATTTAAAAATGTATCCAGGTACGAGAAGGGGAATCTGAGCAGACGATTCCCAGGGATGAGGACCCTGTGGCCAGCTGCATCCCTCACTGCTACACCCAGGACGTCAGTCACGCCTGCTCTCTTCCTCCTGGAGCTTACACCATAGTGCCGTCCACCTATCAGCCTGACTGCTCTGCAAACTTCACCCTCAGTCTGGCTCGCAGAATACACCGGTTAGCTTTCTTCCTCTGAGGTCTCTCCCACTTTCACTGTGTAACTGTTAAAAATGACGGTGGGTCTGTGTCTCTTTCAGGAAAGTTGTGAAGAGCCAGGAGAGTCTTGGCAAAGCCATTCAGGAGGTTGGTTAATTTGAGTACACATCATATTTTCTTGCACTGGAAGGATTTCTGATCAATCAGTTGGTAGAAGTCCAGTTTTGGTTTCATACTATTGGTCAGACAAACCAAGCAATCTGAATACATCACTTTCACCATCTGTGGAACTATGATGTGTCTGGTGAATGGTTTAATCTATCAGGTGTAAAATAGTCTACAAAATAACTGTTAGTTGAAACACCTGTATTTTATTACTTTATGAAATTTACTTCCTAACTGATTTGGCAAATATTAATGTATTATAATTGTTAAACTTTAATGATTGTGATCAGAAGATGGCAGCACTGAATAATCCCCCTCTCCTTCTCTGTCTCTGTCTGGGCGGCAGGTCTCTCACATCTCTGTGATGCAGAGCTAGTTCTTCGGGACTGTTGCTGCTCCACTGATGTCGACTCACCTCCCTGTGCCTCTTGGCCCACGATGAAAGAACCAGTTCAAGCATCCACCCTCGCCACAGAGGCCGTGTGTGTGTGTTTGTGTGCATATATGTACACGTACCATGAGTGGCTGAGAAGGCAGGCACATTTAGTGGGAATGCCAGAAACCCCTTTATCCAGAACCGCTGAGGCTCTGGGCTGATGGGCAGCTACACTCTCATCAGCGATTAGGACATCAGAGGTTGTCGGTGGGCTGGGCTGCTAATGAAGTATGACGGGACTGGCTGGTGTAAACAAACAGCCGCCACTGAAGAAGGCCGCCGCTGCTCTTGCTCATTCACTCACTGGTGCGCCTGCCGGCCCAGAACAAAGGGCCCTCTCATGAAGGTCCTCACAGAGGCACAGGGGGCAATGGGCGAGGGGGTGGTCTGCGACAGCAGAGCCAACCAAACCACACCACACCATAACGTGCCATACCATCCCAGAGCCCCCCGTCCCTCACCCACAGACGCTTCTTATCTAGCTTGCATTGTTTGTCTCTAGACACAAACATGGGGTTTCCACAATTACTTATCCACGAACCTGCTCACTGTCAAGGAGAACGTTAAAGTGAGGCCGCATCTAAAGAAGTTCCTAACTCTGTCCTCACCCTCCAACTTCCTTTTTGTCCCCCAGACTCAGTCCATAGCTTTGCTCGGACCTGAAAAGACCCACCGTTTGAAGTTGCCGCAAGAATTGATGACAAGCAAAGGGATGGGGGGGATGAAACAAGGGACGCAGAACATCAGAGGAAGCCGGTTCATGTGAAGACACCGCCAGTCCTCTTTGTGCGCATGTGTGGTGGTGGTGGTGTGTGTCCGCCCGCTCATACTGTCTGTGTGTGCTGAAGTCACAGGGTATCTTATTGTTCAGTGGACCAAGGCTGAACATACTTTTAAAAAGCTCAAATTGACTAATGAGACTGGTACTGTGTGCTGTATTTATTACGTTTGGAAGTAACGAGATGTGGTTAATAAAATTGTTCATAGACACAATATGGAGATGATGTGTCCTTTGTTTTAATGCGGTGCTTTGCCATAGATGTATATATTTGTTTAATGCATTTATCCAATGAGTGCAAATGAACCCATGAGGAAATCCGTGTCTCACCCTTGACCTCCCCACGATCACCACCACCACCAACACACGGCATGCGCGTCCACGTGTCTCTGCTGTGCGCGTCGCCGTTCCTGCGGAATTCAGGAGGCTGTGGTCGGACTCCGAAAGGCTCCCACCTAGAAAATAATGAACAACAAATTTGACGCGTGAGTAATTAAAAGTTTCTGTGGAATATCTACCAGAGAGTGGGCTCCCTGTCGTGTCTGCAAATTCACAATCTTAATGAAATCTGCGTTGCGTGTAGAAAAATGAAAAAAAAAAAAAAGAGAGGTGTGTCAGCTTTATTGCATGGTCCCTGCATGCTCCGTGTGCGCTTATAAACCCACATGAGAGCGTGGTCCACACACACGGGTGCATTTAAAACGAGTACAAGCAATAGCAGTGAGTAAATGGTGGGTTATAAAGGGTGAACGCGATGTGTT
The DNA here is from genome assembly GCF_963514085.1 of Chelon labrosus. Classification (NCBI taxonomy): domain Eukaryota; kingdom Metazoa; phylum Chordata; class Actinopteri; order Mugiliformes; family Mugilidae; genus Chelon; species Chelon labrosus. The sequence goes on from NC_140342.1 coordinate 12,120,568, forward strand.
GTTAGCCTTAGCTTAGCCTGGCGGAAGGCTGGCAGGCCCCGGAGCCTCGGTGTGGTAGTTGTTGAGAGGCGGGGGGGAAGGTGCGTTCAGGCTCGGCTCAGGCTCGACTCCCATGGGCTAAGAGTGAGAGCATGCCTGACAGTAGCTAAAGACGTTCAGGTTAGTTATAGTGGAGGCGCATTCACAGTTATTATAATTAGTCAACATCTTTGCACGACACTGTGGAAAAGTACACGAAATTCCCAGTTTGTCAGGTTCATCGAGCTCTAACTAATGCAGTACACACTGACACACTAGCCCTGTTGTAAATACTCCCTTCCTCAAGGGTACTCTTCACTCTCAGCATGTCCAGTGTTATTATTTTTTTTTTATTATTTAAATAATTGCACATTAACTACTATAGACACTCCTCCCTGTAGTACAATATTGTTCAACAGCAGCATTACAAAGTGACAGTAAAGTTTATTTAAAACCTTTCTAAAATAAAAGGTGAACTCTCATTAAGTTACTTCATTGTCAAGCCTAACATACCGTAAGCCTGTTTATTTCAAACTAATAAATGTGATTTTGTTTTGATTCTTGTGTTCCCATACAACCCAGACTAAAAGATGACGACAGTGGAGATCACGACCAGGACCAAGGCTCACCGAAAGACGGTGAGAAGGAAAAGACTGAAGACGAAGACAAAGAGCAGAGCACTGCCAAGAAAAAAGTGAGCCCCGTCGAAGGCCGGCACGTGTATTTGTTGTTCCTGCGTTACACGTGTGACCGATTTGGTTTGTTGTTCTCGATAGATGGTGGTTCCGGGGGCTGGAGAGCACCCGCTTCAGTACAACTACACCTTCTGGTACTCGAGGCGCACCCCGGGGAGGCCAGCCAGCACTCAGAGTTACGAGCAGAACATCAAACAGATCGGCAGCTTTGCATCGGTCTGTGGCTCCTCGTGACCTCTTTATTGGGCTTTGCATAGGCGGGGAGGGGACGCTGTTTGTTTATCACCTTCGTCAGACACTTTCTTTATATGCAAGCATTGCTGACTCAGTCTCACACGGTTGTCAATGTAAGCATTTCTTGATCTGTCCAAGGTGGAGCAGTTCTGGCGTTTCTATAGTCACATGATCCGGCCTAGTGACCTGACTGGTCATAGTGACTTCCACCTCTTCAAAGAAGGCATTAAACCCATGTGGGAGGTGGGTACATTTGCTGAGGTCTTGTATTTTTCTAGTAGCGTATCTGAAATGGAAGGCCTGTTCTGAAACCCCGTATGTGTTTAGGATGATGCCAATAAGATGGGTGGAAAGTGGATCATCCGTCTGAGGAAAGGCCTGGCGTCTCGATGCTGGGAGAACCTGATCCTGGCCATGCTAGGGGAGCAGTTCATGGTGGGAGAGGAGATCTGCGGGGCTGTGGTGTCAGTACGCTTCCAGGTAAACCCAACAACAGACATGCATGCACCTGTAGCACGTAGTCACCAGCTGCCCAGTCTCATCACACTCACAGTCGTCTCTTCTCTTTATGCTTTGTTCCTCACAGGAGGACATTATCTCCATCTGGAATAAGACCGCTAGCGACCAGTCGACCACTTCCCGCATCAGAGACACCCTGCGCAGAGTCCTCAACCTCCCTCCCAACACCATCATGGAGTACAAGACACACACTGACAGCATTAAGTATGTATGTCTTCGCGTTTTATTATTTTTTCTCTCCAACTTCTCTCTCTCTTTAACACTTACTTGAATGTGCATGTTCACAGACATCTTTTGACAGTTGATTGTAGGAGAAAAAGATGTCACCTTATTATATCTTAACCAATAATAAAAATGACTCCTAATTTGGAGTATTATTCAAATTACTATTTTTACTATTACCTATTTTGCCAGTTACAATTATCCAATTAATGCTTGTGTCACAACATTCACACCTATTAACAAATATAATGTTGGTTTCTATGTTTTCAGTACACATTGGTTAGGGATGGGAATTAGATCGAGAACTAGTTCCAGCTCAGGACTGATTTGAAACTAAAATCACCTCAGCGAGTCCATCAGTAACTTTTAGCGATGAGAGTTGCACAAAACGATGCCACTTAAACTCAATTTATCTGTGCTCATGGAAACTACAGGTCCTTCTCAAAAAATTAGCATATTGTGATAAAGTTCATTCTTTTCCATAATGTAATGATAAAAATTAAACTTTCATATATTTTAGATTCATTGCACACCAACTGAAATATTTCAGGTCTTTTATTGTTTTAATACTGATGATTTTGGCATACAGCTCATGAAAACCAAAAATCCCTATCTCAAAAAATTAGCATATTTCATCCTACCAATAAAAGAAAAGTGTTTTTAATACAAAAAAAGTCAACCTTCAAATAATTATGTTCAGTTATGCACTCAATACTTGGTCGGGAATCCTTTTGCAGAAATGACTGCTTCAATGCGGCGTGGCATGGAGGCAATCAGCCTGTGGCACTGCTGAGATCTTATGGAGGCCCAGGATGCTTCGATAGCGGCCTTAAGCTCATCCAGAGTGTTGGGTCTTGCGTCTCTCAACTTTCTCTTCACAATATCCCACAGATTCTCTATGGGGTTCAGGTCAGGAGAGTTGGCAGGCCAATTGAGCACAGTAATACCATGGTCAGTAAACCATTTACCAGTGGTTTTGGCACTGTGAGCAGGTGCCAGGTCGTGCTGAAAAATGAAATCTTCATCTCCATAAAGCTTTTCAGCAGATGGAAGCATGAAGTGCTAGCTGCATTGACCCTGCCCTTGATAAAACACAGTGGACCAACACCAGCAGCTGACATGGCACCCCAGACCATCACTGACTGTGGGTACTTGACACTGGACTTCAGGCATTTTGGCATTTCCTTCTCCCCAGTCTTCCTTCAGACTCTGGCACCTTGATTTCCGAATGACATGCAAAATGGATACACCATGTGGACCACTGAGCAACAGTCCAGTGCTGCTTCTCTGTAGCCCAGGTCAGGCGCTTCTGCCGCTGTTTCTGGTTCAAAAGTGGCTTGACCTGGGGAATGCGGCACCTGTAGCCCATTTCCTGCACACGCCTGTGCACGGTGGCTCTGGATGTTTCTACTCCAGACTCAGTCCACTGCTTCCGCAGGTCCCCCAAGGTCTGGAATCGGCCCTTCTCCACAATCTTCCTCAGGGTCCGGTCACCTCTTCTCGTCGTGCAGCGTTTTCTGCCACACTTTTTCCTTCCCACAGACTTCCCACTGAGGTGCCTTGATACGGCACTCTGGGAACAGCCTATTCTTTCAGAAATTTCTTTCTGTGTCTTACCCTCTTGCTTGAGGGTGTCAATGATGGCCTTCTGGACAGCAGTCAGGTCGGCAGTCTTACCCATGATTGCGGTTTTGAGTAATGAACCAGGCTGGGAGTTTTTAAAAGCCTCAGGAATCTTTTGGAGGTGTTTCGAGTTAATTCGTTGATTCAGATGATTAGGTTGATAGCTCGTTTAGAGAACCTTTTCATGATATGCTAATTTTTTGAGATAGGAATTTTGGGTTTTCATGAGCTGTATGCCAAAATCATCAGTATTAAAACAATAAAAGACCTGAAATATTTCAGTTGGTGTGCAATGAATCTAAAATATATGAAAGTTTAATTTTTATCATTACATTATGGAAAAGAATGAACTTTATCACAATATGCTAATTTTCTGAGAAGGACCTGTAAACTTGCAGCAAGAAGGAGTCATGGTACAGAGAAAAAAAAAAAGACTGCAACTGTGCTTGTTGTGATATCTGCAAAATGCTCATTTCAAGTAAGGGAGGAAACAACAGCAGTGATTTTCAACATCACCCTATACAACATGAGTTTTAAGTTCAGGAATGCCTTGTGTTTTTGACGCACTATGTTGCACGCGTCCCAACCAAGAGTGAATTTCCTGTGTTATAATGAGATTAGCACCACATATTCAGGATTTCCTTTGACTAAGAAAACACAATTAAAACAAATTCTGTGCAGTCATTACCTCATTGTCATCCATTTAGATGATTCTACACTGAGATAAAACTGTTGTTTCATGCTGAAAAACTGAAAAACAATCACAGAATTGACACATTGTTTTTATCAATTTACCATCCCTAATGTTAGCTTTCATTGAATCATGTATCCCCATGTGGTAGCTCCCTTTTAAATCATGTGTTTTATCCATTAAATTAATGCAGCTGCTATTCTTCTATTAAAAAGCCATAAGTTTCTGAACGGTTTGTCTTATTGTGAATGATGATATTCTGCATCCTCCTCTGTCTGCAGAGCATGGGAAGACTTCCATGGTCTGGTGAATGCTAGTGGAGGACGTTAGCCCCTCGCGCAGAGATACTCGGCAAAGAGTAAGAACTTTAGCTGCGGTAGTGAAATGTGAGCGAAATGCTGTATTTTTTTTGTTGTTTTTTACAGTTTTACTCACATCGTCTCTGTTGTGTAGGTGTAGATGTGATGTGTTGGAGGGGGTGACAAGGCCAGGGAAGGATACCTCTGCGTGGATTGCCACTGTGTATTATGAAGACAGCCAAAGTCCTGGAACAGAGGCCAGAAGACTATTCCTTCATTGCTTCAAATTGGAAATGAAACAGAAAAGCCTTTCAACCGAACACTGAAAGAAGCCGAAGAAAGAGATATTTTTAATCAACCGGAGAAGAGCAAAGCCTTCACTTTTTTAACTTTTTTTTTTTCTTTTTCTTTCATGCAAGTTGTAACATCTGTTAACTTGCCGCCAAAGGGAGGCTGTGTGACCGGTGTTTGCTGATCTGGTCATTAGTTGATGACAAAGTGTACTTGACAAAACAACAAAACCAATATGTTATAAAACTAGATATGACACTCGCTGTTGACATTAAGTGTTAATTTGTTTTATTGGGACTCAAACAGGGTTGCAGGTAGATGTTATTTTATTACAGTGCTGTATTTTAACTACAGTTCCTCTGATCACTTGGAACTAGAACGGATTCTATTGTGTACGATATATTTGTAAATAATGTCCGCTTCAGAGATCACTTAAAACGAATCAGCGACAATGTTCCATCTTTTGACATGGAAGTTGAATCCCAAAGGACGAGGAGGATCATCTTGTGTGTTGGGCAGAAGGTTGTGTAATTGGCATCCTTAGGATGAACTGCCAAGCTGCCTAAATCACTGTGCCTGGCCTCGAGCCCGACCCGAACCAGGTTTCCCTTCTGTCTTTATCCCGCCTTTAAAGAATACAAGGGAAGGGCTCTGCTTTAACGTTCTCATCAAAGGTGTATAGGAGTCCCGGAAACACCAACCTTCACTCCTTTTCCATTTTGTAGTAAAAGAAATGAAACTGGGCCCAGGACCAGGGTGTGTTACAGTTTTTATCATGAGGAAGGTGTTTGTTTGTTTTTTGGATCTGTGTGAATAAAGCGCCTATGGTTTGTTGGAGGACTGTAATGCTGCCCATATTTGGTGGTATGACGATGGGTGCAGGTGTGTGTGTCTGAAGTGAGGAAACACTATTGGATGTACACCTGCTGGATTATAGCAATAAATGTTAAATATGCATCTGCTGCTAAAGCTGCTTCTGAGTCACTTTCTTCCATAAACGGATGTCTAAAGAGAAGACTTTGAGCTTGTTAAGAAACCAAAACTGCTTTATTAACACCATTTAAAGAGACAGGAGCCTCGGTTCATATGGTGCAGCGTCTTGTTCCATTGACCTGGCCGGTGGTTCTCAGTAGATGTGAGAGGTCCCTTTCGCTGATCAGCTCATCTCAAAGAACATGTGATTCTGCAGAGAAATAATTAGAGCATGTAAGCTACTTCAGTGGAGTGGCTGCATTTTTCTAATCCACTGCAATTCAGCAGCACATTTACTTTTTACACAAATTAATTTTATTTCCATTAGTGCTTGCTTTCTGCAGATAGATTATCTAAATATGAGATAATGCATTATATAATTCAGTTAAAATGAATTCGATCCAACTAATCCAACTACGACTTGGTTAATGTTTAACAGTATAACTCTGACAGTAGTAGCAGTATTTCTGTATGACTACTATTTTCAGTGCAAAATATTATTTGAAACCACAACAACATTAATAAGAGCAAATCATATGCTTACCAGTAAGAAAGTGGCAGCAAGAAGCAAGAGTTTGGTGTGTGAATCCATACTCAGTGGCACTAGAGATGGAAATACATGCAAATGGCAGGATTACAGATTTCAAACTGGAAAGGAGGCTATGGAATCCTGCATGTATGCTAAATGCAGGGATTGCTGGAAATTACATCACAATAGCGGTTCCCAACTGGGGGCAGCAGACTTTTTTACTCTGCAGTAGGCAGAACTCACCCTCCAACCCAAAATATTCATGATCCATGTTGCGCTCATCGCTGAAGCCGGGCCATTTCTTCCATATTGTGCCTGTTTTCTCACCAATGTTGGAGACGATCTGTTGTGCAACGCAAAGCCGTGTGAAAACAATGGTCAATAAAAGTACAGTTGTACATGTATTGTGGGTTATATAAATAAACCTGGAACTGCTGGTTGGATAAGCAACGGCACGGACAGCATGAGCCCTGGATTCTGTGTTTGGACGCTCCTTCTGAATCGCACACTTCCAGGAGAGGGGTGAACATGCTCCACCTGAAAACAGCCAACACGCAGAGGCTTTACACGCTTCCTAACACAATCACGCAATAAGAAACCTGCCAGATACGCTGGCTGGGACTTCACACAGTGGCTCAGGCCAGTCTTGATGCTTGGTTGACCACATTTTCAGCTGTCATGATTCTGCAGCACCAAAATCATTGTTTGCTCGGTGTCAGGGGAGTTCAAATTGGGGCACGCTTTATTCTAGCACAACTGAGAGAATATTTATACCATGTCGATCTCTGGTCACTGAAACCTCTGCCAGGTCCGTGCTAATTGGAAACAACTTCATCGAGCGTGTTGCTTCAGGAGGACGCTAAATTTGACACACAAAGGCACTCCGTTTAATGCAGGAGTCAGATTTAGGCCAGATGAAGAAGGAAATATTTCGGTGTGGCTGCTGGAGATGGGGTGTCGACGTGCCTCCCATTAGCCAACATTCCCATTAAGAAGGATGCCGCATTCCTTCCCTCCTAGCCCCACGCGACTCAGTTGCTGTGTCTCTGTGCAAACAGCTGTTTTGTGCATTAACTCTCCCAGGTTTAGACTACACCCTGGCTGAGTGGAACAGTAAAGGCCCTCACTGCTATTTACAGATAGGCCTGGGCATCTAATGTGGCCGGGCAGAGGCTGGGAGTGACATGGAAAAAAAAGGCTCACATGACAAGTTGCTCAGTCTGAGATCGTAAAGTTTTAAAATTTCTGCAGCATAAATATTCTTGAGTAAATTTAGGTACTTGTTTATTTTATTCTTTTTCCTGGCTTTATCAGACTGGATTAAAAGAAGTACGACCACTGCATCAATGTAATAACACCAGAACAATGTTCAAATTGTCCTACCTCTGACATACGGTACCAATGAGATGTTTTTGAGGCGTGTAGGCTCTCATCTCCATCAGACAGCAGCCGAGGCAGCAGGCGTCCACCCTGAAGGGCCTTTCAAAATAAAAGACCTGACGGCCCTGGCAGTCGTAGCCCTGCAAGGAACAGGCCCGAGCTGGTCCGCAGCACTGGAGGCACAAACAGGAACTCTCTGACAGAAACGAAAAAGATCAACAAATGCTGAGAAACATGCTGAATAACATAATTATTGCAGATTAGATGAATATCCCTAGTTAAAACACATGTACCTTCTACAGCCACAAACAGCTGTGACCTGCTGCGCCCTGTGGTGATGCTGTAAATCCTCCTGGAAACACACTGTGGACCTGCAATCAGAAGCAGACGCAGCTTTGCGATGCAAGTGGCAGTTTTACACATAAAAGACAAAAGTAATCCCTCCCACTCACCTTGCAGCTCTGGTCTGGCGGTGACATTAATCCGACTCACTGTTTCCAGCACAGACATAAAGTGCGATCCTGCCACAGCTCCAACTTTCTGTTCCTCCACCCCTGGCCCGTTTCCCCGTTTCCCCGTTGACCTCACGCAGTCGTTCTCCATCTTCCTCTCAGGAGCCAGATCTGACAGTTGCTCTTCAGATTCCCAGTCAGGGGGTTCTTGGTGGGATTTGGGTCCAGGTGGGTGAGTCTGGCACTCAAAAGAAGGACCACAGCGGTTCTGGAAAGCTCTGAAGATCATCTGGATGTGCTTCTCTCGCTCAAGTTGGCCAAGTGAAAGAGGCTGATTGGTGACCGCTGACATGGTATTAAACTGAAAATATCCAAACCTGAATGTTCATTTTTAATAAAACCACAGTCAGCTCAAATTAAAAAAAAAAAAAATAACCTGCACAGTTCAGTTCGTCCTGTGAATAGTAGTTAGACTAATAATCCTTAATGATAGGTGCTCTGAAAGTGTATCATTATAAATTAAAAGAAGAAAAGAAATCAACCAAATGGAGAAAAATTTGAAAATGGAAATCTGGAAAGTGGATGGACTGCTTGACTAAAAAAAAATAATTCAACCCAATCTTTAGAGTTTAAAAGTATAAATAGCCCTGTATTGGGAAAGTACTTGCAATACAAATAAGTACTTTTTATAATGAAAAGGTGGCTTAAAATTTGAGCATAATTTAAGGAAATTTTTCCCTCTACCCTGTGTTTTCTCCAGCAGGCTAAAGACAGTTCCCTGGTAGCAATATAAACACCATCCTCACCATAGCAGCCAGCCTCTTCTTTATTCACATCACACACTGCCTCATAGTTTGGTCACTGCGTGCCACACTGCTAATAGTCTCCAATGCTAATAGGTGATTGCAAAATCATCTGGCTAAAATCCGGCTGCATCTCCTGCCTAATAGTTCAAATAAATATAAGAAAAACAGAAAACAGAACAATGAAGCATCAAAAGTCTCTTGCTTACCATCAGTGTCCAGCCTCCAGGCATCTACAGACTCTGGTCATCTAACTGTAGGGGGAAGATACCCCTCTTGATCTTGACGAGTCATGACCAAGGGTGGGGGGGTTAAGCCCCAGCCTCCTTACCACCTGTGTGTGTGTTACTATTCACGTAGCAACGTTTGGCTTTGCTGAGTGTTTCTGGACGACTCACTCCAGCTCTTATTCGCCAGCTCTGTGTCACCCAGACTCCGTTTCCATCCCAACCGGCCGGATCTGCCTTTTGTTGGGCTAGAAAGGCACCACTCAGCCATGTAATTGAGATCCTGCTTCCAGAGGTGGGGGGCTGTGCTGTGCTGTGCAGTACATTTGTGTTTTGGCTGTGGACTGGGGGTGTCTCTGCTTTCCGTGAGCCTCAAAAGTAACGCAGGATGTTTGAGGAGTTTCTGGGATGGCAAATCACAAAGTTTACCCTGGTACTTTTTATTGATAAAAGAACTGATTTGGAACATTTGGTTGTACGATGCTTACATGTGTGATCAACACCATGGCTCACGATGGACTTTTTTATATTTTATATAAACATCAGCAGCAAGTGAAGCAGCCAGCAAATGCAACTCCTTATTCTTATACAGCAAAACATGCAACAATTACTTTGAACAGCCTCAACAGTCAGTAACAGCTGATAACAGCATGCATCCACACAACTGTACAGCAGATGCTTTATCACCATAAACAAGCGTGACATGTATCGTGTAGTGTGTAGGTGAAGTTCTGTGACAGTCCACAGACCTCCAACTGGCACCAATACAGAAAATACTGTACATACAGCTCTATCTTCTCAAATCTCTGCTTAAATCTCTCTCAGTCATTAGTGAAAGACCACTGACAGACACTGTCAGCTTTCCACTTTGGGTGAAGGCACAATATCCAGCGATTTCTTCCAGGTTCACACCAGGAAGTCTGCTATATCAGTAAGATTGTTTAATGGAGGAAGGTACTTCTTTGGATCCCCAAGGAAAGGCAAGGAGGGCGGCTGGTTGAAATGGCCCGTTAGGAAGATCGCAATGGTGCCAATGAAAAACACCAACACCATGACAATGAAGCAGACCCTGTCGATCACCCGGGCAACCAGGAACCATTCTTCATTCTCCTGAGGTTAGACAAGACAGACCATGACAGGTTGTATTGTATGCAGCTTAATTTAAACCCATTAAAGTTATATTTTCAACTAATGGTGTTAAATAAAACACATTTAACGAAAAGATCTTACATTCTGGAAGTTGTTCTGCTGACGTGCAGTCTCTGCTATGTGTTTGCAGGAGGCCACGCACTGCTTCAGCTCTGGAGAGGCGTTTGCTAGACTGGTGCTGAGCTGCTCCGCTGTACCTCCCTCCAGCCCAACACCTTTGTGCAAAATAATTCAGATAGTCACTGGTTACGCACCTTCCTACACATTTAAACGCACACACACACAAAAAAAAAAACATTTTCAAATACTTACGTAGCTTCTCTAACACTGACTTCATCAATCCGTTTCTCTCTTTGAGTCTGGCAAACATGAGCTCAGATCGAGCTGTGTTCGTTGCATATTCTTCTGCCTTGGTGATAAGAGTCATAGAGCTGCGGCGTCGGCAGGGTGCCAGGAACGCCGTGTTCTTGCCTGTAGACGGAATTTTGCCGCTTCCAGTTTCTGATGCGTTTGGTGTCCACGGTTGCATCTGCATCCTCAGCAGCCGAGGCAGGATGTTTAGGAAGATCTGAGGGTGAGACAGAGTTAGACGGGCACCTGAAGGCAATTACACTTCTGATGACTTCAAAATGACAATGATCAGGACCCAGTCCCACCTTTCGGACTTTGTCTGTCATCATGTGAGTGTTTGGTGTTCTCAGGGACACGTTGAGAACTATCACACAGTTCATCACTACCATGGTGGTCACGGACATCACAAACATCAGATACCTGCAATCAAAGGTTCATAAATCTCAGCTTTGGATGATTGGACTGAACTTCTGAACTGAAACCTGCACATAAACTTACTTTCCAATGAGAGGCACAGCCTTTGAAGTCTCTGGAACCTTCTTCGCAATAAGGAAGAGGAAGACGGTCTGGCCCAGAAGAGTAGCAATAGACATGGTGCACTTCTGGCCACCGGCTGCAAAAAGCAAACCAAAATTCAGTCGGAGTTGTGACATTATGGGTTCTGGTTTAAACACCAGATGTCTGACAAAAGATCACACCTTTGGCAGGTAAGTAGTAGACCAGCAAGCCAAGCGAAGAGAAGAGCACACAGGGAGCGATGATGTTGATGACGTAGAAGAGGGGCTTTCTCTGGATGATGAGGAAGAATACAACCTCCTGGTACCCCAGCTCATCTTTACTGTACTGAGTGTTGATCACCTTCTTGGCTGGCCTGTGTTTGATCACCCACTCTCCATTCTCTGAAAACACCAAAGTCATTTTTTATTCTGTTTTCGTCTTAGAATATCTATTTTGTTCGATTATTCAGAATCTCTCTCACTAACATTGGTATACCTGTAAAAGCCTCTGGGTCAATATCCACCCACTCCAGTGTGTGGTTATCCTCCTCTTTGAGAACCAGCTCGATCTCATTGGCGCTGTAAGTCTGGGAGCTGAACACAAGGAAAAGACGTGTGGTCTGTCACCACAGCAAACGCAGCCATCTATTCCCTTTTACAAGACAGCAGGGTGTAAAGGGACCATGAATAAAGGAGGCACTGTTCTTGGTTTGGACACTGTGAATTTCATTTAAACACAAGGCAACCTGGCATGTAAACATATTAGCTAGTGGCCATGAGTCCAGAAATCTCCAGTACAACCCTAGCATCCTTAGAAGCATCAACCAAAGTGTGTGAAACTTTCAGATTTTCTCTCATTTTATCCAATAATTTAACAGTTTAATGAAATGTTATATGTTTTACGTCATGTTGCATTTATTTTAATGTTGATTGTTGAATGATTATAACATTTTCCCCTTAAAAATGTCGCCCTCACACTGATTTGTGTATAACTTCATTCATTCATTCATTCATCTTCTGTAACCGCTTATTCCTGTTAAGGGTCGCGGGGTCTGCTGGAGCCTATCCCAGCTGTCATTGGGCAAGAAGCGGGGCCCACCCTGGACAGGTCTTTGTGTATAACTGTGTGATGTAAATCCCTTCTTTGGTTATTAAACCAACGTTATGTAACTATTTTATTTTACTGTGAAAGTTGACTCCCTAGTTTTTGATAATGAGCCAAGCCAGCCCAACTCAGCAGAAGCTTAGCCACTCAACATCTTGTTACAAAGTGAAAGCGCCTCCTATGACTGGTATTCTAACTTGGTGCAGGGATCTTCATTAATGTTTGTGATTTAATATAAATCAAAAGTTCAATCATTCATTCATTTTCTGTAACCTCTTGTTCTCTGGAGGGTCGTGGGTCGGCTGGAGCCTATCCCAGCTGTCATTGGGCGAGAGGCGGGGTACACCCTGGACAGGTCTATCCTAAAGTTACAAGGGTGAATGGTACAAAGAATGCCAAGAATGTTGACAGTAAGTTACTGGTTTGTATCACCAACCGTATTTAGAGAAGCACAAACCCATATGTCACCCTTAGGTTTCCTGAAGAGCGGCTTTGAAGCTCAGTGTGGTGTCTCAGTGTGACAGTCGCCGTCTTAGCTGTGGCTGACTCCTCCTGATTCTGTGTTCACACTATAAGCGACAAAAGCTACAACATGGTCAGTGCGGCCAGCTACATTGGCCCAAAGTGCTTGTTGACGTTGTCGGTGACGTCTTCTGTTTAAATGTTAACTTGTGAAACAAATGCATGATTGGTTGAAAGAGTGTCACCAAGTCCTTCGATCGCCAAACAAAGCTGAAGCCATCTTCACTTTGATATGTAGAGCATTACAACCATCACATAGTTTGGTGTCAGTTTGACGCTTCACATCCCGTTTTCCAATCACCACTAGTGTGAATGTAACATAACTCCCAGGTAATTCAAAAATGGTCAAAAAGATTGTGCAAGAGACTAAGTCGGGTGGCTGACACCAACGTATTGATACCTGAGACCGCACCCATCTGATAACCAAAGCTGCCACATCCCAAATGATGTGTAACATTAACCCTTGACATAATTTAAACAGTTAAGTTATAAAAACATTCTGTTATACTTCAGTTTTTGGCATTTCAGCTTCAGTTGGAAGCATTTTCAGTATTGCTGCTTGGTTTGCACTGAAATGATGATTTTGTATTGCCTCATTGCTCCAACTTAAAGCCCAGCAGCATTTAATATGAAAGAATTACATACATGTAGTTACAACTTCAGGCCACAGAGGGCTCTGTTTGCACTGCTCATCAAACATTGCATGGTGTTGCTTTAGGTGGGTCTAAACACCCACAGAAAGCTCACCAAGGGCTTAAAGGAGATGATATTTAGTAATAAGAAATTAATAAGTAGAAACCGTCTGACTAAATCATAGAATAATAAAAGATCTCATGTAAACGTACCGGAAAACCATGGTGCAGTTCTGCCAGTCAAAGGGAAAGTAGTTTACAGTGATGGCACAGGCGCTGCGGTAGATGGCAGGAGGCAGCCAGTACACACAGCCGTCAGGAGACACCAGCGCATTGCAGTAAAGTGCCACCTCAAACTGTCCATCCACACTGCAGAGCAGAAGAAAAGGAGACCGTTGAAGGTTTCCTCGCACACTGTTATAGAAACACACTGTGATTGTATTTAACTTTTAATTTTGGTAAGTGCCAGTATTATTCCCCTATGGAGCGTTGTTTAACCACATATTTTTTTCCACATTTGTCTGTCTGGGGTGGTGCGGGTTACAGAAAACAACCCGTTTGGCTAAAAGAAATGCTTATAATGACAAACACTGACCTTTTTCTAAGCATATTCATATGTGAAGGTGAAACCACTCACTTGTTCTCCAGTATGACGTCAGGCAGCCAGATGCTTTTGGAGGGGATCCGCAGCTCAGAGGTGATGTTCCCGTACAGAGCTGACCTGGGCGGCTGGTCCCACCTGAGCCTGTAGTCGCACCATTTCTACGTACAGAAATACTTTTATCGGTCTGGCAAATATCGCAAGTTAAAAATGTGCCACTGCAAAAAAGACGAGAGGAGCTGAGGTGTGTGTGAGTTTACCAGCTCTATCCAGACACTGGTCGTCAGGGCCTCCTCCTTTTCATTCTGAGGGGAGACCGTTTGTAAAATAACGTTAGCTCAAAGGGCTGTGGCCCCGACAGATACGCCACACCGAGCTCCACTCACCAGAGAGATGAGGTTGGTGAGCGTCATCTTGATGGTGACCTCAGTGATGTCTCCACTCTTCTCCATGGGCCGAACGTTCTTGTTGTAGCCCTTCATCAAATCCTTGAAAAGTTCTCCCTCAAGGTTAACGGCTGATGCTGCAGACGAAGCACAGAGAACATAGTCAGAAAATACAGCGTGGACTGAAACTGAAGCAGACAGTGAAAAGGCACTGGATTTAAATTGTCACTCCATGAATTTTACTGTTTACTTTGCACGTCATGAAGAGGACTACTTCAAGTCTTCTGTTTAAGGATGTTTCTAAAAATAACACATAACATTGTTAACAAAAAGGATTGAGGATTTAACAGGCAGGGACTCTTTTATTGAAATGCATTACAGACACTGGATTCAGTGTTTTTGGAGTTTGATCCAGACTAGAGGTTCAGTCAGAATATTTCAGCATCTGCTTTTTAAATACGTCCTTTGACTAACATGAATTTTGACTTATACAGCGTATATGGATGCCCCTTTCAAATCAACATTTGGTCTACAATTAGGTCTGCAAACATATCAGGACAAACATGGATGAAAGATCTTTCTTTAAAACCATTTAAAAAAAAATACAGTTAAAACAAATGAAGTGAAAGACAAACCTTTAAACTAACGAGAGCAAAGAAGCGAGCTGATTACCTGTCTGTTTGAAAGTGTTTGATTGGAGAGTTGATAACCCTTTATTAACAACCCATAGATATCAACACTCCATGGTATTAATAGCACAGCTAAATAAACACAAACTCAGTTCTGCCTTGTTACCAAGAGTAACAGATTTATTTACGACATACAATATGAGCACAACAAAATATGTCAGTCAGAACATGTCCTGCCAAATAATGAGGTACGATAAAGTTCAGGTACCTGTTGTGCTTTTAAAACCTAAATAGAGCTCTGTCGTTTTACTCTTTCATCA
Organism: Chelon labrosus; assembly: GCF_963514085.1. Taxonomy (NCBI): domain Eukaryota; kingdom Metazoa; phylum Chordata; class Actinopteri; order Mugiliformes; family Mugilidae; genus Chelon; species Chelon labrosus. The sequence continues at coordinate 12,135,715 of NC_140342.1, forward strand.
CTGAACCTGTCAAAGACACACGCTTTGTAAAAAAAAAAAAAAAAAACACAATAATTTTTCTAGCAGCAGTTTGTCTATGTTATAAAGATATAAAGACATTTTGCTCCTCGGCCCAGCGTCCCTACCTGTGGCTGAAATCATGAGCACTCTTACAAAGAGCGACAGAGAGCGCCGAGGTCCAGAATCCATCAGTGTGTGTGTTTGTGCAGCGCTGTCTGAGAGGAAGCCGTGATCACTAATCTGATACACAAGGACACTACTAGATGAGGCTGCTGGCACTCTGCCTATGCGTGACGATGTGCGTGTGTGTGTGTGTGTGTGTTTCCCAGCACAAGTCAGGGCTGGGCTTAACAGGAGGGTGGAGGTCTGTGGTCTGGGGTCGCTGGGGGAGCTGATGATTGTTAGGGTTAAATCCAAAAGTGTATTTCCAGTACGGCATAGCCAGCTGTCACATACACACACACACACTCTGGGAACATGGCATGCACACTGTTCAGGCATTGTACATGGCTGCCCTCCAGTGTTACACATGCTGTATTGTAATTCTGCTCACTGCACCTGGCTATTGTCAATTAATGGGTCCACATGAACTATGTAATATAGCTGATGTAGGGCAAACTTAGCACAGCGCTGATCTATAAAAAGCCAGTTAACAGCATTTCCATCAGGTGTCAGTTAAAAGTGTTCTATAAGACAAAAGGATTAGACAGAAGATGAAGAGAAGTGGAAAGACATAAATAGTGTTGCTGTGTGTCTAAAAGAGAGAAAGTATTTTTTTTTGAACACAAGGTAAACAGTGGACACCAGCACAGGTGGCAAGTGTCGTCCATTTACAGCAGCACCCCCCGCGATGACTGACCGGACTCTGTGGAAGTTGCCAGCACACTTGTGACTTATCATTTCTTCGTGTGCGAGCAACAAAAATACTTGTTCCTGCCATGACAGGGCACGCTTCCCACACACATGCACTGACACAAACAGCGTCCAGCAGGAGCTGATGTGTCGCAACAGAAGTATGAGTGCGCGTTTACTCAGCTGCTAACCCTCGTATTCCTGTGTAATCTTTTAGGTCTTGAGATGAAAAAAAAAAAAAACATGTGAAGTTGCTTTGGTTTATGGGTGTGTTCAAGCAAATGTTGCGCTGCTCTGGCTGATGACTGACACTAAGAGGCTCTAAAGGTCAGTATAATTCTGGGTCCAGTTACAATTCCCTGTCCTGGAAATGAGAGAAAACAAGGAGGTAATGGTAATCTCAGCGGCGCAGCTGTTGTGTTGATGGTAAGGCTCGAAGTTGTGGAAGCACTGAGGTCAGTGTGGGGTCAGAGTAGAGAGGGGGGCAGCCGTCCCCTTCAAAGCTGTCTTCGTCAGAGGGCTGCAGCTGCAAAATACTGGAGGATTAGCAGCATTACTGTCAGCTAATTTGAATGTCTCACCTTAAAAAAACATTCAACAGAACATGCCAGAGCAGTAATGACAATTTTATTACATATATAGATTTTTTTTTACAAAAATACAAAGACTTTTCTCTATACAAATAAATATTATAAGAAAAAAGATGACATGAATAATATATACAGTCTGTGCTTCACAAGAGGCTCAACCTTTGCAAAAGACAATATGAATAACTTATCATTTTGTACAGATTCATAAGTTAGACGAGGCTGCGTCTCCAACCACCAGTTGGTGTGACTGCTGGTCAATAATTGGTCGATACATTCATGTTTTTAGAGTCAGGCTCCAGTTGGAGAAAATAAGAAGACAACCGAAGTTTGAGCGAGCGTGCGCTTTATACTGTTCGCGTCTCTCTTTATTTTTTAGTTCCGTGTCGGCTCACTTTAAGAGACTCTCCGCCTTCTTCTCTCATTTGAGTCCCTTCATGCACTCTCGCACGTCAAGACTTGAGTGTCTCCAGCGCCAAAGCGATGATCCTTGGCACACTGCGGTAAAATGATTCGTTCTCCAGGCCCACGAGGCTGTAGAATGTCACAGGTCGTCCTCCCACCACAGCTCTGATCCGAGCCTGGTAAAGTCCTCGATCGTTCTTGGAGCTCAGATCAACTAACACCTGAGGAGAATAGAGGCGAATTTAGAGGCGTCATTTAATAGTTGATGGCACATTTAGTTGTCTTCATTTGTAATTATTTACCTCTTGGAAATTCATGCGTAGATTCTTGCTTGGGAGGTTTAAGACCCAGCTGTAGGAGTCTCTGATTTGGCTGACTCGCTGTGAAGACTCTGTCACTCCAGGACAAACTACAAAGCAACAGAAAAACATTTAATTTGAGAAATACCATCCACAAACAAATCCATAAACAAATGCTACAAGGATTACTTTGTAAAGGTGTTTAACTTTTGTCAGAACAGGACGTGGGACGTACTTTTTCCACTGGCACCAGGTATCTGCCTCTTGCGGAGAAGGCTCCTGTATTTTCTGTGAAGACTTAAAGGTTTGACAGCGTGCGCAGTCAGCCTGGGGTCTCCAGTCTCTGTGTGAGCGCTCTCAGTGACTGGCTGGACCACAGTTGTCGACTGCACAGGGAGCAGCGACTCTGAAGATTTTTCTGTTACAGCTCCTTTCTCAACAAATGTAAAATCCTCTGACGTGGCGCTCCATTTTACATCAGGAGAAGCGTCCCTACTGAACGAGGTTTCACTTTGTGATGCGTCTTCAGCTACAGTCCCATCTTGTGTCCTCAATTTTTGAATTTCATTCATCAAGGCTGTCAGCAGCGACCAAGGTTCTTGTGATTCCTGGGAAGATGAGAACAGATCGGTGCGAACTGGTGGTCCGGTGGAAGAAGATGAAGTAAGAAAAGGCTGATTGTTACGAGACTCCCCCTGGAGGTAGACCAGGTCCAGGTGCAGGACAGGAGGAGCAGCTCTTGAGTCCAGTTTGGAGCGCAGAGCTGAGATAACAGATCGATATTCTACCTCCAGCTGTTGTACTGAAGAGTCCTGCATCTGGAGATGACGTGTAAACAAAAAGATGAAGAATTTTTACCATTATGAAAAACTTTGAAGAGAACATCTTGGCATTGCATGATTTGCCATGACGTAAGGATAATTTGAGACCTACCTGTGAGAAAATGTTGTCCTCCTGTCTTCTCTGTGCAGAGGAGACATCTGCTGATGTGTCGGCGTCTTGTTTATCCACATCATCAGCCATGTTTGTCAGGTATTTCTCCCAGTCATCCACGGAGGGTCCCACATCTCTGAATAAGTTTGGAGGAACTGGAGAAGGGCTGTGCTCTACTGGCACCATGGCGCCACCTAGCTGTTCTGCAAGTAATAAAACATTTGATATAACAGTGACCACATGCAAAACAAAGCACTTCAATATTTCAAATCATGTGTACAGGTTATTCTGCGCTGCACAAAATTCTCTATACATTTTTACGTATGCATTTTAGCTGCGATAAAAGCTGGAGTAACATACTGTCGGTCCTGTACCTTCAATCTGTGTGAGGCCATGGTTCAGGCCCAGGTCCCTCCTCTCTCTAATGTGTGTGAATGCTGTGTTGTAGATGTGCTCCACGAGCTGAGGCAGAGTCTGGGTGAAGAAAGTCAAGTCCACTTTGTCCCTGATGTAGTCCTCGGCCCTCTGGAGCAAGTCCAACAGCGTCTGCAGGAATGAGCGTAACTCTGGACGACGAAGAGAGAACAAAAGATCAGAAACGTCAAGAGCGAACAAACATCAAATCAGCGGGTACGTTCAGCTTTTATTCCACAATCACAAGAGTACTTACGACATTTCTTGAAGCGGGTGAGGCATTTGTCTTCTGCCGTTCGGCTGCATGTGCTGGCAGCCTGACCAGGAGGGCAGGTCAGTGTATAGAAGCGACACAGAGAGCTGAACTCTGACCGCTGCTCCTCCTCTGTCATTTCAGTTGTCTTTAGAAGCTCTGGACATGTTGGCTCCCGGCTCCCAAATGACTCTTCAAAGGAGAAGAAGAGAATGAGTGGGTGAAATCAGAGATGATTCAGTAGTTTAAAAGTCTATTATAATCATTTTCAAATTGGTGTGTAGTTGCTTGAAACTCACTCTGTATCTCAGCCTGAATCCAGTCAGAGAAAGCAGACACCCGTGTGTATACTCCAGGCTTGCCTTTCTCTCCACAGCCGTCTCCCCAGGAGGTGATGCCATAGAGCTGGAATCGACCTGAGATCCGGTCCTGGTAGATCAGAGGGCCTCCAGAATCTCCCTGTGGGTGACAAAAAAAAAAAAAAAAAAAAAGATTAGAAATGCTGGTCTGTTTACAGAAGAAAATAACTAAAAAACTGAAACTGTTCTTCCCACCTGACAGGAGTCTATGCCTCCAGAGAGATAACCGGCGCACAGCATGGTGTTGGTGACCAGTTCTTTGCCAAGGGTGCTCTTACAGGTGCTTTGAGGCAACAGGGGCACTTTGGCCTCCATCACCACATCAGCAGCTGGACCATCTGTAGGGACAAACAAGCACAGGAATGCACTGTGTTATTGATCACTTAGGATACTAAACTAACTCCACTATACTTAGTACCATGTTGAGTATTTATAGGTTCATTATTTAGAAATAAATACTCAATTATAATGACTACAGTTAACAGGATTGGGAAAAAGAAAAAACACAAATCCATTAACAGCTGTGACTCACCCTCATAGACGGAGCCCCAGCCTGCTACTAGACAGGGGCTACCAGTGGGGGGGTCCATGTTGGAGGGGAGGCACACCGGGGTGACATGCTCGGACAGCACTGCCGGGGATGTCAGCTCTACCAGGGCTATATCGTTGTTAAACGTCTTTGGGTTGAACTGCAGAAAGAGAACAATACAACTTTATGATTCAGCTAACAGCTGATGATAACAGTTAAACTGTATTTTATTCTACATCCCTGAATATTTACCTTAGGATGTGGAATGATGCGATTCACTTTGAGAACCTGCTCATCAGGGTCAGTCTTGGTGATGTCAAACTCACCCACTACAGCCGTCCAGTAGCTCTCACTATGGCTCCTATGGAGGTCAGGATAATAGGAAAAACAGAGAGTGAAATGAGGGAGGGAAAATTACAGCAATAATGAACCAGTCAAAGATGGGTCTTCTTGAATAAATAATAATGTGCACACTTACCCAGCAAAACAATGTGCGGCAGTGACCACCCAGGAGCTGTCCACTAGCACCCCTCCGCACATCAGGCCACCATCTAGCTGCAGGTTGACTAGCCAGGGCCAGCTACCTGGAGGAGCGGGGGAGCCACCCACAATCCTGGAGCGAGGCTGCGTGATGTTTTGCACTCTGGTTGATCTCTGACCACACACAGCTGCTAGGACAGAGAGGCACGGATGGTCAGGAAATGCAGCACGGATGGCTTTTTGTCGATAAACATACGATACCGGAGCCATGCAAATGAATCTCAAGCCTCATCAATACTAGCTGGTGAAAACATGCATCTCCTCACCCTGTGCATGTGTCTGCATAGCAGGTTCCAGGTTCTGCATTGTGTTAAGCAGGCTGCACTGGAGGACACGGGCGCTGCAGCTCTCACCCATGATCCGGATGCAGCTCTCGTCGTCCTGTTCGCCAGGGGGACAGCGATGCTGGTAGTACGCACAGGTCTGACTCAGAGCCCAACTCCGCTCTGCTTCATCCTGAAGCTTTTGGGCCTTAGTGATGGCATTACAGCTGGGCTCTGATAAGGCACTGGATGGAGACGCTGTTGGACAAGAAGGGGACATCTGTCATGGATGTGCAAAGGGTATGGGCATCGAGTGGTAATGCAGGGAAGTATTGTACTTACAGCAGGAGCCTGACAGCTGTCCACAGTTCTGAAACAGACAAGGGACACAACCCCGGCAGCCAGCTTCAGCCCGACTTCTATCAGATGAGGCACGTTCAAGAGCGGACAGGGCACTGGTCATGGCTGCTTCCAAAACAACGGTGCCACGATCAGACAGAGCTGCAGGAGAAGGCGAGAGTTTAAATATTTAAAAATCTAAAACGGCAAACAGAATAGAGAATAATGATAAGATAAGCAGAGAAAGAGACACAGAGAAGTACAGAGCAATACATTCTACAGCCAAAAAGTTATATCAGAACAGAAATGGTATTGTTTTTTCTCCATTACATAGTTTGTCATTGGGTAGTAGATACTTCATGACCAAAGTTAGGAAATCTTCACAAACAGTTTTTGGTATCTACCTCAAAGATCCATTGCTGGGTTGAACTGCATATTAAAGCAATATCATCTTTTAGAGTGATAGATTTTTATTGGCAGCGAAAATTCTGACAAAATTACCAAAATTATTAAAGGGATCATTTTTGCAACAAGATTAAAGAAAGGACATCTAGGTCATTTCATGGAAGGCTGTCATTTGCTGTGGGAACACTATGTGTGAGCATGACCATGGACTGCTGCAGCTTTCCGGTATGTGTGTGAGTAGCCCCCTTTTTCTCATGCTGCTCTTTGAGCTCATTGGCAGCATTTTAGGGAAGCCTGCTCACGCTCAGCGCGCTGGTGAGGCTTTTACAGACACACTTCAATCGGGCCGCCGACCCTGCCGCCCCCCTCTGTGCCGCAACACATCACAGGATAGGCCACTAACAACAACAATGCTGATTGAAGACTTAATTAGAAGGCCAGGGCTGAGCGGGCAGAGGCTGGTGGGCAGGGACAGGCCCTAAGGGCACGGGCTGGCAGCCCTGGGGCAGCTGGGACCCACAGTCTCTTGTTCTAAACACACCAAACACGCTGCCATCACCAGCCGCCTGTATGAAGGCTCTGCTGTACTCAGCACTTCAACCAGAGAGGGCCAGAGGTCTCTCAGCACAGTGCTCTACTGCAGTAAATGACCGGTAATAAACTTCCTATCCTCTCATGCTTTTATGTCTATGAAAACAAGAGAAATTAACTGATCTTAATACGAATTTTGGTGTATTTCAGTGTATTTATACTGCTACTTTTACATTTGGACACTTGTTCCATAAAACACTAAAGAGTAAAGTATTATACACAAATACAGGCAGTCATACAACATAAATAAAAGACAGTGATGAAAGAAGAGAAAAACTTCAGACATGTGCAAACTATGAAATGGCATCATATATCAAATTTAATATTAATTGGGTATCCTACTAGCAGATTAGCAGCAATGAGGGGTATTTACGCTTAAATCATTACTACATGATCAACATTAGTTTTCAGAATCTGAGCAACGATTAGTCAGTAAGAAAGTTTGAAAAATACTTCTTAACATTTTAAATTGTGGATTGACAGGTTCTGCTGTAACCCCTTCTCTGTTGTGATGAATGACTGCTGTTAAGTCTGGAGTATGTACCTTTAAGTGCACTCTGTGGCATCCTGTAGACCTCTCTACCTGTGGGGGCTCCCAGCAAGCAGTCCAGCCCCGTAAGCAGCAGAGATATCAGCAGCAGCATGCTGTCAGAGCATCAGACCTCCACTCCACAGTGACAACAAGCAGACAGGCAGGAGACACGCGTGGCAACCGGAGAGGATGCAGGGGCGCTGGAGATGAGGCCGGTGTGCAGCGCAGTGTCCAGTTCCGTGTTGTCTGGCAGCTCGATGCAGTCACTAACTGTCTCCCTCCTCCTGACTCTCTGGGCTCTCTCCCACACTGCGGTGCAGGGCATCTGTCTGTAAGTTTACTTAGAGGAACAATAGGTGCCTGGAGTGGTCCCTGGTATATATAGAGTCCCCAGGGGAACAGCAGTAAGAAGGAGGGGGAAGAGGACAGGGAAGGGAGAGGGAGGGAGGAGGGAGAAATGCTCCCATGGCCAATACACAAACAGATGAATTCATTAAGACTGTGACAGCAAATCGGGCGCAACTTGCCAAGGCTGGACATTACAAAGAGGTTTGGTTCTATGAAAGGAGACAGAGGGAGGGAGAGAGAGAGATACAGATAGGGAGGAGGGGGGGGGAGCAGAGCGATTGGCTGGGCGGCAGGGAAGGGGGTGCCGTTTGAATTAATTAATGTGCGAGGAAGAGGGAGAAAGTTATGCAGATAAGGATATGTGCTGATGTGACACTGGAGCGGAGGAATGCAGAGCGAGAGGGATGTCAACAAGCGTCTGAAGCGAAGAGTCGCAGCGTGAGCGGAGCGAGAGGGAGACAGGGGGAGGTTGAGTGACAGAGTGTGAGAGAGCAGGAGCGAGGGAGAGGGAAGTGTCTGCCATTCTCCGTGCCCCTCAAAGAGGGCATTGTCCCTGGCGTCCCTCTGAGGATGCCCACATCAAAGCAGTCCCCCGGGCATCACTTGGCTGCCGCCTCCATTGATCACTTACAGTCTTTTATTCGCCCCATTAAAATATTGTCAGTTCACATCACTTTTGTCTTTCTCTCCTGAACTCTGCTTTTGTTACATAAAGATACAGTAAAAGAGTGCTCAGGAACATGGTGTGTTTTTAAAGTCCAGCAGGAATCATTCACCCAACTTATTATAACATTTTGTGCTTCGGTGTTGTCTCAGTTGTCAAAGTTTTTATGTATTTTGTCACGTAAAACAAAAACTGCCATTCATTATTTTTTGCCATTACACAAACACACACTCACATGCCAGTTTATTAGGCACACTAGTGAATATGAATGCACTCTAATATAACAGTCCTGCTCTAAATCTTACCTTCATGAAGGTTACGGTATTCAAAAATTGTTTACAATAATTGAGAGAGCTGTTGATCCGACAGTTGTGTTTTCATGTTAGAGGCTGTGGTTTGTAGTACTACTGAGTTGCATTGTGTACTATTTTGACAACCCCCACTTTTATTACATCCTCCAAAATGATCATACAGTTGAACTACCACCTTTCTCACACTGATTCGACATAAACTGAACATTACAACAGCCATGAAGGAGGATTAAGTGCAGGACTGTTATATTGGAATGCAACAGTTTTCACTAGCGTACCGAACGTTTTGGCAGATGAGTGTGTCTGTGAAGGTTCTCAGTCATCCAGGTCATGGTATATCCAACAAAGGTTCAAAAAAGGCAACTGGACTTGTAGAGTTTTTTGAGAAGACGTTTCACCACTCATCCGAGTAGCTTCTTCAGTTCTAGGGGACTGGTGGGAAGTCTGAGGTTTAAATAGGAACTCCTCCTGAAAAAACTTGCTTGTTATGCTAATAACCACAAACTGGTGCAGCTAAGATGAGTGGTTATCATGCAGATTAAATAATGCACATTTATAGTACTTTGCTGGAAAAAACACAGAATCTCCAGATGTGATATGTGTTCCTTACATCTGACAATTTTAAAGTGATTACTTAAGAATACCATAAAAAAATATCAAAAGGGTAAAACGTTAGGACCACACCCTATTTTAATAAACATTTGTGCACTTTAAAAGTAGGATTATATTGATTTCACCAAATGAAGTTTAAGTACAACAGAGACATGTAAACCTAGATTTTTTTCTTTCTGCCGCCTGAAACCTTAATGCTGAAACAGTGAGGCGTCAGTGAATTGTAAATATAATTATTATTATTATAATTAAATGTCAAAATGCAGACAACTCTGCTCTGGATGGTGATAATAAAGAGAGTGCTCCATGTACTGAACTCAGAGTTCTGTACATTCACGGGCAGCACACGGGGGAATGGTCCTGGTCTAGATGGACACAGAAAGACGTCTGTACTGACCACTAACCCAAAAGAAGAGTACAAATTGGAGTCAACTCTGAGCCAACTAACTGGCTGAATGATAAAAAGAGCGGCGGCTGAATCTAGCAGGGCATTATCAAAGAGTGCCGTCCACCGCTGCCACAAGCCAGCTCTGACGGCAGAGTTCGCACTGGCAACAACATACGCTACGTGTTCGTGTGTGACTGTCTGTTTATTTTTCAGTCAGTTTCTGCAGCCAACTCCAGGAGGTTCAACGGCTTTGATGGTGAACTGCAAACAATCGTACACATGCAAGGTCGAGACACAAAAACGTAATTTAGAGACGGAAAAGGGTGCCAGAGTTTAAGTAAGACAATCTCAAATAATTTTCATTTTCAAGCCTCTTCTAGTGCGCGCATGTGTTGTTGTGTGTGTTTTGCTCCAACCCCCTCTATGCACCCGTGCGGCACAATGGCCCCCGAGATCTGAGAGCAGGCTCAGGCGGAGCGGAGCGGGAACGGCATGGGACAAACGGGCGGCACTCTTTCATTTCTTCCTTTCCTTTCCATCCGTTTGCCTTTGATGTCTTTTGATTAATTTGCCTTCTGCCCACTTTTCCTTCATCTGTCCAGAGAACATGGACCACTTTCTTTTTTTCCCCTGTCAGCATGTCTCTACATCCACAACCAATGTGTTCTCTTTTCCAGTGGTGGCTCCATATAACGGTCTACGGACCATATATTTAGGCATTTTTGGTTGAGTAAGAAGTCATGTACTTATATACGCTGGTAACTTACCTAAATTAAGTCTACCAGTCTACCCAAGCCAAATCTGTTTGCTGACCTGCTTGGTGAGTACAAACCCAGCAGGAAGTCGATTAGAAATGGCCTGAAGTTAGAGACACACAGGACTGAACACAGAAACCAACTTTCAACTGCACCCCAACTTTACCCCACACTATCAAGACCAAGTGTCCAGAATCTTTTAGTTTCATTTAAATTTCACTTTCTCCGCTGTATCTACACACAGAGGTGGGTATAACGGGCATAAGAGACACATTTTGGTATTTGTACTATTATTTATAACTTTATAGCTCATCAGTTAAAAAAAGATGTTAAAAAGGCTCATGTCTAGATTATAAATTTTAGATTAAAACAGTAACCTTCTTATATGGTGATATTTTAAGTAGTCAGGACTGCAGATAACCATCATTTTGTGGTGTGCCTACAATGGCAGTAAAGTATGTTAGGTCTCTATAGTTTGTGCCCTAGCTGATTTAGTTTTTAGTCCCAGATTTTGCCTACATGCAGTACACTAATTATTCAGTGGTCTAAGTGTGGATCCTCCATTTTTACTGAAGCACTAACCAAACATATTTTTTCTATTGTAAGTCTATGACGTTGGCAGTACAAGTTCTGCTCTGCATGAAAGCTTAATGTTTTGTTTAAGAAATGCTGGAGGTGTGCTTGCTTTTAAAACAACAATGAGTAGACTAGATGGTCTGCAGAATTCACGCGAATGCACAATCATCTGCTGAACCGTCTAGAAGAGTATTGCTGGATCACCAGTGGCTGATCGCTTGAGCAGGTTACATAAAAAAACACACACAATGCACAGCACAAGCTCACACCACAATGAGAACCTTAACAACAATCGTGTTGAACAACACCCAGGTATTGTGTTCAGTTATGAAACCATTTCTCCTATTGTCTCGGGCAGAAAACAATTGAAATCTAGGTCAGTGGGGTACGCAAGGGAGAAGAGGTTCCCAACATTTCAACACAGACAGACACTTGAACGCCCTGACAATAGTCAAGCAGAAGCAGCTCGTCTACACAGGCCTGTATTGGGTCATTGTTAGACATGTTGTTAATTAGATCTATTATGACCTCGACAATCGCATTAACTGCCATCAAATGCACATTAACCACCAACTGTTCAATGATGAAATTACCAATTTACCTAAACGGAGTGAGAAAGATGCCATGGTTGATTAGATTTATGTGGAAACACTGCTCAGATCGTTTTTCCTGATAATAAAGAAACTAAACAGGCCCTGGATCTCATTGTGGAATTGTTATGGAAATAAAAGGGCTTGTTGAAATTTGAGGAGGATGCTGACATTTCAGATCTAATGTAAATCATATTCAAATCTTCAAACAGGGTTATACTTCTTTTGTTTAACAATTATTAATGGGAACACATGGGTCCTCTGAGGGGGGGCTGTTGATGGTTAATGTACTGAAAGCTGTATCTTTGACTTTGCTGTTTCAGCCAGGAGTGGGTAGATGTTCTGAAACTATTCAGCATCTGCTGCTGAACATAGCTCACCTGCAAGGAAGGACAACAGCCTAAAATATGTTTCTCTATGTGGCGTGGTATTTTCAAGCTTGCTTCTTTGCACGTGTTCACTCTGTTCACTCTGCCGGAGGTTGAGACAAAAGCTCACATCGACACCTAAAGCAGCAATGAAAAGGAATGTGGAATGAGTCGTTTGTTACTTTAGAAATTATTAAGAATAAATAAAACATCCTTGTTTAGTCACTGCTAACAATTGTCCAGCTCCCCTTCAGCTTTCAAACTGTGAATGTCTCCATGCCTTCTATCAGATGCATTGAGTATAAAATAAAGCAGAAAGAATAGGCAAATAGTGTAAACTTGTTCTCTTTTTTCTTTTATTTGATAATTTGCCAAATGCATTAGACGATGTAATTCTGGTAACATTATCTTTGCAGCCAAGTCAAAATTGAAGTCCCTTTAACGCTAAAACTACAACAACAATCACATTTTAGACTCAAGTCTAGTCTAATATAAGTGACACAGACAAAACTAACAGTTGAATGGTCCATATTTAGATCACCAGCCAACTGAAAATAGACAAAGGAGTAAACATACAGACTGTGATCCACTATAAGCTGCAGCTGATATGAAAAGACTGACATCTAGTGTCACAGTATGGAAACGTCCTCTAACAGCCCAGTAGACCAGGCTGGTTTGGACACTGCAGTAATATACTGTGTAATCTAAACGTGTTTATTTGGTGGTTGTTGGGTCAAATAAAAAAAGGGTAATTCACTTAACAATATAATTGCTTTTGTTTGAGTATTCTTAATGCTAAGTAGCATGTCGTAGCTGTTTATTAACCAGAGCAGAGCTAATTTGATTGTAATGAACTTCCATTATAAATTAATCTAACATTAGTTTAGCTTGACTTCAGCAGTAATAATAACTACTACTTGGAGGACATTGATAGCAGAAAGCAAGTTAGGTTGGAGTTTATTGCATTCGACTGTGGAGTGGTAAGTAGTGTCAAACAAAAATATTGTCACCTCATTGTAATGTGTTTACCTATTCGGAGCGACAATGAAAGCTGAGAAAACCGTTACTCCGAACTAGCTAAACTAAGCTAAGCTAAGCTAATTATTTAGCTAACGGTTGCTAGGTTAATTAAAAATTCACTCACCTCATTTGTGCACAGTGGAAAACAAAAACTGAAAAAACAATGAGCAAATTGTGCACTTTATAATTACTAGCAAGGTGAACTGGCGTTGTTTAATATGTGTTCAGCCCGAAAAGGACCAAGAGACAGTCTGGAAATAATTATCCAGCTCAAATGTGTGCAAAAGGGGTAGATTGACATAAACTACATCCGTCAGAACTAAGGCCTTTTTATGTTTTTAATGAATCTCTAATAGGCGATAATCGTATAGTTATATGATTAAATATGCCATTAAACATATTATTATTATTATTATAGTCATTATTTTGGTACAGGAAAAAGGTTGGTGAGGTCCTGACCCTGTATAATTTTTAAAGTTCACACAGAAACATTCAGGAAAGGCCTATTTACTTTTTTGCTTTCTAAATGTAAAGGCTAAACTGTCAAATGTGATTTAAACCTTATTTAAATACCATGACATTCGTAGATAACAGAAGATGAAAAGGACCACTTGGTGGCAGGATGGGACACAGATTGGAAATAATATACATCTCACACACACAGTACAGAGGAACAAGCACAGAAAAGTATGACTGAACGTTTTAGTGACACACACACACACTGTTGTTATACCAAAATCAAAATGTAATAGTTTGATATGTGGTAACTTGACTTTGGCATTCATCAACTGCTTCATTCAAAATGTAAAAATATGTTAGACGTGTAATATGAAGAACATGTCTGTGCTGTATCAGTGGATGTGTAGCTCAAGTCACAACATGAACATCAAAACAAACAGTAGAGTGCTTCCCAGCTGAGGAATCACATAGGTGCTGTTCCACTATCCTGACCTTCGCTGGTCCTTTCACGCTTTGTTTCTCATACATGCACCTGCAGGACCTAGAACTAATACTAAAAATAATAATAAAACAAATGGTCTTGTGTCCAAGCTTGTGAAAGGTAATTTCAGGTTTAATTACTGCAACACTAATTTGCTCATGTATGGGAAGTTGTTTGTATTGTTGTCTTCCCAACAGTGTTATACAATAATAATATATAGTAGAATAAAATAAAGTATGGTCATAACAAAAAAAGAAAAGTAAGAAAGGTAATTTTGGCTTTGATTACAATAGCTATTTAAATTTTAGCAAGTCACTGTCATGTGTTTTACTTGTTTCCTGCTCCATATATTGTCATCATTTCATTTTTGTAATTCAGCTTTACTTTTCTTTCACTTTGTAGTGTTGGACTCATTAAAATGGAGTCTAGAAGACAGAAAGCTGCTGCTACTTTGGTCTCACCTACCCACGCCTGCTGCTGCTGTCTGACCGACCTGTTGGGAGAGGCAGAACACATCACCCCCCTCCTCTCTCCAGCCGAGCCATTAGCCATGAATTATGGTGCTGCTACCATCACGGCCAATTGTCTGGATGAAAAGCAGGCTCTGCCTCGCTTACCGTTTCTGTGTTAGCTTATGCCCGAACAGCAGGTCCACGATCATAGTTTCTGATCAGCTCTGAGGCTCAGGTCAGAGCAGGTAAGCGGATGGCATTTCACGTAACGGCACAGTTTGTGCTGAGCTGGATGCTGGTGATGGATCATAGCAGAGATACATTTGAATTTATGCATACCGACTGGCCGTTATGGTAGGACTGAGTGACAACTGTTAAGTAGATGGTATAGATTATGGATGGATGCCTTACATTACACATGGACCGGCTGAACAATCTGCAGTGCATGCAGATAATATTCATGATATATAGCTTTGTTCTCTATTTGTTAAGTCATATCGATATAGATGACTCTGCTTTGAGAATTGACTCTCTCTTTATAGGGCAACTGGTGGATCTGAGAAGAGAGAGAGAGGCAGACAGAGAGGAGAGAGAGAGGGAGAGAGAGACAGAGAGAGAGGGGAGAGCAGTATCTGTTACCAGGAAAACTCCTACCGTTGTATCACTGGGAGACCTGCGAGCAGATGTGGTGGTGGAGTGATGCAGAGACTAGACACAGAGGCGAATTATCAGACACTGCATTAAACAGTACAGTAAGTGTTCCTGGACGTTTATTTTGCTTATTATCTGGGGCTTGTAACTGACAAACGGGCACTGCAGTGGTGTACCAGAGCTAACTCTTGGCCAGCTATGCTACTGCAAACACCGGAAAGATTAGTTAAACATCACAGAACAAATGCAGGATGTTTACTCTGTAAAATTCATTTTTAGTGCTCATAGTTTGAATAACAGATGCTGTTACAGCTTGACCAAAATGTTTAACTCAATGTTGCAATATTATTTTTATATATAAATATCTGCATTTGAGTTTCATACAGAACTTTCCAAGGTAAGGGGAATTAAAGGGGAATTAAAATTGCTCACAAACTCAATACTGTCTTTAGGTGTTATTATCTATGTCATGTAAATCAGGATTATTCAGCAGCTTTGCCAAAAGTCTGAGTCTGATCAAACTATAAAAGGGTGCAATGTTGTACTTTTCCCTTTGTGTGTGTTCTGACAGCATCAGTTTGCCCTAGTTTAACAAACCAGGCATTTATTTGCCCGTTATGAGCTGAGGGCACAGTAGCCAGATGGAGGCTGTTGATCTTGTTAGAAAGGTAGATGTGAAAAGACCATTACCTGGACCACAGCAAACACACACAGACACGCGCACGCAAATGCATGCATGCATACTCAAACACGTATGCGTACACACACCGTGTAGTGCAGTGTACCATTCACTAAGTGATCTGCACACTGGTCTCAGCACCTGTTGCACTTAAAGTTATTAGGAGGTCAGTCATGAAGAATTATTGCTTACAGCTTCAGTAAAAAAGATGGAAACTCTGAGAGAAAGTGAGCATAGCTGGTGGTTAGTTACCAAGTTGAAAACAGAAGAGTACAGTCTACCATTTCTTTTTTCCATTTGTTCTCGTATCTATGTAAAAGGGCTTTTGTAGTTGCTAGCACTCGTTGATTTGCATACAGTTTGACCACTGATTGCAGATGCTTAGCGTGATGCATAGCGTAATAAGTGCTGACCTGCAATGTTAATGATTGACTAAGCCTGTTATACTAAAACTATCACACTTGGTTGCTAAGAGCCTAAGGACAGGAGATAGCTTGTTTACATGGCCAAATGCTGATGTGTACATACAGTATAAATAATTATCTGCCCAGCATATATACATGAAAATGGGACCTGGTTCTTTTTAGATGCTTTTAATTCACACAGCAAAACTCTGGCCTGATTTAAAAAGATCACAGCGATTGTGCATTGAATAGAAAATGAGAGAATTTAAATGCACACTCACATATGCCTCTTCCTGTCTGTCTGTTCACAGCATATCTCTGGCAAGTGTACTTGTGTTTTCATGCAACCAGCAGAAAGTAGAGGCTTGCTGGTACCGAAAAGATGGTGGGGCTGAGAAACCGCTCTACGTGGGAACCATTGCTGCTCAAGGCCTCCTGTGTCAAGTCATGTGCCAACGGCTGCTCCATGGGCATCACTGCGCGCCTTACATATGCCAACGCTGACACAGAGTCTGTAGAGGGTGGGTAGTGTGATCATCATGCATAAGTGTAAAAGTGAGCAGGAAAGAAATAGCTAGCAAGACTACTATACGTAATAAACAAAACGTTGTGGTGTTTGGATTGGACTTACATTGGCTAAGCATCAGTAGCTTTACTGGGACAGTAGCCGCTTCCTGCTAGATTAGATACACACATATATATATACAACAAACATACACTTATGTATGTATACACTTATACATACATAAGGGTATGTTTGTTGAGAAAGAATAAATGATAATCATTTCACTTCCACTGAGGACCAGGGTTCAGTGAATGAATATTTGGCAAGGTTTGTTGTTGCTTTGTTGTGATGAGATGTAACAACAAGATCCAACTTCTGAAAACATATTTCTGAGCTCCAGTGGATGGAGGAGGAACATGAGGAACATTTACCTGTAACGTAAACATGAATAGAAAAAAATTAACAAAATAAGCACCTGTTGTGCCTCTGTTTCAGCCATAGCATTACTACCTTCATGATGCCTGTATCTGAAAGCAATTGTTGTGTAAAGCTAGCAGAGCATACCTTTACTGTGTTCTTAGAAAATATCTATTGTTCTTTTAAACATCCTATTTTCTTACTGAAGCAAAAGTCTGGTTTAATTGTATGTATCTTAGCTGTGAAGAAGTTGGGGACTCTTTTGCCAAACCTAGTATTTCTGTAACCCTTCGTCTAGGTGTGTTTGTGTACCCTCTCGGGGAAAAGGAGGTTGTGGTGGACTTTGAAGCTGTGATTGCTGGCCGGTTGGTCGGGGTCCAGATCCAGAACCGAGGGAAGCTGAAGGATTGCTGTCTGGATTGCTGCCCTGGGTCTGGTCTTGACGGCCACTGTGGGAACGGCCGGGAGTGGGGCTGTTGTGGCAGCTCCAGCCTAGACATGCAATGCACCAACGGTGAGGAGGGAGGATGGAGGACTGCCGTCAATAAATAAAATAAACAAATCTAAATATATTTATCTGATTCCACTAATTAAAACCTAACAATTAAAAATGTAAACATGCATTCATGTAGAGAATTTAAATCACTAATGCTTTTGGGGCCATCGCTTATCCCCAAGCAGCATTATAATAAAGAAGTAAATAATGTTTTATAAATAGGCGTTTATTGATGCTGCTAACAGACAGCTAATCATTGGTTCTGTCTTCCACAGAAACTCTAGCTTTACAAAAAGCCAGGCCTGATGAAGGCTATCTGAAAAAGGACAAGGACATAATTATTATAAAATGCATCTGATATCAATTAATGATGAAAATAAATGCAGGCAAAATCTATATCTACTTACTAAACACTCTTTTATAGTACTGTAATCGAGCTGCATATAATATCAACCAGCTTGTTTTGTAGTCAACCGCTGCAATGATCTGAAGCAGATGCAGCTACAGTGTGTCCCTTCTCTGTCCTGTTTTAGGGGATAGGAAAGGACAGACGATGAATGTGAATAGATCTGGCTTCCTGCCTAATACCGAAGTGGCATTTACTTAGTACATGTACTGTATATCAATTTGATGTCCTCAGCATTCGTTCAGCAATGGTGGCACCAAGAATATGGAGAAATTTCTTTAATACTTACTACTTTAATTTTATTGTACTGGACGAAGATAATTGACAGTGATTGACTGTGTGCTCTCTTTTGGCCTGGCCA
Organism: Chelon labrosus; assembly: GCF_963514085.1. Taxonomy (NCBI): domain Eukaryota; kingdom Metazoa; phylum Chordata; class Actinopteri; order Mugiliformes; family Mugilidae; genus Chelon; species Chelon labrosus. Next base: position 12,153,959 of record NC_140342.1, read on the forward strand.
TGCAAGTCAGTGATCATGTGTTGATTCGCTTATGATGGACAATCAGGCATCAGATAGCACAGAATCATCAGTTCTAAGCCAAATTTGTTCACATGCATTTATGTTTTCAAACACAGGCAGCAGCTATTTCACCATTTTCATAAATTTGCCATATTAGGGAGGAGATGCTGTCAAGACGAGGACTCCAAAAACATTAACCCTAACCCTAACACTTAAGCTGCAGTCTAAACCTAAAAATGTTCAAACTCTGACATTTTTTATGATGTGATTAACTTTATTTTTGCCCTTTATTTCAGGACATCTCATCCTGGATGAGGACCTGGAAAGAACCACCTTCATTGTGGGTACAGGGGTCATTGGCCCCATGGATATAGTGTCCATCATCATAAGCACCACATTAGAACTCCCCACATTAGAAAATGGAGCAATCCGCATTGTCTACCCCACACTGCTTACACCGATTGTGAGAGGCCAGATGACTCCAAGCAAGAGTGAAAATGGGGGGAAATCTGATGAAACTGGGTATTTATGCTTTTAACTGTGGCAATACTCTTCTACCTGATTATGTCATTTGTCTGTTGTTTGTTGTCTAATAAGTGCCTTCCTCCCTAGAGCAACCAGCTGTTTTGGTGCCACCTCAGGAAAACAAGATCGGGCCTCAGACTCTGAGCAGCAGTGTGCCCACGCCATGTTCACCAGTCCAGCTGCCAACCTGGCACCGTATGAGCTCAACTTCCAGCTGCTGGTCAGAGGGGCCTGTCTGCTGGCTGGTACTGCCTGTCTTCTCAAATAAGTTTGATTCAGTGGATCTTAACTCAGCCAATAGTGAAATACTGGAACAGTAGTCAAACTCATTACAAAATAAAATGAATGGATTGGCAGAGAGGGATAATCAAAGCCTGAATATAAAATGTAAAGGTTTTTATAGAAAGATGAATTAATTTCCTCTGGTGTGCAGTGTTAAAATGTAAAAACACTCTAAATTATTCTGCAAAATGCATGATTGGTCTTAAAATTACCATCATCAAAAAACTGTAAAATCATATTTTTCCTCTTTTTCTATTCTCCTAAACGTATTTGTAGGACTGGAGAGCCCCACCCACGCTCTGAGGGCAGATGCGGATCCTAGTGCCCAAAGCGCCTCTGCCACCTACATCACCTTGGCACAGGAGCATCCGTACGACAGACACATAGAGATCATTTTGCACCTCAGTGGTGAGTAAGGAAAAGATTGTCCATAAAATGCTTGTAATTTTTCTTGTCAGTTCTGTTTATTTTAACCTAAATGTAATCTTTATTCTCAAATACCTCCACAGAACCCCACAACCCACTGGTCATCTTAGAGAGAGGCAGACTCTCTTTCACCCAGTATGAACAGCAAATCTTTTCCCGCCGTGATTTCATCCGCTGCACACGCAAAGATTCAGATCCAGAGAGAAAGGCTAGTGAATACTCACAACACTTTGCGTTTCGATGTTTTTCTTATCTCATGCATTTACAAGATATGATTGTTATAGAAAACTGTACATGCTGATGTTCCCCTTGGCCTACAGCTGGAGTTTGTGAGGAAGCGGTACCACAAGGATATCCTGAGCAGCCCCGTCTTGATGCTCAATTTCTGTCCTGACCTGCTGTGTGAACCTCTGGAGCTGCACAAAGCCACCAGAGAGCTGCTGTTCCTCGTTGATCGCAGTGGCAGCATGAGTGGCACCAACATCCAACGCGTGAAGGTGACCTGCAGTAGAAAACATACGCATGAATTTCAGTTTTCAACATTCACTGACATAAGAAGCTCCATCCTGTTATTTCCTTTCTTGATTCGACAGGAAGCCATGGTGGTGGCCTTGAAGAGTCTACCTTCTGGCACTATGCTCAACATCGTGGGCTTTGGTACCACCATTAAGCCCTTGTTCACCTCCAGCAAGCTCTGCACTGATGTTAGTTTTCTCAGAATTACCTGAATCTGGCTTAATTGTATGTTCTTCTCTATACATATGAAAAACAACATGGACTCTGGAGATCATGTTTCCTGAGCACAGATGTTGTTCAACCATGCAAGACAATCTGTTCTATTTTCTCTGCTCTTTAATCAGGGAATAGGTCAGTTCCTTGGGTTGCCTTAGTAGCAGAGTATCAGGTTTTAACCAGACCAGGACAAACAGCCTTTGCACATTCTCCTCACCATATGGTGGCCTTTCATGCATTTTCACGTAGGCAGGAGATGTTCTCCAATCATCTCCTGTCCTGCCAGTCGTGTTTGTCCACGGCGTGAATTGAGGTAATTTTAATGCAGGTGCTAATGTGTGTGTGTGTGTTTGTGCTCTCTTTATTATGGAAGGACTGATTTCATTCAGCACTGCCCTCACAGGCTAATTGGGGCATCTGATATCAAACAGTCAATTTATCTTGACAACATAGGTGATGTTTGCACAGCAGAGCAGTCAGACAGGTGTTGTTTGCTTCTTCCTCCTTTACTGTGGATCTGTTTTCATCCCCGCTTTAATCTACTACGCATCCAGGTGACTCTAATGCAGGCCTACGAGTACGTCCAGAGGATGAGAGCCGACATGCGAGGCACCAACCTGCTGGGGGCGCTGTCCTGGCTCTACCAGCAGCCCATGCAGCGTTCATATCCTCGCCAGGTCTTCATCATCACAGATGGGTCCATCAGCAATGTGGCTAAAGTGTTGGAGCTGGTACGCAGGAACACATGCGCCGGCAGGTATGGAAATCAGGCGGACGTCGGACATGAGAGAAAACACAGACGTTAATCTAAACAACACGTTAACAACATGCAATACATGGCTCGCATGTGATAGGACATTAAATCACTGTGGGTGACAAGCAAGCAGGGAGGACCGGGAGCACAACGAGTGCAGGCAGAGTGAGGTGATAAACCTGACAGATACTATGTAGAGGAGGAAAGGAGCGGGGGTCTATACATAAGGGGGAAAAAAAAAAGTATTTTTCAGCCCCTCCCAGTAATCCTGTTAAGTGCTCTCCTCTGCAGTAAGAGTCACGCCCCTTCTGGTTTCCCCCAGGCCCTTCACCGATGCAGAATATCTCCATTTATGCCTCATTAGTATTCTCCTCTTTGACTGACTTTCGCTGCTGTATTTTGGCCATCCCTCTGCCAAACATGTACAAGTTTGTGTCTTTATTCTCACACAATACATGTAATTGTTTAATGAATGTTACTTACATGGCTGCAAATGTGTTTTTTTTTTCTCTTCTTTGTATATCATTTTGGTTTTCTGTTTCTCTCTCTTCATGCGGGGCTGACAGCCAGAAAGACCTGCTGTTTTTAGAGACGGCGCTCGAGATCTCAGCCTTTTCAATTATTCTGTCTCCTGCTCTTTTCAAACTCTCAATTAGCCAAATAGCCGTTGATCCCTCCGAGAGCACAAATAACAGTTCTGTCTGTTTGATGGCTCTGTGTTTTCTCTTTCTCAGAGACACATGGAAGCAGCATTGCATGTTTAGTGCAGGCAGGGTGCTGAAGCTCTGTAATAGCAAAAAATGAAGATAATACTCACGTAATAGTTGTGGCATTCTTAACAGTTCTCCTGATTTGTGATAGATATTTAATGTACAGTATCACCTCTGTAGATGCTTTGGCCTGGGCCTTGGTCCCCGAGCCTGCAGGAGACTCCTGCAGGGCGTTGCCAGGCTGACAGGAGGGACCACAGAGTTCTTGGATGATGAGGAGAGACTCCAGCCCAAGGTCAGCAGCACTGCAGCACTGACACCTATTGGACAAAATATGAATTGCAGAACAATTACACATTAACACTTTTGTACATTTGTACATTTGTACATCCCCATTGTGTGGGGATCCCGTCTGTCTGTACATACGAAAAATAATCTGAACACTTGATCCACCACATGTTATAAGTAATTTGTATAAATATAACCTTCAACTTGGTTTATCCCCCAATTCTCCCTCCAGTTAATCAAGTCTCTGAAAAAGGCTTTTGAACCTGTGCTGACTGACGTACGCATTGACTGGTATCTGCCAGAAAATATGGAGGCTCTTCTTTCACCCAATGAAATCCCTCCACTCTACCCTGGGAACTGCCTCATTGGATACTGCACTCTGTACGACATGACAAATTTCAAAGCAAAGAAGAGTGAGGTATGCAATATACCACTAGATTTAAAAAAAAACTAAAAACATCAGTTTGTCTGTATGGAAAACAATCTCTTAATTTTATTTTTTTAAGTCTCAAGGACGAGGGTGTAAAGGTTTAAACCGTGGCTCCACCGGTTCTATGTTTGGCCTATCAAGTGACGAGCTTTCTCCTCCTGCCTCTGAGCTGATGCCCATGGTCACATGTGCAGACGGCACCGACTTGGAGGAGGCACTGCGGGAAATTTCCAGAGAAATATCTTCTGAGTTCTCCTGTGCCAGAGACACTGACCCTGGCATCAGTCCAGGTCAGTCACTCGTCACTGAAACGTCCATTTGCCTATTTTTATAGCCATAGTGGTAAACGGCTGCTTTCTGTCCACTCTAGGTGTGGAGCTGGACTGGTCCAGTGATGTCAGGAGGAGGATCCAGCAGAGCTCTTACATCAAGGAGCAGTACGTCCTCACGCGCTGCTCCCTCAGCAGTGAGCGAAGTCTACAAACTCAGTCCCACTCACACATACACGGCTCAAACTCAGACTCCGCAGGCGGGGCCTTTCTCACTGACCCTCACTCTGATCCAGTGCTGGATACAGGGTCTCTACCCCAAGGCCTCGAGAAGATGCCGCCTCCAGAACAGAGGTCGTCCTTGTCTCGCTGGGCAGATTCATCATGGCAGCAAAACCTTTCAGCTGAAACCTCAGACAACGGGTCCAAAAAGGTAAGACTTTTCTGTCTTACTACAGGTTAGTGGAAAGATTTAGATGGAAGATTTAGTCATGAAAAAGCCGCCAACTCCTCCCTCTTATTTATCCAGAGCGGCGGGCGTCTGGAAGGAGGCGAGGAGTCTCGAAGAAGACAGAAAGCTCTTGCACGTTCGACCATGGCTGCACGGAGCTTCTCGTCCCCTCAGGGTGAACTTGAGATGCATCGCCTGAGGAGGGCTCTGGAGAGGGTCTCCTTTGACCAGACACTGGGAGGGAGGCTGGACGAAAGCGATGGGGAGACGAAGCCCCCGTCCCACAGAAGCCTTACTGACTCCAGTAAGTTAGAGTACAAATAAACGTGAGAACATGCCTTCATAATTCAACTCCAATGACATTTCTTGTTCTCACTCCGACCCTCAGATGGACTCCTGTTCCCTGCATCACCTCTGGACTGGGACAGCTTCACAGACCCAGAGTACCTCTTCACCGCTCTTCCACCAGACAATCCTCCTCCAGGTCAGTGCCGCTCCCTCATTCATGGCCTGCTGAGCGGCAGGCCCGTGTCCTGGGAGGTCACGGTGGACCTAGGGCACCTCTGGACCCCCGAGAGCCTGGAGATCGGAGGGGACGAGGGATGCGCTGGAGCAGGAGGGGAAGAAGGGAAAGGAGGGCAACCGTGGGAGGAGATAATTCACCAACTGACCGCTCGCTCAGTCATAAGAGACTTTGAGAAAATGGCAGAGAAGGAGTGTGACACCGGACATGGTGAGGGTTTACTGGTGTACAGTTATCTCTGAAGTGAAACTACCCATCTCTTACCGTCTCTGTGCTGTTGGTGATTTTTTAGGTCCAGCTAAGCGTCACCGTATGAAAGCTATCCAGACAAGTAAGCACTGTAACATCATCTGTATGTACACAGCCTTCACTACCACTGACAACAACCCCAACAAAGGCTTGCCAGAGAGCTTGGACGTCCAAAACACAGGTGTGCTACCAGCTGACACACACATAGAGTAAACAGGCACAATCAAGTTTTGCTGATGTGTGATGGAGAGTGTTAAAAGACCTGTACATAAACAAAAATATCCTGATTGTGTCATTAGAATTATCTCAGACTTGGGATGACATTTAAAGGCAGGGAGGGTCTGTAGGATATTGTTTTTCATGTGTTTTATCTGCAGGCTGGATTAAAAATTTCAGCCACTGACTATTTTCTAAATCTGTCTCTCGTGAACCCCCTAACTCGACATAGTTAAACTTTCGGGCATCCAGATGCAGTTTAAATACCAGATTTTACTCTATATGTGCGTCTGTGTGCGCAGGGATGCATCTGGGCAGCAGGCAGACTTCTCAGTCCGGCAGTCGGAGGCAGAGGGCTTACTCTGTTGGTCTGGGAAGACGGCGCACCAGCAGAGACAGTGAAGATGTGGAGGACGCCTGGAACTCCACAGGTAGAATGACCGAAAGAGACCACCACCCATTTCTGTTATCAAGACGTTAGGTCATCAACAATCTTTGTATCTCTCAGACAGAGATGACACTCCTGCCTCACCCTGTAGCGTTACTTCCTGGGACTCTAGTAAGTATTGCTGTCCACTCACTCAGTGAAAACACTCCAGAGTCAGTGTAGTGTCAAGGATAGAGGCGTCTCACCAAGAGAGCCAGTCCGAACTCTGGTGAGTCTGAAAGGAAGGACAAACAAGAGAGCTCCTCTCTCCTGACTTGATCACACAACAACAACAACAACAACTTGTTAAGCAGACGTTAAAGGAGCAGTTCAACCAAACTACAAATACATCTCTGTTGGTATCCCATCATGCATATACATTTCATTTATCTAAGCTGATTAGAAGATTTCTACATTGCTTTCACACTAATACAGTGGAGGTGTATGATTGAAATTTTAGGTTTTCAGTCGTAACATTTCCAGTAAACCATTTTAAATGATGTTCAAAGTAATTCTGCTAAAAACGATTTAAACAGTCAGAAAACAGCACTATCACTGTGCAAATGAAACAATAGAGTTAAATATTTGTTAATGTGTTGTCTCAGGTGTTGCAGGTAGCGCCTACTGTGCCACAGCTCCTGGGATAGCCGGCACCCCCTGCACTCGTTCACAGCGATCGATTGAAAGCAAGTCGATGGAGAGCTTCTTTGGCACCAGGCAAGACATTCATATTAAATCCTTAGATAAACTCTCCTAGTGGATGTGGCATTGACTGTGAAAGGGACGGGCAAAGAATGCTAATGCAGAACTTGGATTGAAATTTTAAGTCATTTATAAAAACTTAAAAGGGTAAGACATGGGAACAGATGCTTTGGTCTTTATTTTAAAATTCCCATTGCATACTGCCACCTGTTTTGTTTATGCTCACATTATTCTGGAGGTTCTCTGAGATGTACTGCATATTTTATTTAGAAAATGTAGAGCTTTAATAAAAACACCTGTTTTAATACATTCCAGGTTCCCTCTGGTCAGACTCAGGTCCTCCATTTCATCAGGAAAACAGGTTCCTCTCAAGTCCAGCTGTTTATCTGCAGAGACTGAGAAACAGCCTGAAAGTGAAGGTCCAGACTACGTGCCCCTGGTGAGCCGTGCCTACACAACATCTGCAGCACATTTCAGGAAGATCATCAAACAGTACTGTCAGGCATATGGTCCCAAATTCACTGACCCCGAAATGTAGTCAAGAGTCATAAAGAACTATTTTAACAGCAATGAGTCCTTCAGCAGATGGTATAGCCCCACAGAACACTGAGCTCCACCTGATGGCGTCAGTCAGAGAAGACTGCGACAAGCAAATTTACAGAGGAGAATGGATGCTAATTTACTGCTAAATGGTTTTTTTTCTGTTTACTACAGTTTGTATGAAGCCAAATGATAAATAAAATCTACATACGCCTTCATCCTCACTTTATTTTTTAGTGTGTGAAGCTTTTGCAAACTACTGTATACTTGAACACACACAGGCATGTAAGCAGTCATTAATCCAGGTCTATGATGTTCTCTCAGGTGCGTCTGCAGCTGGCGTCAGGCGCTTTTCTGCTGACTGAGATCTACTCTGACTGCGTCCAGATCCCCCTGGACCGCCTTAAAAGAGCGTCACCGTACAGCCTCCACCGCCGCAGCCTCAGCCCAGCCTTCCGCTGTACATCCCCCAGTGCTCCATCTCTGTCCACCTCTGCCAAGCCTCCCGGTGCTCCTGCTAGTCACCATGTTACCTTCTCTCCTTCTTCCTGCTCCCTTGTCAAACCAACTGCTCCTCCTTTCCACCACACCCCAGACGACACTCCCCTGATATTAGAGTCACGGCTTCGCCGAAGACACCTGTCTGACCGGGACCCTCCTGTGACCTCCCCTCCTGACCTCCCTAGCTCTGAAGAGGGCTCCTTGGAGCTGTCAGTTGGCCCCTCTCAGAGCCACGGCCAGGCAGACAGTGGTCGCGGATCAGAGACAGACATATGTGAAGGCTCTTCAGCAGAGCCAGCTGACCTCCAAGGGAGCAGCCAGTTGGCTCAAGAGGATCTGGAGGGCTCGAGCTGGGCCACAGCTGTGGCTCTAGCTTGGCTGGAGCACCGGTGTGCCGGCTACTTTATGGAGTGGGAACTCGTGGCGGCAAAAGCAGACTTTTGGCTGCGCTGTCAGGAGCTGCCGGAGGGAGTGGACCTGGCAGGGCTTAAGGGAGCAGCCAGACAGCTGTTCCTGCTGCTGCGCCACTGGGACGAGAACATCAAACTCAACATGCTGTGTTATAACCCCAACAATATGTGAGACAATCATCTCAGAGGAAGCTGAGCCACGCCTGCTGATTAACATACTCACTTGTTACCAATGAGCGACTCCAAGTACCTTTACATGGAAAACTAAATGTGTATTTTACTAACTGATACAATAATCCAGTGCCAAGTTCAATCCAATTTTACACGACCAAGTGGCCTTTTATTATCAATATGCTTTATGCAATCACAAGAATGCCTTGACCACCTAATGGGCTTTTTGTAGTCTAGGTTTTAGCTTGTAGCCAGTATAATGCGTTACGATGCCAAATGTGTAATCACTGTGTCAAGTTGGGTCAAGGGGTGAATTTGATTATCAGGATAATTATTCTGTAGACTAATGAGAGATTATCTTAACAGTGAAATTATTGATGATGAAATAAAAACGCTGTATTTTAAACATTCGTTGTCATGCCTAACAATCTCCTAATTTCTCACATTAAATGATGAGTGTAACGACTCAAAACAGACAGAAAAGAAGTGACTATGATTGTCTAGAGCTTACTCTTTCACACTTTTGGGAATATAATGAAAAACTAAACATTTTCTTCTACGTCTTTGGGATATTATTAAAATTCTTCAGTATGCCACTTTTTTCAGTTAACAAGATCTCTGCAGTATCCGAATATGAAGCAAGGAAGCATCGATTAGGTCAGGGGAATTATGGACAGAGTAGCTTTAACATCAGAAATACAGCCCATGTAACAAACTCTCTCCACGCAGCATAACATTCAAGATTTTCTGTATCTGTATCTGAAAATGAAACCTGAGAATCTGTATTTTTCCCTCTCATCTCTTCAACTGCAAGTGTGCCATTTCATCGTGCAGGCGCCCGTCTGCACCGGCCCGCTTCACTTTAAGCAGCGAGCGGAGATGAAAAGCGTCGAATGGCTCCTTTTTATTGACTTGTTAACAGTCTACCACGGTGACCTCCCTTTGCACCACAGGGAGGAGGAGGATGGAGGCTGTTCTGCAGCTGATTGGACCGAGTGCAAGTTCGGGTCCGATCAGGCCGTGGCTCAGTGCCGTTTGTCCTTGTTTTGTGTTTCTGCTGGGGCTGAATGCAGGGGTGGAGCCAGCCAGAGACAAAGGAGGATGATGAGGTGACAGACGTGGAGGGCCGCTGAGCTGCCGTTAGTCGAGGGGTAGGTGTTCCACGAAAGCTCGATCAGACCCAAGATCAGAACCCTGCACATGTGAAGAAAAGAGCGCGAGATTCAGGGATGCGCTGTGCCGTAGGTCAATCAAAAACTTAATCAAAATTAGATTATTTTTTAAATCCCCTCTTACCTGAGCAGGTGGGCCAACTTCTTGACTCCTCCACTCCACAGCAGGTAAGGCAGGGTGTGGAAGTACCAGACGTAGAACTGGTAGTGCAGCGAGCGGCTGAAGCACATGCCAATGAAGTTAGACGTGAACAGGATCAGAACTATCTGTGATCGTTTGTTAAGGTCTGACACAAGAGAACAGGAACACTAGGAACATTATTAACAGACTTATTTAACCATGTTACCCAACAGTAGAATTAATAATTTTACCAACGACCCTGGTGTGTCTTTTAAGGAACAATGTCCCTCTGATAAACAAACAGAACGGAAGGATATGATCCACAGTGTTTTTCTGAGGAGGGACTTTCCGCTTTCCCGGCTCCTTAAGAAGTTCGAAGATGCTTTCTCCTGGTCTGGTGAGAGAAACAGAGATACAGAGCGTGTTTTATAACAATTTATAAACCCTGAATTATTGCACAGAGGCCATGAATTTAATTGTACTCTACGGTTGAATGAATAATCCACTAACAGTGTTTCACGTACCTTAAAGCTTTCAGCAGAACACACAGAAACATGAGAGTGAAAACAAAGGTCACATCCTTCAGAGACTATGCAGTTGAGTTTTCTTTGCATCTCATTATGACATATGGTTTAGTTAAATATGAAAAAAATTTATAGGTCTTTAAAACCATGCAACAGGCTCCATGAGATCACCTACACACTGAGTCAAAGCTTTTAGTGTCGTCATTGTAACCCTTGATTTATTTGAGCTAATCGACAGTCATTCAAGCAGCCACTCTCACCTCTTCCACCGGCGGAAAGCAAACAGCAGCAGGGCTAGCAGGTGAGCGGCCAGTAGCAGCAAGTGGAAGTAGCGATTCAGGAAGAGCCATTCAGGCAGGAAGCGCCAGTTGACCGTCCATTTGAAGATGAACTGACGGCCCAGGTCAAAAGCCCGGCTCACGTAACCGACAGGGTTCTCCAGGAGGAAAGGGAGGCCCAGCAACAGCTACCGTAAAGAAAGATAAGATGAATGTTGCTCAGATATATCACCATCTCAGTAAACATATGTTGGCCGTTATGTTAGAGGGAATATTTACCTGTATTCCTGCACACAGCGAAAGTTTGGGGATTGTCTTGATCAAGCCGAACTCAGACAAGAGGAGGAAGAGTAACCCGGGGGCAAAGAGAAGCACGTTCATTTTCACAGACACTGCTAAACTGTCAGAAAGAGAGGGAGATTGAGTTGTAATTTCATCATGTACGCATGTTTCTCTTGACTAAGTGGAAGCAGTTCAATCAGAGTCCACACTTGCCTGTAAATGCCGCAGCCCAGGGTCCAGTATCCATCCATGAAGAGATTGACAGCTGCAAACAGCAGCATCATGGCCACTGGATCATTGAAGAGACGTAGCACAAAGATAGAGTGGATGCGATAGGAGGCGCAGCACACGAAGAAGAACACGTACGGAGGGACCTGAAAGAAATTTAAAAACACGTTATTCTAAAAATAAAGAGACAGTTGGGCTTTATACTGTAGAAAAATGAATACTTTTCCAAGATACAAGAGGTTTCTGTCACATTAAAAAAAAAGAAACGGACCTTTTTAGTGCGGTAGTATATTCTGAAGACAAGCAGCAGCGTTACGAGGTAGAAGACAGCGAATATGTACTGGCCCAGACGGATGTTCACCCCATGGCTGGTGATGTAGTACAGAGCTGTGAAGATGTACACAAATCCAGCTGGGTACCTGCAACAACAAGGTGCTAATTCATCCAGAAGAACTGCACTGATAACCGTCGGATGGAGAGACTTTAAAGCCTCTGAAACTCACACCAAAGGGCCTGTGTCGCCTTTCAGCTGGGTGTAGTCGTAGGTGCCATTGATGACTCCCTCCACTTCATCCATGTAGGCCTTCCAGTCGATCTCGGTGTCTGCAGTAAATGATATGAATCAGTGATCATGAATGAAGGACGGACGTCACTGTTTCTACCGATTATAATTTATATATCACTGCATATAGATCTTGAAACGATACCAAGCACACATCTCAACTTCACTACATTCAAAGTGGTGTCAAATAAGTCTCCTACATAGCCAATCAACGCTTTAGCACATAAGCCACAAAAAAAAAACGTATTTAATGGTTAGTTAGCAGAGAGAAATGCAATTGCCAACAATTTTTTTTAACAGATAATACATTTAGTCAGTTATTCTGTAAAAATATCATTCACCTTCTCGTTTGCAAATATTTGCTAGTATTGTATGAGTTTTATTCTCAGTTTCATGTCATCATAAATTAAATGTTTATAGGTCCTAGACAACCACCTAGTCTTTGTGACATTACTGGGCTAGTTTTCAGTACTTTCAGCCATAACATGGAATAAACAAATGCATTGATTAATCAAAAAACTAAAACAAATGTCAGCTGCTTATAAAACTATTCATAATAATCGATGTAATCTTAAATCTTAAATGTCAAATTTAACAATGCCTAATACAAATCCCTGAAATATATCCGTTATCAGTTATAATAATGCCTCCAGACGTTTACTTGCAGCAGAGTCCACAAAAAACACACATTTGATTTTAAGACCAGCTGTAACTAAAGAAAGTCATCTAACGGGGACTGAACAGTTGACTGTACGTATGTGGTCATGCAATGACAGCCAACTTCCCTCTGACAGGTGGCAGCGTTACGTTAAATGCTTTGCTAACGCTACCTAGTTAGCATTCAGCTGCGTTCCGATTAGTGACCAAACACCGTAGCGTGCTAACTAGCCGCGCAGCTACTTACATGCTACCTTCTGTATGACCCACACATTGATGCCGATCTCGAGGAACCACAAAACCGAGACGACCAGCAACGTGTAGTCCGTCTTGAACAGGATCAAATGTTTGTCCTGCCACAGTGACTGGAGTTTTCCCCACAGCGGGGACGGGGCTACGGGAGACTTTCTCCGCACACCTCCTGCCATCTCGGCGGAGTAGCGAGCCGAGCCGAGCAGCGACGTGGAGAGAGAGAGAGGCCGCAACTGACATGCGCCAACGCTCGGTCACGTGACATCGGTGGCGTCACGTGACATGGACGACAGCGTTTACTCGATTATGTCAACTTGAGAGGTACATTTAGATCGATATAAAACAACTCTTGTTAGTTGTACTCGTTGATTAAAACCTATATACATTCATTATTGTTGCTCGTGTTGTTAATTAACTCCAGGTTGTAAAAACGTTTAGAGGTCACTACCGGTTCCCCGGCTGTCCTAGCAACGTTAGCAGGCTAGCAGCTAACTTTGTTTTACTAGAATATAATGGGGTGATATCTTATGTGGTAAGTGGTGCGATTACAACACAGACATTAAACTCCACACACAATTTTAATTGTACTTTTATCAAAGATTAGCATGTGGCTCTTGAAATGTGCAGTTTACTGTACAGTGATCAGTAGAAGCTAAAGTCTGACTTTATTTTTCGTGTTTCACCTGTTTGCCAGTGAAACAGGCATTCTTTAAAAAAACCTAGAGGGTTGTTAAGCTTCGTTTTCTGATTATATCTCCAGACCTCTCCAGTGCAGACGTTTAACATCATGTTTAAAATCTAGCATGTATCACTTCATTTCCAGCTTCGTTGCAACCTTATTTCACTTCTCACTGTGTTTACTCTTGGTAGAAGTGAGTGACACTCTTTCTTAGACAATATATGTGTTTAACTGATTTCAAAATGGGTCCCTAATTACTTGATCAGCAGAATTATACATCACTGAGATTAACCTGTTGGACTGCACGGAGTCAAAATGCATTATTCCAAAACAATGCAAAACGCATGCAAGGTAATCAGTATACTGATGGAGGATGGGTCATGATCTGTTCCACACCTACCTCAGTGCCACACACTGTAAACACATTCAACTACATCACAGTAGACTCCGACAGCTTGCAGCTGTAGGTTCGTAGACAGTTGATTTATTGACTTTTCACCTGTTGTTTGTTTGTGCAGGTCTGCTATTTGGGACCGTGACAGGAGACCCAGAGGGAATGGATGGATTTTCCATTAGCATTACAGAGGGGTTGGTTGTTGGGACCAGCCTTGCCCTCTCAGGCATCTGCTTCTATCTGTACAGGAGGAACCAGATGACAGTAGATAAACTCGATGTTAGTAGAGACTTTTTGTCTAATTCACAATTACCATTTTCTTAGGCTGTGTAAGCCATCGTTGGGAATGGATTTAGATGTGAACGCTTTGAGCAAATTATGCAAACATTCACAAGAGAAATCCAAAATTTAAAAAATAATATAAGCAGAATTTTATGTGGCAGTAAACTTTATTTTCTCTTCCTCTTTTATGGGTCGTTCTGTGTTACAGTCTTGTAGCGTAAAATGTGAAACCTTCATTTTGTCTGCTACTATATGTGCCATTGTGTGCGTATACAAATAGTCTGTTTATGTTGTCAGAATGCTCCCCACTTCACCATAGATGGGAATCTCAAAGACATTTTGAAAGTTACTCCAGGAGCGTGTCTTCAATATGTCGTCATTGAAGGTAATCAGGGTTTCATTGTTTTTCCTGTACAGGCAGGCGACTGATGACTTGTTTTTTCACTGTGTGTACCCTTCCTGCCTCTTATTACCTGTTACTGCATGTGTGTGCATATGTGTGTTGTTGTAGGTGCTGTGAAACCGGTAGACAAGCCTCTGACAAGTGATTTCAACAAAGAAATTGCCGGCGTGTTGCGCAAATTCATGTTGAAGGAACACAGGCTGTTGTGGAACGCTATTTCACGCACATGGTGAGAGCCGTAGCAAGACAGTGATTCTCTGCAGCACGATGAACTGGGGTCGTCCAGATCTGTAATACATTAAGTTTTCCATGTGTGGTAAACTTTGTGCATTATAAAGCTCACAAAGACATTAGCTCCATTAGCTCAGTCAAACATTATTCAGTTGACATCACTTGAGTAATTTCTTTTCAGTTAAATATTTATGTTTGTGAAAAGCAAATGCAACGAGGTTAACTCAAAGCATATTCCATATTTCCTCTGTATCGGCATGTGTGGCCTAAAGAGACCAACTGTTCCTCTCTCCACAGGACTGACAATGAACGAGTCGTGCACGAAAGAGTGAATACGGTGCCCTTTGTATTAGCGGGAACGAATGAGGCCGAAGTCCGAGTCCTGTGCCCCTTGCAGGCCTCGGGAACGAACACGGAGGTCACCTATGAGGAGTTTCACCAGGCCAGTTATGGCTTGGGTGACATTGTAGGACAGTTCTTCAGTGGGGAGAAGCTCAAAGGTCAACTGGAGATCGAGGAGATGCTCAAGGTCAGTTGTTAGATGAGATAACACAAGTTCCCATTCCTGTTGGCAGAGTGTAAATATTTTTCTTGGTTACCACTAAGGCAAATAGTTTTAAAAACTGGCAGTTATTCAAACGTACACCTCTTTCCCAGGTGGGCACCACTCTTACAGGCGTAGGTGAGGTGATACTGGACTCGGACGGCACCCTCAGTCTTCGACCGCCGTCTAATGGTTCACGGTACTTCTTAAGTTTGGCGGACTTTGACACCCTCAGAGAGGAGAACGAGAGCACGGCTTTTGGCTGGAAGGTGCTGGCTGTCACTTCTGCGTTGGTTGGGGCAGCGGTCCTCTTCTGGGTAGGCCTGCGCTACTACCGTCACCTAGAACAATGCAGGAAGCGCGAACGGGAAGCCAGGGATTTCGAGAGACTGATGGCTGAAGTCTCAAGAATGCCTGCTTTACTAGACGGGGCCGACAATCACACCGAGAATACGTGTGTGATTTGCCTCACTCAGCCTCGTAACTGTATCCTGTTGGACTGTGGACATGTTTGCTGCTGCTATACCTGCTACCAGGCCCTGCCACAGCAACGATGCCCCATCTGTAGACAGAACATCATCAGAGTGGTGCCACTCTATCTCGTCTGATGTAACCATATGACCTCACTGGACTTTACACACTTTATCAGCTTTAAACCCTGAGGGTCTAAAGTGCTGCACTTATTAACTTAACAATGATTAGGGCATATTTGTTCATTAGAGGGGCACTGAGTAAATTCAAGCAATACAAATGTTTAATTTCCTGAATGCTGATGTGCCTTATTCTGGTGATTTATATGGCTGCTGCTGCTGCTGCTGCTGCCTCAGAGTGACTGTACTGTATGTGTGTATATTCATCAGTAGCTACGGTTTTGGTGACATATGTTTGTGACTGAAAGTTACAGAAACACCTTGGGTCAAATTTGAGTGTCAGTGTGTGATTAATGCGCTACAGAAAGGCAGGGAAAGCTGATTCAGTAATGCTCTCCGCTCCTTAAAACACTGTGGTGTGTATTTTACTCACTGTCAGTGTGGCTGTATTAACCTTATACAGGTAACTCAAAGAGGAATTCCATCAGACGTCCATTTTTAAACAAGCGTACACAAAGAAAGGCAGGCAGCCATGTGGTGACAATGGAAGACCATGACATTTTAAAGGAGTGATGAAAAATTGCTAAGGCAGCCTTGAAAACCTTTGGTGACACAAAGTGTTCAGGTACCAGGTTGAACTAATCTCAGCTTTGAGCTCCTACAGTTGATTGTCATATATGGTTAACACAAACATTAGAGTTCCCCAAACATTTACCACAAGGAAACACCGTTCTTGAATTTGGTACCACCAAATGCCTCCTGCTGGGACCATCATGGTATGGACCAAGATAAAGCGGCGGTGTCATTGACGATGTTATGATTTTTGACGAGGTTTTCTGAAACATTTGGGGTCAGAAATATACAACTGGGGCAACTAGGGTAGTAGCCAGTGAGTAAATCGCTTTATATGTGGACAGTCTTAAGCTTGGATATTACTCCTTCAACCGGTCTGCTGGGAGTTTACGCTGGAGAAAGCATAAATACCTGCACCTGGTGTGTCTAACCCTGACCCTGTGTTGTTCTGTTAGTTCACACTGAAACACTAAAACACTAGATCAACTGTTACTTTCTCTGAAATCACTTCAACACATGACATAGAGAAGACATAGAGAAGACATGAGTAGACGGCGTGCAGGAGGCTGAACAAGGTAGAATTTGGTGTTGGAGAACTACCACATACTACAGGTGAAAACACTGCTGAATAAAGTCTTTTGTGGCTCCAGTCGTGGCTGTACAGACGCTGCCTTTAAATGTTTATGTTCGTGTTTACCATATTCACAAGACCAAAATTACCAGTCCCCTCTTTTGGTCTTCACAACCTCGTAGGGTTATGGATACCAAGTTGTAACATACTGTATATGCTAACATTATAGTTTTAACATAGTTTTCTTCTTAATTTCTTGTCGGTGGAAAATGCCAGCATTCATAAACATCCTCACCTTTTCATTATGCTCATACATTTTCTATTGGAGTTACCTGGCCATTAGTTTGATGAGATACTTTACCAAGCTGTGACGTGTGTGTTTGAGTTTTCGGAAATGGCAAAGGTGGATGATGGTAAGTTAATATATTGTACTTCAGTCATAAAGAGCTTTCTTTAATAATATTCCAATGCCCCGTTGCATTGTGGGTAATGAGGGCTCTGACCATGAAGACAACAAAGGGCCTCGTGTGACATTGGATTCATGAATGAAACTTGCATTGAAGTGGAAAGGATGAGCAGCAGCTTCAAGTACCTAGAGATGCACATTACCGAACACCACACAGCTGGTCAAGAAGGCTCAGCAGCGGCTGTACTTCCTGAGGAGGCTGAGGAAGATCGGCATGTCGCCTAAGATCCTCGGCAACTTCTACAGCTGCATCGCTCAGAGCATCTTGACCAGCTGCATCACCGTGTGGTACGGCAGCATTACAGCCATGAACCCGAAAACGCCTGCAGAGACTGGTGACGACTGCTGAGAAGATCACCAGGACACCACTGCCCTTTCTGCAGAGCATCTACAAGCACAGGAGAGCTGCCTCCATCACTAAAGACCCCACCCACCCCCAACACGGACTGTTCACACTCCTACCCTCAAGCTGGAGGAACAGGAGTGTGAAATGTAGGACCTCGAGACTAAAGAAGTCCTTCTTCCCCACTGCCATCAGACTCCTCAACAGCTGACAGGAGTCTAGAATCATAGACTAAAATCATGGACTACTTCGTGACATATAATGCACTGTTCACTTTTTCAGCTTCTGTATACATTTTTCAGTTCATTGTTCACATTCCCCCATTTGCACATATATTGATATTTGCACTAGTTATCTTATATTTTGCATAGTTTGCATTTGGGTGGATGGCAAAAGAGGAATTTCATCGTACAGTGAAACATGTTTCTACACTGCCCACATGACAATAAACTCTTTGAATCTTGAATCAACCATTAACTCTGTTCTTACCCATTCTAAAGTTTTGATGAGTTGCCTTTAATCTACCTGCATGTGCATAGCGGGCACTTTGATACCAATGATTTTGACAAGTAGCAGCGTTAATATCAGACAAGAGAGAAAGAAAATCAACGGGTACATTAAAAAAAAAAGGTTTTTATTTTACTTTGACTGTTTTAAAGTTTCATTTATTTCTTTCAGTGTGTTGCTAATTTGTGAAAACGTGCCTGACATGTGCTGAAGAGACTCCAGTATCTTCTGCTGAACCTGTAGGAGGGACTCTGTGACTGATCCACCTGATGGTCCAGGCTGGCTCTGAGAGGTGGACGGTGAACTGGAGACAGTTGTGTCTGGAAACAAATATAATAAAATTTGTGGCACAAAACAAACATGCATATAGCAGACCATATGCTACAATACAAGTGTGTTGTTTTATTATGGAGTCAAAAGAAGCTGTCCAAATCATCTTAATTCTCTAAATCTGTACTGATGATTACCAATGTCTTCACAGCTTGATAGTTGACGCATGGTTTTGACGTCCTCGATTTTGATGTCTAAAAATGTCGGACTACTTCCTGGTTGTGGGAGCTCACTGTCCCGATTATCCAGAGGACCATCATACCCCTCATCATCACACCTCAGTCCAGACACACAAACCACTCCGATGATGGCTCCGATGCGCTCGTCCACGTGTGTTGGTCTCACTAGTACTTCCTGCTCCCTGTCCATGCCTGCATCAGCACGCCCTGCAGCTTTAAGTCGTTTTTTTGCTTCAATTTTCAGATCAGACCATTTCTTCTTAACTTCACCCATAGTTCTTTGCTCTGTACCCACGGCGTTTACAGCCCTGGAGACGGACTGCCACGCTCGGCGCTTGTCTGGACGGGTGACTCCACAGCGCGCATTTGAAAATAAGATTTTTTTTCTTAAGGACACGTTGAGAAGTAAAGCTTCGATCTCGTGAGAGGTGAAGTTTCTCTTCTTTCTGTTTGCCTTAAGGGGCATGCTAGCTCTCCTGCCTTTCCCCATCCTTTCCTCGGATCTCAGATTATTGTTTATGTTGGTTTTGCACACGGCACTCGTGATGCGTTCCAGAAAACTGGGAGGTCTGAAATTACGGATCTCCTACTGGGAAAAGTGCTCCGGAATGCCACTTGAAGCCGGAGGTCCTACTAGAGAAGTCGGGGCAAATCCATCTAAACCGACTTTCCAGAAATGCAGCAACCTGACGTCACAAAACAATGGCGGCGTCCATGGAGACGTGGGAGAAATCCAACTTCCCAGCTTTCTGGAATGCAGCGTTGATTCTGCTGCCCTTATATGGTTGTATTTAAGATCATTCATCAACACCGGTGGGAACAGGTGGTCAGGACTTTCTTATTTTTCTCTTACTGCTTTGTGCAAGAATAAATTATGAAGTAATTTATATTGTAGTTTCAGAAACTTAGATTTAATCTCTTACATCATGAGAATAAAAACAGGAATATGGATGTGCACGCAGTCACTAAAAGACTTTGGTAATAGGCTGCAGTGTTTGACTTTCTCTTACTGCTTTGTGCAAAAACAAATATATGAGGAAAAATAAGAAAGCATTCATGTGTGTGTCCAGCGGTTCTGGACCGGAACATTAATTCTGATATCGTTTTAAAATGTTCTTTGTGGGGCGGACTCACTGTTCAAATAGGACACTTCCACATATTTACATTTTCATTGTAGTTTCAGAAACCTTGATCTGGTATCATACCCAGATTTTGAGAAACCTGAAAATAAAACCAGGAGTCTTTGTCATGTGAACGCCTTGAGAAATCAGACACAACTGCGTACATGATCAAAAACAAACAAGCAAACAACGAATGAGCATGTGTACGGGGATATTAGAAATCTGGATTCTTGTGTTCCATGTAAACACAACAGGATTTACATGTAAACGCTATAGGTTACATGTTTCTGGATTTAGACTAAATACAGAATTTTTGTAGATTAAGATAATTTCTCAGCAAACATAATACTCACATTGGATGTTACTTCATTAGAAATCCCATACATTTCCTGTTAGTGCTTTGTGAAAGAACAAATATAAGAGAAAAAAGATAAAGCATTATTTCTGGACTGCTGCAACAACTACAGCAATGAACTGTAATGTTGGACTTTGAATTTCTAACTAAATGTATTTAATTAAACGAGGATATTTTCTCAACGTGTCCACGAATGCTGTACTCACATTGAACGTTTCTCCATCTTCAAATCGTCCACATCTGAGAGCGGCTAGAAAACAGATCTGTGTGAGGCTGACACGTTGAGTACAATCCTCATTCTGTGTCAGATTATCTCGTGTGTAGTGTAAAACCTGGTGTGCTACCCACCTGTGTCTCTGAACAACACACACCATTGCTTCTGCTTCTCTTAGACATTAGTAAAGTAGTTGAGGCCTGAATAGACACACAGGACTCTCAAGATGATGTCAATTCAGGTATTCTTTTTTTTTTCAATAGGCACAAATGATGGCTAAAACCACCTGCTGTTTGAAAAGACTCTTAGTGAGTCATCAAGCGTCTATTTCTGTCATCTCTAACCAGCAGTGAGTCAACATCGAGAAGAGCGCATACAAGAAAAAAGACAACTTCAATTTTTTTCCCCAGCGGTTGCACAGAATGGGAAAGGCTAATAGGCGTGTGTGTTTGTAGCAGGCTGAGGGAGGCTGTGCGAGGTGAAGGGTGCAGCGTCAGGCCTGAGTCGGGGTGAGAAAGGAGCAGGTGGACGACACGGGATCCCATAAATCCGCCTCAGCGGTCGCAAGGGCTCGCTTTGACAAATTCTTCATGAGCTCTCTCAGCAGAACAACAGCTGTGGCTCTGGGGGAAGAGACTATTACTGTAGCAACCGCAGACCTCTGAGGGCACGGGAAAAAATGTGGCGTTTGATTGGTCCATTCTGGTTTTATTGTGAAAAAGTTAGAGGAATATCGGTGGCGGGGAAATACTGTAACTGTGTTTATGAAAATTAGAGAAATCTGGCAAATAATTAATGATTTTATTTAGGAAAAACAGATTACCTCATTCATTTAGTCCTCTCAGTGCAACTGCTATTTTACTTCTGCCACTAGGTGTCCATCTTGCCTTACTTGAGGTTCTGAAATCCATGCTGCACTGACTGACAGTGGGGGGAGACACTGATTCTGGTGGAGGCTTTCCAAGTCACATGCAATTAATGTAAGCTGCGAGATCGTGTTTAATCCATCCTGATAGCTGACAAACAATTTAGATGATATGATTATTCTCTAATTGGCTGTGCTTCATGGGTGCAGGCTATGATTTGTGATGATGAGGAGGCAGAGTGGTGGTTCAGCTGTGTGTGAAACCTTAAGCGCTGGCTTAATTAGTGATTTATTACGAGTTTTAATATAATCAAGAGTCATGATTGTTATTTTTTTTTTAAGAATGGAAATCTTGGTTCTTGTGGCTACAAGTCTACTTTGACCCAGATCAAAATGGTTCAAATATTCAGGTGGATTGTTCCCAGATGATAAAGCCTTATGTCTTTGGTGACATTTGTGGTCACTATTGGCTTAAAAGCCACATGCATCCCATTTTTCATCGAATAGTATCATCCTAAACAGTCCCATTAGCCTCAGCTCAGATTCATTTAGGGTTGCATTTATTTATCTGTCTGGTAAACTGCCATGAAATTTCTGAAAATGAAAAGTAGCATGGCTCCAGGTGACCTTACACGCAGGTTTGGGCGGAGGGCTGCTTTTTCTTCGTCTTTGCCAGCCGTGCTTTAGCAGACATACTCCAACGGACAGCAGGAGGAAAAAGGTAGAGATGCAGTATCTCAGGAGAGAGAGCCATCACAGCGTGCTGTAGCCGCTGATGCCAATTACCGCTGTCACCCATCTGCTTTGGGCATGCAGTGAAACGTGGGATAGGTGACCTACTTTCTGACAGTAGTGTGACTGTGGTGCTTCTCCTGTCATCAACAAAATGAGCGCTCCCTCCCTGAGGACAGGGACATAGGGATGCTATCAGGGGAAATACAAACTGGTCGGAGAAGATGTTTTTGTTCAGACTACATTGATTTAACAAAATAAATGGACAGAGGTTCCTAAACCATATATTTAGAGGTACATAACCACGCAAATAGCTATTTGTGTCACATTTCTAATTATTCTTTCCCAGTACAATGGATATTAGCACAGCGTTTAAAACTGACATTTAAACTGCAAAATATCCCTCAGAATCAGCGTCTGTGTTACTCTTGATAATAAACAGAACATGCTGTCACTAGTTCTCATGGGAATTATTTCCTCAGTTCAAAGTATTTTAATGGAAACTGTCGACAGTGAGGTCTGTGTATTACCAAAAGTAACTGGGACATGCTGTTGATTTTATTATGTCATGGTTTTTATTCTGAGCGCAGACAATTTGGGATCGGAAGCAAAAATCTCAGACGAAGATGTCATAACCTGAGCAGACTTACAGCTAGTCAAGAACAAGTATTCAAACACCATTAGTTGAATGTGTGGCCACTCGGTGGCAGTACAATAAGCTGGAAACAGCAATCGCGTTATAAAGATGTTAATTTAAAATGTTTTACGTTTAAGCAGACTGAATGGATCCTTATTTGAGTTTTTGGTCGCCTGGCTAAGTCCACTCATTCATTCGTTCATCTTCTATAACCGCTTATTCCTGTGAAGGGTCGTGGGGTCTGCTGGAGCCTATCCCAGCTGTCATCGGGCGAGAGGCGGGGTACACCCTGGACAGGTCCCCAGTCTATCTCAGAGCTAACACAGAGAGACAGACAACCATTCACACTCACATTCACACCTACGGCCAATTTAGAATCACCAATTAACCTAATGAGCATGTCTTTGGAAGGTGGGAGGAAGCCGGAGTACCTGGAGAGAACCCACGCAGACACAGGGAGAACATGCAAACTCCACACAGAAAGGCCCAGTCGGCCCATGGAATCGAACCCGGGACCTTCTTGCTGTGAGGCATCAGTGCTAACCACCTCGTTACTGTTCCACCCTGGCTAAGTCCAATGTAACTTTATTAACGCCTCTCAAGCTTTTCACTTACTAAATACTCCACCATGTTCACCAGCTAGCTGCTACCTGTGCTTTGCTGTTTAGAG
This sequence comes from Chelon labrosus, assembly GCF_963514085.1. NCBI lineage: Eukaryota > Metazoa > Chordata > Actinopteri > Mugiliformes > Mugilidae > Chelon > Chelon labrosus. Next base: position 12,177,327 of record NC_140342.1, read on the forward strand.
AAACCACAACAAGGAGAGGAAAGATGCTAAAATGTTCTGTAGAGCTGAGTAACAGAGCTAATTCTCTATGGGTTTGTTAAAATGAGTGTCTTTTACATTACTTGGATTACATTACTTAATCCATTGATGACATGATATAGTTTATTAGTTTGAATACAGTTAAAAATAAAGACAACAATGGCGTTAATAGAAGGCAAGTCTGTTACGGTTTTGTTTTATGGGGTTACACACTAAACAGCTTGGGATCCTTGTGAAGCAAGCTGTAGTCTTCTTAATGAGTGTCCTGCCCTCCAAATACAACGCTGTACTTTCACCAACATGGCACTAAACAACATGAAACATACGACTCTGGTCACAGCCTGCACCTCCCATGCGCAAAGTGTGGGAGACGAAGCGTACAGTGTGGACTCTGTGCAGTTTCAGCGTGCTGAACAACACAGCTGTGAGCATTTCTATTTCTGCACTGATCCAAGGGCAGGAGCTGTGCCAGTGTTCCCACAGTCTAGTGGAGGATGTTTATGCAGGAAAACAAACAGCATTAATCTTCATGACGAGGAGTGCAGATATACACAGTACATCCATTTGACTGCAGATGGTGTGTGTGTGTGTGTGTGTGTGTGTGTCTCGTCTTTCTGCAGGGCCCCTCAGCTACATTTTTAGTTTTCCTGAAACATACACCTGCTCTGTCTGTTTCCATTACTTCAGAGGTCATTACATAAACTTTACACTGAACATAATCACCAATGGGCTAATCCTAACCTCAAACAAGGTCGTCAACATAAAACGCAGTGATTTACATAATGGGATCTTGCTTTTTGTCTCCACGGTGTGACTGTGTAAACACATCAATGTCCCCACAACGTGAGTAAGACGAGTGTACACACACAGACACACAAATACGAGGTGAATTGATCCCGGCATTTAGCTCTCGGCTTGTTACTGGTGTTTTTCCTCTGCTAGTGCTCCTCCAGGAGGAACACAATGTGTATATACTATGTGTGTGTGTGAACTGAGCAAAGCTTGGTCTTGCTCAAGGGGAGAGATGCTGGGGGTGAGTGACTCAGCATGGTGATTCATTTGTAATTGGAAGCAGTGTTTCAGGAGCACATGCTCACACAAACACACACACATACACATTTCTTAAGGGTCAGAGATGATGGGACTGATGGAGTGAGCCTGATCATTGAGACCTGCTGCCTTCAAACAAGACAGAGAAAGAGAAAGAATGGGACAGAGGAGGAGAAATCACAGAACGGAGGGAGATCAATTGCACTAAACAGAGACAGACCAAATGAGGAGTCATTGCACTTAAGCCTGCCAGGTTCAGCCTCAGGTACAAAGCAGCGCACCATTACGGGAAGAGGTAAGAAAGTGTCCAGTTGGGATAATACATGCACGTTCCAGCCCTAAATAGTGAATATGAAGCAGCACCTACCTGGTACCATGCGGGGCAGCAGGTCAGAGTTTTCCCCACAGCCTCAAACTCTGTCGCCCACTAATGACATCATGTGAAATCCCTGGCCCACTAGTGAACCCGGCCTGCTGCATGAATCAACAGCTCTGCTTGTCGACAGCTGGAGGCTGCAGTTTATTGGGCAGGAGGAGCTTTGTGAGTCATCACTGGGGAATTACATTCAGATAGAGTGGCAGATCTGTGATACATAGTCTCGCACTGAGAGTGAATGAATGGAAGAGAGAAATTATGACTGGATGAAGGTAATTAGTTGCAGTTAACTACGTTGATCTGCATTATCGTAGTGACGTCCTCACTTGAGCTTCTGTCACTGCTTCTTGTAATGAATGGAAGCAATGTTTTCGTTTTTTTGTAAATCTGCTTCCAAAGATGTTAACTCCATACTCCCTTACTCCTTACAAATAGAAATGCTATCAGGACTCAGTAATATGTCTTACAGGGGGTTGTACTGTTTCTATGGGAAGCCATCCAGACGACAGGAGCTCAAGCAATTTTTACTGAACGGCCGCCACACGTCTTATCCCCGCAGGAAATCCAGGAGCCCTTCCAGCACCACTGACCTCCTGACTGTCAGATGGTCACTTTCACCAGTCAGCTATGCAGACTGGCTGCTAAAACAGAGGAGGGCCACTTCAATAGAAAGGTTATTGTATGTTTATAGAGAGGTCAGCTGGCCCGAGTTGCTGAATCCAATAATAGGCCCTCTGTCAGTTCATTATTTTAGCTTTGGATGAGACACCATATGCTGTAGCACATGCTGCAAGAAAAAAAGATGGAGGAAACAATGATGTCATTTCAGATGTAATGTGTAAACTAAACTGGCCCTTTCCATGATACTAAAATTAACTGTGCTAATGAAACACAACCAGGACCATAATAGGGTTTCTAAAGGTATTAACTTCTATATTTAAATATAGTTCACAAGCAGAACTTAAATTTAGAACAAACATATATATCTATAAAGTTTTTCATGAATCTCTTACACAAGTTATTTAATTATACGGTTTCCAGTTTTGTCTTGCTTATATGTTTTTTTAATGCAGTTATGCATCTGTATTCATACTTATCTGTGCTGCTAAGACACTTTAAATAGGAACTTGAACTCTGGACACAATTTAAAAAAAAAAAAAACTGAAGATGAGATGAGTTTTATTCTGTATGGGCCCAAAAAATCCAATATTTCTGAAAACTCTGTGAATGTACTTTGAGCATTAAATGCTTTTCAGTTTTTTTCTTTTCTGTTTACAGATAACAAAGATATACTAAAAAAAATATGACAGTTGCATAACTTCAATAAAGACACAGTTCAGTCACATGAGTACATCACATCTCTACATTAATCAAACCTTCAGATCCATAAGAATCAGGGGCTCCAGATTACAGTCCCTGACAAAAGTCTTGTCACTTATCCATTTTGTAGAAACAACAGTTTATAACCTGACTTTTAATTAATCCATTGGTTTTAGAAATGGCTCATATGAAAGCTAAAACCCTCCCAAATTATGTTTGATATACTAAAATAAATTTGCTTCACTGAAGAAAGATTGATCATTTAATGAACACAGAAAGGTCAGATTTTGGCAAGACAAAAGTTTTGTCGCCTACAGAAAGTAATGTGAAAATTGAACAAATCATTTACTTCAAATACAAAAATATGATGCATAACATCAGTGAATTAAGTACTGGTGCTGTGAGATCCATATTTAATATCTTGTATGACTTCCATGAGCTTGAAGGACTGGATCCATGCGGTTCGACAATGATTCATACAATTTATTGATGAAGTCATCAGGAATAGCAAAGAAAGCAGTCTTACATGCCTCCCAGAGTTCATCAAGATGCTTTGGTTTCGTCTTCCATGCTTCCTCTTTCATTCTTCCCCAGACATGCTCAATGATGTTCATGTCTGGTGACTGGGCTGGCCAGTCCTGGAGCACCTTGATCTTCTTCGCCTTGAGGAACTTTGATGTAGAGATGGAAGTATGCGATGGAGCACCATCCTACTGCAAAATTTGACCCCTTTTATGGTTGGGAATGTAAGAGGTAGCTAATACTTCTTGATATATTACGCTATTGATATTGCCTTCCACCCTGCAAATCTCTCGCACACCCCCATACTGGATGTAACCCCAGACCATGATTTTTCCGCCACCAAATTTAACTGTTTTCTGGGTGAATCTCGGATCCATGCGAGCTCCAGTAGGTCTCCTGCAATATTTGCGGCGGCTGTGATGTAATTCAACCGAAGATTCATCTGAGAAATCCACCTTCTGCCACTTTTCCAGCGTCCATCCTTTTAGCAGGCTGTGGGCCTTGGCAAATGCCACACGTTTTTTTAATTGCCTTTTGTTTAGTGCTGGTTTCTGGGCACTGATTCTACCATGGAGGCCATTTCGAGACAGGATTCTACAAACTGTTCTGGTTGACACGGGGACTTGAGGTGACCAGGCCTGGTGGAGCTCTGCTGCAGTGGAAAAGGGGCTGGCCTTGGATTTTCGAGCCAACAAATGGTCCTCCCGAGCAGTTGTCTTGCGGGGTCTGCCGGACCTGGGCTTGTCAAAAACATCTCCAGTCTCTTCAAATCTTTTTCTTATTCTTGTAAGACTGCTTTCTTTGCTATTCCTGATGACTTCATCAATAAATTGTATGAATCATTGTCGAACCGCATGGATGCAGTCCTTCAAGCTCATGGAAGTCATACAAGATATTAAATATGGATCTCACAGCACCAGTACTTAATTCACTGATGTTATGCATCATATTTTTGTATTTGAAGTAAATGATTTGTTCAATTTTCACATTACTTTCTGTAGGCGACAAAACTTTTGTCTTGCCAAAATCTGACCTTTCTGTGTTCATTAAATGATCAATCTTTCTTCAGTGAAGCAAATTTATTTTAGTATATCAAACATAATTTGGGAGGGTTTTAGCTTTCATATGAGCCATTTCTAAAACCAATGGATTAATTAAAAGTCAGGTTATAAACTGTTGTTTCTACAAAATGGATAAGTGACAAGACTTTTGTCAGGGACTGTAGATGCAAATGGTTTGAACCTCCTCAGGGGAGACAGAATGTAACTGGTCACTGTATAAATTCAGCCCAAGAGGAGACTGCTGCAAAAAGAAGCCTCCAAGAACTCCATCATTTCAGGATCTGCAGTACCTCTTTGAATGTTTTGTGCCAAAGAGCATGTGTAATCAGAGAGAAATTGTATAAATTTGACCTGCACGGGTGGCGTGCGAGGAAAAAGCCTGTGCAGTCCAAAAACAACATTTAGAGAACATCTTCATTGAGGCAAAGAACAAATGTTTTTGAGAAATTTGGTCTGTACAGACAAATCAAAGGCAGAGTTGTTTGGCCACAGTAACAGAAGACATATTTGGTGTAGCTTTTCATGCATAGAATCTCATACCAACTATGAAGCACAGTGATGGAAATGTTATGGTTTGAGGTTGCTCCACTGCCTGAGGGACTGGGCAGCTTGCAGTCATTGATTCAGAGCGTGCTTGAAGATAATGTGACGCCATCGGTCCGAACATTGAAGCGGACATTTCGCCAGGATAATGATCCCAAGAACAGTAGCAAGGAAAGGCTCAAAACGGATCGGTGCAGGGACATGGAACATCCAAGTCAAGAGGAAAAGCCCAGTCCCATTAAAATGTTGTGGGTGGACTTCAAACAGATGGAATAAAAGAATTTGCAGCAGAAGGAATGTAGAAGGGAGAAATTTTCAGCCAACTGGTGTCAGATGGAAAGTTATGCAAAATTGCAACAAGAAGATATTTCTGCTAAGAGGGGACAGTAGCAACTTCTGATGCCAAGGGTGGTGTACATGTACCACCCACCTACCCTACACCAGACCAGGCAAGCCCACCCCATAGGCATGATACTCCTTGATGGCAGCAGCCATCCCCAGCAGGGTGCAGCCTGACACAGGCACTCACACAAAAATGGTTTAGGAACAACTCAAAAAACATGAAGAACAGCACAAGGTGTTGACCTGGCCTCCAAATTCTCTACATCCCAAACTGATCAAGTGTCTGTGGGATGTACTGGAACAAGCCTGATCCACAGAGGGCCCTCCCCTCAAAAGGCCCAAGGCCCCCACTAACAACATTCCGCTGCCAGACACCACAGGACACCCTTAGAAGACCCATGTCCATTCTCTGATGAGTCAAAACTTCTGGAGGCACAATATTGGGACATAATGGTCATAATGTTATGCCTGATTGTTGTATATCACATTTATGCATAGGCACTGCTTCCAAAATGTTCAAATGTTCCCTTATACCAATATGCCAAATGTTTCCACAGGATATAAACTATTTACTTCAGTAATGTCAAATATAAATACTCAAGTAAAGCATAAGTACTTCAAATTGTACACCAGAAGGCAGAAGTACTAACTGAGGAAATGTCTTTATTTTCAGCTAGCGTACAAACAAATGTCTTGTGGCTGCTTTAGAAGAGAACGTAATCACCTATTGTGATAAAAGTGGAATAATAAAAACCTATGGTATATTATCAAAGGGAACTAGACCCAGTAACAGGAATATAAAGCTAAGGCATGCTTTCATTTCACTATACCCACAATATACCCTGAAAATCCTACATGCCTCAAATTTGTCCCAGTAGCAGTTTCCTCCCTCGCCTGTTGGTGTCCCTCTTGCTCCTCTACCACTCGGAGTCCCCAGCTCACACACACTCACACACACATTTATACACACACACACACTCCCGCGCTTCAAACCCGGATGGATGACTTCACCGTTCTGCCTGGGTTTCCTTTATGATCCCGGGATCTCCCACTTCCCTCGCCAGACATCAGCCAGCAACACAGGCGAACGCAGCTCTCGCTCTCTCTCTCTCTCTCCGGTTCTCACACACACTCGGTCTCTATCTCTGCAGCTGCATCACATCCAGAGAGACCACAACAGCAGCCGGACCTCACACAAACAAACACACACTCGCTCAAACCCACTTCATCCACATCTCTGCGAAGAGGATCCCAGCAGGAGACGCGCCGACCGCTGCACAGAGAGGAATCTACGGCTGCACCGAGCGCCTCCGAGGAAGACTTTTATCTACTTAACTCTTTTTCTTCCCACCTTTAAAACCCACCGTACGCTGGTGATCCTTCTCCGCCGTGCCACAATGTCCGAGGTGCTGCCATATAACGAGGGGAAAATGAGCGGCTACGGGGCGGACAGCGAGGTCAGCCAGATGTCCTTTAGCTGCGGACTGCAGGACACAAGCGCCTTTTTCGCTTCGTCGCAGGCGAAAAGACCCCCGAAGCTTGGACAGATCGGCCGAGCCAAGCGAGGTAAAGGATGGTTAAATGAAGGATTCACACTCAGGAAGCCTGTCATTACAACAAACACACGGGCAGAATTGTTTATGGAAAGAAAAATGAGATAATTAGACAAAAAGTCCGTTTTAAATGTTGTCAAGTTTAATTTACGCATCGCCGTGTGATCACACTTATCTATTACGAGGCTGTTCAGACTGTTTACATTTACACACGAGAAATTATCTTCACGCAAGGGCACACCCCACGTTGCATCAAACAATGGGATCTAACTGTAAGGATAAACGCTTTGGAGGGTCGCCATCAAGTGCGCTTGCATCCATGATAGAGATTTGCACTTTTATTTATTTATTTAATTAATTTATTCACCTGCAAAACGCACCATGGTTACATTTGCCCGCACTTTGGTTATTTCAGTGCGCCATGTTCCCTTTCCTTACAGGGGCATCAGAGTATACCAGAATTAATACCATGCCTCTGTATTATAAGTATTACAGAAACCTAATTGTGAATTTGAACATCCTCTTCCTTTTCTCTCTCCACAGTGGTCATCGAGGACGACCGAATAGACGAGGTCCTGAAGGGGATGACGGACAAGTCTTCACCTGGCGTTTAAACGCGATCGATGCCTTGCAGACTTTTTTAATTTTGATCACCGATTTGAAGCACTTGTCGGCTGTGCATGTTCGAGGACTGCAGGAGAAAAAAACGGCGGCACGAAGCGAAGACGGGATGAGGATGATGATGGTGATGATGAGAGGGAAAATGAGAAAGGGGCAATGGAAGAGGAGAGAGAGAAAAAAGGCTTAAAGGATGAGATGTGAGGAAGACGGAGAGATGAAGGAAGATTGAGAAAAGGGAAGAGAGAAGGAAAAGGAGAGCGAGAGACTCTGGAAAAGACCAAGATTTATCGTGGGATTGCTGGCAATTCTCCAAACGAATCCCGATTTTAACTACTGCTGCGCAGCAAGATGTTGAGATGGCGGACCCTGCTCTGTGTCTCAACCTCTGCTGACTTTAATGATGGATGAACTTGTCATTACTCCTCACGACCATCTCCTTTATTTCCATTTCCAAAAAGCGCTGTAAGCAACAAAATACTGCAACTATAGAGGGCGAAGATAGATCCCTGCCCAATTTCAATAAGTTGTACAGTAGGTAGGCTAAGCTCTCAGACGCCCCCCTCCCCCCACTTTCCCCCCTCCCCCCTCCTTCCTGCAGGCTTTGCTTTGTTGATTCAGTCAGCGACGGTGCATTCAAGGGAGCTGTCCTTTCAGCACTGATCCAATGCATTCCTGTTGCTGCTAATGCTTTTTTTTTTTTAAAAAAAACAGACCAACCAAACTCTACTAAACACAGGAGACTCATTGTATGTAAAAAGAAATTACCATATATCCGAGAATGGTGCAATGTTAATATTTTCTGTAGTAGAACCCCATTTGTTTTGGCACTTAAACAGCATTAGGCCACAGATTAAACCCTCTTCTTCTTCTTCTTCTTGCATTACCCATCAGTGGTTAAAGGTGCAGAATGGCACCTTCATGTAGCTTCTTTACACCTGCACATATCTTTATTTCCTCTATTTGGTTTGCATTTACAAATGCTCAGATATCTACAGAGGCCAGCTGAGAAAAAAAAGCAGAGATTATAGTAAATGTTTTAAATAATAGTCATGATAATTGATGGGGAGAAAAAAAAAGCTTTCTATAATCGGGTTCATCTTAATTTTGCGACTATTTTGTGTTTCGTCCTCGATGAATTTGAAGTTTTTCTCCATCTTTTTGCATGAAGTGTCACTCCGGTGCCAACACAGGTGCCACCGCTCTTACCCTGGCACGCTTCTTTTTAACGAAAAGTCATATTTGTATTTTTATATCTAAATATTTGTTATTTAAATTATATGCTAGTCTATCGTCTTACAATTCATCAACAGAAATATTTGTACTTCAGAGAGGATATACAGAAGGAGACTAGGCTTCATAGAGGCAAATCTTAAGATTTTTTTGGTTTCGGTGGACTGGTCTCACTCTATATCAGACGTCGGACGTTTTTTAAGGACTAACTGAATGTGTCTGGGGTTTTTGCACACATCAATGTTAAACTATTATTAAGAAATCGTATACTGTGACTTGAGCTTCGTTGATGAATTTGTTAGAAAATGGCAGTTTTAGAGTATATTGCACTGTTTACGAGTATCCTCAAATAACACGTCGTTATTTGACCGATTTTGGACATTTTTTTGTTTTTTAATTCTGTTTTATTTTGTACCATTATTTTAACGAAACTGGATATTGGTTTGTTGTGCATGAAACCTTAATATTTTCAATAATGAAACATTGTTTTATGAAGCAAAAAAGCAACAAAAATGTCATGACATTCTAAGAATGAGTCATTGTATATTACGATGCCATTTTCACTGTATTTGGTGAATTAATAAATGGTGAAAGAAAATGTTAATGTGATTCTTTGATGTGGCTTTTGTTCCGAGACGTTCGGGGAAGACAATAACAAACAATAAGCTGGCACTGGAGAAACCTGGGCTCAGGCTGTGAATGAAACTGAATAAGAAAGCAGAGAGCACACCATCTCACCAATGAAAAACGATCGCCCTTTAAACGAACACAATACATAATATGTTGCGGTACTGGAAAGTAAAAGGCCTCTGCAGTCCCTGGAATCAGTAGCCATCACTTCAGTGATTGTAAATACTGATCCTTAATTAAAGAGTGGGGGAAGAAACAGAACAGTGATCCATCTGTTAAGCTGTTAAACAGCTCTGTGCTGGTCTACACGAGTGAATCCATTAAATCACGGACCCCTGGGGAGCCACGATTGACCACATGATCATCTATCAGAGCCTGGCTGTACACTGTCCTCATACAGTAGCTCTACCGCAGCTTTCACACACGCTTCATCATGTGGAGAGGCTTTCAACTCAGGCTGCAGATGTGCTGTGGTTCATCTATCCATTCATCGTACCCTCCTGGAAGATTGCATGATCTATTTGCTGAACAGCATTTGATAGAAGAGATAACTCTCTGGTGAATCAAATCAATAGAAGTCTTAATTGTCTAATATTTTATCTTCTCTTCATATCAACCATTTGTAAAGGTAAACACTGAAGTATTTATTCCTTCTTTTAGCACGTCCTAGGGTTTCTGACACACTCTTTCCTTTTGGTAATTTCAAAAGAACCAACTGAGGTAGTGGCATGTACCCCTGCTTGTGAATCACTTTTGTTTTTTTTTTTACACCAGGAAACCTGTGAAGGAGGAAAGAAAAGGGTGAAGATTACTGTACTACAATGTTTGTCAGCAGTGACAGTCAGGAAATTGTGTCAGCTGATATCACCAGTCTTCCAGCTGCGGTACACAAGCCCCCGAACAACATTGATAACAGCTCAGTAAAAATAAATTTCCTTGTAATGACGCTAGAATTTTCCAGGAACTCGTTTGAGATAAATGACAGATTTTATCAGTCTCAAAAAAACATCTACAGTAAGGGGACGCTATAATAAGCTACATGCTCTGACAACAACACACCAGCACGGATCCACGTATTGTTCTGCACGTCGCTCTAATAAAAGAACATCAACAAAGTGTAACCGTCCGCATTCCCATCAGCCGGGTTATTGACTGTCCTGATAACATCAGCGCTGCACTGAATGAACAAATAGGGCTATTGATCATGTTGTTGTGGATGTCGTGTGTGTGGGGCTGTCTGAAGCCATGGGCAATTACACAATTCACAGTAATGGGCAGCGCTGGGAGGCCCTGGAACCGGACAGACATATATGGGCAAATCCACGCCCCTCGCTCTGTCACGTCTGTGTACAAGTGACATTTACTGTAAGTCACTCAAAAGTCCTGCTGGCAGTAGTGCTGAAGATCTTCCTTTGACATTTTAAGATTTGTACACAGATGTGTAATAATTCATGTTCAGGAACTGCACAGAATATAATGACTACAACAATTCACAGTGGATAGATGTAGACTATCAGTTATCACATCTAGAGTCCTTAGAGAGAAATTTGCTAATGCACAATGAGAAAGAAACACTTTAGAGTATAAGTCATCACAGCACCAAAAAAAACATCCTCCAAAATGATCATACAGTTGAATCACCACCTTTGTGAAGCTGTCACTGAAAATTATAATGGTCATGAAGGTCATGAAGGTTGAAGATTTAGTGCAGGACTATTACATTAGCATCTCTTGGCGAATTAGTGCATATCAGCTGCAATGTCATGGGTGTATCAAATACCATAAAGGTCTGTAACATGTTTGCTCCACCTGACAGAATTAAGGAGTATGTTTAGTAAACTGTCATTTGCTAAGTATTTAATTCTTTGATAATCAAATCAAAGTTTGTGTCTTTGTGGGTGTTATTATTACATTTGTCCCATAAGGATGAACTTTCTAGAAGTGATTAACCATGTAACCCTTCAAGAAAAAAGGAAGGAGGTTGGTTAACACATTATTTTTAAATACCTCAAAGGTTTTTATAACTGAGTGAAAAAAAAAAAATCTAATGTATGTTCCTAATTATTTATCTCTGTACAGTAAAAATGAAGCTATTGGCTGTTTGCTTAGTTTAGTAGAAACCTTGGAAACAGCTAACACGAAGCAACAGATTTGCTACCGACAGCTCTACTACAGCTCACATGATCAGAACATGATAAAAATTGAACGTGTAGCCCAAACCATTGTGGACAAAACCAGGCTGACAGCGTTGTCATGCTAAGGTAAGCTTGGGAAAGTGAGTTTTCCAACCCTCGTGTGTAAGGCATCCTGGGTTTATCCAAATATTAAACTATAACTAAAGGCAACTGGACTTGTTGAGTTTCTATCTGTCTACATGTATATATGTAAAAACTAATTCATGTTTTTATAATCAAACCCCTTATTCTCTGTGGGAAAGCACCTTGTTTATTCATTTATTCTGTGTTATGTTTTTTGAACAGAAATCCAAAGTAGTCATTTCTGTTAACAGCTTCTGATGAGTAATGCAGTCATCATCCTGCAGCTCTGAAGGTCGGAGCTAAGTCGACTTGGAGTTGTAAGTGTAACACAGGTTGACCTGGAATATGGTGTGGAAGTGCAGGCCACAGTGGAGTTAACACATACTGTATGTGCCACAGATGCCTCCCCGATGAACGAGCACAAGAAGACAGGACTGAAATACAAACATAAACAAACTGCAGGCATCGATGCGTGTAGTACGGATAGGCCGCTGTAAATGTCACTGTAACCTCCGCTGTCATGTCTCAAATACACAAACGCCACTTTCGCCCCATCCTGAGTGGACATCCATTAATATTCCTCCTACTGTTATATAACCCTGCCATGCAATATACGATGCCATTATTCTGCCCCAGGAGACATGGACAGATATACAGTACTGTCAAAAGCAGCAGCGGAGCTTCCTCTTAATGCATCTGAAGCAAATGTACCTTTCCTCCTTCCCTCTATTCTGTCTCTTCATACGCAGCTGACTTTAGGTGAAAGGAAAATAACAAGACATCTAGACAACAACAGTAAATGTTAAAGGTTAAAGTTGAACCAGACAGACCTCTATGACCTTGAAGGTGAAGGGTAGTTGAGCTAGTATGGCTATTAGCAAGTTATCCGCTAAAATGTCTACAGCTAGCTGACCATGAGAAGAATCACACAGCAGGCTGACTCCCAAGCTTTAATGCATTTCCTCGTTGGTTTAGAGAGTTTCATGATTTTTTTAAGAGCAATTGTGTTCTCCAGTGATTAGCTTTTTACAAAACAGACAAGATAACAGCCTAATGTACAGCCTGCTAATGCATTTGACATATATCTAGAAGTCGCATAACCTGCACAATCCCACCGTTATGCATACCAACCACGGAAGGCTTGGGTAAAAGTTTTACAGTCTGCTTTTGTTTGCCCATCTTCCAAATAAATCTATTACACTAACTCTGGGGCTTGTTTAAAATATGCATGACTGCGTGACTGTTCATTTTTCTTGCACACCCTCGCTTGTTTTTATTAATGCTGCTGCACTCCCAGATCTCAGCAGTCAACTTGGTGAGTGAGATGTAACCAACGGGAATGACGGACAAAACTTTAAAACACGGTAATTTAAGATTACGTGGCTGTTCTGTAAAATCGTGCAGAGGACCTTTTGACTTGCATGATCCCTCACGTAACACCCACCCATCAGATCACTGAGGGCAGAAATGATACTTCCAGAGAGGACAGGGCAGTAGTCGAGAAGAAAAGTGATTGAGAGGGTAACAGAGAGAGCGCGAGAGAGGCATTGAGCATGCAGTAGATTAGTGTAGTTGCTGCCCTTGGGCAACAGAGCGTGGAGGACAATTAGCAGCAGGAGAGACGATTCTGGCTCAGTTTTCTCACACACACACACACATAATAACACAGCCTGAGATACCTGGTTAACACAGGTGATCAGTTGAAGAAAAAAAGTCCAGAAGGCATCCTATGCTGAAGATAAAGTGTCAGCCTCTCCTTGGTGAGGCTTGTACACTGCTCTGTGGTTATATAACATGAGTCCAGTCAAGTTAAATCTCACTGTCAGGGTATTTGCCATTGCACACAGAGCTGAAAATGGAATTCAAGGACAGTTCAATTTTATTCATATATTGACACAATGAATAAAAACTAAAGTCCAGACGAGGAACAAGTTTAGAAAATTGCATCATGCAGAAAGGACCCACTTCCGTCCACCCAGAGAGTGGAGAATCTATCAAATGTTTTTATGTCACAGCACTGCAGTGTGGCTGGTTTCCCACCCACAGCCTCTGTCATCAATATCAAAACCGCTGCCATTTAATAGAAGCACCCTCCTGCCTGCCACCCTGCCAGGCTGTACCTAAACCCTCCAGCTCAGGTAGTCGGGCCATAGCATCTATTTGTCACCATGGAAACCAGAGGGCTAGCTGGATCAATCCAACAGGTTTTACTCAAGTGTGGTAAAGTCACGACTCTTTCAGTACAAAAGACGTGAAAAATGTAATTTGTACGTCTTCTTAAAATGTCATCCTTAAGTAGTTGGGTAGGTAGTTTCACCATGACGTCCATTTAGCAGCTGTTTTCTATTGTATATCCTTCAGCAGATGGTGTTTGTCCAGTTACCTTTAGAACTGAACGCTGCAGAAAAGCTCCTAAGCCAGCATTAAAGCAAAGGAAGGGAATAAACACTGTGATGCCTAAACGCTGTTACTATGCCAAGCTAAAAGCTAACTACCTGCAACCAAGCCTGACTACCAGAGAGTGCACTTTTAATGTTAGTTAAAACATGTCAGCTGACCGTGGTTGCGAGGCTAATGTTAGCTGTCCTGTTCTGCTCTTTATTGGATTTGGAGATGATCCAGCTACCCCCAACTAAAGTTGGCAGTGATAGTGCCAACACATCGGTGGATCCACATCCTAAATCACAAACTGAAAAGAATCAGGACGATGAAGGAAGGTTTAACGGTTTAGCTTCAGAAGCCGTGGATGATAACTTGAAAGTAGCCTTCAAGACGTCTTTTATGAGACTCTAGACATTTTCAAACAGGTGGAATCAGTCGATCCCATGACACATGAGGAATCTCACTCTGCTCAGGAAGATTGTACGTCAAAAGCTTCAGACCAAGCTCAATAACAAATCTTGCGGACAGGTTGTTTACTCAACACCAAATCTACAGTTGAGCAACCACCATCCAGCAGAAAATTGTGGAAGGAAAGAAGAGCCATCTGAAAAATCACACACCTTTTTTTTTTTCTTCCAAGTCTTAAAAATAGGCAGTAATTAGATCTCAGTGGAGAATTAAAAATAAATGATTTCTACTTTATTAATGTGGTCCCCCCTCCAGTCACCAGCCTTCCTGTCTGTCTGGCTCTCTCTCCCCTCTCTAGTCTATATTTAAGCAGCAGAAAGCACAGGACCCGGGAATCATATCATGTGTCTGCAACAAATAACACGCAGGGTGAGCCGTTACTTGCATGTACACGTGTATGTGCTAACACACAGATTTAGCGTGCTTGACGGGCGCGTCAAACACGGCAGCTTTTGTTTGGCATCTACAGAGGACGTAGGACAGATTAAGACAAACCCAACAGAGGCCGAGACTCTGACTGACACAGTGATAGACTATAACTCTGAATTTACATGCAGGCTGCTGCTGGTGGCATGTACTGAGTCTAGACACGCCAGTTCATCAAATTGCGTGACACGGACAGACCCGTACTGCAGAGACTCCTGAAATACACTGAGATGGAACATTACATTACACTGGTTTATAAATGATAAAAAGTTTCTATTATGAACGGAGCTAGAACAGAAGATGATAGCAGCACAGACAGAAGAGGAACCACTATGAGTCATGGCTAACTTAGCTACCAATCTTTTCCAAATCTTTCACAATTAAACAGGACCTTATAAATGACACGATAGCAAAAATGTATACAGTATGAAGCAAAATGGCTTTTCATTTGTTAACTGGATAGTTGGCTGCAGCATGTCTACTGATGGAGGTTTTACTTTATTATTAAATGTCAAGTCTGTTCAACATCTGTGAAGATTTTCCGTCATCCTGGTCTTGGTATATCTGAGCGTCAGTACAGTCATTGTACGTAGACATGTCTTTGTTTTAACTTTAGCTTAGATATGGAATGTGAATGATGTTAACTCTGCGCCAAAACACTGTCTGACAGCAGGCTTCAGGCAACATCAGCAGCGCAAGTACAACGGGAGATATAGGAAAGGTAGATGACAGCACTGTTGAAGTTTGTTTCATGAACAAATCAGTTCAGATTAGGACAGAAACAAATCCCTCATTTTTTAAAACAATTTGTACTAGCAAGTAGAAATATCGACCATATTGGCAACTAACTTGAAATGGCACGTCAAGTTGAAGCATCCCACTGGTCTTGGGAAATGTCAGCGAGGGAATGAAAACTATGGTCAAACACGGGGAGAGTACAACACAGTCACATTTAATAAAAAATTATGTATTTCTGCACATTAGTGTCACTGTAGTCCATGATATCTGCTCTTTTCAGGTCTTGTCAAGTCTTTTCTTGCCTTCCAATCAAACACAGTGTTGGCAGATGATCCCATCTTCTTCACACATGGCATCATCCTCTCTACAGATCTCATGGTACCATCAGTCACACTGACCACAGCACTCCCAATCTTGCCAGTTTTCTACTTCCTCTATATAACTACAAATGATGTTTATAAATTTAAAAATCGACTGTACATCCAGCAAGTTGTTGATTTTGAATGTCGCAGTTTGAGTTTTTGTTTGCGAGGGCGGAGATGGAAAGAAATCTTAGGGATAATGTATTCCTAAGATATATTCTTACACGTCAATATTTGACAGGAAATCTTCCTTATCTTCATCCTGTGTTGTGGTGGCTCTTGTAGGCAGAGATTCAGTTTCCTGTTGTAGCTTCTTCTCCAGAGCTGCATCTTCAGGGCTAAGCTCCTCTCCTTTGGTCATTACAAACACAAAATACTGAAATCCCTCTCCATAGCTGAGATGTTTGATGGACCAGTTGTACTCAGAGCGAGCGTAGAAGCGTTTCCTGAAGAAGGGCTGGGCAAAGGTAACGGAGACAAACCGTCCTCCAGGTTTTAAACAGCGACTAATCTAAGAGAAGAACAAAGAAAAAGCAGGAGAAGAGTATTAGGATCCACACCGTCATAATTACCAACCCCACCAAAACCATCAGCCCTCGTTTCCCAGTGAACAACCAGATCAACAGAAATATTTGAGAATCTCTGTTTTTGTAACTTTATTCATTGAGATCCTGCACTGTAGACAAGACAGAGCTATGGGGTGAAAGAGGGATATGCACTACACCGTCAAAACATTTCTGCACATTTAAAATGCTTTCCCCCCCTAAATAAATGCTTGCAGGTGATACTTTCACTACAACTTGAGTATTACTTTTGTAGCTCTGGAATCTGGACATAGATAGTAGACCAGATAGTTGACCAGGTGGAAATAAAAGTCTAATTGTTTGATGTGACGCCTAAAGCTGGAATTAGGCTTCTACTGACTGAACCAGGGCTGCTGGGATATGTGTTTTTAGATGTTTATGCCCTAGTTTATGTTTTTGTTTTCCCCACTTGGCGGCTGTTGAAAAAGCCAATCAGGTTGCTTGTCTGCACCTTATTGCACAAGATTTGGCAGGTGTCTATGAGTCTCTTGAGACGTTTACGTGCATCTTCAGTTAAAGTGTTAAGACTGACCTGCGGGTTTGTTTAAAAACTGTATAACCAACTGAATGATATTTTGCCCCATCCGTTGCTGCATTATGAAACCTCAGCAATTACTTTGGCAAGTACAATGTTATCATCACAGATGACTGGAGCTTTGAAAATAAAACCCGAGTTGTGATAAATCATAGTTTTCCTCAGGCAATGTTGTGGAAGAAGCAATCTTCTAAATTAAATCCAAATCTGAGTCATAAAATCTCTCTGGCTACTTGTTCTTTGTTATAAACCATGAGATTAAATCCCCCTCCCGTGTCACAGACCACCACTTCTGAACATCTGTCAAAGACCGAATTATCTCAAGCTGTCATCTCCCCAAACAGGTACATGCATTAAACCACTGTAAACCAAAGCAGACGCTTTAGGCTCTGAGCTGCTCGGTCCGTGGTGCCTGCTGCTCAGCCATGCGGTCTGATAACATGGCGTGGCAGCATGAAAACTGCCAGGGTCCCTTCATATGAATAATTGTTGCTCTGGCTCCCACACCAAGCCAGTGTGTTTATCCACGTGTGCATCAAGACACGGAAAGATTCATAAGAGGACGACCAAGCTAAGGCAAGTGTTTACACACATACACAGAGAATATGAAAACTGACACAAACACACATTAGTTAGACTTTGGCTGTGAATTTCTCCAGAGACAGAAGCGTGTGTGGGAGTGAAGGAACAGAATCTGCAGAACACCGAGCAGTGAGCAACAAAGTTTTTGAATTTCATACAGCATGTCAACGGGGTAAACATATTGTCTTAATACACTGCTGGACAATAAATTAAGGTATACAGCAAATGTTACAAGTAATTAGTAATGACTAATTCTCAGTTGTGGACTTTATAGAGGACCTGCAAAATGATTACAGCATTTAAATGGGAATGACTTCCCTAAGGACAGTGCTGGAAAAAAAAGCAATGAAACAGTGTACCAAATCATTGTTCTAACAACAGTGACATTTCAAATCAATCTGTCCATAGCCAGCCTCAATGTGCACGAAAATGCATGTCAGCAAAGACTCAAAGAGGATAACACGGATTATTGCAGTCTGATAAAAAAAACTACACTGTGGTGAACAGAAAACCTATGGCAACATAAAAAACCACAGATGGTGCTGACTTCATCTGCGGCTCCCATTTAAGATTTCAGACGTAAGCCTAACCCTTTATGGATTCACAAAGAACAGAAAATTAAGGCTTACAATGTTCAATGGCCAGTTCTGGTTTAAGCTAATGTTATCTAAAAGATAGAATCTAATAGTTACCTTTGAAAATATGAAATAAATAAGCAAAGACAATAAAGATCAAAGATTTCTAAGATTTCTCACATCTTTCTGACATTACTTATGAACTAGAAACTTGAAATTTAATGGTTCACATTAGTACCTTGAACCTCACCTCTGTAAATTCTCATACAGATACACTGATCTGCCACAACATTAAAACCACTGACAGGATAAGTAAATAACATTGACCATCTTGTGACAATACAAGGTTCTGCTCGGAAACCATTGGACCTGACATTCATGTGGATGTTACTTAGACATATACCACCCACCTAGACCAGACTGGGTACCCCCACCCCATAGCAATGACACTCCGTGATGGCAGCAGCCATCCCCAGCAGGATGCAGCCTGACAGACACACACACAAAACTCAATGAAAGTTGAAAAACAACACAAGGTGTTGACCTGGCCTCCAAATTTACTAGATCCCAGACTGATCAAGTATCTGTGGGATGCACTGGAACAAGCCTGATCCACAGAGGCCCCCACTGACAACTTCTGTTGCCAGACACCACAGGACACCCTCAGAAGGTCCATGGGCCATGAGTCATGAGTCACAACTGTTTTGGAGGCACAAGGTAGACCTACACAATATTAGGAAGGTGGTCATAAATAATGTCTGATCGGTGTATAATGCATGTTTTTCACATTAACACATTAGAACAACTCTGTAAACAAACACCACCTACTGATAAAGACCAACAGATATGTGTGACATAGCTAAGTGTACCTTGAGGACTGAACACAGTCCAAATCTAAACATCTAAAAGTTCTTCTAAAGAATAATTCTGAGCCAATTCATAAAGCACTAATGCTCTACACTATAGACAATCTAGATGCATCGCGAGTTACTGCATAGTCTCTCTGGGTGGCTTCATGCCTGGCCTCTGAGAGCAGAGAAGCTGGTGCTGAGCTCACGTGTGACTGTCATGAAAGCTGGGATGGTGAAGTCATGCAGCCAGGACCGAGTGGCTGCAGCCCGTACAGTAAGCTGTGGCGGAATACAGCAGCTTCCCCCTACACTGTTGGGGTCTTTGGGGAGAAGAGCCGCTCTGAGACGAGCACGTGTATCACAGCTCTTCTCACATGATTCATCTCCACCAGCCACCAGCAAGAACATGAATTATTCACTCTCCACTGTGACACGAGAGAAAAAGGCGAGAGGAACGGTGGCGGGGCTGCTGGATATGGGATAAAATATGTAATATAATGCACAGTAACAGGAAAGTGAAGGGTGATCTAGAT
This sequence comes from Chelon labrosus, assembly GCF_963514085.1. Taxonomy (NCBI): domain Eukaryota; kingdom Metazoa; phylum Chordata; class Actinopteri; order Mugiliformes; family Mugilidae; genus Chelon; species Chelon labrosus. The sequence continues at coordinate 12,196,887 of NC_140342.1, forward strand.
CAGGGAGGGCCACACACAATGAAGAGAAGGCTAAGAGAGAAGTATGGTTGTCATAAAACATGGAGAGAGTCATATATATTTTTTTACCTTTCCAGATTTCTACTACTTCTCTCTATTAAATGTTGGGGGAATAATCATGTTGTGCTGAAAAGAACAATACTTCACCTCCTCCAGGCTAAACATTTGTTGTGGTTGTCACCATGTGATGAATACAGAATTCAGTGAAGCACTTACACGTCTAAAAAACAAGCAGAACGTGTGAAGACTTTGTGTCCCACACACAAAAGGAAGTCCAGGATGTCTTGATACTAGCTCAGCTCAAACAGAGAGAAAGACGGTGGAATAAGTGACAACTGCAATGAACTAAATGAAAATACATCCAACAACTCATTGAAACACGCTGTCACCTACGAGTGTTGTATATATGAAATAGGTCGTCTCCATTGTTTGTCCATTGTTTGTACTAAACTGCCTTAGAAACTCCAGGACCATCCTCTCTGGCCCTCACACACGGTTGTAGTGTCCAATCTAGATGACTGTGGCAACTTAGACGTTATTTGTAATTTCACCAGACTATCTGCAGAGCATTTCAGATGAGTCTCAGAAGCGGTTCTCTGCTCTGTGACGCTAAACATTTGCGGCAAGTCCACTTTTGACGCCTCAAGTTGCACAGATCAGATTACGGGGGCAAGAAGTCAGAGACAGCATAAAACATCTTGTGCGATACGCAGTCGTGCATCGCATCAAATATGCAAGCATTCTCCGTAGAAGCACAATAGATATGTGGATGAAAGTATTTAAAAGTCGTTCATAGCTGGACTTGACTTCATGTGTTGGATGCAGTTTATCCATTGTAGCTTGCAGATTTCCATTTAAAGAAAATCACTTTATATTACGACAGTTTCTTGTCAGATAACTTAAAGTCAAAGCACAGTAGCGGAGCCCTCCAGAGGTTTTCGCTGAATGACTAAACCACAGTTAACAAGTGCATCATCCTGACTTCAGGACCGCTTCAGCCATTATTCATGACACGGAGATGTATGTGTGCGCTCTCCGTAGCTGTGCGGTGTAACTCCAGAGCTTTATGTCACAGGCGACTGGAGGACTGATGTTATTGCAATTTGAGACAACACTCTAGCAGTAGTGTATCACTGTAAGACTGATTGTTTGACAGCTTGCTAAAATGAGTCCTACATCACATTATGCCATCACACTTTATTTGTTTGCAGGACACATTGCTGACCCAGATTCTCACACTCAGCATGGGCCTGGATGTATACACACATACACTGAAAAAATCCTTTTGAGGAGGAGGAGGATGCATGGAGTGAGTCATATTTAGACATATCCTGTATGCAGATTAGCTTATGTGCTATGACAACAGCTGTGATACTATGTAATTGATACATATGAGGTCAGTTCTTCAGGTTGAGGAGATATGAAACGTATTTAAAACAACACACACAGTTACTCAACAGGTGGGTGAAGGCTCATCGGGTGTTATGCCAAAACACATGGAGGAGCAAAACTGCATCTGTTTTCAATCCATCCACTCTCTGTTAGACATCTGTAAGCTGATCCCAAGTGGGACATAGGATTCCTCCAAGAGGACAAGGGAAACCACTCTGTTAGTGGCCATCTTCACACACTCTACTGAAACGATTCCCTAGCAGACACACACACACACACGGTTTTTCTGATACACAAACACATACACAAGGACACGTGGCGTCATTGGCCCGTTCTGAATTATTCAGTGTGGTGGTGGAAGCTTGTGTGTAAGTGACCTGACCTGTCTTGAGTGTACGGCAACAAAGAGGAAATATGAGAACCGGACTTAAGTTTCCCATGAGAATTCCCAGGTAACCCCACTGACACTTTAACATGAGTTACACTACTGGAAGGAACAAATCGAGTGTGTTCTTTAAATTAAAGGAACATTCGATTATGTTCAGTATCTTTGCAGCTTTGTTAAATACAAGATGGTTTCCCTTATTTCCACTTGCTTATTTGCAATGCACTGACATTTTGAAAGTGTACCACGCTACCGCTAGGCTCAAGGCCGGCAACTTAGCGTGATGTGTAAATAAGAAGAGTCAGTAATGTCAGCTGTGACTGGATGGGTGTAAGTACGATGTGATGCATGTTGGAGGGTACAACAAACCAAACAAAGGAACAGGCAGAGAGAGAGCGAGACACTGAAAAGGGCCGCCTTTCATGTCCTTCTAGAGACCAAGCCCACGTGGGCAGGTACATGCAGCAGACCATCCCAGCTCCACCTGCAAGCCAGCATCAAACAAATGAAGAGAGTGGGAGGGATCGTCACAACCATTAGCTGAATAATGCTGGAGATGTTGGTTGGCCTGTTCATGGTCCCCAGGAGATGAATCCTACTGACTTTGGTAATCCCCTAACATTTCATCAAGCGTCACCAGAAGCTCAAAGTTGCTACTTTATCCCGTGTAACACCAAAGCATCAACTAAATTGATTGCCGCCAAATTTTGTACACAGATTGATGGTTTCCAGAGGATGCATCGTACTCTACGATTAACAACTGTCAATCTAAGATTTATGACCTTCAAAATGAATGACGTTATTATCAGCTCCATTTTAAGTTTAGGGCTAATGAGTAAATACTAGAATGAACAATAAAATGGTTAAAGATATCTGTATTCTTTTGTTTTAAAGGGAGCCTAACATCTAAAGTCTTAATCATTAAAGATATATATATATATATATATATATATATATTTATATATATATATTTTATGTATAATAATTACAAAATGAGTTTAGTAGACGTGACCCAAACAGTCCAGGTACTGGGAGGAAAGCGATGAACTTGTTTAAACCTTTGAAATATTAACTTTGTATATGTCAGTCCAAGTTCCTGCCTGACCTTTCCACATTAGTCAGAGAGAAGATAAGCTGCCGATCCAAGGAGAATGACATTTCATCTTCTCAGTAGTCCCTCTCTCTCTCTGTGTCTCTCTCTCTCTCTCTCTGTCCAGGTGTTACATCCTCAATGTCTCCTATTCGCTGCTTTGTCTTTCTGTCCTCAAGAGACCGCAATATTATAGTGCATCCTGTGTCATCTCCATTTCCTCCTTTCTGAGCTCGGTTTGCCTAAAGATACTGTACATGAGATAACTGACTGTCTCCGGTGGCCAGATGAGGACAGAGTGGCGGGTGGTCACTGCAGGACCTTGCCGTTATGTAATCTGGGTTGATCTGAGATGGAAAAGGAAAGGCTGTGGCTCCTGAGGCGACAGGTCCAACAATATCTAAGATGATTTGCGGTAGTTCACTACAACAATTCAATTCAAGGAAAAGCAATTAAAAAGTAAATCTATCGGGAAAACGAAAACAAGAAATATGAGTTCTGAAGCGTCTGTTTTTATTAAATTCTCGGGTTACGTAATGTTATCTCACAGATCCCCTTGCTAAAAACACTGACTACTGTGACATGAATTTCATAATAAGTCAAAAACAACAAAAAGTTATTTGATTCTCTTCTTCCTCTTTTCCTGTGCTCATGTTTCTCCTCGTTATTAAGAAAGTAAATCTGGGGCATGACCTTGTAAGTGGACATTTTTTTTAATATGGTTGATAAAATTAATATATTGTAATTTTGTGTTATTCCTAATCTTGTATGTCTGAGGAAACTGCTGACATTCCCAAAGGCCTCATGTTGCCATTACACCTTAGCATTCCCTGCAATGTAGGCAGTAATATTAGGAAGGTGGTCGTAATGTTATGCCTGATCAGTGTATGTGGGGCCCACATTAGGCATAACATTATGACCACCTTCCTTATATTGTGCAGGTCTCCCTTGTGCCTCAGAAATAGTTGCGAGTCATCAGAGAATGGACATGGGCCTTCTGGGGGTGTCCTGTGGTGTCTGGCAACAGAATGTTGTTAGTGGGGGTCTTTGGGTCCTATGGGTTGAGGGGAGGGGCCTCTGTGGATCAGGCTTGTTCCAGTGCATCCCACAGTTACTTGATCAGTTTGGGATCTAATGAATTTGGAGGCCAGGTCAACACCTTGTGCTGTTTTTCAATTTTTTTGAGTTGTTCCTAAACCGTTTTTGTGTGTGTGTCTGTGTCATGACTGTAAACGTGTGATATATCTTGTCCCATTGTGGAAGAGGATGCAGCATCCAGGACGCCTCACGACATCCAAACAATAAGACATCAGTCTACACAGAGACGTCTGTAGTGTATTTTAGAGTGCTGACCCATAGTGGCCCAAAGCAAGTTAATCCATTTTGTGGCTTATGATGATCACCTGAGTCAGACTCACTCGCTCCTGCAGACTACCAAAGTGATCAGCTAGCTCTTTATCTTATGCCGTGTTCACCCTACATATAGAAAAACAAGCTACAATTCATTTTCAGTTGAAGCCAGCAACGTGAAGTGTCTAACTGATGCCCAACTCTTGATTCTGCACGACATGCTACGTATCAAAGTTGAGCTGGCTTTAACTTCTTTCGATGTTCCAGTGACGTGACATGTCGACCAATCAAAAGCATTTGATGACTCACACATTGACAGCATTTGAGCAACACTTTCAGAGAGTTGTGAGAGGGTCTCTGGTCCCACTTGGCTATTTTGAAACTTGTAAAGCTTGTAGTGTGAACACAGAATTAGCTTGAGGTTAAAGGCTGCATTAGGTGCTACTAGCATAACACAGCTGAATCTCTGACCGCATAGTGGGTAATGAAGGAATCAGAAGAGCATGCAGAAAAAAAATAAACTTACATTTTCTAGGTCTAGGTGCATTGTCTGTGGTTCTGCTTCTGCCACATCGAAGTTTTTTTAAATCTCAAATGACTGGCTTGCTTAGAAAAAAAAAGACTGTCTGTTCCAACCTGATGATGGAAGCTGAAGTATGGGGGAGGTTTAGTGAGGGGTGAGTAGAGGCAGAGGTGGTGGTGCTTTGTGTGTGTGTGTGTGTGTGCTCCCCCACTTCACTGTGGGTGAGGTGGTGCTGATCAGTGAGTAGAGACAACAGCACCGTGCTATCTCTGGACAGCAGACCTGTACGGACCACAGCAGACTGTCTCCTTCAGCGATACTGTACACCCACACTCAAAACAAAACAAAGCACACACACGCCAACACACACACACACACACTGGTATATTTTGTTCAGCTGTTAAACATGCACGACTTGAAGTGGGGCAAAGAAAAGAGCAGCGAGGAGGTGCACTTTTTATTTAGGTCATATTTTCTTATCATATTTTATAAATTTCCTCCCATCTTCTCTGCGCTTGTTTACTGGTATCATGTAGCTCTGCAGACCCCCTCCCTGCAGCTCCCCCCTCCCTGAAGGAATGTGCATCTGAAATTAACCACCTCTCTTCCTTTCCATTTCACCTCAACCGTAGCCTGCAGCCAAGCATGTGGATGGCAGAAACGTGTAAACGTCTCCAGGAAACGAAGAGGGGAGTGGGTGAGAAGAGCATGGAGAAAAGGAGGAGAGAGAGAATAAAGACAGAAGGGGAGGGGGGCTTAACATGGGTCTCCTAACAAAGCAAATCTGCTCTTCTGCTCTTCCCTCCAGGGGTGCAACAGCCTGCTTTGTTTCCTTCATCCCTCCATTCCTGATTTAGCCCTCCTTTTTTCGTCGTCTTCTCCCTCCAAGCTCTAGCCTTAAAGAGCCAACTGTGCAAATGCTATAAGGCACCATCTGCCCTAAAGACGCTTCATTATGGGCGTGTGCGAGCAGAGATTTACTTAAACGAGTGGGCTGCTGCTGAATAAGCAAAGTGTCCTCCTCAGAAACAAGTTCAAAAAGAGAAGCCACACTTAATTTTACAAAAAGAGCAGATCTTTCTAACTCAAGGTGACCCATCTAACAAGTGCAAAACAGCACAACAGAACATGCATGACTCTAATTGCACATTTAAATTTAGACAGACCCATATTCTCACCGGAAGACTTACAGTAGTTAGAATATTGATGGATAACAGGGGAAACGTGACAGCGTTGGATTTCCCCTCCCCATCCTCCCCTCCACCCTCTCTCATTCCCTGCCTCTTCCCTTTTACACACCCACCTTTCCTCCTCCGAACTTCCTCTCCTCACCCCATCTCCTCCGCCCACTGACTACACAGATAAATTATACATCAAAAACCTTCGCTTCTTTTCTCTTCTCTCCTTCTACATCTATACACCCATGGCGTGCCAGGAAAAAAAACTGCTTGTTTGTGCTTGTGTGTGTGTTTACATATAAGCTCGTGAAGCATTGCTGATTCAAAATGGAGATTTCTGGGCCTGACACCTTTCCTTATGTCTTTTTCTGATATACATCTGAGTACGCGCTGTGTGGGCTACTGTAGGAAGACAACAACATCCCGCCTTTCGAATAGGCGCATCTCTCCCTCTCTCTCTCACCTTGCGTTACCATGGAGACAAAAGTTTTTTGCGCTGGTCACAGTAATGTATGTAGGTCAGGACGGGACAGCTCCTCTCAAAACAATAACACCAGGCAGCAGAGCGGTGAAATTCACGCCTTCATTAGACAAAGAGGGAACGTGAGAAAGTTCTGATAATGAGCAGCATCAATACAAGAAAAAATGCCCAAAGAGCGCAGGAGTACACCGAGTGTTAGCTGTGGAAATAAATGTCAACATTGCTATGGGACTTGAGGCTTTTACAGTGTACTGACAAGCACAAAATGTGTGCTTCTCCGCAGCCTTATTAGAGTGACAGCATAAGCTCAGTATAGACAAAGAACTACAGGTTTTTGACACTAAATGTAGCTCTGAAATGGGTCACTACAAAGTGCTTCTTCAATAAGAAGGCTGTGGTGAGGTTGTTTCCCTTAAAATGAGGGGAAACTCTAGTCTTCAGGCTAATTTGGCATGCTGTGAGATGCAATCTCAGTGTTAGTGTGTGCAAGCGCACAGACCCCTGTCTAACCGATCAGCATCCTTACATTCAGTCACCACTTTCTTCCCTCGTGGCAATCGGGTATGCCGAGCTAAAATTAAAATCCCTCTTTCTTCTCTTTTCATCAAAAATAACCGTCTCTGGCTTTTATCTCTACTTTCTTCTTTATCTCTCCTGCTCCCTCTCGCCGCCGCCGCCTCCTCACCCTTTCTGCCTTCCCTTCTCCACTGGGGAGCAAAAAGAGGTACGCTTTAATTACTGAACTACTTTTCACACCGGTGGAGGAAGACAGAGACACACTTCAGACACCCACACTCACCCACTGTCATCCTCTCAGCATCCCTGCACCGCCTTTCATGCTCTCCGATGCGCGTGTGAACATTTGCTTATGTTTAATCTGAGAAAGATTTTCTCTAAAAATTCCCTATCCATTGCCACAGGTACAAAGCGGCATAGCACTGCGGTCAAATATGCTAAATTAATTAAGTGATGTTTGCTATTCTTGGCTCAGTGTGATGAAAAAACATGATGCAGACTTTGTGAAAAACTTTGTACAGGAAGGGAAGCCACAGAGTCAGCGAATGTGTAATTAATAAACTCATCTGCCTTTCAGAGCAGTTTTAAAAAAAAAACTGAAACTCAGAGGAATAAGAGCAGCTGGGAAACTGGAGCAAAACGTGAGTAGCTGGTACAGTGACATGTTTGGCTAAGAAGCAAGCAGAGGAAGAGGAGGGAGGGTGTTCCCCTCTTTTGCTTTTGGCTCAATCCCTTTCACACCCACTGTGCATCTGTTCTCTTGGTCTCTAAATCTACCTTTTACACCCAGGGACTCTTATTACAATTATCCAGCCTCCCTTGCACTTATATGTAATTATCCATTAAGTTCTCGTGGGTAGACTTTCATCAGCATCAGTCAGCGAAACAGCCATTCTCGGTTTAGTAACACTAAAAACAACTTAGCACGGCAGCTAGAGCAATACCAGTTTATATGATTAATTAAACACTTTTTATTTTTATTCCACGAGCTGCCAGACAGAAACACAAAAGTCAATCAGCACTGATATACCGTACGTACACTGTGGACAAACCAAGAGCCAGAACAACCACATCAATAAAGTCTCCTTTTTAATGGCGAGCCGGAGATAAAAAGCTTGGCAGCAGCTGGAGAAGCAGGGAGACACAGAAAGAGAAGCAGAGCCGGAAGGAGGCAGAAAAGGAAGTAAAATGGGCCAGTGTGTCTGGCTGCTGAAGGGGTCTCCCCCGGGACGAGTAAGGGGGACAGGACAGCCGGGCGGAGGTTCCCGCAGCACACTAACACAGTCCGGTCTATTCAATGGGCCAGTAGCACAGGGAAGCCGCTTAAATCTGGAGTTAGCTAAATGTTTCAAGACAACGCTGGCACCTGTTCCACAATCATACTACCAGTACTTCATGGCTGTCACCCTGAAGGTGTTTGATGACCTACAGAAAGTGGAGGAATGCTTTCTCTGTTGCTTTCACTTTAACCTTTTTTGAGACTACCTCCAGTAACTTTGTTTCCACCTCAGTAAACATAAAGCTGAGGCTGAGGAGGTGGAGCAGGTAGTCTTTTAAACTCAGGGATGATCTCCAACCGCTCCTGATCGCATCTCACACTGTTCTTGAGCAAAATTGAACTTCAGATTGCTCCTGGAAGTTAGACCAGCGCCTTGCATGTCAGTGCTTTGGAGACGATTGGATAATTCACCACCTCATCCCTAAATGCTTTTGCTCTTGTTAAACTGAAAAATACAGAAAAAAATCTGCCGATGTCGGACTGTTGGCGAGCGTCTGTGGCCCAAGTTTTTTTTTGGTGTGTCCCGCACCATTTCCACTGGCTGGACCCCTGTCAGCAGCTTTATAGCAGATTCAGCATCTTGAATCGCCAGGTGAATTAACTCAGCATGATTTAGGAGAGGCCAGCTGTGTACAACGTTTTGCAGCTCTTCCTTGTTTCCTAGCCTCCCAGCTAATAGCAGCTCTTCTGGTTTCTCCTTTTGATGGACGAATAACGATTACGGCCACTTGCAAGGATGAAATGTTATTTTCTTTCACACAGGCACAGAATGTATGCGGCAGCTTGCCATAGGCTACAGTCTTTGCGGTGTGTTCAGATGCAACTTTGTTTGCAGCATCTCTCCTTCTATTCTGCTTTTATTATTTTGCAGCACTTGTGTAAACACAACAACTGTGGTCAGTTCCATTCCCCCTTTAAAACTGGCTGTAGACAGGAGAAACCCTTGGCTCATGGACTTCAATTTGAAATAGAGTGTAATCTGGTGTGAGCACATACACAGTGTAGTTTCTGATCACTTAATGGTTGATGGATCAGTTAACAATACATTTAAGATGTCAGAGAAATCCCAGTGACGAGTCAGTTTATCACGTTTGGCTAGAAGACACCGGTGCATTTATGCTGTCCTTCACTTGTTCACATAACAGTACTGGTTTATTTTCAAGCACCACAGAGCACAGGAGGGATCCTCAACATAAGCCAAATGTTTATGAATAAACTGAGTGACTGTAGAGAGAGGTAGAGGTTGAAAACTTGTCTACTGCACAGGACTGCTGCAGGATGTAGGCAGGCCAGTTTCCATAACAACGAGAAAAAATGATTAAAAATCCAAACAACTTTAACAAACTTATTCTTGAAGCTCATCTGCAAGTCTACTCATTTATTTGGTTTCCGTGATTATAGACAGATCATAATTTAACTGCGGACTAAGTTGATCGCTCCTTAAGCAAAACTCGATGCAGATATTAGTCACTGCCTCCTCGTCACGGCTACTTGAATTTGTTCCAGCTTCAACAGTTGTGTTTAGTCTGCCTGTTAATAAATAATGTCACATCAGCTGTTCCAGATGCAGTGTGCCAGCAAATGATTATTTTGCTTTTAATTTTAATTCCCAATAAGGGAATAAAATCTACTTGCATGTCCAGACTAAAGTACTTGGGCAGTTACATACTGGTTGTAATTTGAGCCTAACAGTATAAATCAATATAAAAAGATGTGTGGGATCACCTTTTGATACTTGGCCACTAAATGTTTCATGGACAGCTGTGTGCTGTTTTAGTTTGTGCACATGAGGTGAGTATGAAGACTACAAAGGTTGACCATGCAAATGAAGACTACATTAATCTGACTTAAAAAAGACATCAAAAGAAACCATTTGCGTTCACTCTAAAAACTCTGGTACACAAGAACTAGCAATCTGAAAACAGGAATACTAGTCTAGCCTATTACGTCTAACCCATAATCTGAATTCACATTAAGAATCAGGACAAGGGCGAGAGACACACACTTACAAGGTTTTTCCACTTTATATCTGTGTTAGTGTTTTGGGCCAGTGATGTCATGTGAGCATTGTTTTGGGCCTCAAGCCCCAAATGTTTTGAGCGCCACTCAACACTATTGTCTGTGTTACAGTATGTGTCAAGGCTGGGAGCTGTGTGTTGATGTCAGAAGACAGAAGGAGCCAATTAGTGTCAAAAGCCGCAGACTGCAACCTTTTTATTGGGCAGCGTGGAGTCACTTGAGAGTAAGAGGACAGTCTTAAGAGAATAACCACAACGATGGTGAGTTAACTAATATTGTTCAAGTGTTGAGTGGTGCTTGAGCAAATATTTGGGATTTATAAATTAAGTGTATGCAAATGATTGAAAACCCATGTCTGTCTGGAAGAGGGACAAATCCCTAGAAACTACAGCAGCAGCTATACAGCGAAGCTAAAGCTAAGGGAACCACTGTTTATTCCTCAGGCATGGAAAAGTGTGTAATAACTGCTTAAATTTAGAGGCATATGTGTCTGACTTGGGTCTCCATTCTTGGATAAAGATAAAGCGTCTTCAAATTTCCTCTGATCTGGACAACGCAGCAATTATCTCTCAGCACTGTCTGGATTTACAGTAAGACAGAACTGCTATTCCTTCTTTCCTGACATAACAGCTCTCCACACAAAACCAAGCCGAGACTCATTAAGCACTAAATCACAAAACTCTTCTTTAACTGTGGCTCTACTGTCTCATTATGCAGTAAGAGCACCAGACAAGTGTTGGAGCGAGGCGAGGCCAGGCGGGCTGAGCTGCAGAAGGGAACAAGTGATGGGTTTGAGCTCAGCGTAGTGTGACTCTACTATATGTGAGGGAGGAGAGGTGCAACTGAAAATACATTAAAACAGTGATGAGTACAGAGAGAGTGGGAGAAGCAGAAAATGGTGGTTGAAATTGTAGACCACAAAGGATCAAATCAATCCTCCCTTTGTCGTTTTCTGCACCGCCTGACGAGGCTTAACACTCAGTTACTCATACATGTGTACTATTTATGTGTATGAATATGCTGTATGTGTCTGTATATGTTTCAATATACAGCATAGTGCAAATGCTGCAGATAATAGAACTGTCAAAACCAATCAGACCCCTCCCTGTTGGTGCAACTGATCTAAGCAATACCAATAATACGGCGCACACATACTTTTAAAACAACTACATTCAAATAGCACTTTATGGCAACGTACTATGCCTGTACTCGTAGAATATAGGGTTACAAATATGTAACCGACATGCGCAGTAGACACAGTAGTGCTTCTCCTGTCTGCTTGGCCAACCGTCAACAGAAGAAGAGGAAGGCAGACGGCAGTAGGCAGGTTAGCTGGCTGTAAACGAGAATCCTCTGGCTCAGAGAAGTGTTGCTGTGTTTTGCTGACATTTTAAATATTATAATTTTTATTGGTGTATATAGCTATTAGAAAAAATTATTGGTATTATCTCCTTTATATTTGATCAAACTGACTGTTCAAGTGTTTTCCTCAGAAACATCAATCTAACTACTAATCCATAGCAGCTCAAGAGTACCCACAATGCAAAAGGACAACAAGACCATATAATATATAAAACAATTAAAAGGCACTCTCTGTCAACACTGCTGTTGTAGTGAGATATACTGTACCTGGCATCTTTCCAACGAGGGAGTCTGTGAACAGAGTCTGCCCCGAGGCAAACAACGTTTACTGGAGGAGGGTGGACGGCTCCAAAAGAGAGTTGGCTTCATTCTGACATCTCATACTGATGGCTCTGCTGGCAATGCCAAGCCATAAAGTACAGCACTCTAGGCAGCCGACGTTCAAACACACTCTTTAGTGTCAGTAAAGACACCTGGGATTGTTAACATGCAAGGAACAGCAGACGGATGCATGAAGTTTAGGTGAAGCACTGAACAGAGTGGCAGGGGAACGGTGATTGACTGACTACTGGCAGACTGTTGCAGCTCGCAGGTGTTTTCTATTTCCACCTGCTTGGACCGGACTCACACAGTGAGTAGAGTAGCAGTCGCTGTAGGAGCTGATGTTGAAATGACTTGAGGGGGACTGAGTCATCGGCGATGAGGCTTTAATCCAAATTTAACAGCCAGAGGAATTCCCTAACTGTTGTACAGCAGCATCAGTACTGACAGTCTATAACGGCAACAAAAAAACAACAGATTATGACTAAAATGGGAAGATGCTGCAGAGCTGGGAGGTGCTCTCTCAAAAACCCACATGCTAACTCACAGCGATCCTAATATTCAGCTAGCTTGGTTAGCAAGCAAACACTGCTGAAGTAGATCAACAGGGTGCTGACCCACCATCAGAAAAGACATGATCATAAACAGATATATTATCAGAACAGAAACATTTAATTTTCTCTTCAAGGGCAACACACGCTGCGTGTGTGAATGAACGACATGTCAAAACACGCATTAGTCATGAACAGCTTTTAGTCTTTGGTTTTGGAATACATAAGTAAAACTACAATATAAAAAAAACACGAGGCAATCATAATTATCTATTCACACAGTGACACATAATTCGTACCCTTCATCTGGAAATCAATTGGAAAGGGGCTGGTATTGTTGGTAAAAGTCAGGAAACTGCAGAGATTTGACCTAAATTTATATCCCCCTTTCATTTCTACATGCCATTCTAGACATTTAAATACTAAACACGTGCTGCTGACTATGAATTATGAGAAGTGTACATTATGATGATTGTGGGGACACAAGTCTTTGAGTCAAATCCTGCCCTGATGACCTTTTTCCAAAAAAATACATGCCAGTTAAGATGTATCTGAGGCCTCAATACAGATGTGTTGATTTACACTACAATTCACACAGGAAGGAGTTGGGAAAAGCATGGCCTGTTGTATTTTAGAACTATACTTTCTTTTTTTGGTATTCCTACTTTCTCTCATTATCACATACACATCAATACTACGGTTTTGATGACTTATATAACGTAGGAACTCTTTACTCTGTTGAGTATCTTTAATTTAAATTATAACTGGGAAGAAGAAGATGAAAACTTTTAATGGTACACAAGCTGTGCGGTTGTGCGTTTTTAATAAGATCTGAATAAGCTTTTGGATGAAATATGAAGCTGACTATTTGTGTTTAACATAATGCTACAAGATGCTACATCTAAATGCAGAAAAATCACACTTAGGTTGCAGCTCTCTATTGACCCTATTGAGCAGTTATTACCCTTATTTCTTGTCCTGTGTCCTGTGCATGTCCAGTCGGACTGGATTCGAACCTAGAACTTTCTCGCTGTGAGGCATCAGTGCTAACCACCACGCCACTGTGCCGGCCTGGCCTGCTCTGCTCTGCCCTGCCCTGCCCTAACCCCCTACCAATATCTCTGACAAGTTTCAAGTCTGTGCTGTCTACCTTGAGCAAATCTAAAAAATGACTGGCTGTCTAGAAGGAAAGAAAAGTGGTTCAGCTTAGGTAATGACTAACAGTAATGTAAAGTATACATACATCATAGTTGACTGCTGATTTAATCCAAATTAATTTAAAAATCAGCTGATATGAGCGCTATGGTACAAAGATTCCTCAAGTTTGGTTGACTACATGTTTTCATAGTTGCATGTTGGCTTGATTTTCACGGACGGTAATGACAAACAACATCAAGAGTGATTTTCCCAGAGCTAATCCCAAAGGGGACTGAACAAATCCCTTCACATCTTGCCACCGGCATCAAAGCCGTTGCGAGTAACACTACACATCAAAGCCTGAAACGAGTAGAAAAAAAAAGAAACTGCCTGCAAGCTGAGCGCCTATGAAAAATCAAATCCACCTCATTCCTAACCACAGCAAACAATCAAATGCTCAGTGCTGGGCTGCTTTGTCCAACCTTAAAATGTCACATTTAATTCAACAGACACTCTGTAGGGTTCTGACTTGTGCAAGTGCCGGTGAACTGTTGCTATTATTTGGGAGCTATTTTTGTGCCAGCCGTCGATCCTACAGGCAGAATATGCAGCTTGGAGGCTGCTACAGCAGCGTCTAGTCACGTGTCCCAAACCAGGTCAGCTACAGCATTAGAGAGTGGGCTGAAGCTCGCCCACTTACGTCTCCTCAGACCCTCCATCTTTTATTATAAATGGGAAGAAGAAGATGAAAACTTTTAACGGTAAACAAGCTTTCCAGGTTGTGTGGTTTGAATAGGATCCGAATAAGGTTTCGGATAAATATGAAGCTGACTATTTGCGTTTATGTTACAAGATGCTACATGTAAAGACAGAAAAACCACATTTAGGTTGTAGCAGGAACTGATACCACCTCAGCAGCAGGCGCAACACAGTCGCTCCATCACCCTGTCACACCTTCTGTTTGTTTGTGCTCTGCTTATCCATCACTCCCTTTGCAGTCCGTCTCTCTCTCTCTCTCCATCTTATCGAAGACTGGATGAGTTCTTGGATTCAAGAAGCTGTGATTGTTTTGTGAAAATTCAACGCGCCCCCAGGCTGTTGTTTTCCATAATTAAGTACTGGAGCAACAATCTGGCTACAAACAAAACCCACAACAGACAGGGGCCCCGCTGACACCGCCTGAGTATGTCCAAAAAAAAAATCTTAATTTACAGTACAGGTCAGAACAAACTGACCACAATCATGAGTCCCAAAGGGGTTTAAGCAAGTGGAGGTACTTCACAGCTTTAATAACTGTTCTGAGCATGTGAGACAGGAAAATCTCATCCTCCCTCCATTTACACGTGAGCAGCTTTGTCTTCCGAGCGCTCTGCTGTTATCTCTTTCTTCTCGTCTATTTCTAAATTTGAAGCGACATAAAAGCCGGGTCCAATTTTTTTTTGGTGCTCTTTCTGTATAATTGCATCATTTGAGAAGTGGTACAGTTATTTCAAGCCCTAGGATATCTCTCTGTTTACAATGCAGTGGCTCAAAGAGATGGGGAATTTAAAACTTTATTGGATGGGGAAAAGAGGGAAGAATGAAAGTATTATAGATAAATGGGCACGTCTGTATAATGCAAGTGGGTCATCGGAGATATTTAGTGATTGGATGTTTCAAATAAAGGTCAGCGGGCGTGTTTTATCCCTCAAAAGACAGCTTTAACAGAAACGTAGGAATCTTGACAATCATTTTGATTAGTTCAATAAGTTCTCAATTTGAAGCTAAAATCTAAACATGATGAGGTTTGTTCATACAACTGACAAGATTTAGATGTTTAAAATAATTAAAATACTCTGAGCCTGTTCAAACTGCATCCAAGAAACATATAAGTGACCTTAATTTCTGTTTCATAACAGTACGTTTCTAGAGATAATAATGAGTTAAAATTGGACCACCAATTTCATCCTGATTCTGGTAAACAGAAGATGGCCAAAAAAAACAAAAAAACAACTTTCCTTCTTCGAACACCTCTCGTCTGGCAAAAGCAGGATGGGATGCACTGCACTGTCACCTAGTTTCCATGGTAACCTGTTGCTATGGAAACAGGCCCTGGAACAAACTCGGGAGTCGGGCGGTGGAGATTTTGTTTGTGGGAGAGGCAGAGGGAGGTGAGGATGGAAGGAGGGGGGAAAAAAAAAAAACAGGAGGAGAGGAACGAGAAAATGAAAAGATACTGAAGTAAAGTGGAGGAGGTCTAATTTGGTGCATGCTTACGAGCACAATCCCACAACAGTCACATTAGCATGAAGACAAAACGCCTGTCATTGTAGCTTTGGTGCAAAATTCAGTCAAAACTACGTCTTCTAACCGGCTGGTTGGTTTATTTTTCTATTAAGTTGGTTTTATGGGGGGATTTCAGTGTTTGGTGATGAACATGATGCTATACTGGAACAAAAAAAAAAGGGGGAGCAGCTTCATTGACATTCATCTCACTCGTCTGATGATCGTGTACAGCAAACATTACATAACCACTGCAATGGCTGGCACTACCACCAAGCACACGAGCTTGAGTTTTATATATTCAGAGGAAGAACATTTTGACCTCTACTTGATTGTTTTTGAAGACATTCTAGTTTTGCGGGTTTCGGGGAGAATTACAATTAGCTTAGGTCCAAGGAAAGCATTTGTGTTAGGCAGATCAGAAATGAGTGTCCTCAGAAGAAAGGAGCATGTGTGTGTGAGTGTGTGTGTGTGTGTGTGTGTGTGTGTGCTTGGATGCATGTTTTGATGTGGGGATGAGGTATCAATTCACAACAAGGGGTTTGCGTAAACCACCCTTTTTCTGGTAACAGCCAATGATCACTGAACAAACACACAAACAATCACAAATAATATGAGCCAGAGAGGAAGGCAGCAAACAGCATAATTTGTTCGTTATTGAGAGAATAACAAGGAGGCAGTGCTGGCCGCCAGCAGGTAAATCCAAGCCGAACACACTCATTTGCAGATGCCCACCTAGAAGGCCGTTTCCCAGAAATTACAGACAGACGGGCCGTTGGACTGCATTTGATTTCCCGTAATGGCTCCTTGCGCACACACCACCCCCTCCTCATCTTCATCTAGCTCTCTAATCGTTCACTGGCTGCGGTTGGACTGCAGCCTGCAGGATCAGCCTATTTCACTGCTGTCACATAAAGAACCTTGCAGCATGTTGTGTACTACAGTCAGTGACAGACAATATGGGCAGCAACTGGCACACAGCACTATAGGACAGATGGACACATGCACACACACATTCAGATTGCCACTTATTCATGCAGTCTGGGGCTTATTCATTCAATCACTCGGACAAACTGCTCCGGAAAGTTCAGTCAGCCTTTCTACATTACGGCCGGTACACAAACACAAGGGCCTGGAATATAAACAAAGCTGATAGCGAAGATGTGCAAACAGGAAGTGAGTTATTAACTCTACACACAAAGGAAAGCATACAACAACACAACAGACAGTTATATATTTTTTTCCATTTCGACATTGTTGCTAATCAGGAGAATAGTTTACAATTAATACAACACATACCTAATTCATGATGAACCACAGCTCTTTAAAGGTTCTGTAAGAGTCAGCATGAGCATGCCAGGTGAAGAGGGTTCAATAACAATTCAGCAAATTTATATTCAACACTGATTCTGGCTTTTCAAAGCAATTTCAAACTCTGTAAAAAAAAGATATGCATAATCAAAATGTTATTGGCGGCTTAATATATACTTATAACCTGTAGCTACAACCTAAAAATCTTAGTCACTTGGGGAAATCAGGAGGTTAGGTGCGGGACTTTTTGTCATGAGAGACCAGTAATGTCCGGCTTGTACAGCTTATATACACTTTATTCAAGTGCTGTACATTAAAACTCAGTTTTACGTAATTCCTGACATTTAATCCAAGTAGCTCAGTCAATGACACTACTTTTATTTTTTTCTCTCTACTATATGACAATAATTTAATAGTTATTTTTTTCACCACATTCCCAGTAGGTGAGAAGTTTACACATACTTTTAGCATACGTTCCTTCAGTATTTGGAAACAATGCCGTTGCCTTTAAATTGTTTAACTTGTGTTAAATGTTATAGGTAGCCTTCCACAAGCTTCTTACAATAAGTTGCAGGAATTTTAGCCAATTCCTCCTGAATGAACTGATGTTACTGATTCAGGTTTGTTGGTCCACAGTTCTATTTGATTATGGTCAGGGTTTTATGACAGTCCCTCCAATACCCCAATTTCTTCATCCTTAAACCATCCTGCCATGACTTTAGAAGTAAGCGTTTGGACGATCCATTTGCGACCAAGCTTCAACTTCCTGTTTGACGTCTTGAGATATTGCTTCAATACATCCATATAATCCTGCAGCAAAGCACCAGCATGACATGATGCTGCCAACCCTGTGCTGCACAACTGGGGATACTGTTCTCCGGCTTGTAAGCCTTTCTTCAGACAGTTCAATTTTTGTTGCAACAGACCAGAGGACATTTCTCCAAATAGTAAGTTGTCTCCATGTACAGCTGCAAACCATAGTCTGCTTGTTTTTTTATGGTGGTTTTGGAGCAGTAGCTGTTAATTAATGGGCTCTATAGTTACTGCAGACAAAAAAGCAAATAAGTGCATTTCTCAAACTAACTAACTTTATAAACCTTATTATTTGTTCCCAATAATATCTTTAACAGTGCCACTGTGATGCAATCAGTGAGATTGTTTGATCCCAGAAGAGTGATCTAAACTACATTAACAGTCTGAGGCGTCATTGCTGGTGAGTTTGTCATTTTATCTGGCTAAAGGAACTTTACGTTCAGTTAGCTCCTGTTCTTACATAACGAGATTAAGATGATACGTTTCAGTCGCATCTTACAATTAAAATTTTACTGCGTGGAGGAAAAGAACAAGGTTAGAACGAGTGGAAAAAAAAAAAGAAAAGACAAACCAAAGCAGAAAGAACATCCGATGACCAAACGCAGAGAGGAAAAGATGTGATGTAAACTGCGCTCTATCAATTGTCACAATTGATTGAGGTAATACAGTTTTCTGTGGAAGAGTGGATAAAAGATTTGCAAGGACTTCAGTCTGACAGTGCAGAAGGAGGTGATTTAATTAACTGATTGGGACTATTACACAACTCCACTTCTAGCCAATGAAATGCACATCCCACAACTCCACCCTGAAAACCTAATCTATGTATCTATGTAAGTATCTAAGTTTTTAACTATTTTTTATCTATCAGTGGAACATTTAGTATTAATGAGGATATTTAAACCTGGATAGACCAAGACATTTAACTTCAAATACACTTACATTTCTATCATGTGCTAAAACCTGTTAACCCAAAAGTTATTTATACCAGCGTAATCGCAGCCATTAGGACATGTCTTGGACCTGACTTACACATTTCTTCATCACTTCACTCTGTTGGCAAACACCAACCATATTGACATTTTTTCCCACAGCCACTACAATTTATGTATGTAAGGTGCAGTGTCTGGCAAAAGCCCACTGACAGCTGCTGGCAGCTACTGCGTTGCAGATGCATAAGTCACTGTCACTGCGTCACGCTTCTTCCAGCATGGGAGGTGTCAGTTAAATAAATGTATAATTATCTGGAGGTTGTCATGAAGCAGTGTAGTGCGGTGCTGTGCTGACACACACACACACAAAGAGAAAGAAAGACAAGGTCCCCTTTAAGATTTAAGCGTCTTTTCGGTGCTAAAGAAACAAGAGTGCACTGCAAAGAACTGTCCGCACATCTGGAGCTGAGTCACATCTGTATGTGTGCCAAAACATTTTAATCTGGGTGTCTGTTGCGGTGCACGATGTCTTCATGTGTGCCCTTGCAAGCTTGTGTGTTTGCGTGTGTGTTCTTTAGTAGTAGTGGCCAGCTGTTCAGTAGTGGGATCCCTGCACATCTGGCAGCACAGAGAGGGTATCTGCCATGCAGCAATGATGAGGGGTAAGAGAGGACACGAAGGAAGAGGAGGAAACAGACGAGATTAAAGAGACAAAGAGACAAAAAGGTGATGGATTTATCTTCACAAAATGAGATGAACAGATTTTCTGTGAGACACCTGGACGAGCTTTGAGATAGACAAGGAGGGACGTTTAATACATGAATGCTCCTCTAAAATATAAATACGAGTAATTAAAGATGTGGTGCCCTCAAAGGAGTCGACACACCATCATTTTAAACCCCTACAGAGTATTTAGAAGGTCAGGATTAAGGTTAGATTAGTGGAGCCAGGAGATCAGAAATCACTTCTGTCTACACACTTAAATGACACGAAAAATACATCTTCAAACTAAAATACAACAGTTTCTTGTTTAGATGCAGCTAAGGTGAAACTAACACAATCACCCGTGACATTTTGTCTTGTCTTTCCATAACCACTTCTGCAACATTTGCTCGAGTATGTGGGAAGATGCAGTCCAATGATTATGCCGCGTCTACAGTAAAAGGCTTTCGGGCACGGCACTGAGTTGTAGGGTCACTCTTGTTTTGGAAATGCCCTGACCTCAACACACAATCACTCCAGTCACAGAAGTAAAACACAGGAGAGAAAAACTGGAGCAAAAACTGAAACTTTCTCTGTATGTTGTGGAACAGATTGCAAAGTTTTGACTAAATTCAGAGGCAATCTGTTAAGCTGTAGATTTATTAGTAAGTTAGTATCTTACAGGTCATAGGTGCTTTAGGTGATTCAGTTCAGAATGAAGGGGGCAGATCCTCATCTGCTCAGCCCGCTATGTTGAACCACAAAGTTTCTCTCTTCATTTAAAAACCCTCTGCAGCTGGAGAGCTACCACCTAGCCAGAGGATTTGAGTATTTTTAAGGAAAAAACAAACAGATTTTTTTGCCGTGACTGGTCGGACGATGTGGATTAACTATTAGCTTAACTGTGTTTATTTGCTGATCTAGATGAATGCATCAGTGCACAAGTGTAAAGACATAACAGTTGAGTCTCTTGGAGATTCAGTGTTGTTTGTATACCAAACAGTTAGGGAAAACTCATTCAAAAAGGGTATAATATTTGAGTATATAGGGAACACATGCACTCTTAACATCTGCCTCCACTCAAAAATGCGTCCTACCTCACTTTCTGAATGTTTGATACTAGCAGGCTGTTTCTCTTTGCTCACCTTAAATCTTAGTTTTAGACATAACTTGCTCATTCAGACACAGTATATTTATTCCAACCAGATAGAAGCGTTCCAGTACAGCATTCACTTGGATATTAGGCGCTAATATTTACTTATTCAACAGATTATAAACTACAACCCTTCCCAATGTGAATGCCCTGGATTGGCCTAGTCTGTGGTGAATACTAGTGTACAAACTGCAATTGTGTAGACATAAAAGCTCCACAGTAGTACATACACTGAGAGATGTGTCCATGGTTGATAAAAAGCAGATGCTTAATGGGGTAATTGAACTTTGTGACAGAAATTAAGTATTACATGTCTTAAATTTTGCTTTAAGACAATATTTTAAGAGTCACCCCCGGTAACTCATACTTCTATAACTTTCTTTCTCTTGATTCTCATCTTTCACATTAAGTGATTAAAGATTCAAAGTAAACTGCTGGAATATGTAAAACACTACAGGAAGTGATGAATTATGTTTATCCTGGGAAAAGCAGAGTCAAATGAGCAGCATAGATTACAATGGATGAGCTACATGATCTGTTTGTACCTGCAGGAAACAGGTCTATTTCAGGCCCGAGGGCTGAGCCTCAAGTGTTCAAATCAGTGTCCTCTTCCTGCCTCATCTACTCCTTTAAGCAGCAAACCGCCGTTACCTTAGCTGCCTGCTCTGGTCCATTAGCTCAAAAGTGAGGAGGTCATTTTGGTCACTTGAGATGGAACCAGCATAATGTTGTATGGATCTGTGCCAGCAGGGGAAAAAAAAAAAAAGCTCTTTCTTATGATTCTTCAGCGTGTCCGCTGTGGGACTGCAGTACCGGCAGATAGAAGATCACAAAGCTCAGCCATCGACCACAGCCAATTTTTCAGCGGACAGTGAAGGGTTCAGGCAGCAGTGAGAATAAAAAACAAGTGCAGCAGAGGAGAGAAAGTGACCCAACTGCAGGCTTGATTGATCTGCTGTGTGCAGGGAGGGAGTTTTCACAGTCGGCCGGGTTCGATCAATCCAGAAACATCGCACATACACACACAGATGCATGCTCCTGCAAACACATAAATGAATACATGCCAACGCACAAACACTCCAACTAACACAGGCTGTCTCCCATATGATGCCTCTCCTATACATTATTGGCATGGAACATTGCCTCTTGCTTATTGGATTTCTCCGATCCAAACACACATTTAATGTGTAAAAAAAAAAAAACAACAGCTTGGTGGTCAACCCCATTATGTCAGAGAAATGTAAGAGCTATCTATACCATCCACTCTGGAGTAATGGCACTTTCGTGAACATAATCCTGCATGTTTGCTTGTATCGTTGATCTTTTAATGTGCTATGCATGACGGAGTACATTCTTCACAGTGTGTAATTAGACACAGACATGATAGCCAGCATGCAGATATTACAGATTAAACTGGGTGCAGCCAGATGTTGGCACATGTGGGGCAATGCACAGCGAGCTCCTGCAAGGACTGGAACAAATCCAAAATGGACTTGACCTCCAAAATCCCGCCAACTGCAATGACAACTTTCACCGAGAGAGATATTTTCAGGCAAAGACAAAGCATTTCAGCCTCCTTTCCCTTCCTCCCACCCTCCTCTCTGACTCTGAGAGGCCTTAATGTGAGAAAAGTGTCCGTATTGATTCTCTTGCATTCTAACACTGTGTGGTCGAAGAACAAAAGAGAAGAGAGATACGGACAGAGACGGAGGAGGAGAGGGAGCGTGCATCGTATCGAAGAAGCTTCCAGACGCTGCAGCCACCTCAGGAGGAGCTCAGGATTCAAAGGTTTAAAAGTTTCTAGGTCAGGCCGTTCATCTTATGTAACCAGGACAAACAAACAAATGCTACTAACATTAGAAAACAAAGCTAAAATGACAGGTTAAACTGATACAATAATACAGAAAAAATACCCCTTTGTAAGAATTTGTTTTCAGATTTTCTGACCACACCTCTGCCAATATACATGTTGCCCCTCTCATTATCCTCCCCTCCGTCTCTTTTCCTGTCCCTTGTCTCCTGTCTTCCTTGTCCCTCTCTCCCCTATATTCTCTTATTCCAATTAATGATCTTCCTCCTTTAGGCATCCGTTGTTTCCATAGGAACAGTGCTCTGTAGTCGATACCGGTCGTCTAGGCAACGGTGAGCTGGGCAGGACATTCGGGGTGTGTGTGTGTGTGTGTGTGTGTGTGTGTGTGTGAACATGTCTCATGTTTACTTGATTTGGGCTTGCCCCCTTACTGTGGTGCAGGGGGGGTTTATGGCATTCTGTCTTTAAAATACATGTAATTCCACATCATGCGAAAATACCTTTAGTTCCATTTAAACACAATAAATTTCAGTTCTGCTGCAGTGTGTTGATATCAAACCCCCCTTTAAACTTCATCCATCAGTATCGTGCACATATGGTTCTTCATATTGTAAAGCTCTGCTTATTGCTCGCTCACATGCGTCCCACTGAAGGGTATTTCACACAGATTATCATCCCTGCCTTACAGAATTATTAGTATATGTTGTGAGAAGAGGGAGTAAATCCCGCAACGCAATTTCCCCCACTGTAATACTGCAATCAGGTGCACAGATGAGACCACACAGATCTACTGTACTGACACGAACACTGTGTGTGCACGTCTGCGTATTAATATATGAGATGGGTGCACTAAAGCATTCAGTCAGATGTACAAGATTCAGCAACGACTAATGTTTAATGTGGTTGCATCTGCCAAGACTGGACTGGAGTAACTTGTGTAAACTGGAAGCAGTCTTTGTGTGTGTGCACATGTGTGTGTGTGAATTAAAGTGAGTGAGGAAGACTATATGTAGAAACAGGGGGAGTGCATCTGGCTCCGGGGGCTTCCCTCCTCACAGCTGGGACAAACCTTAACGCTGGATTAACAAGAGTATCCACAGATAGAAAGGGCGAGCACGAGGTGGACGGAATAAACAAAACAGGATTTGGGTTTAAATCAGGACAGAAGACAAAGAGGAATGTGCAGACAAAGAGGAAATAAATGAGACAGCAAATATATCTGATGATATATTCTGAAACCACAAGTGCATTGGCAGTTTGTCTAAATTCATCTATGTTAAATGCAGGAAATATCACACATAATAAATACACTAAGTGCATTTGTGTGTTGTTCTGGTGGTTGTATTTGTTTGTGCAGGGCAGGCCATCTGCCAATGTGAGTGGCAAGTGTATATACGGCTGAACACGTGCAGCGAATCATTCCAGAGCTGTGTGAAAATCTCTAGAGAGCCGGGAGGCCTCGGCTCAGCGGTCCATCCCCTTACACACACAAACACACACGCACACACCCAAATACACAACACACATGTAAGGACACATGTAGATGCAGCTTGTGAAGCTTGTGAATATGCATGCACACACATACATTTTCGCTAGCCCGCACGGAACCCACAAGACGCGAACCACATGCACATGGACAAATAAACGCAGACAAAGATTCTCTGCAAGCATACGCAAATGCACTTATACACCCTGTCTTTGATCCAATGCTCACATCTCTACACATGCGCAAACAGAACTGAAATCACACACGCGCCCTCTCCCTCACGTGTGCTCCACTGCTCTACTTTCCCTCTGCTGGAACTGGAAATGGGAGGACTCCTTGGGACAGCAACCTTACACACATATACACACATAGAGGGGCATGGTATGCACAAAGACCAATAGGATATGCACATAAAAGCAGGAGTGGAACACATAAAAACAGAAGGCATGCAAATTCTACATATGCAAATGAACAAAATCAGACGACCATGTACATATACAAATCAGCAGCCTAAAAAATAAAGCTCATGCAAAAACGCTGTAACTGTAATTAAGAGCCTGGAACAGTTTCAGTCTCTGCTGCTGATTTCTCCATTCTTAAAACGGTGGCCAGTTTTTAATTGGCCAGGGGTCAGGCAGAGTAAGGCAATACCAAGATGGTGAGGGCTGGTGCCGCGCACATTAAGCCTCAAAACAGCTCCTCACAGAGGGTTTGTCCATCTTTATAGCCAGTCCATGGTATGCACCAACATTTAAATAGGGTGTGATAACAAAGAACTCATATGGGTTTCATCACAAACACGCTGGCACCGATTTGAAAATATATACTTAAGCCAATAGCATTAATCAGGTGTTGTAAAATGTACTCATCATCGCCACTGCTGCAACTAACGATGTCTGCACTCGTAAACCTATAATGACCAAAAACATCCATATTAATTTGTATTTACAAATGTGTTACGGCTAAAGCTGAACTGTGAGTCTTCAAGTACAAAATTCCTTCTCCTTCTCGGAGACATAACTCAGATCAAGCTGCAAATACGATAAACATATTTTTAGATCCAGTGCGACTTCAATTATTCGCTGTGAAACAACACCCACAGACATGTGTGTAAATGACACACGATATAAATCATTAACATGCTGTATATACATACAACTTCGTAGAACTGAGAATTAGCTTGCTTTTTCAAAAATCAAATGAATGTGGCTTTCTATAGCAGAGTATCGAATCCTGAAGTATCGCACTTGAGCAAAGATTAAATTGTTAGAATGAAATAAATATTTGTCTGAAAAATATGTACGCCCTTCATTTAATATTTATATCGCAGCTGAGTCTTCTGCCATAATGAGTTATGACGTTGGTGAGCACATGGTACAGGATCTGAGACCATTCCTCCAAACATATCCATTTCCATATCCATCAAACTACAAGATCGACCAAGGTGAAATCTTCTCTTCAGCGCATGCCACAGATTTTCTTTGGGGTTTACGTCGGGTGACTGCCTGTCTCGGCAAAATCTTTAATCTGATGTTGTCAAATCATTATTTGTATAAATTTGGAGCTGGATCATTGTCCGGCTGGAATGTCCAAACATTTTAAGTATCCTGGCAGAGGCTGCGAGGTTTTCATTTCATATCTTCTGGTATTTGATGACCATGCATCCTAACAAGAAGTCCAGTGGGTATGAAGTGCTTTTCTGTCAACCCATCTTTTCCAAAAGAAAAAAAGCTCTTTTTTTTGCTCTCAGTAACAAACATGCTTCAGTTTGTTGTCAGTTGATGGTTAAAGCTTTTTCCTGGTTACCCACTTCAGTAAATTGTGGTGAGTTAGGCATTGTCCCATGGTAGTTTCGGAGGCTTTCTAACCCTGAGATTCGATTAACCCCCGTTTTTTTCCACGATGTGATCCTTGGGAGATTCTTTAGCCAGCTGAACCATCCTCCCCACAGTGTGTGGGCTCAGTGTACACTCTTGAGGCCAGGCTGATTCTAAACATCTCCCTTCACTCTAAACTTCTTAATTATTTCCCCGGCAGTGGAAATGAGTACTCTTAACTGTTAAGAGATTTTCTTATATTTATATCCTGATTTGTGAGGCTTATCCACTTCGTTGTGGCAGGGTGTTGTTGTTCTTGAGTGTTTCTCATAGAGATGAATGGCCCCAGTAAATGGATGATGACTAAAGAATTTCTAATCAAATGGGTAAACTAAAAAAATGGATTTTTAGGGCCGTAGATAATGTCATTTTTTCCCCAATAATTTTTCGGGAGAAAAAGAAAATCTAAATTTGGCTTTAACTCCATGTTAAAAATGTCAGAAATGAACAGTAAGCACACAAATAGCACTTCATTTTTACAGTCTCTTTTTAAGCTCTTCCTTACAGACGAGTATGGAAAGGGGGTGAGATACAAAAGGGTGAGTGTGAAAAGAGAGAGTGAATAAAGTGGATTGGTGTAATCCATTTTACCCTAGCACAAAAGGTTCAAACAGCAATGAAAACATGTCGACATCAAAACACAAGCGCACACAAGCATGAGCGTTCAATATGATTTGAGCAAACACAAAAACATCTCACAAACTCTGAGAAATAAGACTGGAGCTTATGTGTGTGTTTGTGTGTGCCCTAATATGAATGTTCCCCCGGCAGGCATCCAAGCTTCCTGGTAATGGAGCAGAGGAGAACTCTCCTCAGCGGGAGCCAGGAACAACCAATCAATGTCAATGAACGTCTCACTCTCTCTCTCTTTCTGTATTAAACCAGCTCAGGGTGATGTCATGACACGAGGCTCGCCACCAGGATGTGTACACAGCCATATATTTTCCGATACCAGTGGATAGTGGAGGTGTGGATTCCTTGTTTAACCGACTGGATTAATGTATCAGTTCTTCATGTTTACGAGCTCCCTTTTTCTTTAGCATTAGTTTGGACTTGCCAGCAATCTTTTACTGCAATATGCAAAATTTCGAAGAAGAAAAGAGAGGGAGGGGAGTCTCCTGCCACCCTCAGTCTGAGGAAGAGGAGGCGACAGAAATACAGACGAGAAGAAGTGAATCTTTTACATGGAATCGTGTAAATTAAATAAGACTGTCGACAGACTGTGAGATAACAACTACTGAAGCAGTTTGTTCCACTTCACTTGATGGGTCCAATAAAGTTGTTGTCAGCTCTTGCCGTATGCCTGATTCGCTGGATTGCTGTTTTAATAATGTAGCACAACAATAAGCAATCTATCCAAATCTGTTACCAACAGACTCCTTTATAGGATTCTCTTGCTCTTGAGTAAACTTCTGGACCCTGCATAATCGACAACTCAGTGCCCCTGTACAAAGAAACTGCATCGCTGCAGACTCCAAGGACACTATTCTTTGGCTAGCCCTACACAGTTAAGGAAAACCTCCATGTACATCAATCAAGTGTCGCTTCAAACCACTCACTTATTCGTAGTGTAGCTGAGACAACTCAAAACGTGTTGTCTTAAAGTAAATTTAACTCTTTGATTGAGACCAAGTCTTTACCTTTTTTTTTTTAAATAAGACTAAAGGTTAGCAATTAAAAGTGTTAGTCTGAGATGATATCCAATGAAACAGTCTCCATAGCAACAGCTAGAGTGATTCACAGAGCGTGTCAGGCTGTGAAATAAATTTCACACCTCAGTGCACCACGGCCTCTACTGTGAGATTTTGTTTGTGTGTGAGTGTGTGTGTGTGTGTAGATGTCAGCAACAAAAATAAAACTGTATTGGCTGTTACACCTCTTGTCCCATGATTTGTATATACAGTATGTGTGTCCTTGACAGAGATCTGGCATAGGTTTTTTTTTTTTTTTTTTAAGATTGCTGTAGTTTTTGCAGTATTTCTGGTGCTGATTCAATTTGACATTCAGTAATGGATACTAAAGGGGCCAAGTTTTAGCACTGGTTTGTGTAGGTTTACAACAATAAATTGTGTGGAACATAAAGCTCTTTTAATACATGATGCCAAGTGACTGAAACTTCCTGCAGGTCCTTCGCAGTCTTGTGGGAGTTTTCTCTTTTGTCTTGCTCAGCAGACATGCAGCTACATCTGAATGTTTTACCGGATCCAACCTTGACTTCCACAGTTCCCCTTAGCTGAAATGTCTTAGTGACCTTTCGGACAAAGGGGATTACAAACGGAAAGTCATTCAATATCTTTCTTCAAAGAAATCTCTTCACTTGCTTCAAACGCATCATTTAGCTTCATTTTCAGATCCTCAGTCATGTTGTTGAGCGTTACTAGAAGGAAAATCAAGAGAATGAAATACAATTCTTTATCTCACAGGTCCTGACAAAACACAGACGGCCTAATACTTTACAAGATGTTCCTAACTTATCTAACTTATTTAAACATGTATTGTATGATCTGTCATTCTGGAGCGGCACAATCTGTCAGATGTCAGCTGCATATTTCTTTGTTTTTTACTTCCAGACAACTAATTGCTGCACCTTTAAAGCAGGTTTTAGATTTAAGTGTGCTGCACTCCCTCCTCTCGGTTTCTCCGTCTCCTTTGCTACCTTCTTCCCATCGGTCTCACACTGGCGCACTGCTCATTAGCTTTCTGTCAGTCTTGGTTTCTGTCTACCACTCCTTCTCTTTCCCCCCTTCCCTCTCTCTTTTTCTCCTCTGCTGTCATGCAGTTTGTTCTCGTTCTCTTCTCTCCCGTCATTGTGTGTGATTTTAACAGAGGATTCTTCAGTGATCTCCTCCCTTCTCATCTCTCGCTCTCCTACACTCAGGCCATTTTCTTGCTTCTCATGAGCCGTTCTCACCTTCGTACTTTCCTTCTCTCATATCTCTCTCTCCGTCTGTCCCCTATTTCCACTTTGTAAGAATGTTTCTGTAAAAAATGAAAGTAGGCTCTGAACCTACCTCCCACATTCCTGCAGGAACACACACTCACACATAAACAGGAGTCGTGACTGCTGTACCCGTACGAGCAGGAGCTTGGGAGCAAATGTACACTGGCGCAGAGGACTATCGACTTCTCTGTGATTACAAACACACACGTTATATTCCAGCATCTGAAGATGCACATCACTCAGAGCGCAGCAGAAAGGCAACATGAATACAGTCACACATCACGGTCACCGCAGAGCCCCGACACAGAGCAGGTGAGAGAAATAAAAGTGGAAATGAGGGGAAAACAGAGTGAGAAGCTGAAGTGAGAAGAAGAGATGGTGCGAAAGGAAGCAGGTGACGACGAGTGAGAAGGAACTCGACTCTCTTATTGTAATGGCGTTCAGACAGAGCTGCTTCGTGAGTTCAGATTCACTCCTTTAGGGGAGTCAAAGCCTCCCATCTGTCCACCAACCACACTCACTGATCCCTCCTTAATACTTCCTTCTGTTAGAGGAAAACACCCAGGACATTGCCTGCTTTTTTTGCATGTGTGTGTGTGTAGCTGTTGTCAGACGCTATCCTTAAAATCTTGGCACATATACAGCAGTGTATTTGCCTCTGTTTACTTTGTGAGTCAGGCCTGCCTTAGGTTAAGTGTATAGCAATAAAATCTGAGAAATCCAACATTCCTTAAGATTTTTCAGGCATCATCTTCATTCAGGGATGACTGAGTGTTGAAATTAACTATACCTTTATTTCAAAAGGACATCTATTTTTACCCACTGACTCAATAAAGGTTGCACATTGAAAAAAGTTCCAAAGAAATCGAACTAGGACATACAGCAATTCAGACTGCAACTAACTACAATACTAGGGCCGGGACTCGATTAAAAAAATTAATCTAATTAATTAGAGGCTTTGTAATTAATTAATCGAAATTAATCACATTTTAATCGCATATAAATATTTGACCTGAGAATAGCGAGAAGTAATTTTTTTTCATATGGATTTTTAGTATACCATTGAATAATGACTGAATACATAAGCTTAAGCAACAAAATATTGTTTATTTTTGTTCAACCAAGTCCAACAGACCAGTGCAATTTTGCCATTAAGTGTAGCAATAGCATATTTCCCATCCACGGGGCCACCCAAAGCGGTCTCATCAGCTTCTTCGTTCACGTTCACTGTGGTTTGTTGTTGTCTGAAGTAATGAACGCTAGTTGGTGCTCCAGCATAATCGGTCCGCCGAAACTCATCCAGTGAGAAACGTTCCGCGGTGCAAAAATAAGTGTGATTAAAATGCGTAAAAAATGTTTAACGCGTTATTTTTGTGTAATTAATTAATCTTAATTAACGCGTTAAAGTCCCGGCCCTATACAATACACAAAAATTGCAAGACTATCGAACATTCAGCCACTTTGAGAGGCCGAATTAAATTATCTTGTGAGCGCAAAGAGAAACAGCAGAAACAGAAGGACGCTGCTTGGTTTTAGTATACAAAAGAATATAATTATTCAAAAAAAGCAGATCATTGTTAGCCTTCAGTTTATGTGTGCAACCTCTTTGCCGTCACACCTGCTATTCAATTCAGTAGAAATTTACATTTTATAGGCGGAATCCAGTCTGACTATATTCCCATGAGTTGTGGTTACAACCGAATGTTGCAGGAAGTTGTGTTTTATAAGATCAGTACACTGTCTCCTCCCATTTTTAATAAACTGTTTGACTTTTAAATAAAAATAACAATCCTAGTATTTAATCTATGTAAATGTTTGAAAGCCTTTACATTGGTTGGGTTGACCAACTATCAGTGCCATATCCAAGTATTTTGAATGTACAAAGATATAACAATGAAGAAAACCAGTTAACTGTGACAAACTAGAATCCACATATTTGCCTTAAATTAAGAAATTAATTGTCCAATAAATTAACTGACTAATTGTATCAGAGTTTTTCTCTGGACTCTGATTTAGGAGTGGCAAAATGCTGGTCTCATTAACCAACTAGATGAATATCCTACATAGTTTAAATGTACAGATTTCTGCTTTGTTCAGACCTTCTAAAATTTTTTGAAACCAATAAAGAATAACTTGTCATTACGGTATTTAGTACTGATTGTTGAGGCTGAATATAGATTACCTTTAATTAATGGTACGTGAAAGCTGGACTTACGTATTTAAGGTATCCACAAGCAGAATATAAAATCAATTTTAGTGAGTTAACTCCTGGATCTCAGTCCACACACACACACTGGTAAAAAGTACAGAGGATACGCTTTTTTTTTAACTTAACATTTTTGCTTTAAATGAACTGAAGAATTGATCAACTAATTTTTTAAGGTCAAATTCACTATTTTTCTTAATGTCAAATCCGTATCACCAGAATACACATTATACAGGTAGCCTAGTGACTGCAGTCCGCAGAAAAACAGTTTTTACATTTTTAAATATCTCTCCGGAAACACTACCATTTAAATCTGCATTGATATTACTTGTACATTAGTCCTCTCTCACTGCTTCCATTAAAATGACTCACATATTCTGACCTTTTCCACTGGTACATTTACTGTAATTATATATCCAGCCTGTGTATTGAGCCTAAACTGTGGACCTGTAATTACAAAGTAAACTTTGAATTACAAATCATTTAGCAGGGCTTCAAATGCATGAGCGAGTACATCAGGAGTAATTCTTCTCCATTCAGAAATCATGAGTTACCTACTTCAGTTAATGGCAGCGTTCTCTTAGTGTGTCAAGGTCAAGCATGGCTAATGGCCAAAACACTGTCATTGTCACACTGACACAGTGGCGGTTATAGCGCTGCAGCCTGCAGCTGAAGGGCACTCTGCATCTTGTCAGTCATCTGATGGGTTGTGGACATTGAGTGGAAATGTAAAGTGCCACTATCACTGATTTCACTGTCAGAAAGTCACTGACAGATAAACTGCTCTTGTAGCAGAGCATTCAAATCATCACAGGTGTGCAGAGGCACTTATGGGCTGCAGAATACTGATAAGTAAAGGACAGAGCTGAACCAATCTAGAGTATATATTTTAGGTTGGCCTTTTGCTTTGTGTGTCTCTGTCATGCACAAAAACAAATACCTTTCCCTCTTCCAAAAGAAAACATTCAAACATCTCCTGTGCTATAGAATAACATTTTAGTCCCGTCTCTTCAACAGAAAAAGGGACACATTTTATCATCGTGTTTATCATGAGATATTAGTTTTACCTCGTCAACATCTCGTCTTAGTCACAGAAATAACGGTCATTGACAAATATTTTGGCATCATCTTTTGTTAATGAAATTAAGACAGTTGGACTTTAGGATTTAGTGATTATAGTTTACATTGTAATCAACTGGGATTCCCAAAAGAAGGAAGTGAATTTTAGTGAGAACGTCTAGTAAATTCCTGGATCTCAGTCCACATTACATTAAACTCTGAGGAGGAGACACAGAATTCAACAGTACCTCTGCGAGTGCTTGGTGAATGAAGCATGCTGTTTGAGGGGACACCTCCCACGGCGTCTTGTCCTCCACCATGATGGCATCCAGTGTGGCCTTCTCTAGGATGACATCAAAGGACGCATCGGGGAAAGAGAGTTGGCGCACGTCCATCTGGTGCCAGGTCATACCTGGGCAGTTGCTGTGCCTGGCACTCATCGCACTGATGCACACCGAGGAGTAATCTATGTTGGTGATCGCACGGTAGCCGGCACTGTACATGTCACCACTCATACTGCTGTTTCCACAACCTGAAGGAACAGGAAAAACAAATAAATGAAAAACTGAGCCAATGCAAGGTGAAAAGGGCAACACAAAAGACATACTGAGAAAAGAAGGTCGTGAACAGAGGAGGGGAGACATGATGAAACACAGAAGGGAGAGACTGAAACCAATATGTCTCTGATGATTCAAATGTCCAATATGTTTTTCAGTATGAATAAACAGGGGTGTGATCACTACAGCATAATATGATTAAACAGCAGATCATGACAAGAAAGCCTTCTATGGGACCACCTCCAGTGATTGATGACACGCACAGTGTCTACTCAATCAAAATGCTGTCCTGTCACGAGGAGCGAGCAGGGACAGAAACCTCCCACAACAGAGTATCATATGGGGCTTGTACAAAGTGCTGTTCATGGGGCAGCTCAGCCTGAAATGATGTCACACTCCAAAAAGATCACGACCGGCAACAAGGTGTCGACTTGTAGCCTGCTGCTGGGTAACAGATGGATGAATGCCAACGAGGGAAATACAAAGAGGACAAAAGAAAAGTGAAGAGAGCCTCTCGTGCAGCAAGACAAGATGAAAATAATCTACTGAACGCCGCATCTCACCTTTTGGATCAGATGACTCAGATCGTGTAGATGGAGGAGGAGGAGTGGGTGGAGATGATAGGCAAAGGAAAAAGAAGGAAGGAAAGGAGTAGGAGGAGGACTTGTGGGGGACATATACACTGTTGTGATGCACATATTCTGTTTCAGAACAGGTGAAGCTGTATCGGCATACAAGTTGATCACACCGTCTTGTATTTATAAAACTGTGTGTATGCTTGCATCTGTACATATATATATACATATACATATATATGTAAGGGTACATGTCTGAGGAGAGGGTGTGATCGGTGGGACTGTGACTTCCGGCAGCACGTTGGCATCGACACCTCACTTGCAAACGTGTGGCTGGCGCTTGTTATCACCTTACTGCTTCTACTAATTACCAACCTACAAAAGCCCCATGCAAGTGTGTGAGAGTGTGTGCGTGCGTGCGCATCCAAGACTGATTCAGTTTGCAGCGTCACACTAAACAACACGTTTGTAACCTGTTTAGGTTTGTGTGTGAGCATGCTTGTGTGCGCTACATGTGGAAACCATGTGTTTTGCAAGAAGACGTGCGATAGAAACCCATAAAGACAGATTTAAAGTGACAAGGAGAAGAGAAAGAAGTGTAGCCACATACATAAATATATATTAAATCACAGTATTAGAAGGAAATCCTGTGCCAAACAAAGTGGTAAACTCCCATAGACGACGTGTTTGTGGCTGCAAACGTCTGTGTGTGTGTGTGTGTGTGTGTGTGTGTGTGTTCCAGACATCAGAGTGCTGGAGCCGTGCCGTCCCCTGATGGCTCTTCCTGAGAAGTTGGCTTCAAAACAAGGGAGGAAAATATGTCAGTGCTGCTCGTCACACTCGGATAGTTGAACGCTTTCTTTATGGATGGCTGGAATATGAGAGAATGTGTCAGAGTTGAATTACACAGGCTCACCGGGTTATTTTAGATAACCTTAATCTCACTTTACCTGTGCCAAAGGCAAGCAGCAGCTTTGGAAAACATATCGCAGGGAGGAAAGGCAACTTCACAAACAAGGTAGAAGTTAGAATAACTCCTTCTAGTGCGGTCTGCTTTTAAGCGCAAAAAATGGTGGCCAATCTCACAAACACTATTCAGTTTCTGGTGAACATGTGGGTACGTTTTGTGCCCACGTTTGGTGCTGTTCACAGTGGGTTAAACCTCTCCTACTCTCCCCTCTCAAATCCCCAAGCACGCCAGAGATTGTTTCCGAAGGGTTCTCCCCGTGGACACGGCTATGTGTATGTGCAACTCTTTTTCCATGCACTTGGCTCTGAGGAAGGGGTGTCACATGACGGCTCATTTCTTGGGGTTGTCACGACAATTATAGTTGCCAGGCTGTCATCAAGGACACTCGTCTCGTTCTGGCTCCGTGACATCAGCTGGTGCCCCCCGCAAACTCTGACCTTTACACAAACACACGCTCACTGACCTACCTGCACACACACGCACACACACAAAGCCAAAGAAGAGATCTGACCGGATATACAGTATGTTGGTCTTTGTGTCTGTGTTTTTGGGTTCAAAACGACTGTACTGAGGACGTTTGCCTGGTTGGAAAAATGTTTCAATTTAATATGGTTGTTTGAGAGTTAAAGATGTTTTTGGGATCCTATTCGAGTGGGTTAGGCTTTTAGCTGTGACGGTTAAGGTTAGGGGTTAGGCAATGCACCGTGAATGCCTTTATAATCCCAGAATGTACAATATGTACCGTGTGTCTGTGTTACGAAGGTTTATTAAGGATACCCGGCCACACTGGAGCCCAAAATCTGTTTTCCTCCAACTGGAAGCGAGGGAGCTAAAACCTCCTGATAGCCAGGGAGCGCATCCTAACTGGATTATTCAGAGCGGCAGAGACAGAGAGACTAAAGTTAGAGGTGTCATATCACCTCGTTCTGGCTGTGTGAGTGTGTGCTTGTGTGTGATGGAAAATCTGAGGCACGGTCTTAAAAAACCCTGTAACAAATCTGTGAAAACAAACTGTGGTTAGCATCAGTCATCTGTTTGTGACATGTGTAAACAGTTTGATAGTTCAAGTGTTTGTTTGCCTCTCTGTGTGCATTTATACAGGAAATTCTGCAACAAGATTTTTTTTTTTAAATCAGGAGAAGAAATGATCCGGTGGCTAGTTCCCGGACAGGAATGTTGGCCAAACATGGAGGTGGTCGCTTCCTGTAGACTCAGAAATGCTCGGTCCAACAATAGTATCATGTTGCCTGTCTGACCTGAAAAAGTCTTTGATAGTCAGGAAAGAGCTAAACATGTGACTCTCGTCGCTGCAGAGATACACCACAAAAAAAGGAACCGCTGAGCTAATCCTGATGTTTAGCTCAGAGGTGCTGCTCGTACATGGTTGTCTTACCAAATGTGCGAACTATAGCTACACAACATATTCCTGAGCCAGACTTAAGGGATGAGGTAGCCCTTGATTCACAATGTTAACTCCATGTCAAAAACTGATGATGCCGCAAATAGATCCCAACAAAATTTTTATTTAAAAGTGTAACTGAACAACACCTGCCGATATATCTGTGATTTTCCACAGGGGATGACCCCATTCATCACTAAATCATCAAGCTGGCTGTGTCCATGGGCGCTCACCTCATTTATAGCACAAGCATAAGGGGTACTGTTACAGGAAAGTGTGCACTAGTGAATGCAAACTGTACCTTAAGGATTATTGTGCTTCTGATCTAAATGCAGCTCCAACAGAATAACTGAATTCAAATTGGCATGGTTTAAAAAAGGAACCTAAAATGTCAGAATCTCATCCTGAGTTAGAGCCTATCCTGCAGCAAGGATGCCAGCGAAGATCTGGGGCTCTTTGACAATAATCTCATTAGTCTACTTCCACAACTCTCTTCCTCAAAATGAACAGTCGGACATTTGACCTTTGACCTTTAAGATCACTGCCCTCCACGTAAACAGCAAGTCTCCAGAGTCCATCTATGGTTCGTAGGGGTGGTGGGTGGGGGAATCCCTGCCAGTGAGCCAGGGGTGTTAAATATCAAAGCTGCTATCTCTGCAGTGAGCCGAGCACAGCAGTGGAAACTCCATGATGTCAGAGGCACGAATGGTATTTGTTCACATCCCAGATTGGTTTAGACACATTAAGGATGGGGGACCGCGGCCAGCGTTGATGAAAGGTGAGGTTCACATGTACTCGAGCAACACCCAAGCTCCACCACCCCAGCACACCCGTGCTCTGGGCTAGCCCAGGGTAAACTGATGCCATGATGACACTTCACAAAGTTCAGCCACGTCTACTGTAAATGTCAACAAATGAAAAGAGCCCTAGCAGAGCCTCTTTATTTTATATATTAATATGTGTATACATGCATGTAGCTGTGCATTTAGTGCCTGGGACTGTGTGAACGTGCTATTTGCTGTGAGAAAAAAGCACTTTAGTGCATTTACTCATATTAACCTTCCTAAAATAAAGATGGAAATGGAGGAGAAGTTTCCATTAGGTTCACAGATGTGAAACTAATTCTTATGCAGTTTTGTGCACAGTGTGTGATTAACTTTCACTGAGTGGTCATGTCAGGTTACAAGAAGCCTGCACGTGTCTCTGCTTGTGTGTGTGTGTGCACTGTGACAATAATTAAATTAGACAGTGTCACATGGGACCTTGTTTTAACCAATTATCTCTTATTATCTTCCATAGAAGTTGGCGTCCACTTTTATCTGATTAATTAAGCATAACTGTTTAGGCCTACAGCCTAAGGCTGGGGCACGTCTAAGACCTAAGACCTTGCATTGTCATTGTGGTGTTACAACTATATTTTCATCAGCTCTCTGAAATGTAAACCTGCTGAATTTCCCATGTAAACCTAAAATAGTTAAATACATAATAATGAAAATAAGTTTTTGCAAGTTATAAAGAGCAAGGATACAGTGTTTCAGGGATAACTTATTTTTCTGCAGTGTGCTTGATGAAAAGGTCAAGTGTGAGTTCAGGCAGATAGAACTCTTGGAAGGATGGATGCTGCTCCAGGGTCTATTTGTGTGTGTTTGAATCGTTGTATATCTTGTGCCAGATGGTATAATGTCACATAGGTGGTGTGTAGAACGCTATTGCTAGACCTCCTTATAAGTGTAGACCCCACACAGGGATCTGTGGGACCCAGAACGTCCCTGAAGCTTTTCAAATCTATTCTGTAATTGTTGAAAGTGAAAAGGCATGGACCAAGATGTTGCCCAGACATCACTAAGACAAATGTTACACCTCTAGACCTGTATATCGTCTCTTTTTGTCATCTGAAATCAGGTCAACAATGGTCACCAGCAAAGTAGACAATAGTGTTTGAGGGCTGAACTGGGATGCAGTCAAGAGTTAAAACATTCACATAGGGAAGAGAATTGGCCAGGTTTCCTTTTGAGAATCTTGGGTTCAGGATGATGTGTTGGATCCAATCCAAACTAAACCCTCTGACCCTACAAGTCCAATGAAGAATAGCAGTCCTAAACCAAAGTTAGCCGTATTGTCCATAAGTTGCCTTATCACGTTGAATGCAACAGTGAACGAAGACCTCACTCGTATTGTTAACTTGTCCAGGTGTGTCTGAGCACCTTCTATCAGTCTGTTTGCAAACTTCTTTTGGTCCAGACTTGAGCGAATGTTGACATTAATGTGTGATAATAATCAACTGTCAAAGCATTAGGAAGCCTTGGAACTTCTGGTGAACCCAGATGGAGTGGCAGAGAAGAGGAGCTAGCACTGTCCATACACTAGCAGTCTTTTTATATGCGGTGGGTTACCTAGGCAACCTGCGACTGGAACCTCCAATTGACCTTTGGCTAAGCCCCGCCCCCCTTAGTTACTGTTGCTACGTCCGACATTCTCTTCTGGGCTGTGGTTTTCTGGTTATCTATAAGGCTCTGGTATCAATATCAAGGAGCAACACTGTTCATGCAAAGCTGGGTACGTCTCTATTCACTTCTATAATCGTTATTACGAAGCAAACGGACTAACGTCACGCACGTATAACGTTGTATTTCTTCAGCGTGTGCTAGCGTATCAACAACTATGCAACTTAAGCTGTAACGGTGATGTTTTGGTTAGCTCCACAGGGTTTTGCGCGCACATCATTGGGCTTATCCATACCCTGGATGATGGATATATACCGACAGTATAGCCTGCCGAGACCGAAAATATGAGACGCCTGCGTTAAAGTCAATGGAGCGCTGTGGAAAAAGTGTCGGACCCCTGTGGGAGCTCTCTGCGCTGTGATTGGTCAATCTACATTCTAGGGCGGGGCTTAGCCAAAGGTCAATTGACCTTTGGCTAAGCCCCGCCCCCCTTGGTTACTGTTGCTACGTCCGACATTCTCTTCTGGGCTGTGGTTTTCTGGTTATCTATAAGGCTCTGGTATCAATATCAAGGAGCAACACTGTTCATGCAAAGCTGGGTACGTCTCTATTCACTTCTATAATCGTTATTACGAAGCAAACGGACTAACGTTACACACGTATGCGTTGTATTTCTTCAGCGTGTGCTAGCGTATCAACAACTATGCAACTTAAGCTGTAACGGTGATGTTTTGGTTAGCTCCACAGGGTTTTGCGCGCACATCATTGGGCTTATCCATACCCTGGATGCTGGATATATACCGACAGTATAGCCTGCCGAGACCGAAAATATGAGACGCCTGCGTTAAAGTCAATGGAGCGCTGTGAAAAAGTGTCGGACCCCTGTGGGAGCTCTCTTGGCTGTGATTGGTCAATCTACATTCTAGGGCGGGGCTTAGCCAAAGGTCAATTGCAACCAAGTGTTAGCTAAGGGCAATGAGAAAATGACAGAATGAGAACGGTGTCCTTTGGTTATACTTAGTGCTGTATGTCAGCTTTTGTTGTTGTGCAGATCTTAAAGCAAAGAATTACAGAAGCAGGGTTTTATAGGGAGCATAGACATATGATGAAAGATACAAATAGATATAACTTACAGTACAACTCACTGCATGCTCTCTTACAAATCAACGTGAAGGTACTGATGGGTTGTTTCTCTTTTTATTTAGAGTGACATAGGAATGAATAAGGAGCTTGAGAATTGGGTGTGCATGTTTGTTTGAGACATACGGATCTCTTTTCTGTCTTAATATTTGATTAAATACACAATAGAACAAGAGTTGTGTTGGCTGAAATAGCCTTACAGTGTGTCTACATACTGTATGAGCAGAGGCAACAGCTTGTCTGCTTCATCTGTCAGTCAACTGATTGACAGTGGAGACGTAGAGGAAATGAATAACTATTACAGATTTCACTGTCACTTACAAATACACTCCTGCAGTAGTAAAGTATTCAGATCATCGCACACGTGGAGACACTCCTGGCTCGTACAACACTGCCACTAAGGGGACAGATGCCAGCAGCGTGAGGCCGTTACAGCTTATTCGGAGGAGTGAGAAGGAGGGGAAGTGGAGGTGAGCAGAATGATAAGAAGGTAAGGTAAAGGAGGAGACGGAGACAAAAAGCGTTAAAGGGGAAATTGGGAATGAACGGACGAAAGGATTTCCTGTCACAAATAAGGCAAGACAGGAAAAAAAAATACTACAACAAGATGGCAGAGAAAGTGAAATGTAGTGGAAAGGGATAAGCAAAATAAAGAAGGAAAAGAGATGAGCCACTGGGTGAACTACCCAGCCTTGTCTCCATGGAGCTGAAATGTACATCAATTTATGTACTTGCATGTACATCCCCTGCTTCCATGCAAAGTGCGGGAGTGCTTTTGAGTGTGCATTTTGCCTCTCTGATACCATCTCTGTATCTCCACCACATTTAGATATCCCTTACCGAAACCTTATTTCAAGCAGTTTCAGATGCTCCAGAGAAGTTGCATCAGCAGCGAGGCCAGATGAAATTCTCTGAAAAGCTCGTCTCTTCCGGCAAGTTCTCCTCACAAGTCTCTTCTTCCCTCCACTCACAAAAGCAACCTCAGTTATGTAACCGGGTATACGAGATAATTAGTGACTGAATAATTAAGTGTGTGCCCGTGACAGTGTGACTGTTTGATGGAGTGTGAGCCTGTGTGTGTGTGTGTTCCTGTGTGTATGAGTGATGGAGGACTTTTGGAAGGACTCCATTGTATGAATCTGCCTCTCTGTTGTGGCATGGAGCCTGAAGCTTCTCTCAGATCCAAAACACCAACAGGCACCAGGAGTGGGAGCTTAGTAAATAGCAACAAGAGGAGAGAGAGCCATCTTTTCTCGCTTATTTTTGCCAGAACTAACAGTTATTGAAAGCCACCCACCTCCCTCTTTATATGACTATTTATGCCTTATTGCTAGAATTAATACAACACCACAAGTCAAGCATTTGCCGTACATAATTTCCTTTTTTCCCGAGTGCTTGAAAAACACTCATCTGTGGAAGCTGCAGCACTACATTTACAGGCCTCCTTGTCCTTAGCGGGGTCAGAAAACAGCCGAATTAAACTACTGTCCTGTGGTGAAAGTCTGCAGATCAAGAACAGTGAATAGAGCACTAACATGAAGGGTGGGCAGCTGTCAGACAAGGTGGGCGAGATGACAGCAGCAGGGGTGACTAAAAGTGGGAGTGAAGGAGTGAGTTAGAGAAAGAGGGAGAGACAGGGAACATGTGGAGGGCCCAGATGATGCAATGCGATCTGCTCTCGCTGTGTATTTGAAGTACAAGTAGGGGCACACACACAGCATGAGTCAGATGTATCACTGCGGATCAGGTCCTTGTACAACAACAAACGCAACATCAACAAAACCCCTTTTTAAAGAGTAAATAATGGTATGATGAAGCTAGTAGATTGATAACAACGACGACAATTAACTTTTCATACAGCCCGCCTAGTAGCTATTGTGTCCATCTCTCGCTCACCGCCAGTCTCATCCCACTGAAGTGGCGATCCAAAACTCTTCTTACTTCCATCAACAGCCCACACAGCATATCGAAGCGCACTCATCATCACATCATGTCACCGTCTGTTACAAATACAGCCGAATGACAAATTTTGATCTCTGGATCTCTTCTCAAGGGATGTACACCGTTCTTCAAAAAGATATGCTGTTTTCACGTTGGTCTTTCGGGATAGTATCTCAAAATCTCCCAGAGGTCAGGGTTTTTTCCTACAGCTGTCAAGACATGGTACAGCACATAAGCTCCTAAACCTTAAGAAACCAAAAGTCTGTTCTAAGAGACACTATTCTTAATGTTGCTATTCTAGCAAGGGTTTTTAAGTCTCAAAGTCTTTTAGAGTTAATCATCCCTAAAGGTATCTGAAGGCTCCTTCAACATGTTTTAGTGCCACAGAGAAAAAAGTAACTATATGAGATTCTCCCAATAATACTGCCAGGACTCCAGGCAAATTGAACATATTTTGAGCACTGTGAGCTCATATCAGACAACGTGGAAGATGATGGATGGCAGACAGATCTAGGAAATTCAACAGTCTTCTGCAAATCCACTATGCTTCATCATTATAGTGACAAAACTGGGGGAAGTAGGCAAATAGGTGGTACATGTATAAGTGAAATCACACGAATGCCAAGTTTCCCGGCAGAACATTGTATTGGCACAAGATAGTCAATGTTATTCTCCAGTCAGTAGTTTTAATGTTGTGGTTGACCTGAAGGGGTGTTCATTTATGCTGCATATGTGTAGTTTCATCTTGCAGTAGTGGCAGATGACTTTTAAGCTAGCTGACAGGAAGTTTCACACTAAAATACATTTTGGGAATTAATTTGTGTTAGGTTTGTGTTTTTATGTACAGCTGATGAGGGCTGTTTACACCCAATGTCTGTGCAATTTCACAAATTTCAAGCACAAAGATTCAGTACAGATTCAAGATGAATGGCGTGCTCAATTCCTTTTGAGTTTGATTTGGGTGCTCTTCGGTCCAAGGTAGAACATCTAAGAGGCAGCGTAGAGAAGGAATTCTCTGAAGCCGAGGCACTCCTTAATTAAAATGTCTTTATTACAAAAATGACATGTCCTAACTGGACAACTTTAAAATGCCCACGCGTAGCGGCATGGGGCCTTCTTCAGGCACAGATTCAGTATTGTGATTGCAGCCAAAGGTGCATCTATTAAATACTGACTTGACAGGGTTGAATAACTTAAAGTACGAGTCAGAGGTTTTCATACAAACAAACAAAAAGTGTTAAACAAACCAGAATACGCTTTATATTTTAGATTCTTCAAAGTAGTCACAATTTGCTTTGCATGCTCTTGGCACTCTATGACAGTAACTCTTGTCAAAAAAGCCAAAGTATATTTAGCATGATTCCATTTATTTAGTACCCAAGAGGGTGAACACTATTTATAATCACTGCATACATTTTTAGAACAACCAGACAATTAATATACAATAAACAGGACTCTGTGCCTTGTATGGAGGCATCTGCATTCAGTATACCTGTATACCAGTATAATTTATTTAGGCTTTTCCTTCACTTCGTGGGGTCTTTATGTCTCAAGCTTAATTAAGAGTCCCTTACCAAAATCTGGAGACATACTGCACATCACAGAAGTAGTATCTGTCATGGAAAATCACCAGCACTCTGCATGCATCACAGGCTTTGATCATAGATGAGCACAATAGGCTACAGCACCGTGTATTCCATTAAGTATGGGGTTAAAAACAGAAATGCGATACAAGCTCTTTCCATTAGCTAGACAAAAATCAGAGGCCCATTTTATCAGTGCAGTGGAAAAATCCACCTCATCACAGCTTTTGATATGTCATACTACCTACACGAGTTACACTGTCCAGGCCTGTTTACTTGCACCGTTGTATTAACAGCTGTGTCTGTCAACAGCTTTCTCCTCTCGCTCCCCTTGATGTTCATTACAGCCATGCAGAGTCAGCTGCAGAGATACCAATATTTATTTTTCCAACAGGCCATACTAGCAAGATACTATCCGCTTGCGTGTATGTGTGGGTCTCTTTCTGGACTGTTTGAGTGGCGATGTTTTAATCTGTCAGTGAGTCAGTGGTGTAGCAGCAGCGAGGAAGGTCATGACTCAGCAAGAAACTGTGAATGTGTGTGCGCAGGATGAAGTTCACAAGACTCATTTCTATGCTCCCTTTAATCTGCGGTTAATCTACCTCACCTGTAGCGTGACCTACGGGACACACATTCAAGAGAAAGCGGCAACTACTGCAAAAAGAGACTTACAAACAACGTGAGTCAGCAGAGACAGAAAAAATAACTTGTTTTTTGTTCCGTTTGCCAAACAACCCCCACTCACATATGAGGCCACAACATTCAGCACTCACAGACATTACTGTGAGGTACTTCTATAAAGCTAATGGACCTTTAAGGTATAATCCTAAACTATAAGGATTCAGCTATGATTTAACAAAATAAAGCAAAGACAAAGAGAAAAATTCCATAAAACAGACTTAGGGTACGGACATCAATGAACTACCAGCGACGAAGGCTGACTGTGACATAGCCTTATGTAACCCGTGTCGGGCCAAAATAAAAATGCACTTGAAAACATCGCAAAGACGACATACATCTGCGCCTGTGAAAGGAAATAACTCTTCCTACCAGCTGGTGGCAGTATTCTGTATTCATCGTTCAAAAGGGTAAACTGGAGGAGCCACTACTAGCTAGGAGGCTAGGAAGCTAGAAACAGCTTCAAACTGCCATGCAGATTATTGGTCTACGGTTTATACATTCCAGATGATCATGTCGTTGTGAAAATATTTGTGTATTTAAATGTTCTGATAAGACAAGAAGAGACTTCTTTGTGCCCTCTGAACTTGTTTACTTCCACCTCTGCTGTTTATCTTCTCTTGCACTGGTTTGCTAAGCTGAAGAGTAAATCCAAAAGTTTTTTCTCATCGAGCCGTCCAACCACTGATTCAACACGGTGAGTCGGCTGAAAAGCTGATCCTCCATGTATTGTATCACAATTAGCACAAAATTGACATCGTACTGTACAAAAACAAAACTACTTTCTTTTAAACTAGTGTGTAAGCTAAGATTTAAATGAGGCCAACACCAGCGAAGGTAATGTTGGTGAATAGTCTGACACATGCTGTGAAGAAAGACACAAATGCACAAATAAATACACACAAAGAGACGTGCACACAGACATTATTGTGTAGGGGAGAGAGAGAAGGTAACCGCAGTATGGGCATTTTCAATTAGCCACCTACCAAGACCACGTCTGTGACAAAATAAAATGGCAGAAGAAGCACAGGTATTTTAAAGCGCACACACACACACCCACACACACACACCCACCCACACACACACACGCACACACACACACACACACACATAACCGTATGAGTCCTCCCCTCCCCAGCCTTTTCCACACACACACAAATGCTCTTAACACACAAACACAAAGTGGCTCAAACTTTGACTTGACTGGTTAATTTTCTGCCTGGTTGGCAGGCGAGTTTGTCAGTTCAAGGTGCTTGCGTCTATATGTAAATGGCTCTCTTGCCTGACCTTGGTGTGATTATGCAGTATGGATGAGGTTTTACAGATGAAGGCCAATCCACTGTGGGAGCTTTACAGCTGACCAAGCATATTGATCCCTGCAGGAGGAAATAGCATGTCTCCCTGCAGTATCACTGTGTCACA
Organism: Chelon labrosus; assembly: GCF_963514085.1. Lineage (NCBI taxonomy): Eukaryota > Metazoa > Chordata > Actinopteri > Mugiliformes > Mugilidae > Chelon > Chelon labrosus. Next base: position 12,241,747 of record NC_140342.1, read on the forward strand.
GCCTGATCTGAATATAAGGTGTAAATTAGGGAGGGAAGCGTCCCAAAATCATTCCGCATTGTTAATAACTGCGGGGTCCATGATTATTACATATACATTTTATACAAAGCACAATTACAAATTACAAGAAGTCATGGGTCATGCTGCACAAGAAATACAGCAACAGTGATACAGTTTTCTCATCCAAGTCTTGGAAAGAAAGTCAGGTATTTCTCAAAATGCTGACCTATTCCTTTGAGGTGGTGACAATCTGCCAAGAAATCATATGACAATGTAGATAACTGAATGTTTTAGTACCTTAGGAGACTAGCAGCGATGTGACAAGAAGACACCACTGGATGAAATTTGATAGACAAGATAGACAAGAGAAACTTTGGCGAGACAAAGTGTGCGGGTACCAAACTGAACTAATCTCAACAAAATGGTGGAGGACGATGGTAAGTTAATATCGTGTAAATTAGTCAAATAGATTTGACTAATATGTTGATATTCCCAACGTCCTCGACCTTTTTTTTTATACATTTGTATTTCCTACATCAAGTGGTTGTTAGCTTGGTAAACTACTTCTCGACGGCAGCAGTTGCCTAGCGGCGACAGCGATGTCATAATCACAAGCTGACCAAACAGGTGAGCGCCATTTGAGTGCAGTGAGTACCACACTGCACTGATGTACTCCTACAGTCACTACATGGAGGTATGAGGGTGCTGAGCACTTAAAACATAAATAAACATAAATAGGCTAACAAACTTTGACAGTGAGGCTATTTGGTTTCCTTAAATGGGTTCATTAACATTTATCTGTGGAAACTGCTGACAGTACCCAACATTACCTCTCTCATTTATGTAGTGCAGCGCTGTACAAACTACGTAATATCTGCAATATCCCTAAATGGTAAAAGCTGCTTTCTACCTTGCATTAAAATGACATAGTTGTTTACAAGTTATGATACAATATTAAAAACATTTGTTTTTCATGGTAAATATCTCCATATAGCAGGTTGATCTGATGCTTCAGAGTACACTGCCTTAGACTTTTCCCGTAACACAGAGTTGCATCCTTTCAAACTTGTACTATGAATGTGTAAAGTTGTTACTGCAGTGTATACTGACACGATAGAGTGATTTGAAGCCTGCTTTCGAGCCACCAACGAGCAGCTGACAGCAATGAAGTTGCTAATGAAGAGTGAGTCAGCCTCTGAGACAAGCTGGTGGATGAAGATGGTTATTAATGCTGCATGCTCCGTCCCCTCCTCTGGTCTGCTGCTACATGCAATATGCCAATGCGTCACTGATACTCTCCATCACTCTCTCTGACAGACACACATACAGACACACACACACACACTTTGATTCATCCAGTCTTCCAGCTGCTTGTCTGATACATCGTAAGGAAAGTGTTATTTATTGTCGACGATCGAGATGTGTTTGTATTTTCTTTCAGACAACCGCTGCACAGTGGGTAAGGAACTGTAGCCCTGCAGAGATTGGACATGAGGTACACACGCTGCAACACACAGGGTAATCTGTTCACACTGAATCATGACCACTTCCTGTTTGACAGAAACTGGGTGTTCTCCGTCCATGAGAAAATCAAGAAACATGAAGTGGAGGAGGTGAGAAAGAGGACATGAGGAGAAGTCAGACTGTGTGTGAAAAAACAGTTATGAAGATTGGTATCTCCCAACAAGCTCCCTAGAGTACAAACATCATCCAATCTCCATCTCCATCGTTTGGGTCTGCGGCCTGTCACTGCAACTCTCCATGTCAGACCAACACTGTGAAGTCACTCATTTAACACAGAGGAAGTGCTTATATGGGCATGGGAATAGGAAATCCAAGAGGAGCTGTGAGTGTCACAGCAGTGATTTCTGTCATGTTCTGAGGCTACCTGCAGCGTGAGGAGGGTGGCTGAAACTCTGAACAGCTCTTTCCAGGCTGAAAGGGATTAATAGAGGTATGAATGACATTCAATTTTGTGGAAACGAAAGAGTGAGGGATGTGAATGGCTGGGGATATGAATGAGGATAAGAGCGGGCAAATTTAGTGGGTGGGGTAGAGAGTGAAAGGGAAGAGATGCGGAAGAAGGGCAGGCTGAGATACACAAGAGTCAAAAGGCGTAATTGGCAAGTGCGACGATAAAGAGGAGAGAGCAGGGGCTGGAAGTGAGCGGGTGGCATGACGTATTCAGAGTCTTTCTCCAACTCTCTCTTCTCTCTCCTGTTTTCTCTATTAGGCATCTCTGCTGCAGCGCTGACTCCAACTGCATACTTGATGAGAGAGCCAGCACAGGTCCCAAGTCTCAACACACACTCTGTTTGATAAAGCAGTGCCAGGCTAAGCGCTAAGAGTCTGGCACCAATCCCGACCTGCAGTGACACTCACAAAGACACACACACACAGCAGAGAGTAGAGTATACGAGGGTCACACTGTTTTCAGACTATGAACTATTTATTTACTTATCAAGTGATGATGAATAGGTAGACAACAAATCCATAAAGGATAAAAAAATAGCCAAACAGCATCCTTGAATCAGTGATACAACAACATAAATATTAAAGCAAACATGTATAATTTTTAGCGCAACTGCCTCAGTTGTAATGCAAACATCTAAGGTAGACAGATGGTTAAGTGCATAAGGTGTATATGTAGATACCTAGCTATATAAGCTATATAGGGATACTGCATTACTACAACTTTTTAAAGGGACCATTCACTCCAAAAGCAAACATGCATTCATCCTTCTGGTCTGCAGTGCCATTTATCCATCTAGATGATACACCAAAAATATGAAATACCTAAAATACTTGACATCTGTGCCTCTCTCCACACATCATTACCCTGTTATTCAAGAAAACCATCATACCTTGTGGTGCATTACCCTTTAATGAAAAATAAGCAAATTCTGTTTATTATAGCTGTAGAATATCAAGGAGATTCTTTTCCATTAAAAACAATGTTTCTGCTATTATATTTATAAATTATATATATATTACTATATGACCTATCCAGCATGTATCCCGCCTCTCGCCCAATGACAGCTGGGATAGGCTCCAAACATAAAGTGAATGAAATAAAATAAAATGAAATGATCCCAAATATGATACTGACAAATGTTTACCAGTTTCAAAATGACCAGTGTCTATAAATTCAGTGTTACCATGCTTAAATTTGCAATGAGCCATAAAGTGTGGCTGAGGTCGACGGGCGATGACCAAATGGCCACTGAAGCTAACGCTGCTAGTTTGACTTAAACAAAGTAACATAAGTAAAGTCGTAGGTTTAATTATTTTGTCAGCCGTTACTGAATATTTTGCACATGAGTATACTTTTCAATTCATCTAAACCATGAACGCTCAGGTTGGCCTTGCAAATACACAAAACATTCAAGCAGGACTTTTTGTTAGAGGTGAAAAGAGAGGGGGGGGGGGGGGGGGAGAGAGAGAAAGAGAGAGAGAAAGAGAGAGAGGTGAAGAGGGAGGCTGTAGATTAAAAAAGCCTTACTTTAAAATAACCAGTTCTCCTGCAGCCCCTCATCTACTGTCCTTCACTGCCCTCAACAACTGATAACACAAATATTACACACAATACACACCAAATGCCCATGGGCAAACACATACACAAAAAATAATACTGCATGCAGATTAAAATCAGTGTCGGTGGATGAACAGCTGAGCAGCCTGCACATAAAATATTCTCTGTGCTGTCAAACATTCATTCGTGAATACCTGTGCAAAGACTGAGACCAAGGGCTGACTAGCAGTCAGGGACAATCCAGTTCAGAGCTAAACAGTAAGCTGAGCCACAACGTGTGATCAGAGCATGATGTCATGCCACCGAGTCCCTGTGAGGACATCAACACATCGGAGTCCTCTGATGACATGGGACCTCATTTCCTGACCCAGGAGGCTGATCTGTGACAAAGCTCCCCCCCTCCCTTTGGGATGGTCTCAAGTTTAAGTTCAGGCTAGGGGGTAGAATTACAATAGCAACAGGGACCGTGTCTGCAAAGAAATGTAAGCACCTTTATGTGCCGTAGAAGTGAATGAAGAGGTGAAAAACTTACAAGATAACACGATTAACATCACTTTGGTAAGATCCAAAATGAAAGTGGCAAACCAAAACAAAACCAAAGCAAAGACTTGGCGCCTTCAACAGTCCTTCATTGCTTTCACATTTAAATGAATGGGTGATGAGATAACTATATTCAACACGATGTGCTCAAAATAGATGTATAACACCCAAGACAATAGCAAGAAATGGTTGAGCAGCTATGGAAAACAACTTGTTGCAACCCAGATGGAAACACAATATAAGATATTGTATAACACCAGCAAATAAGAGAAATCCAGAAACAATATGTGGAGCAGATAGAGCAGATCCTTTCCATGACTTCTGTCCCTCTATCACCCTTTACTGACAGGAAATAAAGAAATGCATGGAAAAGATTTTGTGGGTGGAAGTTCCTTTTGCGAATGAGGCACTTTGGCAAAATGAGCTAAAGACTTACAAGATGTACAGACACATACATGTTTTGGATCAAATAAAAATAGCTGCTGAAAACAGAAGTGTCTAAGGTGGAGTCCTGGGAGTAAATAGATTTTTATTTTTATCTGCAGTCCCCAAACTAATTGGCAACATTGCTGTGGAACCAAAACATGAACATACAGAAACCAGATAAACTCCACCATTAATCTTGTGTTGTAGATGGTGTTCGATGCCAAAAAGGCTGGTGTAGAAGGCGGCTGGCTGCAATTAGCCAACATCCTTTTACTCATTACTTGGAGCACTGAATCATCTGAAAACTTTCCTAAATTCTCTTCCCCTTACTGATGGTTAGCTATTGCTGGGAAATGCATCAGGAACTGAAAAATGGCCAGAGTTAGAAGAGACTGAGACAGGCGAGTTCTCAGAAAGATGGGACAATATAATGCTTGGCAAGGGTAACGTCTGCTGCCAAAATGTAGTTACATCATTGGAGGTCAGCGAGGCAAAGTGTAATCATGATCGAGATGAGATGAGGAAGGGATGAGAGAGAGGGGGAGGAGGAAAAGGGGGAGGAGAGGAAAGGCAGACCAGATGTCAGCTCCTGAAGATGAAAATGAGCTGGACCGGCAGCAAAGGCTACACGCTTACAAAAACATGCCATGTAAAGAAGGGACATGACGAGTAATTTGAAAACCTAAATGAGCAAATTAAACAAAGGAAAGTGAATAAATTGCATACGCCGACAAAATCAACAAGGGTCAGCTGATCATATGACAAATATTAGGACCCAGACTGTTGCAGAGATACATAAAACACATCAAACTCCTCAGCAGAGAAGCAAAACAGCTTCCTCCCCTCCTCCATCCCCTTCACTTCCTTACTTCTACCATTCCTCCCTCCACCTCTCTCTAATATATATTATGTAACCTGGGCTACAGACTCCTGAGGAGAGGAGGGCGCTGGGGAGATAGAGGAAAAAGACTGTGTGCCAAAGGTAGAGACAAAAGGACAGATACATGTAGACAGGCACAAAAACAGACTAGGACACAGAGTATGAACAGGAGGAAGAAAGAGACAGAAATATGTGAGGCATGAGGACAGTTGCCATGAATCATGAGGACGATCTAAAATGAAGGAAAGAAACTAGGTAGCTACAGGGAGGAGAAACAGCTTTTTAAGGAAAGGGGCGTGGGGTAACGGGGAATGTGACTAGGCATTTTACTAATAACATTAGAGAAGAAAGGAAAAGAGTTAAAGCAAATTACCACAGAAGTGTTCACCATTTAGATGAGAAACAAAAGAGGTAACGCAGAAGATGTGTCAGTGTATTAAAAATGTAACCGTGCACAGCGTAAAAATCCGAAACTGAAGAGTCCCTCGTCATCAAATAGTCATGGGCAGAGCACCCATCTTTCTTTCATACAGCGTCATGAGCAGCATACAGTGACAGGAAACACATTTATTATCCAAGCATAATGAACAGAAGGCAAATGAGATGCAGGCTCTTTAAACTAAGAGTTATGTCTTGTTACGGGGACAGAGGAAACCTCATCAGCTGGGACACAAGTGGACACACTGCCGTCTGAACGACAGCGTGACAGCCTGTGTCATAACACAGCTCTCTCAGCCTGTTTGGGGCGACATAGTTTGAATATGTGTATTTTGTGTTTGTGTGTGTGTGTGTTTGTGTGTTGGATTTAATCTGCATGGGAACATGAGGTCTGGAAAGACTCCCAACAGTGGGATTTTGAAAATCTGCAGCTCAACTCTCTCCTATCTCCCAATCTTCCTTCCTTCCTCCCTGTTCTTGTATTTTTATTTTTATTTATTTTTTTGCTCTTTTTCATGAACCTAATTGCGGGTACACTAAATATTCACTAAACTAACATAGCACCCGTAACGAGGCCCAGCAGGCTTGTCAAGCTTTGGATTCTTCACATGTTGAAGAGGCGTGCATGGAGCTTTATTAAAAGTGATAGCAAGTGTCTGGGGGGTCATGCCTCGTTTTAGCTTCTTCAAAAAGGAAAAAACACAGGAGGAAAAGTGTAAGCGATGGATTAAAGAGTGCGTTTATCTGTTAGCAAGTATGTTCCAGGGCTCTATTATAAGATGAACATTTAACATGTTCAGATAACCAACTAACTAGTATCTGAGCATGTAAACTGTTGTATAATGCCACTGTGTGAAAAGCTGATCTTGGCCTAAAGTTGGGAGCTCTGTCCACTTATTTATCACCCTTACCATACTAGGCCTGACTAGCTGCACATTCTCCTGTGAGTGGTTTTAATGTTGTGGCGGATCAGTGTATTCGTGAGAGAACTCTGGTGTTAGTTGACTCCCCCACTCATTACGCTCACACACACAGACACAATACCACCTCCTTCTTATTACAGCCCAACAGTAAAATAAAATTAATGCATAACAATGTGTTTTTGAATAAATATTGTCTTGGGGAGTAGGTAGCCATGGCAACAAGCAGAGGAATTGACTCTGCAGTGGTGATTTGGGTTTGTCTCTCGGTACTTTCGCAGACTCCAACATGATTTAAAGCTGTGGGGAAGAGAGGGATTGTCTTGGAAAAAAAAAAAATGTGTTGCATTAAGCAGAACACTGGACTCAAATCTCATGGGTCTGTTGCTCTCGGTCTCACTTGAATAACCAAAATTATCTCACCTTCTTCCATACTTTTGATTGTGTGTGTGTGTGTTTAAAAAGAAAGGGTTTCAAGGCTGGGTTTGAGTGAGCAGAGCATTACCAGCTATGACAGACCATCTGCTCTCTCATTCGTTGTACAGGCCAATATAGGCCATGCGCACGCCGTTGTTTATTATGCTCTAATAGTGCTTGTTAATCCTTGCACCACTTGACAAGATAACCCTCCATTCAAATGTAAGACCTTTTCACTCTTCAGTCCATTTTTGGCACTGCTTAAATTCAACCACAGTCACCTAAGTGACTGTCAAATATCATCTGTAGACATTAAAGCAGCCAAGCAGCTTCTATTCATTGTTAATACTCCCAGAACATAATAAATGACAAGCTGCAGGACCTGTGGGCATGTGCCTCCGACCTCTCTGATAATAAGGTTCCACTACAACAGAAAAATGCTTCTTTATTCTTCTGTTTATGTGCCATCTGTTGATTATTGGCATCAAATTATTGAAATGAGCTAATCTTTAATGTTTATGCATTATATGAGTGCAAAAAAATGCCTTTGTTATCAATAAATCATTTTTCCTGGATTTAACCATGAATCATATTCATCACAAATAGAACAAATAAATGGCAGCAAATGTGGCCAGGTACATTGTTGGCCAGTCGACTCTGAGGTGTTGCTCAAGCATTCATTGACATTGTTACGTTTCCATCTGGTTAAAAATTAACTGCTAAAAAGAAGCACATATGGCTGATGCTTCACTGCGTCACTGGAGCACTGAAAAAAGAAGTTGACGTTAGCTAAGCTATTGTATTTTGCCACAACGATCACGCAGCAACAAATGTCAGACGTCAGTTTGTAGCATCACATCGCTGACGTCCGTTGTAAATAGCTTTTAGCGTGTGGATAACTGATACAAGCACGATAAGATATTATTTCCCTTAAGGCTGTTAAAGCAAACTCTCATAGTTACATATTCATACATTTAGCAGTTATAAGAATAAGAATAAGAAAGACCTTTATTAGTCCCGCAATGGGGAAATTGCAGATAATAACACAACACAGGCTTTCATTTTGAGTTATTTTTAGACCAACAAGCAAACTGCAGTTCACTTGTCACTTTCTCTCAGCTCCATTAGTGGTCTCTACCATCTCCTGAGAAAAAAGTTGGTAAATGCTTCACTTTATTTAACAGTCAGTCACTAATTGTATTTGTCTGCTAATTGTGTTTGGTACTGGGTAGTGTTTGTTTGGAGCCTTAACTGTTCCTTTTCAGCTGCAGTATCACAACTGGTAGATGTACTACGATATAGTCCATTTACCAGAATTAAAATTAAGAATTAGTACCGACAAGATATTGACAATTGAAAATACTGTGATACTTAAAAATAAATCATTACATAAAATACTGTGAGTTCATAATTTATGCCTACAGAATGCAAAAATACGTGAATAAGATATTCAAACAATTCAAAAGGGAAAATTACATGAAACAAACATTTATTTCTGCTTAAATCCAAATGTGCTGCCACCAACATCACACTGCGGGCCAAGCAACACAAAGAACAGATCTGATTCAGGCCGGTCAAAGTCAGTCATGTGCAGTGATGGACCGGACGGGGCAGGTGGCTTTCAGCGAGCCAGAGTCCACACTGAGTGGTTTCCACCATTAATCAATTCCATCTCTCACCACGCATACCCTATTTCGCTTTCCCTCTACTCTTTAACTTGTCTCACTGAACACCCACATTTGCTTTCTGGTCAGTTCACCCAAGCACCGGGAGTCACAGTAATATATACAGACAATGCAGAGGCACAGTGTCCTTGAGGAAAAAAGCAGAGTGACCCATAGATTTTGTTAACTTGTTCATAAATTCTATTCAGCACAGCATGGGTTGAATATAGAATATCGAATTTGCTCTTAATTTGATCTCCTTTTTTAATGCAATGTGATTATGTGTAAACGAAACATTTACTGGGTTTTAGGAAACAAAATTGCGACTTATGCAATTAAAAGCAGGTTTCGTTTACTACTTTTGGCATACTCACAATTTTGAAACACAAACAGAGACAGAACACAGCATATCTCGCATTTCTCTCTGACTTTTCATATTGCTATAGTGGATAGGGGCTAAAAAAAACTCATATCAATAATGATTCCTGTGTTAGACAATCTCATCCTGCGATAATGAGAAGGGAGATAAGTTTCATCACCAAGTAACAACCCCAGAGTTAAACTATGTGATGAACTGTCTGAGCAAAAACAAATCTGATCAACTCAATCTCAATCAAGAACAGATTGATGTCGGGAAACTGTTGTAGTTTTGCAGCACACAATAATCTGAGGACACACCTCAAAACAGGGCTATAAAGGCATCCAAGAATAACTTTGCTGCTAATCTGTGCCAAAGTAAATTTTAAGGGAATAAAACTGTGATTCTTTCCTTTTATCAAGAATCGCATCTCTTGTGTTCGTGTGAGTTATGTGTGCATGTGAAAAAAGGACGACCGCAAAGGCAAACAGATAGTTATATAAGAGTATCACGACCGAGCTGAACTAACTCTGTTATGCATGGTATATCAGTAGTGGGAGATGGAGAGAAAAGATATAGCGGCATCCAAAAACTACAGCACAGACCAGCAATGAGTTGAGTCCACAAACAGAACGAGGAGACGGACAGATTTAGCAAATGACGAAAACGATGTCAGCTATGAGGCACAAAGACAAAAATGTTAGCAGATCAACAGATGCGCAGATGGGTATTCAAGCACATAACACGGTCTAGGAGGCAAAGTAAAACACAGACAGACATGTAGGCTGGCATGAAGATACAGAGGTGGAGGTGCAGGTCTGCTAGTGTCTGTCTGCAGCATTACAAGCAATATTATGTAAGAGTGTTGGGGACCGCCTCGCACAAAGCCAACACATAAAAATCCTATGAGACAAACACAATATAAAAAAAATCTTGTATTTAACGACTTAGTTGCTTTAATGTTCTTACAGAGGAGGATGACGAGGGGATTTGGAAACATGTGAAAGACATGGCAGGTTTTTGTGAAAGATAACAGGCTGAAGAGATAAAGGAAGGAGAGAGAGACTAGGATGATGTTGTCATATGTAATTCACACTGATTACCCATATTATTATGGCTGATTGATTATAGTTCCTGGTCAAGTGAATAACACAGATTATTTTGTTGTAATGATACCTGTCAGTGGGTGGGATATATTAAGCAGTTCGTGGACATTTTGATCTTAGAGCCAGGTCAAATGGGCAAGTGAAAGGATCTGAGCGACTCTAACAACCATCTAGCATTCTTGAAGGCTAGATGACTGGGTCAGTTGAGTCGACTGATGAGTGAGCTACTGTAGCTTAAATTGCTGAAAATAGTTAATGCTTGTAGTGACAGAAAGGTGTCAGAACACTATGTGCATCACAGTTTTGTATGAGGGTGCATAGACCCGTCAGGGTGTCCGTGCCGACCCCTGCCCACTGCTGAAAGAGCCGTTGGACATGCTCTACCAGGATATCGTTGCCAGTGCCCTCTTCTACACCGTGGTGGGCTGGGGAGGCAGCACAAAGAAGAAGGGCACCTCACGGCTGGACAAACTGACACAGAAGGCGGGCTCTGTAGTAGGGGCAGAGCTGGAGTCCCTGACATCGGTGGCAGAGGCAAGGACCTGGAACAAACTCTGGTCTATCATGAACAAAGTCAGGAACCAGGTTTCCCAGAAGATTATTACATCATAATGAGATCATCAATGTTATTCACTTTACCATTCTGTGGTTTTAATGTTGTGGCTGACTGGTGTGATGTCCATTTCTGAAGTTCAGAGGGTGGGTTCAGTGGACTTTTCTGAGAGTGCTGTTGATGATATTTTTTTCACAGTAGAAATTTTAACTTGTCACGCCCTTGTAAGCCCTGTCACTGAGTGAGTATACACATCACCAGTAGAGACTTGGACCTGGTAAATGTAGTTGAAATGTCACTACAAATCATGTTATTAACTACACCTGTGCTTCGGCTGCTATAACTCACAAATGGAATTACTACTGCGTTTGTGAGCCTCCACCAACCAGTCAAGCTGTAGTTCATGTCCGTGTTCGTCCAGGATCTTAAAATACTACAAAAAATGTACTTTATTTGTTTGGGGACAATGGACTTAATCATTATATTGCGGTGAATTCCCATTATGCCTTCACTTAGAGACTATTTTTACAGAGGTTTTTCACATACTGGTTGACATCCATGAAGAGGAAGCGAACAGGATTGATTCTTATTTGACATTTCTGTTGATGTTGATCAACGAAAGCCTGTTTTGCACCCACAGTGACCTTTGACTGCTAAATTCTAATCCGTTCATCCTCGGGTCCAAGTGGACGTTTGTGCCAACTGTAATGAAACTCCCTCCAGGCGTTCCTGATTTATTGACTCACAAGAATGGGAGACCGTGGTGAGGTCTGAAAACATAATGCCTCTGTTACCAGTGCTGCAGAAGCATAAAAAGATTGTAACTAACAGTGATTTATTGGAAATTTATATATATGAATTAAACTGGCCATTTATACATTAAGTTTAAATATCTTAGTGATCTCTCAACATAAATCCTGCTCTACATTGTTTTCACAAATATACATGTTTACACAGCACTACATTCACTGGCAGGAGATTGAAGTGTCCAACTCTACACTACCACAGCAGGCTGACAGCAGCAGTGCGTCACCGGAGATAGCGAAATGCACTGGGACATCAGTGACGCACACGCGATACTATTACCTAGCTGATAGGGCTTTCCCTGCTCAGAGCTACATGATGACAGGTCAATGACGCCACTGAGACTCACACAGTGTCTCGCTCACGGTCAACAAGCAGTAGAGACTCCAGAAGGTTTATATTTTCTTTCAGAGACAAACAAAAACACTGTATACGACTGTATTTGTACTTGTATCGGGAGACAGTGAGCATATTTGGTCACTGATGTGTGTCTTTATCAGTATCCTGTCATATCAGCCTGATAATTGTCTTCAAAAGTGAGAGTTTTCAGACACTCAGTACTGCCAGATGCTCAGTTACTTGCGTGTATTATGATATACTTGTATATTTAAGGCATTAAATTACTGAACATTTATTTCAATGTCACTTGTGGCTCAATAGCAGTGCCATATGTGCTCCTATGTACCTGCTTCATGTACATCCATATTTGTCTCTTGTTAAACCTTACAAGAGCGTCATGAAATGGCGTCACTCTTTCATGGCTACTTATGAGTCCAAGCCATTATTTTATTGTTACAAGCTGATTTCCTCAGACAGAGCCTGTCACTGGAATCACAAATTTAAGTGTACAAGGTCACAGAGAAGCGACTTTTTGTGCTGCGACATACAGCCATTGTCACAGCAAGGGATGCTTGTCTCTTGATATTCATGACAAAAGAGCAGTGCGACTCCGAGCGCACTCGGGTGACCCTTCTGCGAGGTCGACGTGATGTCTTTTTTGAACAATGCACAGCGAGCTCCAGGATGACGCATCATTTCTTGAGAGGTGACTCTGGCTGCAGATGCACCTCTCAGCAGCCACTCTTCCTTCCTACTCCTCCTCTCCACTGGGGAAGGGGGAAGCAGTAACGGGATGAGGAGGAAGAGAAGAGGTGAAAGAGAGAGGAGAGCGAGGGAGGGATGTGAGAAAAGCTAATGTGATGCATGAGCGAGCAGAGGAGAAAGGAGTTTTTTAAAAAAGCCGAATCACTAATGTATTCTCCCACAGATTTGTTATAATTCTGCTTAAAACATAAAAAACTAACAGCAAATCAAAAAAAAAAAAAAATAGCTCAGGGGCTCCTGACGGTTAACATTAAAGCCTGCATCAAAATAATTCACTCACACATACTGTACAGATGCCAGTTTTACAAATGTATTACATTTGGTTGCTTTTGTGAAAAGGTGGACTCATCTCCCACCTTGTCAGCACACAGCATCCCCCTTAGACACTTCAACAAACACATCTGCAGGCACTCATCCTCTGTGGCACTTCAAATAAGGCTGTCGCGTGTGGTTGGCCAGAAAAGATGCTGCCCAATTTTGAAGGGGTGCTGTCATATTGAAACCACTTATAAGGTTCAGTTCACCCAAATTACCAAAAAAAAAGAAGAACCAAAAAAAAAGAGAGAAAGAAAAGAACCCACGCTTCACTGCAGTAGCATTTAGCCACGTAGCCAGCCTCTGGGATTTCTACCAGGATCACAAAACAATTAAAACTAAACTGAATTTTGTTCTCATGGCATTAAAAACGACATTTTAAACAACTTACTGTAAAAGCAAACTATCTTTCCATTATCTGTAAAGCCATTACTCTGGACAATCCATTGACCTTGTGGGAAACAATTTATTTTATTGGAACCATTCTCTACTGATTAAAATCATCCCTAAAGAAACACCTGACAGTGTTTGTGGCAGATTATCCAGCTTATTGTGGACACTGTTTCCAGAAAGCACTGGTGCTGCACCACTAATAAACCTCCCAGTCACTGCTATTGTATTAGGGTGGAAGCGGGTCTCAGAAACACATATCCTTAAGACTATGCCAGTAAAAAAACAATAAAAAAAAAATCTAAAAATCTATCGCATGACCATACATCACAAGACGCCAGTGGTACAATGTGTTTACTCATCTATACAGGGTGAATTATAAATGTATTCATCTGTCCCCTCACAAACCTGCTGAGGGCCTCTCTGTGTGGAGTCTGCATGTTCTCCCTGTGCCTGCGTGGCCCATGTTAAGTTAAACAGATATTCTACATGCAATGGTCGCCTGTCTCTGTGTTCGCCACCGTGATGGACTGCCAACCTGTCCAGGCTGTACCCTGCCTCTCGCCCAAAGTCAGCCGGGATACGCTCCAGCCTTCTGCAACCTTCTAAGGGATAAGTGGTAATAGATAGTGGATGAATGGATGATGGCAAAGGGACAACAGAAATTAGCTAGGTTTGCTAGCTAGTACGATCAAACTCTTACATATTTTGAACGTTACATTTAACTTCTCATCTCTCAATATAAAGTGTTTCCAGACAGCTAAGGTCTTCAGCATGTTGTCTTTGCTTTAATAGCAAACTACAGCATCACAGCCTGACATACACAGCCCTGCTGTGAGTGAGGTATGTCAGGCATCCGTCCTTGGATGGTATATATGTTTACATATTAATGGTAAAACCAAAAAGTGTACACATATATTCTAATTATTTCACCATTACCTCTGATGTCTGACACAAATGTGAGCCACTTTCTTTTCCTCCATACATTTTTTACATCCCCTCTCCTCACCCAATCCACTTATGGTTTCCAGCACATGGCTCAGCCTCACAACAGCAGCACTTGTAAGAGCATAATTGTATGCATCACACATTTAATCTAATCAAGTAGCCAGTAGACTCATTGGTGTGCTGTATAATTTACACTCTGGAAGTGAGTTACAGTCTCCCCCCTTCCAATGGCTGCATTAATACTGTAAGTGAATGAGTCAGGATAGTGTGTGTGTGTGTGTGTGTGTGTGTGTCCACACAGTGGGGGTGACCACACACACTTCACCAAGGACGTTTAGTGTCATTGAAAACTGAGCTATTCACTGACCAAAAAAAAAAAAAAAGCATTCACACACATCAAACACTCTCCTCAGTTTTTCTGTGTGTCGTTTACACACACACCCACACACGTAATCGTAGGTTGGAAGAGTTTTGATTATGAGACATCTTCTAATTGTCCCAGAACAAAGAAACTCCCACTGCGACATCAGAAACCCTGTGAGACACACACACAGACACACACACATACACACACACTAGTGCACTCCCTCTGCGCTCTGTTTATCAGGGCCAGGCCCATCGATCATCCTAGCCTGGTTGCCCGGGTAACCCCGTTATTATTCAAAGCACGGAGCACCAGCTTGCAGAGAGCGCTGTGTATATGTATGTGTTAGTCAGGTAGTGGAGATTCCCATTGGCTCGTAGGCAAAGCAGCCACAAGTCCGGGCACCCTCCTTCACAGCGTCCTCCCTGCTCTGCATACCTAAGAGGGTGGACGTGACCATACCTCACCACACATAGCTCAGGGGACAGCAACTGGAGCACAATTATCTCTCCCATATAATTTCACATTCTCTTCATTTCTATCACCTAGCACCACCAGCATCTCTACTCCCCGCCCTTCTGATTTTCATTCAGCATCTTTCCTCCATTTTTCCATCCTTGCTTTGGTGCATTTCATTCAGCTTGCACCCCTCTGTGCTCACTCCCTCTCTTATTTTTCATTCACGTTCTGCGGCTCAGAGGCTCATTCATAAACAGAACCACTCCTTACAGCGGCAAAAAGTAAGGGAAGGGGAGAGGAGGGTTACCCCTACTGACTTACTGACTGCTGCATGGTGAGGGCTCCCTGAAAACGAAAAACAGCCAATGCAGAATCAGAGTAGAGGGGAGGGGGGAGAGAAAAGAGAGGTTAGGGGGGTGAGAATCCATTCCCCTCATGCTACACTCTCTTTCACCTCCCCTGTTAATTTTTTTTTTTCCAGTCAGCCATTCATCCCTACCACTGTTCATTCATTCATTCATTCAAACCGCCCTCCATTCACAATGCGGCAGTTGTGCATCTGCTGCAGATGCTGCAGCTGATCTTGGTAAAGACAGACAATGCAGTGGTTTGCCGTTTGTGTGCACGGACAGTATAGATGGGTGTGTGTAATTTCCCTCAGGCTGAGGCCAGAGGACACTGCAGACAAAACAACCTTTACTGCCTTTGTTTGTTGAGCATCTACACATGTCACTGTATTACACTGCTCCTGCAAAAAAACTGTACTTCTTCCTCGTTACTGCTGAACATTACCGAACAAGACGAATCGCTCAGTATCATCAATGAAAGACAGTGACACGAGTCTTATTAACATATACACTTATCAGAGATTGTCAGGCCCCAGGCATCACACATTCAACAAAAGAGGTTGAATGTGTGAGGCTAAATACATGAAACCAATATATTTCTTCAACGCCACTGCAAATAAACTGGACGTCAACAGCTACCGCAAACTAAGGTAGGGACAGGAGGGACTGAGCTGATACCAGCCTATCTGATCAGACATGCTCCGCCTCTGGCCACCACAGGAAGGAAGAGCTGCAATCAATAAAAGGAAAGAGAAGAGTGAAATGGCCCAGGCCTTTTTCTCTTGGTTCTATTATTTTTCTGAATGGCGCCTATTGCTCACAGCCTCGCAGCTATTGCTATTCCAAGAGTGGAGAGGAGATGTGTGCATGCATGTGCTTGCCCGTGCGGCGAACATGAGACATGAGAGAAGGAAGAAGTGCACAGAGAAGAGGAAAAGTGAAGTTGGACCTCCTGACAGTTGCTCAGACTTAACTCCTGGCTTCAAATCACTGTCACTCTAACCCCTCCTCTGGTATGTCACCAGTTACTTTCCATCCCATCAGCATTTTGTGTCTGTGCATGTTGAACACTGCAGAGGAAAAAAAGATGTGAGAGGACTGTCACCAAACGCTGAAATATAATCCCACAGCTAGGCCTATACAGTATATTCCTGCAGCTCGACATGTTATGGATACAGTGGAAATGTTGGACGGGCAACAGTTTGAATCTCTTTGAACTTGTTCTTCAAGATAAAGGAAAGTAATATTTTTAAATCACCTTTTAAAAATATCAGCGTTTCTGACATCTGCTTTTGAACAATCTCCCAGGTGGTATTCTTTTAGGGTTTGAAAGTTTTAAAGGCGTTAACAGCCTACAAATCCCCCCACAACAGTTCAGTGGGACTGGACTTTATATTGGACAGCAGACAAACAGTATTGATGCTGTTTGACATTCAGCGCGGCTTGGAGGACTTTATTCTAAATCTATAATAATAATGATTCTACGTATTAAATATGCAACACACATTGAATAGGGGTGTGCGATACTACAGTATTTAACAAAGTCAAAACAGCAGCAGTGACTGACTCTAGTAATGTGCACACCTCAAGAGGGATGCCGATTTCTGAATGAGCCGTAGCTCAACATAATAGCCCTGCAAACAGTCAGTTGGATTCTCCTGTGAAAAGCTCAGCTCCCAAAGCTCTCAACACTACTGTAAACACCTCTGCTCCAGCTATATATAGCTGGACCGGCCTAGGGCACGCAGGTCGACATCTTTGATACCAAATACTGTCAAACGGGCACATGAGAGCGCAAGGGAAGCATGAGAGAAACAATGGTCGGCCAAGAAAAAGAGAACTGAGACAACAAGGACATATGGGGGAAACAAGGGGCCATCGGGAAGTGATAGAAGAACGTGATGTAGAGGGAGAGAAGGAGATGGGTGTGAGGGATAAGTAAAATGAGGCTAGAGGAAGAAAAGGTGGTGGAGGGAGGTTGCATAGTTGCCGATATGCAGTCATGTTCTTTATAAGAAGGCATGGTATTATTATAATCAAGACTCTAAATCTGGGTGTTGCACAGCTGTGCGGCAGCTGACTGAACAGTTCTACTCATGGTCTTTCACTCTTCCTTAGCCCATAAACACCACGTACATTGCCCTCAGGAGCTGAAAGGACACAGGAAGAGACACACCAATGATGTCAGCAGGTCAGTTAAAAAAGGGAAACACACACAAAACCCTCTATAACTATTACATGCACACTGGAGCTGCACAGAAAATGACTTGTCTTGCCAAAGTGCTGTACACAGACATGAGAATAGATATAACACATAAAATAATTAGAAACACAATTCAAATCACACAACAATTAAACAATAAAAATGAGACAAAAATTGTGTTTTAAGAGAGGGTCAAGTTTTTTTGTGACCCGATCCGATACCGATCCTTTAATATTCAGTATCAGCTGATCCGAGTCCCAATCTTATCTTAAATAAACAAAATTTTATCCCCTGGAGATTCAGAAATTTGGCGTCAGAGGTTTTTAAGACTTTTACAGGAGAATTTAATAATAAATGATCAAAACCTGATAATTCAAGAAGTTGTTTCAGCTCTGAAGTAAATAAAACAATGCAAAACTATCTACCTACAATGTCATAAGTTTCCTAACGCCAAAGATTGTGCTCATATAGCTTATGCTGTATGATCAACAGTCCATAAAATATATTTACTTTACAATTAGACATAAAGAGTACTAAATGATTCATCAGATCAATAAGTTAAAGTAAAAAATCCAAAGTAGAGCCAGAGAGGAACCTTTTAGTTTGACGGCATAAATTTAGTTCTGAGAAAGCTTCAGTGATCCTCGGTATTCCCTCTGGTAAAACATTTCACAAAAACTTTATTCTAATTCTTAATCATCAGCACTGACGCAAAAAACAAAACAAAAAAAAAAACCACCCACACGTATTTTAGTAGCCCCATGGATCATAAAAGGCAGTTCTTGGTCTGACTGCGGAGATTGTATGTCATGTCCTCTGTACCAGGTGCACTGAACATAGATAATCTCTGGATACCACCACACACACTGCAGGATAAAAGAGCCATTACATCATCACCCCTCGCCTTGGGGAGTGAGCCATGAGCGGTGACCACCGGGAGACGTGGGGACATTACATCACTGGCAGCAGCCTGGAGCGGGCCATAAAAGAAAGAGCCGCGGCTCTGTGGCAAGCGGGAACTGAACCGCGTGCGAGCTGATCGTTGCTAATGCTCGGTAATGTTGTTAACTCACATACTGGTCAGATGGAGGGGTCAGGGACTGCTTGACGCAATGCTGTGACACACACCACCGCGGGCCTTGGGCTTACCGACGAGCCAGGCCAGTTAGTAATGTGTGTAATAATAATAATATTACGTAGGACGCACATCACACATTCAAAATAATGGACGATTATGTTTAAGGCTTGGGTTTATGCCACACATATTTTGTCCCGTACGGCTTTTCATAATCCAGCACACATCAGTATTTTGATTTGTGCTGCTCTTTATCATTATTTAAAGTAATGTTTCTGCACGGTGGTCTGTAAATGAGCAACATTCGGCAACATTTTGAAGCAGAAACAGCACTGGCTGAATGTGCTCACAGTGGGTGTGTAAGTGGGCAGTGCAACTAAATCTGAACAGGATATGTTATTATGAATGCGTTAACCACACTGTTGATCATGAGGGACCAACGGATCAATACTGAACAAAGTATCTTTTTTTCTTTTTTTGTCAAACTCAATGCTCAGATTCCTGAGAAAAATGGAAAAAATGGAACACTGGAAGAGCTGCACAGGATGGGAACTTGACAACAACATACTGATACTAAACACTGATAACTCCACTGTACTTCCCTCCCCTCAGGTTAAGAGTCTGGGTGTCATCCTCGACAGCGCTCTATCTCTGGAAACCCACGCTTACTTCCACCTCTGCAACACAACTCTGTTCTTTTTGGTTTACCGTCCAAGTGTCTCCACAAACTTCAACTGGTCCAAAACGCTGCATCCCGTATCATCACCCAAACTCCCTCCCGTGGACAACATCACCCCAGTTCTTCAGCTGCTCCACTGGCTTCCAGGAAAATCCCACATTGAATACAAGGTCCTGCTATTTACCTTCAAGGCCCATCACAACCAAGCTCCATCATATCTATCTGAACTCTAATTATATATACCCTCACATACTCTCAGATCCTCCTCAGCCACCCAACTTACCTGCACCACCTGCCCGACTGTCCACCATGGGTTTTAGAGCATTCAGTCGCTCAGCTCCACACATTTTTTTAAATAGCTTACTCCATTTAACCCGCTCATTGCTATGTACTTAGATCTGCATTTATAATATTGTATTGTGTGTTTTATTCTTATGCTTTATGTATTGTTGTTTTACGTGAGTGTTTTGAAAGGCGCCCACAAGTAAAATGTATTATTATTATTATTATTAGTTATTATTACTGGCTGTTCTGCTATGTTACCAGAAAGACTTTAAATATATAAAGTCACGACAACACCTTTTGAAACATTTATATGTAAAAGGAAATACTGTCTTTATGAAGCCAGAGTGAAGATGTAAGTCTTTAAAAACATGTTACAAATACAAACTGTGATTTTAGAAACAGCCGGTGGTTTATAAAACTCCAGAAATGAATGGTATATAAAATCTTCAGACACAGATTCAGCGAGTATTTCCAGCAGCAGGACAGTGAGTGTGGGTTTGACCCAAAATAAACAACAGCACACACGTTCGATAAAGTACCATGCCTGCGAGTGCAACAGTGCAGCACATACAACTTTTTTTGGAGAGCATGGAGCGCCGTGGCACAGAAGATGAACTATATTCAGCCACATGAGCCGATACTTGCTTGTAGGATTATATTATTTAGTTTGATGGAATTTATTCACAATGGGACAGATATAAATATTTAGAAATTCAGTGGTATCTCACCAAAGTTCCTCCTGCTAGTCTTGAAAATCCACATTAATCGTATCCGAATATCAGAGAACTAAGATGACATTAATGTCGGACTGTGCTTGTGCTATCATGTAATTTCACATGATCTGAAATCTGCTGTCATACAGAGACAGGACTGTGCGTTGTAACTATATTCAATAGAAGACAATCCAAACTAATATCAAAAGGCATAAGTAGGACACTCAGAAGTGAAAGTGTAGCGATAGGGAAGCCAACCTTCTTCAGAAAAGATGTGTGAAAGCAGTGGGATGGAGAGAAATCAAGTAAATGAGAAATTAACAGCAACGTGGGAGAAAGAAACCAACTAAAAAATACAGGAAAAAAACATAGAAGGAGAAAAACTTAAAAACTTCCAGGATGAAACGCTGGAGAACTCTCTGCGTCTTCGTGTCCCTCCCGATACTCTTTCTCCTTGTGCTGTGCAGAAGATCTTAATGGAAATGACCTCCATCTGAGACAGCTGAGTGGCCTAAACCTGATTAGTTATTTACCTCCCTTCCATCTCTCTTTCCTCTATGCTCTCCTCAACACACAAACAGCAGAGTGGCGCCTCTTTCTCCAAGTATTCCCTCCTCTCTCTAAAGTTAAACCCTGTTCCCACGATGGTGACGGTAATTTCTTGTGTCATTTTATGAGACGAATGACGGCATGCAGCGTTTTAGTAACTATTCATGTCCACACAACACGTGACGGTTAACGTGGCTTTAGGTTAGGCTTCCCTGTATAGCCCCCATGCGTGCATGTGTGTTGCTGAAGGAGACGGCCACACGTGCTGGTCACAAGAGATGCGTGATTCCACTATTTGCCGAGTGAGGAGAGACAGAAAGAGATGGGAGCTCTCAAGCGATATAATGGCTCTCCATTGGGTTTAAATCAGCGTGCAGAAAGTGGTCTGCCATGGTGATGCATGGCGCAGTGTAATGCAGGAGAGAAGCAGGAGAAGATATTTTATATATCAGACTCTGGAGTCTCTAATCCCACTCACGCCTCTGCTGTAGGTGTGCCTGTGACGCACAATAAAAAAGTGAGGTAGCATACTATCTGTCAGTCATTATTGCTTCAGTTTTTAACCAGCTGGGTCTCAGACCAAAAACATCCAAATTAAAATCAGCAAGTCATCATAAAGTTGGTCTGTATTCTGTGATCTTGCAGTAACAACACAGAGCGCTTTTTGTCGCGGAAAGAAAACCCAACTTTTGACAACCCCACCAGTCCTGCCATCCCCGACACAGACACACGTAGCAGGAAGCCCCTGTCACTCCCTGACACAAATTTAACAAACCCTCTGACACATACACAAACACCACTGCACATGCATAAACAAGGCTTACAACCAAAAGAGAAAGACCACCACAGCCCTCTGTGCTTCTGTAAAGGAATAACAGCCTAACAAAAAGACGGTAAAGCTGGCATTCAGCCTTTTGTCCACAGCTTATAACTCACCCAAATCATCCTAATAAAAAAAAAAACAGTTCACTAAAATTATGTTTTTACAACCATTTAACCTTAATGCTCATTACTGCTTCCAATAAAATAGATGACATCACACTGTACAACTGTAACCTCTGTAAAAAAAATGCTTGTTTTGATCATGTGTAAACAGAGAAGACATCAAATTAGGAATGAGTGCAATGCACAGCAGCGCAGTCAGAGCAAACTTAGCAGGCAAATAATAATATTACATGCAAATAAAAACAAAACAGCAAGAATACAGGTAAGTATTTGTGCTAATTGATTATATAATCTCTCTATATACGCTCTATTATGCAGCTCAGGTTCCCATACAGACTGAATCTGTTGTGTTCAGCTGCTAAAACAGTTCAAATGTGTAGCTTGTTTTACAGAGGCCATTAAAAATGTACTGCAGCTATCAGTGTGTGCAAGGGAGCTGGATTTATTTTAATGCAACAGTGACACTTTGTGGACATTTTGTAGAAATGTCGCAGCAGGACAAACAATTTAACGAGTCAAGATGAACAAATATAATCGGCAAAAGTAAACTTAGAAAGAACTTTTTGTCTACAGAATATATACTCACATATATACCTACATGCATTTTAATATAACAGCCCTGCACTAAACCTTAGCTTCATTAAATTTGTTGAACATAACTCTGGTTGATTTAACTACGTTTTAATTCTGGAGGCTGTAGTTTATAGTTATGTTGAATTATATAATATTGTACCGACACATGTTTCTATTATTTTGACAACCCTATTTTAGTGGGCTAGGCTAAATAACGAAACACTTTAACTCGTTACAGTTTAACAGCACCACAAACGACATCCTCCAAAATGATTATACACTTTAAATCACCACCTTTATTATACTGTGTCAAAATAAACTGAACATCATATCAGTCATGAAGGAGGATTTAGTGCAGGTTTGTTATATTACAATGCATTCATCTTCAGTTGTGTACTTAATGGAGCAGCAAGTGAAAGCATATCCAGGCTGTACTGAAAAGCTGCTATCAGTTACTATCTTACTTACATCTGAACAGACTTCTATATAAAGAAAGAAGTATGTAATAAGAAACCAGAGGTATGTGGATTGTCTGATATTTGTCCATAACAGAAGAACATATAAGCTGTTATTTATTAATACCAGACACAAGAACATTTAGTTTCCTCCCTGATGTGTCAAGAGATTTCATAACAAAATGTTTGTCTTTGCACACTAATTACCTGGCATAAACTGTAAAGGAGATTGTACCAGTATGGCATGATGGAAGTAAAATGCTTACTTCCTTGTGAAGTTTATTCTCTTACAACAAAACTCAGGAGATGTCATCGACAATTTTCAGACAATACGTAGCTCTATTATTTAAAAACCTACTGTGCAGCAGATGCCTCCACACTGCAGCCAGATGTCAAAAAGTATTCAGGCCACTTCACCCACACCAACGCACCACGATAACTGAATGCAAATTACTGTCTTGGTGATTATAATGACAGTAATGACAACCATGGCGACGATATTTGACAGTCATAATGACAAATGGCGGCAGGGAATTTCCCTCTATTTGACAGCAGACGGTGGAGAGGTGACAGGAATCAGAAAGGAACTCTGACATGTGACACAAACACAGGTCCCCATCCGGACTCAAACCAGGGGCCTTTGCAACTTTGATCAGGATGTTCAGAAGGAGACAATATGGACATAATACTGAATAGAAATAGGTGTCTGAGTACAGCATTGCGTGGTAAAAGAATACGAGTACATTAAAACTACTCACCCAGTATAAGAATAGAGTCTTCTTTCTTGACAAATTTTTCCAGAAGGTGTCTGAATTTGGAGAAGCTCCCCAGCCAGTCATAGGACTGCTCTGTCTTGTATCTTTCATCCCAGTAGCCAACGTCTTTGTACCTGGAGTTGTTATCTGGCACGTAGTCCATATTCTCTGTGACAAACACAAAATATGCTTCAGTACAAAACAATTGCACAGTTTCATTATTTGTATTCATACTCTAATCCAACAGGAAGCCCCTATTAAAAAAATGTATATATATATTTCAGACTGCTGGTGCTTGTCACATCTGTTTAGTTATCATTATAAAAGTTCATTGGGGAGGACGTAAACATTTAAGTGACCTGTAAGGGTTATAAAAAAATAACAGTGCAAACTTTCATTTTAAATTTGTGTCTTCACTGTCACAGATGTGGATGCGTGCCCATAAGTCTATACATCGTCAAGTATTTCTTAGCTTTTATCAAGTAGTGACTGTGGATAACTTGCAATTTCTGCAGGAAAGTTTTACACCGGTTGTTTAGACCATTGTCAAACAACCAGTGATGTTTTAGTGGGTGTAATACATCTTGTTACTGTAACATCCTGTAGAGCTGTAACAATTCAATGAGCAGAAACTAATCAGCTACCAATAAGTCATACCAGTATGTGACCAAAAGTCAAAATGATCAACATTCTTCTGATACAGTCTCTTAAATGTGAAGATGTTGTGCCCCTTTCCATTTCACATTACTGTGAATTAAATATCTTTAGGTTTTATATTGTTGGTGAGACACAACAAGACACATAAATGATGCCTCCTTTTCTTTGGGGGAATTTTGAATGGCATGTCCTACTATTTCTTGACTTTATACTGCAAACAGTTAACTGTGAAAAGTAATCAAATGAATCAGGAAAATAATCACTAAATGCGATGCACCTGTGAGCTTTCATGACGGTTGTTTTATGTGTGTCAATAAAGTTGGCCAATTTGAATATTTTCACACCGATAGAAATTGAAATTTTTATTTGTAGAGCTCTGTTGCTGTTTAAAGAACTTGAAATTTTTGATTTAATAATATAAATATATATAGTTTTATAGTATATTATGATTTTAATTATTTGTAATGTTGTTGTTCAGTGCTGCCACTTAACGGTCAGAAGCTGTATTACAACTAGCTAGCTTCTACTCAACAAATTACATTTTCCTCGTGTATAAACGTATTTTTGTTGACTTAAGGACCACAAAAATGTTTTTATCTTTCTCACAAGTGGCTTTTTATATTTCTATATGTCACCGTTGACAAAATGAGCTAGTTATTAACATTTAAATGACTGCACGGCTGCATTGCTCTTAAGCTAACGGTGCTAACGCTAACGTGAGAGCAGTGTTGAACTTACTGACAGAGAGCAACGTTTAGTCGATTAAACTTTACCTGTAGCTGTGACACAGTATTAAACACGTATATTACATACTGTTCATGTAGTCACTTACAATTTCCTCGTTAACTTCTGTGGTTTTGAAGCAAGGTTTTAAAAAGCCGGTCTTGTGTCAGAATCTGTTTCCTTTACGGGATGTATTCCTCCAGTTGGCCCGCCCCCCTCCGAAAGCAGCGAAGTAGTGGTGGACGCGGCGCGCGATCACAGCAAAGCTCGCCCCCGAAATATCAGGCTCGTACCCGCTCGTACCACACTAGGCTCGTACCCTCTGCTCGTACCACGGATCTACTATCGCATACAAAATAAAAACACAAACATATATCCATGTTTTCACATTCTTGACAATATTGAATATTCTAAATAATCTGAGGATGTTTTCATGCATGTGTGCAGATTAGACTCAACTAATTTATTCTTTTACCCATTCAGTAATCCATACTGTACATGTACAGAACTGTTTTAAATAATTATACTTCATGATTAGAATAATTTTATACTTATTATAAGTATTTAGTGCAAAGGAGATTTGCAAACGCGCGTCCACCGAGCTGTTATCGAGGGGCGGGCCGAGGGGGGAAACACATCCCGTAGAGGGGACAGATTCTAACATAAGAGCGGTTCCACGTGTTGTAGTTGACATCAAAAAATAGTCTCGAGACAGTAATTGTAGATAAACTGACTGCAGATAATTGTACAGCAGAATAACACTGAGTGATAAGCTAAAGTGAAACATGTCTAAAGTCTGTGTTTAGAGGAAAATACATGTTCCCATGTTTTTCTTATTCTTCCTGGTGAACCATTTGCTCATTGGTGCTGCTTTCACATACTTTTCAAAAAATCCGTCAAAACTCCATGGTGCATTCATGCACACTCTTGGCTTTTCTTCAATTTTCAAACAAACAACAACAAAAAACAAAACAAAAAATATATATAAAAAGTCAAAGAATACGAGAATAAATACGTTTTATTTTATTATTATGATTTTATTATTTTAGCTTGCCACTTTAATTGACTTATAAGGCAACGCACCCTTTTAACGCTAAATGAAGAAGAGATCATTTGTATCTCAGCAGGTTGATATTTTAGAGATGGAGAAATAAGTTGAATAGTTGTGACAGGGAGCAAATCAATTTTGATAAACAACTAAAGACCAGACACCTGATTTACTGCTTTTATCCCAGGTGTATTTCACAAATTTAAAAATCTACCATTTCATAATTCAGTTCAGTTATAAAATGTAATCATAATGAAGTTAAATATTAGTTGCAACCCTGTTGTATTTGACTATATGAAAACCCCTTAGAGTTTAATTTTAAAGGGACTTTTAAGGAAAATATAACCTGAAAACTGAAACACAGTGTATTTTATTTATTTAAAATATGTTTATTTTTATGTTCTGACAGTGACAAACGCCTGGTGACTTTTGGAACCAGCATTTATTGTGAGACAGCCAGCAGCTAGAGTAGTTGAGAGTTGTAGAGGACTCATCATAGTGCAACTCAGCATGTAAGAGTAATGTCCCATTTCCCCCTGCAGATGGCAGTATCATGCTGTTTGTTAACTGCTACCAGAAATACACTGATAACTTAATCATCCCTCGTCCTACTAGCATTATCATTATCATGCTTTGCTTAAACTGGCAATCACACCACAAAGCTTGTGTCATCTGAAGGTACGAACCTGACGATGATGTGTGGGCTGCCAGCATCCGATCATCTTCATCATCAATTTAGCTTTTGTTAAACACACCTGAGTGGTTCTTAACCTCTAGTGTTTCTTCTGCTGAGATCAGCTGAAGTGGAAAAACATCTCATGTAGGGACTTCATCAAGTGTCATTCTGTCAACTAAATGCATATTAAAACATGTCACACTTACTGAGTTGTAATCAGCTGTAATTCTCCTCATTCTCTGCTGAGAGTGGTCTGCATGTGAGTTGATCCATGCCCACATGCTATAATGGTGGTCCTGTGAGAGCAGCTAGACACTTCTTTACCATGTTGCCTTCCCACTAATATGGGAACGCATTGAATCTAAATGTATTTTGACTGTTTTGCTGTTCCTAATAACAGTAATAATACCTCCGTTCTGTTCAAGAGTCCCAGGAAGTCATAACAGGTGCTTTTATCAGCAGCCATTTTGACAAAATGCAAAGCAGGATGAACAGATGGATCTGATCAAATTATCTTGTTTCATTTAAGGGTCACGACCCACCTAAATGGAACAAGGCCATAATTCACCTTATCATTTACAACTGTGTTTACCCTGCTTTGACATGTCGAAAAGACTCCATATAGTGACTGTGTGATAAGCTGGTCTACATAATAACATTAAACTGAGCCAGGTCCAGACAGAACATGTTTGCTCAGATGCTTAATGGAACTGAGCCGTTAACCAATGTCAGTAATGTCATGTTAATGTGCTTGTGCTTTTCCTGGTATGATGTTGCCATGAAAACTCTCAAGAGCCGTAATTCAGCATCAACTTTATCCTTTGGACCTATGATCTTCCTCTTGTGATTTGCACCAACCAGACCTATCATTATGACCACCTCCCTAATATTGTGAAGGTCAAACCTTGTGCCTCCAAAACAGCTGTGACTCATCAGAGAATGGACATGGGCCTTCTGAGGGTGTCCTGTGGTGTCTGGCAACAGGATGTTGTTAGTGGGGGCCTTTGGGTCCTATGGGTTGAGGGGAGGGCCCTCTGTGGATCAGACATGTTCCAGTGCATCCCACAGATACTTGATCAGTTTGGGATCTAGGGAACTTGGAGTTGTTCATGTTTTTTGAGTTGTTCCTAAAGCATTGTTTGTGTGTGCCTGTGTCAGTCATTGCTACGGGGTGGGGGTGCCTGGTCTGGTCTAGGTGGGTGCTACATGTCTAAGTAACATCCACACGAAAGTTTCCCAGCAGAGCATTGTATTGTCACAAGACGGTCAATGGCGTTTACTTCTCCTGTCAATGGTCATAATGTTGTGGCTAATTGGTGTAGGAGAAGTATTCTGTTGTTCCTTTGCAGTACAACTCAGGGTATTATATATTATATATTATATATTTATTTATTATCTGCAATTGGCTTCAATCTGAAAATGCAGTGCTGTTTTATCCTCCATGATACAAATGAATGAGATAGTTTTAAGTTAAGCAGTTGCACACTTCTTAAGAAGCAGGTGCATGCAACACATGGTGGAGGTTGAAACGTTTAACAAAATATCCTCCACATGTTTTCCAGCCGTGCTCAGTTGATCAGTGTGTTTAAACTGAAACTACAGCAGTCCTCACTGTACGTTGTTCGCTGCATCATAATTATGTAACCTCGCTGTTAACAGTTAGGGTACGATCATGGTGACTCGCGAGTGGAGGAGCCATAAATCACCTCAGCATTTTAACCACGGGAGCGGATGACTGAGGAGGAGACAAATGACGACGTTTCTCTGGGTCTGGGTCTGAGTCCAGTCAGTCGGACTGATGCACACTCCGGGATCCGGATTGGAGCTGCGGAGAATAATTTGCCACAGATTCCTCTGCATAGTGGAGGCACTATCACGGACCACGTGAGAGGAATATTCAATGACGGTCCCCGACGGAGCGGTTCATCTCTGCTGGCACTCCTCTGCTGCTGACATGGACTCCTGGACGCGGAATACTCTCAGCTTCCCAGAACCGGAGCAGGAGGGAGGGCGACACTCAGTCTGAATGTAACCTTTGATCTTTTTTCTTTCTTTCTTTTTGCTGTTTTCTGTTGTTTTTCCAGTTTCTTTTTGTTTGGGGGTTTCTTCTTCTTTTTCTTCTTCTCTCCAAGTCAAACACTCAGTGGGAGTATGGCTTGGCCGTGCATCAGCAGAGTGTGCTGCTTGGCTCGCTTCTGGAACCAGTTCGATAAATCGGACCTCTCCGTGCCCCTCACCATCCAGAACTACTCGGACATCTCCGAGCTGGAGGTGCGCTCCGTCACCAAACAGGTCTCCGCCTCGGAGCGCGCACCGGGGAACAACTACTCAGTGCCGGAGCCGCGCACCAAGGGCTCCCCGCAGGCGCCCGCGGATGGCCCGGGGACCCGAGGGTCTTTCAGGGCGCGGAAGGAGCCCAGCTACAAGCCCAGGGAGGACTACCACCCGCCCGGAGTACCTTTCCCCAGCGTCACCCAGTACAAGCAGGATTTCAAACCCTGGCCCATTCCCAGGAAGGAGAACTTCCCTTGGATTAGTAACGGGGGCAGCAGGGCGGACAGCGGGTCGGACAGCCCGGTGAACACTTACCACATCCAGGGACAGCCGGGGGAGAGAGAGGAGCGGGGCAAGGGGCAGAGGTGCGGGGAGCAGCAGGTGATGGAGGAGAGCAAAACCAGCTCCTACAGGTATGTCCGCCTCTTTGGCTAGTTTCAGCACCAGTCGCTGTCCAGCTGATCTAGAAGGGGAAGTTGCTCTGATGCCTGTTTAACCTCCATTTATTTAGAGCTCAGTGACTTTAAAGGTCGACCCAGCAAGCATGCATGGAGCGAGAGGGTCATCAATAATTCCCTATATTCATATAGGAGAGCTTCAGTATGAATATTTGATTTGTCTTTGCATTTTTGGCTTTTGGCCCATTTTTTGCATTGATTTGAGTCATTTAAAGAAAAAAACAAATAAAATATGTACTTTTTAATCATGCTGCAACAACTGACCTAGTTATTATGGCCTCCAGGTAGTAAGGGTGGATTTATTTTAGCCACCTCTGGGAATAAAAGTCATGCATGCATCCTTCAAAAGGGTGTGAGAGGCCTTCTTAGGGATTAAAGCAGAATATCTGTCATAAATACCATAATCACGTGCTTCAAATAGTGTTTTTCATTACATCCAAGGGACTGATAAATATTTCATTACAACTCTACATCTGTGAACGGCTTTCTGTTAAAAATCTGAGGTACCAAGATACAAAGTTTTGTCCCTACCTCTGTGAGCCCACTGATGCATCCCTCTTCCTCCAGGCAAGAGTACAGGCCGTGGACGGGGGCGAGGCCAGCCAAAAGCGCGAGGAAAAACCCTCCGGCTCAATACTCCAGCCCAGGCACCGAGGCCACCCACGTCCCGCGGGAGACCAGCTACCAGGCCGCCTACAGCGGGGAGGCCTACAGGTCCACAGGTCTGCACCAGGGGGAGCGCATTATCCCGTCCGCTGCCTCCAACATACAACCTGCCCCCATCCCCAACCCCACCGCCCTACAAGCGGGCAGTTCACCAAGCCCCTCCGGCCTCCAGCAGAACATCTTCCCTGAGAGGACCGAGCTCAGCGCGGCAACCAAAGGCGAGGTGAGCACGCGTCGCTCGGCGTCTGTACAGATCTGAAACAGGCTCAGAGCCACAGGTTTAAACTGCAGCGCGCTCCTCTTGAAGTGAAAGTCATCTCCACTCGTCTCCCAGGTGGCCTGCTGCTGGTGGGGCATCTCAGGAAAGTGATACAGCATTCTATCCCCGAGCAGTTCAAAGTGACCCAGCTGTTTAAAGCAGGCCGGGTACTGTGTTAGGTAACGCTGCTGGTGCCACACTCATTACTTTGACCTGAATAAAATGAGACCAGAAAAGGTAAACGAGGAATTCTGAGGACTGCGGTCGATTTTGGTTAGAAATCAGTCTAAAAATCCTTTCTAAAGTAACTAAATACTCTATATTTAATCGTTCTCCCCCATTTTAATAGCACTTACCAGTTCATTAGGTGCACGAATGTATTCTAATACAAGAGTACTGGACTAGATCTCTCTTCATGACGGCTATAATGTTCAGTTTATGTTAAAACAGTCTGAATCAACTGTTGGATCATTTTGGAGGATGTAGTTTGCGGCGCTGTTAAACTGGACTGAATTAGACATAGAAGTGTTACTGTTATTTAGCCTAGCCCTCTGATTAAAATGCAGTTGTCAAAATAATAGAAACAATACAATTCAATAGTACTACAAGCCTCCAAAATGAAAACACAGTTCAATCAACAGCTCTCGCAGTCATTTTAAACCAAAGCTGAATATCACAAACTTCACAAATGAAGAAAAAGGAACAAATCTTGTACACTGATGTCTTCACATTTCATATTCTATTTTATTTTGGTATTGGATCTTAACATCAATTCAGGGATAAGCCACACACATAATGCATGTATGTTATTTTTACATTCAGAAATTGATTCCGTGTGTCAGAAATGCCACTAACCACACAGCTCTGGTGCTCTTTTGTAAAACAAAACATATACATGTATTAAATCTAAATTATGCAAGGGTTTTATCAGGCCAAGATACAAGGGTAGAACTGAAGAGCATGCACCGATCAGCCACAACATTATGACCACAGACAGGAGAAGTAAATAACATTGACCATCTTATGACAATACAGTGTTCTGCTGGGAAACTTCTGGACCTGGTTTTAGTGTGGATGTTACTTAAGACATGTACCACCCACCTAGAGCAGACCAGGCACCCCCACCCCATAGCAATGACACTCCTTGATGGCAGCAGCCATCCCCAGCAGGATGCAGCCTGACACAGACACACACACAAAAACGGTTTAGGATCAACTCAAAAAAACATGAAAAACAGCACAAGGTGCTGACCTGGCCTCCAAATTCACTAGATCACAAACTGATCAAGTATCTGTGGGATGATCCACAGAGGCCCCTCCCCTCAATCCATAGGACCCAAAGACACCAGACACCACAGGACACCCTCAGAAGGACCATGTCCATTCTCTGATGAGTCACAACTGTTATGAAGGCACAAGGGAGACCTACATAATATTAGGAAGGTGGTCATAATGTTATGCCTGATCGGTGCAATTTAACATGCTCCAGACAAACACAGTATGTAGCCATCCACAAAAATGTGTGTCCCTATGACCAGGGACAAATGGACAGCAGCTAAAGGATCACAAACATTGGTTTTAAACATAATGAGTCACAAGCAGACAGACGTGCAGCGTGACTTGAAATGTAAAACTAAACTGCAGCAAGTCTAGACGATCTGCTCAGGAAGCTGAGATCATCGTTTCAAATCTGACTAAATAAGACGGTTTGAGGGGACGTTCCTCCGTCTGCAGTTTTAGTCGATTTGTGGGAATCTCCAGAGGTTTAGTGGCATCCCTCCTCCCCACCCACACCGCTCTGTGCCATCTGCCAGTGGAGAGCTGGGACCGGGTCAAAACACTTTGTGTGTTTGCACCAACTGCCCCATAAAAAAAACCCCCAAAAAATCCGAAAAGGTATCAGGGAAGGTAAACCGCGTTCGGCTTCCATGTTGGTGTTTGTCCTCCGTTCTACGACTGACCTCTGTTAAAGTGAAATTAGGAGAAGGTGATTAATGCACGGGGGTAAAACAGGACAACCCTCTGCTTATTTGCAAGTATTATTGCATATCAAGCCGCTCTGTCCCCTCGTATTCAGTGTGACGATGGTGGAGGTCGAAGTGGGAGATGTCAGTGGCAGGACACAGACTCTAATAATAACACTGGCCTATTTGGAGTGAGAGTTCACGGCACATCAAGAAGGGGCCGTGCTGCAGGCTGTGGGACAGAGACAACTGCAGTCAGTGTTTTCCACACATACATACGTACATGCACACTGTGCAGTTTTGCTCATGCATTTCAGATCAGTCGTAGCTCAGCGTGACACAAAGCGGCCTGGCAGTAAATCATGTTGAACTTAGGTAATCCGCTCCGGTCACTGACAGCCCACTCATTGCCAAGTCATTACTGACTCACCAGCCCCCTGCAGAGGTGTCTGACCAAGCGCTACACCATGCATTGCACTTGGTCATGGCTATTTTGTCTGTAAGGGCCTCAGTTTTTCAGCTACAATGTATGACCTAACGCCAGGCCGTGTTATCTCCAAGCTCCTTCATTCAGAGTGGAACAGATCAGCTGAGTGAAAGAGGCGGACTGTTCATTAAAAGATTTAAGCAAGCTGCTGAAATTAAATCAGCTCTTAATGACAAAGGAAGTGGGCAAGCCGTGAAATTCTCATTATCATTCAAATCACTTTGTCAAATTGTGCTCTCCCCGACCTACGACAGATAAAATCCATCTCAACGGATAAAAAGCCGGCTCTAATTTTATGACACGCAGCAGGGGCGACAGAGCGACTGCAACGCTGCGTTACTTCACGGCGAAGGAGCCGTGCTATCCTGAACTCGCTGAACTCGCAAACCTCATTTCAGACGTCCCAGTGAGAGGCCTGCGGCGAGTTGAGAGAACCTGAATCCCGGCTGGTGTGGCTTAAATGTGTGCAGCCGTGACCCCTGAGCTCAGCGCGTGTGTGTGCACACGTGTGTTTGTGTGTTAGGAATCAGGCCCGGTAACACAAGGCAAACAGATTTGTGTATAATCTGCAGTTTGTGTGTGTCGGGGATGAGCGAGACAGAACGGCTGAATGAGGAACACATTTAACATGCAGAGTGGAAGCCTCAGCAGGAAGCCTTATGTCAAATTCTTGCTTGTTTTTTGTAGCCAGCTTAGAGGCAGGGGCGCTCTGAGGTTTGGGACTGTGCTCTCGGAGCTTACCCTGCTCAGCGTCTGAATTCAGTGTTTGACAGCACTGTGTTCTCCTGTGGCAGCAGCAGCGATGCGCAGTAGAGAGACGGGAATTGCAGCTCGCAATGGATAAAGAGGATTACGAGCCCTGCTGGGACAGTGCTTCCTAAAATGTGTTTCCCCGTTAACTGCTTTTTTTCCCCCAGATGTCCAGTTAGTCAGAGGTGAGGTCTGGAATCTGATTTTCAGATGCCTCTGCTACCAGGGTCACACAGGTTCACGAGTTCACATGGAGATAGTACTCCACTAATAGTCCGAATATAAACGGCTCATGTAACCATCTTAATCAGAACCATTCACTCACACACCTATGTGCGGTCGTCATGCAAGGTGCTCACCGGGCATGGGCACCAACTTGGGGTCACTTCGGCATCGACTGAGCCACGGCCGCCCCGGTATACAAGAGACAGCAAAACATTGAATCGTTCAAGTTAGAAAAGATGAACAAGGGTAGAGTTGAAAACATGTTCTGTCTCGAGCCATCGTTAAGTCATCTTCTATTAAATAAATTTAGTATTGTCAGTAGAGTTGGGGGAAAAAAAACCTGTTCCTTCCATTACATTTCAACAGATTTGAGCCTCCACAGCTTTTCCGTGTAAACGTGGGTACATAGTGATTCTTGGATGGACCAGGGCTCTGGTACGAAGCACCACCGTTCACCGGTTTCTAAACCTGCCCCTGCTAGCTCTCTGCCTCACTCGTTCTTTAAATAATTTTTCTCCTACACGCCGAAGCCAAACTTTCTCCCCTGTTTGTCTCTCCCCCGTGTTCTTTCACTTGGACCTCATCCCCATTCCCACGCTGCCCAGGACTACAGACGCAGAGTCCGGAGCCAAATTGGCAGGCCCGTCCCCAGGCAGGGAACAGAGGATTGTATTAAGAGCAAGAGAAAGGCAAAAGAAGGACGAGGGGAAAAAGAGACAAAGATATTTTTTTGACAAAAAAAAAAAAAAGAGACACGGGGAAGAGATGCACGGCGTGATAGATAGGTGATAGAAAGAGGGAGAGGGAGGGAGGGAGGGAGGGAGGGTGGGAGATACATGGGGGAAGGGAGCAGAGTGCAGTATTTGATGGATTATCTGTTAAAGTGCAATGTTGCACAGGGTAGCAGTCTTGTTTGGCACCAATCTAATTTAGGAGAGAGGCAGACCTAGCTGATACACAGAGCAGAAAAGACAGAGTGTGTGTGTGTGTGTGTGTGTGTGTGTGTGCGCGGGTGTGTGTGAGTGTGGGGAGGAGGTGAATACACTCACACACCAATCTGACTTGCTGAACACCGTGTACTGCCTCTCCTGCCACCCACAGAGCTGTGTATAGTCACAACCAGAGTGCTGCTGGGACCACAGGCTGACAAAAAGTGTCTGACTGCTCGATAAAAGCAGACACGGAAGTAAATTAAAACAGTCGGGGGCATCTTCGCTGACAGATAATTGCTGGAAAGGACAAAATGCACCAATCAGCCACAACATTAAAACCACTGACAGGAGAAGTAAATAACATTGACCATCTTGTGACAATAGTGCTCTGCTGGGAAACTTTTGGACCTGGCATTCATTCATGTGGATGTTACTTAGACATGTACCACCCACCTAGACCAGACCAGGCACCCCCACCCCATAGCAACGACACTCCTTGATGGCAGCAGCCATCCCCAGCAGGATGCAGCCTGACACTGGCACACACGCATAATGGTTTAGGAACAACTCAAAAAACATGAAAAACAGCACAAGGTGTTGACTTGGCCCCTCTCTTCAACTCATAGGACCCACAGACCCGCACTAACAACACTGTGTCGATAGATGCCACAGGACACTCTCGGTCCATTCTCTGAGGAGTCACAACTATTTTGTAGGTACAAGGTAGACCTACATAATATTAGGATGGTGGTCATAATGTTGTGCCTGATCGTTCTAATTTAAAATTTCTCCACATCTCAGACAGATTCTGGCCCAGACTTTGAGAACAGCTGCCACCAGAGGAACAGATCAGCACTAAGGAGGAAATAGCCAAACAGTGCTGCCCAGGCTGCCTGCGCTCTGACAGCTGATCCGATGCTTTCTGACGACACAGTCTCCTCTCATTTCATGGGTCCAGTGGAAGCGCCACTGCTGCTGCTGCTGCCCTCTGTTTCAGCTCTCTGATCACTTTAAAAAGCTAAAGCTGTACCTCTCTTCTCTTCCCAAAGGAACACCTGGTGAGGACCAAACTCCCTCCAAACCCTTCTGCCGTCTTTCAAAGCGGGCCGAGGGTCTTCAACATCTGACAGCCGCAGCCGTTTGCAGCCATTCCACTTTGATCGGTTTCCACTTTGGCGGATCAACAGGGGGATGCTTTCAGTCCATTCCACGACACAAGAATCTATGCAAGGGAATGTATTGTTGTGAAGCCCGTGGAGCTACAGTGTCAGTATCCCAAGAGGAGATCAATAGATAAGACGCCTCTTCCCTTTTACACTCCTTCCTGCTCTCCGTTGCTATGGAAATGAAAATGCATGTTAAAAAAATAGTTTGAAATGAGCTCAATTATTTTTTTTCCCCCGGTTATAGACGCACAAGAAACTGGCTGCTCTGTGTGTGTGTGGGTTTGTTTGTTTGTTTGTGTGTGCGCGCCTGCTGACTCGTCCTCTTACTGTACATAGTCATGAATGATTTGTCATTAAGCGCGTACGCTCATGTTGCTCTTTGGTGTTGCTAGAAATCTGCTTGAAAATAAGTTATTTCCACAGTATTCAATTAGTTTCCTGTTTTGGGGGAAGTGTCGTTCGGTTTCTCATTTTGTAAATCTATTATTGAAGAAAGTGTGTAATGTAAGCGAAAATACAATAAAAGATCATTAGCAAGGTTCCTAGCACTTTCTGCTCGGGTGTATTTCTATAATAATAATGACACGCTATTGAGTTGTGCAAAGTGAATCCTGATTGCAATTGCCTGTAATTATTCAAAAGGTCGGGGACTATGGGAGTGTATGTGGAGATTTTTGAGTGAACAAACCTTTCAAGGTGTAATTAGGGAAAAAACATTTTTGTACTTGTCTTTTCAGATTCAGAGCTATAAAAGAAATAATGTAGCCACCAGGTATAAAATGGTCAAGGTGCCAGCTCCAGTTAAACATCAACTTCTCCCATGAAATACTTCAGTATCTACATTCCCTGATTCTGACTGGTGTACTGGTGGTCGCTTTGAAAATATTTCTACAATTAAATAGATATTAAGCCTCAAAGAAAGGCATGTGGGGGCATGCTGGCTTTGATTCACAAGTGACCCTCAGGTTCTCAGTTTGACCCACCCATCACTCCACCCCAGCTCCTCCCTCTAATTCAAATATGATCAGTTCTGGCTCCAAAAAAAGAGAAAAGAAAAAACAAGACAGTGACTGCCAATTGTCAGATTCTAGGTACGTTCCTCAACATGAACTTCAGACTTGGGTACTTGGTAGTACAGACTCTTGAGGAGGTGAGGGTACAGACTAGTCTTTCTGTGATTGGAACAGCAGTACACTTGACAAAGGCATTCTGGGATACCTGGCTGTCTCAAGTCCACATAAGTTGCCCTACGATGCATCCTCAGTACAAGAACACATCTTGGTCATTTGGACCATACGTGGTCAGATACTTTGAATTGGAACCGAAGACAAAAACAGACAATACTGCATATTAAGAAACACCCCCAGGTTTAAAAACAGTATTTCACAAACCAAAGTGTGACTTTCATCTCTACTATGCAGTCTGTGCTGTAGACTCAGCTTGTAAAATGTTTGACTTATCTCTGGTCATGTAACCACCATCTAGCCATGCAGATAGTTTTGGGTTCAATTTGGCTGAGATGTCTGCCTCTACTGAATGCAGTCTTGTTTCAAGAGTTGAATTTTCATACAAAAGGAGTAGTTTTACATTTTTTGGGAAGTACAGAGAGAGTAACTGAGAGAAGATCGATTGCACTCTGCCTCTTGGCTACAACTCTGTACTTAAACTGACTAGACAACATTAAAAAAAAAAGTAAAAGAAAGTATCACTGTTCTTTATAGGAATTATTTATTGTGTGGAGAGAACTTTCAATTGAAGTTGTTTTGTTTGTTGAGTATCCACACAAGCACAGAAACAATATCAGAGACAGAAATGTCAATATTGCACATTTTAAAGCTCTAGTTTTGGTGAACTGGTCCTTTAACTGAAACAAAATGTTCAAGACGAGTCAAATTTGCAAGAAATTCCTTGTTTTTTGGGGTTTTTTAGTTTATTATAAGAATATCGATCATATTTTTTGGTTTGCACCGAAACATGAAAATACAACGTTTAGGTATCTTGTACACTAATTTGATTTGGTTGAACAGACAATTACAACCACTCAGTCCAATCATCCACACATTAACATAATGCAAAAGCTCCACATTAAACACAATTACCAGCACAACGTCGCCTTGTTTGTACCAACCAACAAAACACACACATTCACTTCCCATCAAACTCGTTGATTTCAGTGAGGACTACATCCAGTAACCACATATATTCATATGAACGCACTCACTACTGGTGGGGTATTACGGTCTGCCGGTGTCAATATTCGATAAAAAAATAAACACTATTTGAAAACGCCATACTTCATATACTGGTCATATTACGACTGTTCAACAGAACACTTAAAAGCACTTTAAAGGGTTCATGGAGGAGGAGATAAATAGTAGTTTGTAGTGACAGTGATTTGTTCAGGATACCATTACTTGTGTTTTATGATCTCGGTGAGTCTAATCTGTCTGCGGCTTAAAAAATATGGATCTGAAAAGTGTCAGGAAACAGTCACTTCTTGAATGTCTGTACCGTAAGATCCATTAATAACCTCCACCAGGTAACACTGAAATAAATCAGAGGATTTTGATAATCATGATTTGTTGCCATGGCAATGACACATTTGGAAGAACCCTCTGTTCGCTTGGCTTGGCAAGTGCTCACAGACCGATGGAGAATTGATGTACGTTAGTGTTTCTAAATGGCTGTAAGTCTGTGGTTCACCTATTCTAACCTCAGGGAACGTGACGGTGAGATGTAGTATGCAGGAAGGGGCCAGATGTCTGATGTTGTTATTTAGCTCTGCAAGTCATTCAGGCCTCATTTCCCCGTTGAGTAGGTGACTGTCTGTCGGGAACCTCTTCGTCATTAAAATAATCTTGTTATGAGGTAAGCAAGAACAAAGCGGCATCTCCAAATCAAATGACACGAGCATCACAATGCCGCTTCTCCTGATACATTGGGACTAAAACGTTACAATATACCCAGAGTATTAGAAACATTTGTTATTCTGCTGCTGCTCTGAGAAGCAAGCTGAGCCCTTCTATGATCAAGTTAATGAGTACAGTACGTTAGTTATTCCTGCGACACCTGAGGCAGCGTGACTCTATCATCTGGGTGCAAATATTCACACAGTAGAGCCGTCAGTTCCAAGAGTCGGGTCTCTTTGTCACGGCCAGCGGTTCGCACAGTCCTCATCACTCCGAGTGTGTCAGCTACCGGCCGGTGTTGGCCCTGCTACGCCTCAGTTGTCCTTAGACAGGTAGCCCATGTGTCTGTTGGTGAGGAAGTCACAGGTGGGGATGCTACTGACCGCCTGGTGGATGTTCATGGCTGTGATCTCTCTAGGTGGCCTACAAATGTAAAAACAAGTTAGGAATTTAAGATATATACACACACACAGATATATATATATTTCAGGCTGGGCCAAAACTGGAAACGTCCTGAATATTTATGACTGAAGATATTTATGTCTTACATAATGTAGCTGGTTCAAAAAGAGGCAAAGCTTCTCTGCAGGCAAGTACAGTAGATTTTAGTGATGGCTAACCGCAGCAAAGTGTTACCAGTATTTATTGCATTTGTCGAAGCATAAAACACATTTGTCTGGGACTATCTTCAGCTGCATTTGGTGGTTTGGCAAGTATTTATGTTGGCAGGATGTCATTAAGTGGGTTTAAGGCATAGAGGGATCGGATATACAAGACTTGTGCTACACAAAAAATACTTCGGAGGATAAACACGTAATGTAATTTTGTGTTTACTGTTAATCTAAAATATAGTCACGCTTCTCATTAACATGTAAACTTACTTGTTAAGGTACAATCACACCTGAATCAAGCTAATCAGTTTTACTACAGTAAACCTTAGCAAAATATTTGTGTATTTCATGTTTGGCTGAAGTGTTCGGACTAGTGGTGCAGAACAAACCACAAAAACTAGAGCGACAGGCGTTCACCAACGGCCCGACACCGGCCAACAGCCAACCATCAGCTTAATGTGTCAGGCCCTTTAAACACATGGCCTGATTTGGTTTACCTACAGAATCTCTTTCCATTTCATTCTAACAATACTGAAACAAAACTCCTTTAAATTACGTAGTTAATTTCTATGAAACACATTTGCATTGAACAATATGACTATTAAGCTGTTTGGTTGGACAAGATCTAAATATAGTAATTAATGGAGTGGAAAACAG
The DNA here is from genome assembly GCF_963514085.1 of Chelon labrosus. Taxonomy (NCBI): domain Eukaryota; kingdom Metazoa; phylum Chordata; class Actinopteri; order Mugiliformes; family Mugilidae; genus Chelon; species Chelon labrosus. The sequence continues at coordinate 12,282,006 of NC_140342.1, forward strand.
AGCACTAAGCAGGTTGCATGTCAGAGAGAGGAAAAAAGCTGACCTATTCGCAGGGGATTTGGCGTAGGCCCCAGCCAGAGCTTCTCTCAGGATGTCACTGGCAAACTGTTCTGTAGCCTGCAGTGTAGACACACACAGACACACACACACAGACAAACACACAGTCATCATTAGTCACAAAACAGCCCGCTGTCTCCTGGAGTACAAGGTGAAACGCACAATACTGAGCCACTGTATATCTTCTGCATACAGTATATTCATCATTCAGGACCAGACTGTGCTGGATATTTGTTTCTGTTCTGGCCTGAATAGGGACCGACCTTTAGAATCATGGCTTCGACTACTGGAGCGAACACGTTCTTCTCCACCTCCACCGGCTGGAAGGTTACACCGATCTGAAAGAGGCAGAAGGTTTATCATGTAAATGTTTTTTTATTAAGTTTAAATCATTAAAAAAATGTTGCTGGTTGTACTGATACATTTCTACTTCCCAAAAGTTTCTGACCTGTTCAGCTGTTTCACTAACAAATTGGGCGGACAATGAAGGGCCCAGGAAGAATTTGGGCTCCACGTCAGCTTCCTGCTCCTCCTCTTTGACCTTTAGCTTCTGGCAGGGAGGGGTCACCGTGACAATGTCCACTATTTCGTCGTCCGCCTCCTCTGGTTCGGTCTTCAGCAGAGCTTGCATCTGCTCCAGCCGCAGCACCAGCTCCTCGCAGCTGCTCAGGGTCGACGGGCACTCTGCAGACAGGAGAACATGTGCATTTAACGCACCGTTTCACAAGCTGCAGGAGCCGCAGCAAAGCGGACAACAGCATCAGTACTCCACTCAGGTTACAGATTCTTGATGAGTGGCTGTGTGTTTTTCTAAAATATTGACATGACTACTATAAATTAAGATATTTGTGCAAGACGGGGCGACGAGGAGAATACAGATTATTGTGTTCGTCTGGCTCAGATGAGTGTGACTCATAGAGCTAAGCAGCTCCGTCTCTTACCCTTTAGAAACAAAAGACTGAATTAATGACCCTAACTGTGAATAAAACACTGCAGCTGAACAAAAATACGGAGGCTGCTCACTGACCGCCCTCACACACAACTGGACTCTAAACACATTACTGGATTGTCTGGCAACTGCAGAGGCAACACACCCACACATGCAACGCTGAAGGGAAAATATTGATCAACTGCGAGCTGCTGGGAACAGAGGAGAGTCGACTGTGAAATCACGAAAACAAGTAAATGATCTTCCCGCAGAAGCTCCAAACAAACACAGAAACTCACCAGGCTCATTATCTATTTGCGTGAGAATGTCCTCGATGGACTCGTCGTCATTTTTGTGTTGGGGCTCGGAATCAGGGGGCGTGTAGCCCCTCTGCCGGCACCACTGCACCACCTCTCTGGTCTTTGGGGGAGTGAGGGCCTGCAGGCGGGGTGAGCGGTCCAACACATCCTGGACGACCCGCTTCACTGCCACCGCTCGCTGAAGCTGAACAGACACACAACCAAAACCTATTAAATAAAATGAAAGGTCTAAAATCCACAGATACAGATTTGATAGATAACATTGTGTGCTTATACTTTTAAAGTTCCAACATCAACATTTTGATGTCCAGAAATTTGTATTTCTTTGCCTTCATCTTCTTCTGTCCTCGTTTTGTGTGTGGATGAACTTTCAGTCTCTTGACCTTTAAGTAAATTAGTGACCTACAGATATAAATACCAACGTCTCAGCTTGTCTGAGATCCTGAGAACGGACTGCCAAGACATGGCCTGGCCTGTATGAGCTATTAATGAGCCCATTAGGAGGAAATAAATAAAGACAACCAGGCAGAGATGCAAATCTGACCTGATAGAAAGACATGAGGCAAGCAGAAAGCTCACTGAGTCGGGATGCAGCATGAAGGCTCATCACAGAGACAACAAAACTGCAACCAACGCAAATTATGATTAAAGACGTCCTCAACCTTGAGAGTACTGTAAGCAAGTGCTGTCACTTTCAGACGGGGTTAGATGAAACCTTCAGAGGGGGGTGTTAGTGTGAGCTAAATGTGATAGATAGCAGAGAAGAAAACAGCCAATATTTATCTGATATTACCGTTTCCCACAAGAAAAAAAATCTTAAAACAAATGTGCATCTCGACTGTTTGACTATAATGAGGGTTTACAACGACCGTATTTTCATAAATCACATGCACACCGACAGAAAAAAATAAAAGTCACCTCTGATGCTCTGCGCTTGCCAATATTCCAGGAATAATACTGTTCTGTTGAGGAGGCACAAAACGGATGGGAGTCTTCAGCTAAAACGAGGAGGCAAACGGAATTAATCTTTCTGATCGACTTTTGCACTTTTCTGACAGTTTTGAAATATGGAGACTGTTCTTAAGGGTATCAAATGAAAGGGAGGCTCACTTACTCTTATCTGGCACAATTAGAGGAAACTTCTTCACCACAGCCGTCAGTAGCTGCATCATGGTTTCTATGTGCTCGGTGCTGAGGAGAAAACCATCGCGACTGTCAGCTTTACTATTTGGAAAGCATCCAGTCACAAGGCAGGCAGCAGGAGAATGGATTCACGGATGCCTTCATGAATATGCAAGTAGCTCCGAGATAGCTTTAATAAATGACACTTCACTCTGCTTTAGTGGGAAATTAGTTATAAATGGAGCCGGTGACACTTCAGTGATAAAATATATAAAAATACTGTTACCCTGTGATGACTCAGTGTCTGTGCCAAGTGCTGTTAAAAATCAATTTGTGCCTTGCTTCAAGCAAACAATAAAATCTTGGTCCTTCTAAGAACCTATTACACGTAGTACACGTAGTGAGAGAGATGGTATCATCAGAGACTGTCCTTACTTGATGAGGTCATGTGTAGAGTTGTCTGCCCCTTGTTCCTGCTTGACGGTCGTAGCTGCAGAGGGAACTGAAATGGGGGCGGGAGCAGTCACCGGGGGAGATGGACCAGCTGTGACAGCTGTGCCAGCACCTGGCTCTGTTTTTACTGTGGCAGCAGAAAAGCAAGCGCATTATTTTATTAAACATATTAATTCTATTCATTCAAATGGGGGAAAGAAAAGGCAATGATGAAATGGAGCTGCTGGGATGTACAATGACTGTGAGTTCCCAAAATTGGAGCATTAAGGATTGTTGAGATTCTAGTTTATGTTTAACTATAAAAGCACGTTGTTAAATTACAAAAGAAATGTGTCTCTCATTCAAATGTGGCGTCAGAAGTTTATGTATAATTTTTGGTAATATCAAAATGTTTACCACAGTACAAACAAGGAAAATCGAAGTTGGGAATAAACTGAGAGAATGAAGAGAGGAGAGTGGAGTGGAGTGGAGGATGGACCCCTCTCACCTTGTGCCAGAGGCAGGGCAAGGGAGGGGGAGGCCTGGCTGACAGGATTTGGAGAGGCTCCAGCTCCAGCTGCTCCAGGGGTGGTGGTGGAAGAGGAGGAAGGAGTACTGGAGACTGGGCCTTTAGACACTACTATACACAGAAACAACACACTGAGATGGATCAATGGCCCATTAGAAAAACAGGCTTCACAGTAAGATGATAAATGAGAGGGGAGGAAGATGGGCCTTCAATTATTAAAGGGAGAAGAGAATCTATAGTATGTTTTAGAGTCTGTCTCCAGTAAATCACTTTGTAAATCCACTGGCACAAACTAAAAAACACTAAAAATAATGCGAGAACTACTTGCTCCTTTACAACAGCTGTTCTTCAAAAATATATTAAAAAGACATTTATATTAGGTGCTTGTATTTAATGGCTTACACAAGCAGTCTCAATCTGACTGATCTGTTCTGATTGAGGTGGTTACAGGAAGCATTTTAATTCTGATTACTCGTGTCCATGTATACACAGCAAATGTCGCTGCGTGTTAATCATGTTTTATGACTGATCAACATTTTACTTTCAGCTGGAATGCACACTTGTTGTGTATTTTGTCAAAGGAGACATCTTACCCTTTCCAACAGGCATGAATATGGTCTGTAGCCCACCAGAGCCAGTGCCAACGCCCAGCTGCTTGAGCTGGTTGGCAGGAATGGTTAATACTGTCTGCTGGGAGCTGGAACCTCCAGAGTGGATCTTCAGCATACCTGGACAAAACACAGTGCATTATAATACAGAGAGACATTTATGACTGGACCTTAGCATATTTATATATTTATATTTATTATAAAATGATTTGCAAACATTCAAACCAAAAGACATCTTTCTGCCTACCTGACAGAGCAGCACCTGACTTCCCTCCTCCAGCTGCCATCCCACTGACTAATGAAGCTGCAGTAACTAATGACGTGCCACTGGTTCTGGGCACACCCACAACAGTCCCCACTCCTGCACCCTTGGACATGCTGACGACGGGCATATTGGTGATTCCTTTCGCAACTGTTACCACGGCACCAGTTGAACCTGCAGCACTCTTTGTCATTGTGGCGGAGCTGCTGGCACCCTTGACCACAGAGGACACCGCCGCCTTTGACAGGCTGCCACCGGTGGCGGCGGCGGCGGCAGCCGCAGCAGCAGCAGCACTGGCGCTCTTAGCTGCACTTATCACTGCTGCTTGGTTGGCTGCCACAAGGAGTGAGTGTTGCTGAGAGGCAGATTTCCCTCCATCAGCAGCCTGCATGGACACACACAAACATATCTGTCAACCAGGAAGTAAACAGAAACATGGCCCTAGTGATTGCTGACTCTGCTACTTTCTGTGGTACCATGAAAAAAAATATCAAGATAAAATAAATTAACAAATGTATTTGGGTGACAACTTCCATTTAGAAAATATCTGGATGTTTTTAAATATAAATCTTACCTTGCTTTATCTGCAGGAAGATTAAATGAAAGTGAATGTGTTTACGATACGGCTGTTATTAATGTGACACATCCAATTACAAATTCACAGCTGTGTTTAGAAAATTTTGTTTTACTGTGGCTGGACTACGGTTGCTGTTAACGCTCTTTCCTTTCTTCGGCTCATTTTTGTTTTCCAGTGCCGTGCCAGTCCCAGATTGAGCCGGTCAGGTCACTGGTTTCACGGAATTCCCAAAAACAAAACAGTGAATATCTCTTCAACAGAACAGTTGCCAGTTCTTGTGTTTGCATCAATATCTCCAGAAAGCATTTATTCTGTATATATATTTGTCTTAGAGCCCCTAGGAAGTATTTTTTTGTGCGTTGCCATTTCTCTAGTTAATGAGGCCTAGCTAATGACTTCAAGCTGTAATCACACCAAAGCAGACCTGCTGATGGACTGCTCAGGGCTCTTCATATGCCTTCTAAGCTCTGAAATACATCACCAACCCTGCTACTGCACTCCTGTTTTCTAGGTATTCAAGATTGAACGATGTTAAATATAAGTCAGGTTGCTCTATAAGAATGTGGTTTAATTCATCATGAAAATGAATTCTCAAGAAAATATAATAATAATAACATTCCACTCTATTACTTTTTGTAAATCGGGAATAATTAAATTATATGAAACTAGCTTTAGTAGAAATGTAATTGGTTAGTAAATATGGGGTACTTATTACAAACAAAATAACCAGTTTACAGGATAAAATAAATGCCTTGAATTCATTTGTTGTCTGTGTCTGTGCTGCTGTTTGTTTTAAGATGACTTTTAAATAGCCACGGCTGTCAGGCTGAATAAAAGAGAACAACATGAGGACTGTGAAACTAGCCTGTTGTTGGCTGACTGCTGCTGTGCTGCTGACGGAGCCAGGGGTGGAACTAGCAGCGGTGATGACTCCACCCGTCATCCTCAATGTGGTGGTACCCGGTTTGGACAAGTGTCCCGCTCCTGCTGCGGTTACCGTCTTAACAGAGCCGTCCGACAGCTTCACCTGTGCACCCTGGGATCCGCCCACCACCTGTCAATCGTAGAAAAAGAGTAATTAGCCACCCACCTGTAACAAAAAGGACAATCACAATGTAGAAAGTGAGAAGAACTATGACTGGGATACTTTTGCAAAGTGAGATATATGAGTTAAAGTGCAGGAAGGAATTTGTCAGCCTCCAGCTCAGCAACACACACACCAGCTGTTGCCTGGGCAGGACCTTCACTGTTACAGCTCATTAAATATCAGATGAAACAAGAGGAAAACTGACATCATGCATATACGCTATATTTATATCAAGTTTGAACACTGTTTTCAGTGCGAAAGAGTTCCCTGCCTTAAAAATCTACAGTAATAATACGACAATTTGAATACTGCTCCTTGCTTAAACTAAGTCTCGACAAAGACAAGAGAGACACGACCAATCTGACAAACAGAGAACATTAATAGGGCTTCTGAGCTAACAAGAGAACCAGTTCTGTTCAGGATGCACAGAACCAATCATCCTGAAGCAAACCAATGCATTTTGACCGCTGCACCAGTTCTGCACTTTGATCCAATATGCCTCCAATTTGCCTTTTTGAGCGTTTACGTTTCTGCAGAAAATTCAGCAAGTCTCCATTTTGACATTAAAAGTTAAGCTTCAAAGGAAAACCAGGCAATCCACATCTTAACCATTTCCTTTTTTACCCACTCCACCATTTCATGTTTTCTCACATCTACTTTTGATACAAAATGTACAGAACTGGACAGTTAAGTTAGTTAAGTGATTGTGAAACTGTAAAGAAACAAAACAGTATTTTCTACAGTAGCTTCCACTACTACCACACAGCATAGATGACCTAGTAAAGCTTTGCCCTCAGGTAAGTTCCCCATTTTCACCTGAGCCAGGATGGCCGCCTTCTGTCCAGCTGTAACCCGGATAGCCTGCTGAGTAACAGCTGTTTGAGATGATGCTGCGTGACCGGCCGAACTAGAACCTCCCTGCTTCCCTGAACCCTGTGCTGACTGGCCAACCAGAAACGTACCCTGTGGAAAAATTAAGAAGAATGAATGAATGAGATCTGGTAGCACATTACTTACTTTAAATATAAAGTCAGTGGGACTGTCATAGTTTCAATTCAGCTGAGGAAACAGCATCAACAAACAGAAAAAAAAAACTCTCAGTTATTATGAAGATAATCTGTCACCATTTTTAGACTAGTTCACACACAAAGACATCTATCTATAAATCAAGAAGCGTCTGTGTGTCTGTCTGTGGCACGCATATCTCGCGAACCGTTGGCCCGATTGATTTGAAACTGGGCAGGTGTCTCGCTACGGGCACGAAGATGTGCATTGCTAAGTTTGACGTTGTTTGGATAAGAAATGTAAAATATATCGGTAAAATAGGTTTTCTCCGCTCTAATATTTCCACTACTCCGGTTGCCATGTCATCAAAAACAGCCACTTTCAGAAATTCACCAAAAACGGAGAGGAAGAGGCGGAGCATGCGCACAAATCTTGAGCACTGTTTAAAAATCGGCTTTAGAAGAAACCAAACTCAAGGAGAAATGATATTTTGCCCTTGTAACCCTAATAGGCTCAATATCTTCTCCAGCAGGAAAACTAGCATGTAGTCCGCCATCTATCTATAAATCAAGAAGCGTCTGTGTGTGTGTGTGTGTGTGTGTGTGTGTCTGTGGCACGCATATCTCGCGAACCGTTGGCCCGATTGATTTGAAACTGGGCAGGTGTCTCGCTACGGGCACGAAGATGTGTATTGCTAAGTTTGACGTTGTTTGGATAAGAAATGTAAAATATATCGGTAAAATAGGTTTTCTCCGCTCTAATATTTCCACTAATCCTCATACACAGCACCTGTAGGCTCCCACTATAGGAATACATACTTCCGACGGGCACTGCACTAGTAGAAAAAAAACAAGATCCTTATAAATTGATCACTATTAGGAAAACACGGCCCAGATTTGTACTTGTATTTGTACAAATGTAGGTGGACACCCCAGTGAAATCTCTGTAGACACCTTAATTATAAAGTAGACTGCAGGATCAATGCTGCTATGATGAATGTGCCTAATTAAAAACAAGTCAACCTCTATTGGAATACAAAAATCTGAGACAGTTCAAGTCATGCTATACACACAATAAAATCTTTTTTTTTGTTGTTTGTTTTTTTCTAATAGTAGTGAGGAGTATTGAATGGATATCATGTAACGCATCTCTCTACAGACTCTGCAGATGAAACACTAATGAAACAAAAAACGGAACAGACAAAAAATACATCAAAGAGAAAAATCTTGTGTGTGAATGTCTGTGTGCGATTTGTATGACAGAAGAAATGTGTGTCTACCTACCTGTGGGGTCTGTTTCAGGATATAGGACGTGTAGGAGAGGTTGGAAGGCAGACTGCTTGAAGAGGAAGAGGAGGAGGAGGAGTTCTGAGAGCCCCCAGTGCCGGCTGAGGAGCTGCTCTGGGACTGCTGACCTAAATTATAGACAGCCACGTACTCATCAGCCTCGAATCAGTTAAACAGTACTGTTTTTCTTTACCCAAAAAGTAGATATAATCCCGTTAGTTTAAAAAAGCAAACAAAAAAAAAAACAATGATTATGAAGCAGAGAGTGACATTGTAACAGTGGTTTGCTGCTCAACAAATATGGGATGCTGACTATGATTGACTGAGGAGAAAACATCTGTAACACTAACCATGCCTCAAGCTGTAGAGTCACCGTAGAAGTTGATTTCTTTTTCCAAACTTTACAATGACCCGAAAGCGCTAACATTTTCTAATATAGCTGCCGACAACTTGAGGCTTGGAGGAAAATGTCAGGGTCAAAGACTTCTGGCTCGGAATACTGAGTAACCTATACAATCAGATATTGCTTTCAGTTCGCACAAGAGGAGGTCATAAAGCTATCGCCACACATCCATGTAAGACACCAATGGGTAATGTGTATTTGTAAGAACTAAATTTAAGACAATGTCCTGGATGCTATGTTTATAAAGTTCTATTATACTTCAAGATATTTATGGCACCACAACAATGGATATTTTAATTTACAATTTAATGGGCAGTAACATCTACAGGGATGTTACTGCAGCAGGGTTGATGATTAACTATTGAGTATTACTCCTCTCTATAATATGTATGTAGACATAAATTAGTCCCTATAAGTATTAAATAACACCAACCTATCCAGAACTATTTGAAAACCCAGCACGTTCAAGAGTGTGAGAAGAGTATAAGAAGAATGTGACTGAAAAACAAATCACAGAAGGCAGCAGGACAAGGCTAAATCAGCATTAACTAACCAAGGGCTCTGTATTTAATGTTCACATTAACAAATATGAATTCAGGGTGTAACATAACTCACTAGCACTGGAGGCCCGGAGGATGGCTCCCTGTGGGATCAGAAGCAGTTTTCCCTTCCCAGAGGGGTTCTTACTGTTGGTGGTCAAGTAGAGCTTGGTGCCTGGAGGCAAATTGGCCAGATTGGCCAGATTGTTGGCTGGAAGCTGAAGAGTAGCCATCACTAAGAATATAAACAGAAAGGACTGTGATGAATTTATCCAGGTCTGAAACTGTACAGAAGGTTTTGGAGAAGGAACTTGATCTAACTGTACAATATTTATACATTTCCCTCAGCTAAACCTGAATATGACAGATTTTATAAAGAGCAAAGAATAAGGTTTACATCTAATAATTAGTAACACAACACTGACTGTATAAACAACTTTCTAAATGAGGAGATGCCCTTTAATATGTTGGTGAACTCACATTTGTGCTCATGTGTCACATTGCGTGTGTGTGTGTGTGTGTGTGTGTGTGTGTGTGTGTGTGAACTCTGACCTCCACTCTTGCCACTTGAACCACCAGCTGCCTTGGCAGCCGTCTGTTGACCAGAGATCCCACTGGCTCCACTGACAATGGCTTTTGCGACTCCCTGAGCCAAAACCTGCTTGCCACCCATCACCTTGGAGACAGAAGGGTTGCCCTTGGCAACCAGAATCTGGCCGCTGCTGATAGCAACCTGTTTGACTGAAGACTGGAGCGCTGAGCTAACAGGAATACCTAACATCTAGAGACAAGAGAAGGGCCAAATTAAGTTTTGACGCATCCAGTACGTTATCAATAGAAAGTGAATCATTGTTGTACTTCAATGTAGGTGTTTCTAAAAGACAGACCTTGCTAGTTGCTGCCCCTGTGGCCCCTCCGGCCTGTTTCTGGGCTGACATGGAGATCATATGACCTCCCTTCACTGTGACAAACTGGTGTGCTGCTGTGGCAGTGGGTTGCTGCTGGCTGGTTACTGTGGAAACCATCTGCTGTTGCTGTGTTGAAACTTCCCCTGGCTCCTGCTTGATAATCACCTGCACGAGAAACATTGAGAAAGGGATTATACCCGAGAGCCCACAGTGCCTTGAAACCACAGGAGGTCGTAGATATTGTAGCAGTTATATGTGTGTTGTCAAATTAATTAAATTAAATCAATTAAAATAAAAATCTTAAATGATATACATACATCATATGCATTTTAACTGTAAATGACAATTTGCTTATTATTTTTCAGCAGGTTACAAAGCAGCAAGACGATGCTGTCGCTTGTAACAGATATTTGAAAATCAGCATTATCATTTATTCATCAAGTATCTTTTTATATTTCATTTATTCCCCATCTGCCCTGGCCTTGGCTTTGACAGATGTTAGTCTGTTGGTTACAACAGAGAAATAATCTTAATAATGAAGGCAGCACAGTGATGAATCATAAATAGTATTTCATTCTTTGCAGATAGTGATGGGGTGATTGGCATGAAGGATAATTGGGATAATTTTACAGCCGGCTCCTGACACATTTTTTCCTGAAACAGAACTGTGCAATTCTCTCTGCAAAGCTCCCCACACACCCCCTCCCCCATCGTCACAATGATGTCCCATTTAAATAGCTGCCAAGGCACTCACATCTGCTGAAGATAGCACCCTGGCCTACTATTAATACCATACTGCTTTGTTAAAGATACAGATACTACAGGGACAGACCATCTTCACAGTTGCAGGACAGGTTTTATCTTAAGAATTCAGGGTTAAGATGGAAAATATCCAGAATATTAACTCACCTTCACCCCTGAAGACAGGAAGGTGCCACTGTGAACTTTAGGTGCTGGAGAGCGGGTGCCTTGAGCAGCAGACTGTTTGGCAGAGGGGCTTCCTGTGAAGTGACACACAAACAAACATAATGAGCCATGGAATAGATGTACTGGTGAGGGCATTTGCTCTTTCTGCCACCCTTTCCAGACACATCAAGGCTGTTGTGGTGCAAGGTGACAGTTTCTTGTCAGGGTTACTCAGTGTGGGTGTTGAAGCCTAGATTTGGCTGCAGTGTGTTTACTCCGAGAGCTGCGCACTCCTAAAGTAAAGCCCTTACCTATTATGTCAAATTTTGTTTTATCACAGAATTGGTGAATCAGCCAGAACACCCACATCAGCCTCATCCAGTTGATAAAGCTTCGTTTAATAACACTCCAAACCCGCTGGCAGATCTGGTGGAGCTATGTATTTGTGGAGGACGTGTAGGAGTTGCTCAGTGGGCGTGAGAGAGCAATCTAGGGGAAAGAGCTCCAAAGTGTAAATGTGAACTGATGCTGCTGATGCGAGGAAGCAAACACAACGGTTACGACCGTGTGAGATGACTGCGCTCCATGACGCACGCATCGACTGCACGCTTGTTTCATCTGGCAGTGAACGATCATCTTTGCAGACAATTGCACGCCACATTTACACACGCAAAACCTGATGTGAGTGTGGGGTCTCATCCAATATCCTCCTAATCTGACCATGAAACACATCAGCTCAGTCACCATGGTAACCCCTCATCCAGCAAACATACTGCTGGCTCATCGCGCGTCATACTTTAGGAGTGCAAAATGGGGACAAAGAGAGAGAAATAGAAAAACTGATAGAAGAGAGTACACAGAGATGGATGAGAAAGAACAAGAGAGTAAAAGAAAAAGTAGAGAGAAACAGATAAAAAGATGGGGGGCCAGAGTATATAGTTAATCATCTGTTCTGCCACAGAGTACATTTTTCACAGCCTTTTTTTTTTTTTTTTATAGTCTCTGTGGGCGGCTCAGACACTGCTTTTCAGTTTTGCTGCAGGTCCACTTCTGTTTTTCGAGCAACACTTGGACACTGAGTAGGAGACACGTACCTGCGGAGGCGGCCGATGAGGAAGCAATGCCGATCACCTGGCCGGGCTTGTCAACAATGATATATGGGTTGTTGAGTACAGAGGAAGAGCTCTGCTTGCTGTGGACAGGGGTGGAGGTTGTTGGTGTGCGCGGCAGAGGGGAGTGGCTTGGGGTGGAGATTGGTGACCCTGTGGGGGACAAAGTACGCGGGCTCTTAGTTGAATAAGCCTCTCTAAGCATGTTAATAACAAATGAACATGGAAAACTGTACAAAATGCTTTAGGGCTCGTTGATATTCAGTGAACATTATGAGATTTTAGTGAGTATTTATTATTTTAACTCCATTCAAATGTGTTTTTTGCTAGTTGTATTGATTGATGCATCATATATTGACATATTTTTACATGTTTTTATATTTTACCAGCATAAAACTACAAAAGCTGCTTTGCAAAACTCATATTTACAAAAGAGAGTTGTACAACATAAACTTAACTCATTTAAATGACAAAATCCTATTTATTAGTTTGTTCATGAGGAAGGAGGTTATGGAAAATCCAATGGAAACAAAGCAAAATGAACACTGGGTGGACACACTTACCGGAAACGATTTTACAGCTCATGGTGATCGGTTGGAACGATTTCCCGGGAGACTCAGCAGGACTGGGGGGCTGTCCTGGGGGTACTATTTTGCAGCTTGCTGTGATAGGCTGGAAGGCTGAGTTGCCATGGGAACCCAGAGTGACTCTGTCCCCAGCTTTGGGTCGCGTTGGTGTGCGTTCACCAGAGGTAAGGCCCGTACTGTGACCACCTGCAGGCCTCCCCGTCTCTGCTTTGATAAAACCTGGAGATGGAAGAGTAGATTTCATTAAAACCCTGTTTTACAATTATATTCAGTCACACAGTTACACACGTGATAATACAATGTATACAACTCTATCTACTAATACAGAGCCTTTCAGTTAAAAAACACTGAGAAACCACTGATAAGTGCATAAAATGGTGGTCCAGGAAACAGTCCAGTATATAAACCAGCAGATGACCTCTTCATGGTCATGTTTACAAAAAAAAAATGTTTTTGTTGTTGTACCTTTGTCTACACTGGAGTCTTGTGAGATGGGAGAACTAGAGCGTCCATAACTTTGGGCCAGCGAGGCGCCCGACGTGGGGCTGGCTGCTCGGTGAGTCACCTTGGAGGAAGAGGGCTGAGGGATGTAATCGTCCCCAAGAGAATGCCTATGGAGCTCCACATCAACCACCTGGAACAAATATAGCTCACTATGAGCGCAAACGTCTGAGGAGAAAAGTCAGGGCAGGAAACAGAGTGAACATTTCTAACTTACAGTTTCAGCACCAAGTGTCTGTAGCCCGGTGTAGGTTCTGTCAAGCTGTAGAGGGGTCAAAAGAAAAACTTGAGCAAATGACAAGTTACACAAAGACAAATAAACTGTAATTATAACTCATTTAAGTACAATAAACTATGGTTTTAAATATACACTTTTCACAAACATCCATGTAATGCTTTTAAGTTGTGTTTTTTTCTGAATCCTGTACAATTAATTGACCAGAGGAAGGAGTCAACAAAGACAAAGTACATCAAGGAGCCACATCAGGACAAAAATACAGTTTCTCAGTCTGAAGAAGAAAGCAAGCTACGTGACTATGTGGTCTATGAAGTGGTCTGACCTTTAACTGGTGGATGATGTCAATACGTTTGTTTCGAGGGTCTTTGAAGTGGATCTGGATCCTCACAGGAAACTCTCCCCAACCGCGTCGTGTTAAATGAAAGGGAGGCTCACTGAGAACAGACACATTCAGGCCTTATGTAACGTCATTAAAACACAAATCTGGGAGCGAGAGAAAAAAAATCTATAGAGGAGGAATACTAAATGACTGTGAAAATATATTCTAGCTCTGTTTTTCTGGCTGAGACGGAGTTAATCTTCTACAAATCAATGACTTGAAGGACTCTCATCTTCTCCCCGTTTGAAGCTTGAGGTTTTCATCCAAACACAACAGACATTGATCTGGCTGCCTGCATTCTGAGGGCGTGTATATGTGCTTGCGTGCCACGAGTCTATTCAAGCACACCCTATAAGTAATGCATTTCTTACTTTTATTCATCCCCTCATCTACATTCAGGCTGTGTTGACAGTCAGCAGAGAGCATCAGGTCTGTGTAGGGGTTTGCTGGGAATGAAGACTTTAGTCAGTCAGAAGGGAGGGGGGCTTTCGAGCTGCTGCAACAGCAACGTGATCGCTTTGTCAGCTCAAACAGCTACGAGGCAACAGCTCAGGATAAGGATTGCTGACTGGAGGAACAGATCATTTATTCAGAAGCCATGGGCAAACTTCAGTCCTTCGCATATTAAGAGGATTAATACCTAAAATAAGACATTTCAACTGCAGAACCCAAGGCCACAAAAGTCCTTCCAGATGTTTCCTAAATTAACGGTGAGACACAGATCCGCACCTCAGGGCTCTGGGCTCACCTCAAGGCAAACTGTGTGTTGGATTAAGGTGTGTCTACAATTAGTCACGTCAATGTTGACTTCTAGTCTGACTCATTGTGACCCAGTAACGTCACCTATTGATGTGTGTACATTTTAAACAGTCTATTTTTGCACTATATAGCTGTTGCCTGTATTTTAGAACAGTACTCTACTACCTTACTTCATGTCTGCTTTTGTTCCTGCTCTTATCTTGTTTTTACTGTTCAGCTCGTCACCAATCACAATTTCATTCTATGCATACAATAACAATAATGTTTTATGTCTTTTATGTATATATATATACACAAGATTTAGCTGGGATAATTATCACTTAGTAAGACAAATATAATTGTTTACAGTGCGGTATGATTGATGATGGACGAGCTGTATTGTCCAACATGCACAAGGGGGCGCCGTTTATTAAATCATTTTCATAACGGCCTGTTTACTGCTGAGTGTGTGTAACACCATGTGAAAATCAGCAAACTGTTTTTTTGCGTTTGTTGATGTGAAAGCTGACGATGAGGATGATGAAGATTGTCTCTTACGCAAGTGTTATTATCCAACTCTTTCTTTACTTCCTTCAGTTTGGAGAGGTGGGGCAATCTAGTGACCGATGATGATAACATGAGGTTAGGAGTAAACATTGTGTCTATGGGCAACACAGCACTTTGAAAGCAAACCTAATTGGAACAAGTTGTCCCATGTCTTTACAGGCAAACCAATGAAACAGCACCCATGTAACGTTTTTTTTTTTTTTCTTTCCATACCAAGAGGAGGAGCTCTGCCTATTTCAAATAACATGCTCACTGAAAACCAAAACAACAACACACCTGACTTCCACTAGGTCATTGGGTTTGTAGCTGGGATGCAAGAAGAACCAGACTTTCTTTACAAAATGGTCAATGCTTGGTTCTCTCCTGGAGCCTCTGACGTACACCATCCACTTGTGGGTAGACTGGTCATTTTCTTCCCGCTTATCAGGGGGAATGTACCTGAAAAATAAAAACTAGCACTCAGAGGCATGGCAGATTTAGCCTCAGAGAACATGTGTTGTGATTAGGTGGTTAAAGACGGTTAAAGGAGGAGGAGTTAAACACTTCACAAGCAGCAAAACAGGACAGGTGAAAGGCAAGACTGCAGACGATCTTTCCTGTTGCACCTTAAACTCTTTTAAGGTGAGGGGAGGAGGAACAGAAAATAAAGGAGTGATGGTGCTGCAGGGAAATAAATCAGTCTAAACAGATAACTGGAAACAAGCCACATTTTATAAATGGAGCATTGATTGGTAGTCTAGGTGAACTTGCACTCAGTACAGAATAAATGGGATTGCTTAACCGTCTGAAGCCTGCTTACTTCTTTTACAATTTGACAACTTCCCTAATCTTGAGCAACTGTTACAAAACAATTTAATTTTGTTTTTCGGGAATCTGGTGAAAATACACACTGCTACATGTGATCCTATTTAGCCCTCTGGGCCGTCTAGTGTGTACATGAAACATGGAGACTGTCAAACAGGGTTCCCAGAACTAAAGCGCCTCATTTTTACAGACAGTGGATCAGCCCAGGGGGGACATGCATTGGGTAAAAGGTTATCTTCTGCCTTCATCAAGACTGAACTTGTAGCAAAACTGTATTAAGGCTCAGCTCTTCAGTGCACAGTCATGCAAAAGACCACAACACCCTCCTTCAGCTGTACACTTCATGTAGCGTTTTGCAACCACATTAATCCACTGGTTGCTCGTCCTAGTGTGGTTAATTTCAGCCACCAGTCTGAGTTCCTGTTATTCCTGTTATTCCCCGTGCCATGTCGGTCTTCCAAAAGTTTTTTTTTTTAAAGCTTCAAAAGCATTTACAAATTAGTTTAGCTGCAGGGACACAGACAGTCAGGTGCACCTCACATTTACAACAACAACAACTCAAAGGGGCCAAACGGCAACCACCAACTCAAGTCACTCTACAGCTTATAATTCATGCATAATCTTCAGTTATTCTCAATATTTTCAATTTCTTTCCAAAAAGCTACATCATGCCACTCTGTTCTTAAATGATATTTCAAAATCTCACAGATTTGAAAAGGAAAACATATCTAAAGTCTTCAGAAAGATGGATGAAAATGCAAACTTTTATGTTGTGATTTTCAAACATTTAAACCAAATCCACAATTAATAACAAAGACCTGGAAAGACCTGCTTTACAGCATACTGAGAAAAATGAATGAATGAGTACAATGCATGCTTAGTGGTTACATACTTTGACACGTTCCCCACTACGATTGTCTTCTTTGCATAGAGTCTAGAGGCCTCGTCTCCTGTTGTGTGATAGGTCACCCTCTGCTCTGCTCCTATTGATGACGGCACACCGAACGTGTCCTACGACAAATGACAGAGAAGGTAGCAAGCGTGATGAAGGTAAAAACACATTCCTGATACTTACTTAGCTATAATTAAATAATCAATGAACCCATCATCTCGGTCAGTTGGACTCACTTTGCCTGTATTACGTCCAGGTCTGCGCTCCTGCCTGCTGCCGTCCTCTCTCCACGCTCCCTCTCCGTTCCTCTCTGCTCCATCTCCTTGCTGTGAGAGGGACTCGGACTCCGAGTGGGCCAGGGAAGGAGTCTCAGAGTCCTGGTTGAGAGGGGAAGAGGAACGAGATGGGGACTCCAGAAACCGGCGGATGGCGGGATGGTTCAGCACGGCGGGGTCACTCTTGGAGGCATGCTAGGACAAAAAGGAAACACTGGTTGCTGCTACTACACTTTACTACATCCTTAGAGCTGCTGTATTTGCTAACACATGGTATTTTACCTCTGGGAGCTTTGTCAGGCCAGCATTAGCATAGTAATTGGCCACTATGCATGCCCGTAGCTTGTCCATCATCCTCCTGGCTTCATTGAGTCGCTGCAACAAAACGAAGAGCCAAAGAATAAACATACAAGTTGTTTTCTATATCAATAAAGTTTCTGTATTACTGATACAAATATGTGAAATATAGAATAAGCAACAGCAGACACTTAAGAGGTATCATCCACATACCTGACTTATCACATCTATCTCATGCTCCTTGTTCTTCATCTCCAAAGAAAACTGCTCCCTGATGATGGTTTCAATTTTCTGTACTGTTGCTTCTCGAGCTGACCACAAACGAATAATATTTATTAAAGACCAGGAAAACACTCTAACACTAACACAGTGCAGTTAGTTTTGACCACAACATGCAAAGCAGGTGTACATGCCCAGGGGTTCAGAGAATGGACTTACCATTATTTTCCACCGCTTTGCTCCTCTTACTGTTTTGCACCAGAGAAATGTCCTCGTAGTCGGGGTCATTGCCTTCTATTTTCCTTTTAATTCCCGACATGGCTGCCTGTAAAGAAGAATATACATATCAACAGTTACAGCTAGCTAATCAATCCCATGCTCTGTTGGCCAGTTTCGGTACTTAGCATCGATTTAGCTGGCTAGTTGGCTAACTTTAGCACTGACTACCTAGCTTGGCATGCGAGCAGCCTGTCTACCACCTAGCATGCTGCTCTAAACTGTCTTCAAATTATTTTAAAAAAACAAAACCCCTAACGAAGAAGATGTAACAGCTAAAAAATTAAAGACGTGTAGTCGCAATGTGCCTCCGGACCTCTGTGTTAGACAAATCCGTGCCAGCCGTTCGTACAGCCGGTAGCACTGTCACGTTAGCAACCGCTACCCTTGTTTGCTAACGCAGCTAACGCTAGCACGCAGCTGTACACACCGATTTAGTCTGTATGAAATGCAAACTTACTGGCGTATTCAGTGCTGTGGAGGAACGTTTCTTTAAAAATGCGTGTGTTTTAATTCAATGTGAGCATATCCTTTGGGGTTTGCTATATTCATTCCACACTCGTGTTCAGTAAATTGCTAAATCTCGAGCTGGACAAGTAAAGCTAACTAACTAGTGGACACAGTTAGCCTTGCCGTTAAGTGAAACGGCCACCAGGGGCCACTGTTCTACACAATAGATTATTACTCTGCTCCAGGCTCCAGGAAGATAAATGAAAGGCATTCAACAACTTCAGGTGGCTTGGGTTCACTGGAAAAAGAATGTGTTTTATATATGTCAATCAAAGCCTGTCCAGTGTTTACAGAACTAACTAGCCGTACAAGCTCTTCATAGCTGGAATGACTGGATATATGAGCGATCTGATAAGCACAATACAAAAGAACTCTTGAGGTATTTTAGTCATCCGGTAATGCTGCAAAATACTGATTTGACGTTAGGGATTCATTGGAAATCCTTACAGCCATCACATGACTGTGAATTATGACACAAATGCTGCGATTCCTCGTTGTACAACAATGCCAACACCAACACCAACTGCTGCAAACGTACCACCTCTATAAATCTTACATATTTTAGGTTTGACAGCTGTGTCCGGTTGCATGGCACGAAGAGGAAACAGCCGAGAGGAAGGGGCAGCACGCTTCTGATGAGCAAATTTGAAATGATCAGCAGTGGGATCAGTTCCACATGCCTTAGCATCATCTAAGGCATGTTATTGGGACTCAGCGAAGCCTGCGGTTGCTTTGTTGCGCAGACAAAATTACACACGCAATGCTGTGGCACACATCTCGGGCCAATTAAACACATCAGAGGGAATAAAGAGTTCGGTTCACCTTTTATTAAAATTGTATGAGAAATATTATGAATACGTTCCTGCAATTAATCACCCTCTTATTGTGTACACGTTTCCTTTTTTATGGAGTACAGAACAATACCACAGTTAAGCAAGATTACCGCATGCATCGACATGAACTCTGATGTACAGTACAGTGTTCTCCTGTCTGCGAAGCTGTGCGTCCACTTTGGACCCTCTACATAAATCAGGGTGCAGATATTTAGGGAAGACACGACTTGAATTCCTTCCATACTTCTTAATGCATTGTGCCCATAAAACTCCGTGAGAAGAATGTTTGTGGTTTCCATTGAACCAAACCATAATACGGCGCATATATAAATCACATGAGACGTAAACAAAAAAAAGGAATGTCTGTCACAGCTTGAGTTGCTCAATCTCGCTTGAAATAGTGTGGCTGGTTTTATACACTGTCGCCTTGTTTAACACAATGGCTCATTAAAACATCACCAGCGTGATTGATGAAGTGAACGACTCCACCATATGTTTGCAGATTGCACCAAGTTTAATTAAGCAGAATATTGTACTTCTCGTTGTTAATTAAAAAATTTAAAAAGCATCTTTTTAAAATAAATAAATAAATAAAAATCTTTCTGTACATGACTGTATAAATCAGCTCGTACCCTATAATTGTTTGGCCAGATTCATGGTTTCACCGCAACAGATGCTTTTCATCTTGGCCATCTGGTTTCTTTCATACTGAGTCAAAAAACTTGAAATACATTTACAGTGTATAGTAAGGAAGTCGTTCTTGGAGGAGTTTTATGTTAAAAGCTTGCATGAATATGACATTATTTGGAACACCTTGCCCCTTTAGAACTGCCCTAATTCTTCAATGACATGCTGGAGGGTTTGGTCCATATTGACATAACATTATCACACAGTTGCTTCAGATTTCTCAGCTGCACATCCATGTGAAACTCAACCCCGTCCCAAAGGTGCACTTTTGGACTGAGATCTAGAGACTGTGTGTACCATTGGAGTGGCTCTGTGACATGTTGCATCCTCCTGCAGGAAGTAGCCCTCAGAACATTAGTACTCTGTGGTCACAAAGTTAATACTTAATTAGTACTAAAGGGTCCAAACTGTGCCAAGAAAATATGCCCCACCACCACCACCATTCTGAACCATTGATACAAGGCAGCATGGATCCGTGCTTTCATGTTGTTTCACATATAATTCTGTCCCTACCGACTGAATGTCGCAGCAGAAATTGAGTCTCATCAGACCAGGCAATGCATTTCCAATTTTCGACTGTCAAATTTTGGTGAGCCCTTGCAAACGGTAGCCTCAGTTTCCTGTTCTTAGCTGACAGGAGTGACATTCAGTGTGGTCTTCTGCTTCTGCAGGTTTGACGTGCTGTGCATTCAGAGATGCTCTTCTGCATACCTCGGTTGTAATAAGTAGTTAACTGAATTACTGTTGCCTTTCTATAAGCTTGAGTCAGTCTGGCCATTCTCCTCTGACCTCTGCCATTAACAAAGCATTTTTGTCCAGAGAAGTGCCTCTGGATATTTTCTCTTTTTCAGACCATTCTCTGTAAACCGTAGAAATGTTGATCATGTGTCACAATCCCACTATATCAGCATGGTCTGAAATACTCAAAACAACCCATCTGGCACCAACAACCAACAACAAATTCACTTAAATCACCTTTCTTCCCCATTCTGATGCTCGGTTTGAACTGCAGCAGATCATCCTGATCATGTCTATATGCCTACAGACGTACCTAATGAACTGGCCGGTGAGTGTAAAGACATTTTTTTTACTCAGTGCTGGTAACCTCATACACATTGTCACTGATGAGACAGGACAAAGCATTGGTACAGAAAGAACAACTTTATTGATGTTTCTCCGATACAAGTCAACCATTACATTTCAACATACTGCAGTTTACAAAAATCCAAAGCTCTCTCACATCCGAGTAGAAAGTGGGCTTAAAATATCACATCATACATCCAATAACAAAGATTTGCATCAAAATGATCCGATTTAATTCCCCATCCGTTATTATTAAGGCAAAAATGGCAGAAATTAACAGGCTAAGGCACTGGGTGATTAAATCAAATGACCTGGGTGAGTAAATCAAATCCACTTTGGCTTAAATTTGCGTTCATAGTCAACTCTGTTAACCAGCTTTTGACGCTTAGCTCTTTTTAGGGGTTTAATTTGCACATTGGAATCAAAACATCTCAAGCAACACAGTCCCACAACTCACCACAACAAGTAAAAGAAGACAAAAAAAAATCAGAACAGACACAAAAACAATGGATAATTTTATCAAATGTAAATATAAAAAAAAATGAAAGACTCTACAAAGCCAATAATGACAATCAATAAATCAGCACAACAGGACAGTGTTAGTGGCCCGTTTTGAGTAAATACTCAGTGAAATCACAGACGCACACACACTCAATCTCTCTCTCTCTCTCACTATTTAGAACCCCCACCCCTCTTTTGTCTAACCGCTTTCTTGCCCATCAACTCTTCTTGTTGGGCTCCTGAATTACCCAAGAGGAGGTCGGGAGGACCTGGGGATGTTTTCTTTTCAGCCCCTACTACTGTTTACATCCTGAACTCATGCTAACATTCCTTGAAGTTTGGTTCGAGCTGAAACACCCCCACCTATGTCTGTCATTGTGACTGACAGATGGAAGCACAATCCGTGCTCTTCTAACATGATATGTTGTGCATTGCTAGGGAGTCTCACAAACTCACAGATCACCTTTGTCAACCTTTCCTCAGCCTTGACATTGTTTTCTTGGTTGTTAAAGTTATAGCACATCAGAGTTACAGGACGTGTCCAACAAGAAGAGCTGACAGGCCCTTTTACCGTTTCCTCTATACGTCACATGAAAGCAAAGAACATTTACTGATACAGTAAAAAAAAAAAAAAAGGAAATCATTGTCATATAATTCTACATTTAACAGGATCCTGTCAAAGTGCACAAATGGGGCTCTCAGTTACAGAAAACACAATATGCAACCAAGAAAGAGATACATTTAAATTTAAATACAGGTTAAACAAAGAAAACATGTTAAAGTTATATTCACAGCAATTTCTCTAGTCTATCAACACCATATGTAGTAAAAGGTGACTTTTACTGACCACGAGCCACAGCATCCAAAATCATTCAGAACCCCGCCGCCCTGTGTTATGTATAGCTCTGCTACACACGCCATCTCAGCTGACCAGTAAACACGCACACACACACACACACACACACACACACACGGACGCACACCTGGAGGTATCTACGGTTACCCCGAGTTACATCTTGGCATGTACAGGTGAGAGGTGCTAGCATCAGTGTGAAGAGCTCTGTTAATAGAAGCCAGCAAGTTGTGCATTGCTTTCACTGCAACCTGCTTGGCTCCAACACATCCAGACCGAGTAAAAAAAAAAAAAAAAAAAATAAAATCACATACGTACATGCACACCACTTATTCAGAGCAGTCTTCGAGTTTGATCTACAAAGGCTTCTCACATCTACAAAACCACCCCACGAGCCCCGTACACCAACGAACTAACATTGATATGAAATAGACACACTACTGTAAAGCTACATACTATACAATAAAATTATATAAAAAAAAGAGACAAACAAGTATAACTTAAGAAAAATAAAAAAAAATAAAACGTATTGAGTGTGTGTAATGAGTGTAAAAATAATAATCATAATGGAGCTAAATAAAGCGTTGTAGATCAGAACATATGAGGTGATAACACAGGCAGAGAAGGAAAAGGCAAACACATGTGGGGTTTTATTCCAATATTTCTGTACAGCCCGTGCTCTTTATCTCTTCTCTTCACTCTGCTCTGGGTTGAAGGGTGAGAGCGACTCATATTTATGGCAACTGATACTGTGGGAGAGCAGCTGGCTGACTGTTTACCACATTTCTTATGGGTCATTTTTAGCATCAAGGAGAAAAATATAAAAAGCAAGGAACTGTACTTTTTAAACTTTTTTTTTTTTTGTTTAAAGTTCTTTACCAGTGCTGGGTTGTTCTCTACTGTATCAACATAGACTCTAATGGAGTGCAGTGGGAGAAAGGTCATAAATTGGGCCTGGCTACTCATTTGTCAAATAATTATTCTGCAGACAAATGACTGTGCGTGGGTACTTTCAGTGCTGGTCTTAAGGCCTTGTTTTTGTTTCTTCAGCACTATCTGTGGCAATCTCAGCACACTGGCAACCTAGATTTCAGACTAAGGTCACTTTGCCCAGTAATAAAAGTCATATTGGCAAGTGCGCATTAAAACTGATGACTTGTCGCTATATCACATAAAAACTGATTCAAATTCAGGCATGGCGTTTTAAGTCATTTCAGTTAGAATTAACTTCCATAAAATATACAGTTAGGTGTGAAAACAAATTGAATTTCTATTGGTATGATTGAAAGTCTTTGTGCAGAATATATTTTCCCACATTACTACAAGATAAAGAAATAAAATCCAAGCTCAAATCAAAGTTTATATTTTCATTTATACTCAGCATTATCAATAACATATTCATTTTTGGTAATTCAACAAGTTATCATGTTTTCCTCAAATATCTTTAGTCTGATTTATCCCTATTGCTTTCTTTATTTCTCTTACATGATGCTTCCCAACCTTGTATGGCTACTACTACTACAAGGCAAATCTGCGTTGGCCTGATTCCACTTTAGCTCTGATTACAGATGGACTGGTAGTGTTATCAGTTAAAGAGCATTTCCGCAGAAGCGCTCTAACTAACAACAACAAAAGAATTACAGCACACTGAGTACTGCTACATGATGCTGCGAGAAAATAAATTAGCTCACTGGTACTGTGGGCTGAAGTGTTAAGTCCCTGTTATGAACAAAAAGTGTGTGGTTATTTCATGTGGTGTATTTGAAGAGTTTCTTTAGTGTTTGTTCTCATGTAAGAATGTATGTGTCTCTGTGTGATTGTGGTCATGGCTTGTAGTACTTTTCATTGTAACGGTGGATGGTTACGCAGCCGTGGTAGGAGATGGGTCGCGGCATGGCTGCCACGCCTGTGATGATGCCCGTTGCCGGGTCGTAACACAGGATGGTGTCTGTTGCTTCACCGCTTTCCCCTCTGCCGCCCAGGATGAAGATCTTGCCATTGCACACCGACATGCCACAGCTCTCCTGCAAAGGGAGAGAGAAATACGTGAATGTAGCATTGTTGCAGGTGAAGTCAGTTTGTTTACCGAGTGCAAAATATGTATTTAATCTATTTACCTGTTTGTTGAAGGTCTGCACAACATGCATCCAGTAGTCCTCTGCTGGGTCGTAGCAGAAAATGGACTTGGTGAGACCACCGCACACGTAGATCAGGTTGTTGAGAGACACTGCTGTAATGCAGCGCTTGGCGATGGGGATGTTGGCCCGTAGTAACCAAGTGTCTGTCTCTGGATCGTAGCACTGAACCTGTGACATACAGTTACATGTGGTGGTGTTTTAGAGTGGTGAAAGACATGAACGCCCCTGTATCTTTTTAAATATATACTGTATGGTGGGAAAACAGTTGTTGAACAGAAAAAAAAAACTGAGGAATGTGGAGCTTCTTCTGTGGCTGACTGCTCTGAGGGCTGACATAAGCGTGCCTCTGTGTGATTTGCATACAATCCCAGCATTCTCTCACCCACTCCTCTTTAAAATAGATTTCTTTCAAAGCAGTCTAGTCTCTAACTATGCCTAATGTGCAGGGTGTCTCGCTGCAACAGATGTGGAGCTCTGGGATCAATGTAAATGACCCTGTTAAGAGAACCAGGAGAGGGGTAGATCAAAAGTGCAGTCTCGTGAGCTCTCGTCCCCCTTGGACACGTAGAGTCAGCCATGCAGCTAGAGAGACGTGCGTTGTTGTTTTATCTTTTACAAAAATGCCCATCTGCTTCTTGATGTCTGGTCTAGAGCCAGCACAGACATAAACAAAAATGCCAGCTATTTCATAGAAGAATTAAACTGATTCTTCAGAAGTCACCGCCTTCCTGTTTACTTCCAGCAATGTGGCTGTCAGTCAAAACATAATGAAACTATTCTAAGATTGCAAGTCACGTCCCAATCTGTCTTGGGTCATTTCACACAGTAGCGTGACAGATAACAAATTCTGTATTGCGACTGTTACCCATCATCCTCACTGAAATCTTTATCTTCAGCATGTTTATTTTTGTATCAAAGTCTTTCACTTTGATCTCCTACTATGACATTTATCCGTTTCCTGTTTTGTCACTGTCATTTGATTGAGTAAATGTATATTCTATTCATGTAAAATCAAAACTTAAATGAAGTGAGATTAAACAATTGCCATGGTGACAATGACAATGACACAGTTAATGAAATTTAACAAACCAAAGCAGGATCAACCTGACTGGGCAGGAAGTGCAGCCGTTTAATTGAACGACTCTACCAGTCAGTGATGCTAAACTGAAAACAATTCAGATTCTGATTTTGTACTGTAACTCTTTAAAAGCTAAAAATGTTGATAAATAGATGGCTGCTTGCACATCAAGATACTTCACACATACATGCACCGTAAATGTAACAGTCAACGCTAACCTCAAAAAAGTTTAACTTGTAATTTTGAGTAGTTGTTCAGATGCACAGGATTTTGCACATCCCTTTAGTGTCTACGGTATAATTATTGAAAACAAGTACCCAGAGACAAAAAGCACCTCTGCTCTCATCACCGTGTGCTTAAGTGTGTGGGCGGAGGGGGCACACATCTGTTTCCCACCTTGTCTGAACAGGTTTCGTCGTCTGGCCCTCCTCCTATGACAAAGAGCTTGCCGGCGCAACTGGCCACCGCCGGAGAGCTGACGGCCTCTTTCATGGGAGCCACCTCTGTCCAGCGGTTGGAGAAGGAATCATAACACTCCACACTGCTCAGGCGGCTCTGGCCATCGTAGCCACCCACAGCGTACACCTGAGGACAGACACACGGACAGATATGGATCAGATGACGAGTGGAACTAGATACCTAGAAACATTTGGCATACACCACAACCTAAACATTGTGACATGTGTAAAACATCTTTGCATACATGTCTTCCAGTCCACAAGCCTACGTCAGCACTTAAAGAACTCGTTTATCAGGTGCAGAAGATGAATGCCGAGTTTCTTCAGAAGCAAGCACAATTATTTCTTTCCTCATTGCTCTTAAACCTGTAAACACTTCCTTGCAAGCATGAGTGCAACTGCTAACCCTAAACACTACTTCCTAATTTGCTCAACTGGCAAAATGACACAGGTCTGTGTAGGTTTACAATAACACCACAAAGTTTTGAACCAAAACAGAACTTCATTTTGTTTGCTTTTCTTTTTCATTTAGTTTGTGACAGCTTAGTTTTCCACATTTACTGACAAATGCGGTCTGGTTGACCAAATCTGAAAAACAATAAATACACATAAATCAAACTAAAAAATAAATGTTATAGACAGGAAAAATGGTTAAAATAGGTTGATGTCTATATTTTGCCGGTAACGTTCTCGGGAATACACAATAAGCAGCACTAGTGGTTACGAGCATAGAACTAGTCATCAGCAGGCAGAGCTTGTGCAACAGAGGACCTCCAGGCTGTTCCTGTCTCTATGCAAAAACGGAAACACAAATAAGAACGGGGAGAGGGAGAGGGAGAGGGAGAGGGAGAAACAAACAGCAACGGAGGCAAAGAAGGGGAACAAAAACCCATTAGACACCTGGACAGCATGACTGTTTTTTCCAACTGTAAAGCTGATGATCCATGTAGACTGTTTTTTTTCCAAACCAGTCTTCATGCATGTATTTACTGTATTTCCTTAATTTGTGACCTCTATTCACCTCAGCCACAGAAAGGCTTTTACTTGAAGCAGGTCTGTATTTTTAACGTCCTCTGTTGGAATATGATGAACATTAATCATCATATTCAGCATCACACATTAACAAGAAGCTCGGCTCTGATCTGTTCTGGTTTGCTCACAGGTTAGTTACTGCATCACGCTGTGTATCAGAACTTAACATTGCATCTGCATCTGTTAAAACCCCTGCAACATGTCAATGGACAGAAACCCTTAATTTGTTTACAGTGATTTTATTGTCAAAGATTTGCAGCCATACAACAACAGTGGCATGCTTTTAACTGAGCACGTGTGACTGAAATAGTATAACATTACTTATAATACTACTAGATTAGAAATCCACAACAACAGGGGGTTAAAATAGCTTAATGATATCGTTGAATTCATTAAATTAAAGAGATAGGATTGTACATTATGCTTAAATATCATGCACATTATCTGATGGGCACCAGGGCTTTAGCCACCCTTTACTTGTGTCGACCACGGCGCCATTATCTGAGACCTGGCTTTTAACTAACTACCCGTTTTTATTTTACGTGTAATCACAACAGTCCCGGATTTATTTTGCGGAGGGCAGACTGTAATTTTTGGAAAAGGACTGAGGGCATGTAGGCAGACTGAAAACTGTTATCTTGCAAGTGAACAAAAGAGGGCTAAAACAACATCATGGTACATGGAGATAAAGCTAATTGAGTGTTGTTTAAAGAGAAAATTAAATATTTTTTCTTTCTGAATCTGAAGAGCTGGTTGACCAAAGTTACCCAAAGTCAATTAAATCCACGTTTTATTTCCCACTTTAACACAATACAACAGTTGTATGGCACTAAAAGCATTATATTTTATGATATTATAATATATTATCGATACTTTGGATTTCACACAATAATACAGACAATAAAGATAAATGTATTGCATTTCTAAATATTTTGGGTGGAGTGACCCTTTAATGTTCCTCTGAAGCTATCCAGACCCTAGTTTGTTTGAAGACGGTAGCGGTAGGGACTGGGGTAGGGCATAGGATCCCTCTTTTCTTTTCACCATTGCCACTTGTCACTAACTCGATAAGGCACCCTACACGGCTTCTTTACACCATGAAGGAGTAAGTCTATCAGTACAGGAACGTTTCACATGAGCTTGATGATGGTCGCACATACCCAGTACTGACTTGAGGTATGCTGCTGTCGCATAAACACTAAGCCAAACGTGATTTATAGCTCACTGCGGACACGGTCCCTAGACACTGAGCGGTAACAGCTAATTTTACGGCCACGTTCAAGCACTGACAGTGGCTGAATGATTAACTGTTTCCTGAACGTGCAGGAAGATGAGAAGTATTGACAGTGAAAGAAACACTGAGGCAGAGCAGGAGAGAAACAAGATAGAAGAATAGAGAGAGAGACGGAGAGTTACATTATGATGGATGAGAACAGCCGTCACCAAGTGCAGCCATAACAGGGAGAGGAAAACAACTGGTGACCTATTTTAGCTTACGCTCTGTGGAAACAAGACCAGTCCAACAGGACTGCACAGACTGCACAGACTGCGGGTCACAGAGAAGTGTGTTTTCTTTTACCTACAGTGTATCCCTGTGAGAATCACCTTTAAAGGTTTAATGTTACAACTCGGGGTGTATCAGTGAATGTAAGGTTTGCACAAACATAGTAAGGCAAGTTTAGGTGGGCTTATGTGGTGGGTACTGTGCTTGACTATGCAAAATATAAATAGTGACGTCTACCGGAAAGTCTTTTCATAAAAGCATGAACACGTGCTCATTATACAGGCATGTTTAGAACACGCCGCTTTGTTACTCCATACTTGCAACTGTAGCATGAAAAGGGGAAATTACAGACTGAATGAGGAAATGACTAGGTACAAGCTCAGAAGGAGGGGGAACTAAATTCTGGGGAAAAAACGACAACAGACAACAAAATGTTTTTTGTGATAAAATGCCCGATACTATCTGGGATGCAACTGTGACAAAGAACATTCAGTGGAAACATCCTTCCTGGCCAGATAATGAGGACGTGAAATAGTATAACTAACACGGGCTAAAGCCTTCTGACAGAAAACACTTAAAGAAATTTGCATCATAAATAAAAATAATATAAGTTAATTTACTAAATAATGAATATCTTCTTTCAGACAGTCAGTGTCAGTGCCAGTCAAGAGAACAAGCAGTTACTACCTAAAGTGATCAAAAAGGACAATCTCATTTTTAACACATAAAATAATGTATGTGTCTACTACTGCCTCTACATCTGTACATTTTGTGATTCCTGTCCTTGTACATTTGAATAGAAATAGAGTAGTGATGAACAAAATCTTAAGTGATCTTATTTTCAAATCAAATCAAATGATTCTTGCATGAGAGTGTTCAGTCAGCCACAGATCATTAAGTTTAAACTTGGTTTCCATTAATGGTCTATAGTTTAGTTAAGATGCGGCTCAGCAGGTGAAGTTGTTTTCACTATACCTTGACACAATGACTTACTCTGGAGTTAATTACTGACTTTTATAGCCAAGCCATCCAGCTGATTACCACCTGTTGTGGCGCAACCAGCATGTGCTGTAGATCAAATGCACACGTGCGTTTTTGTTGTGGCGAGGCACAATGTATTTTGGGTGTTGTAATGAAGTCATTGAAAACCCAGTACAGACCGGCCAGAAACTCACCTTCAAAACATAAGGAAAGCTGCAAAGGAGGTGAACGACTTCTGCTTCAGGCCAAAGCTCTCTAAGAATATGTGCACTTACGTGGATACATGATGACTAAAACACACCTGATGAGTAATGCGTTTGCATGTTGTGAATACCTCACCCAACACAATCTGCACCTGCTCTTCTTAATGCAACACTATGAGAAGTAATTACAATCCAGAAACGTTTCATGAGGTATTCATATTATTGTATTACCAGAGGACAACACTAGTTTTACAATGTGATGGTTACGACCACAAACGCTACAAAGTCAAATCTTTTGAAGACAAACTTTCTTTAACAAAACAGGAATATAGTTATTTAATTTAATGGCTAACTTAGCATTTTAGTAGATTGGATATAGAATTTAACAGCACTATGGACAGCAGCCGTATAAGTATTTAAGATTATTTTTTAAATTATGCTTGCACATACAAACCGTGTGTTTACCGAGTCATCAGTACAGAGCTCTCACTGCTATCTAAGGACACTCGTGGCTAAAGTGACCGAGTAGGCGCACGTGGAGCGTGACACAAGCTAGTGGACGAAGCTAGTCCTTAACTGGGAAGTGTGAGACGCTGGCACACGTCCATTAAACTCTCAGTGCACTCAAACAAGAATGTCCAGCTGCCTAGTAAGAAAGAGTACAGCCCGGCAACAGAGTAAAGCACTGATCAAGGATTACCGATCAGCTTACATGACATTTACTTCATTCAAATTTCACAACCAAACTGGTGCAGGATCTGTTATTAATCTGACACGACGTTTAGTATGCAGTATATAGAAGAGTAGGGAGATAGCTGTCTGACACATGACGGGTTATGGAAATACTGTATAAAGACTGTCTATAATTTCTAAGAGAAAGATTTCAAATGTAGAGCAGCACATCTTTGTATGCTGGCTTTACATAGAAAGCCAAGTTTATTCTGCCTGTTGAATCTGCAATGTATCCAGGATGTGCAAGGTGAGCTGGAACCAGTGAGTCGCAAACTAACAAATGAGTCAAACACTACTAATAATAATTCCTTGTCACAACACACCCTCGTAGACTAACACGGAAGATCCCGATAGCAGAAAGCACGCTTTCGTCAAATATGACGTTGCTAAGAACTAGAGAGGTCTATTTCCTCCTTCTGCGAGTGTGTCACTTCTAAGACTAGATACTCAATGTCAGTTATCCTAAAGCATGTAAAACCCTTGGTCTAGTTAAAAACAAATTCCTTCAGGTCTGTGTGGAAGACAGAAGGGAGGAATGAACCGATTGTGAAAGGTAAGAACCGAAAGCAGCCCAAACTTCCAGTGAACACTCTAATACCTTTCCTGCAGGTGATTCCACAGAATGTTCTCAGTGAGTAAATAATACAACCCCTTTTCTTCCTCCTGTTTCGTAGCAATCCTGGCTCAAATTTCTGTAGACACACGTCACATTTTCCCGTGAAACTGCAGCTTTATTCAAAGTGAAGCATATTATAAAGTCTCCGCAGCTGCACTGTGGGTTGCACACAGCTTTTTCAATATGTTTCTACGAGTCCAGGCTATGCTGTAAACTTCTACTGACTAGCTTGGGTTGCTTTCTCTATTCAGGGTAGAATATTGCAAAAACTGTTTTAAACAAACACGATAACAGGCTAATTATAGAAAGAATCAATAGTATTTTTCTTTTGACGCAACAACATACATGTTTTGGGATTGAGAAGAAACAATTCTGCTGCAAACCTCACGCGTATATGAGAAGATTTCCCTCCTTACCTTGCCCAGTAGGACTCCCATCTTGTGTCTCCAGCGGCCTTTGTTCAGAGAAGCCACTCTGATCCACAGGTTGAGTTGGGAGTTGTACATCCACACATCCCTGGAATTGATACGACCACCTACAAACACAGAGAGGCGAACATTAACGCGCTGCAAATAATGTTGCTAAGACAGCTTCGGGTTCAGTTTGAGTACAAGTGTCAAAATGTAAATTTAGTGCTGGACAATTTGGGTCATTATCATCACTAGAATGTTTTTATTGAGCAGATCAAATATTTTAAAAGAGGTCATAAATAAACTCAAGCAGCTTTGCTGAACAGCCAGCGTGTTTATGTCAAAGTAATGTTTTATCTTCTAACTAGTACACACTTGTACGTCATATCTGACTTTGACCTGAGCTGTGTCTCGAGCACGTACCTAGCAAACAACAA